>NC_089277.1:35405119-36020953 GCF_963678975.1 Dysidea avara
AGAGATTTGTCAGGTGTTTTCTTGCCTATTCTAACTGCATTACTGATAGTTGGCTTAATCTTAAGGGTATCTTTTAGCACAGAGGTAACTTTTAGAATGTCGTCCTTTTTTCTAGCTGCACTTTCTGCTGCAGTTGATTCAGGGAGACTGTGTACAACCAAGTTCAATTCTATTTTCTCCCTTTCTTTCTGTTTGTTGAATAAGGAAGTGGTCAATGAGGCTACCGACTCTGTTGATATTGGCTGGTTGTTTGTAATACTTGACTCTTGCCTTGGTGCCCCCGTGTCCTCTGGGGATTTTGTCAGAATGTTGTCAACTGCTTTGGAATTTTTTTCAATGGCAGAATTTAACGGTTTAACCAATGTGTCATTTAGAACCCCACAAATGATTGTAATTATCATTTTGAGCAAGCTGACTCATGAGAAGAAGGCTACCAGTGTGTCTACCATCAGTGTTGGGACAGTTACTTTTTAAAGCAACTAGTTACATATTACATAATAATTACTTGCAACTGAACTATTTAGTTACAGTTACATATTAGTCCAGGGGTGGATCCAGACTTTTAAAAAGGGGGGTTCCACTCGGAATTGCAACTTCAGCCTAGCTGCAAGTGGAAAAAAAAAAAAAAAGGTCATCACCTGCTGACAATAGCTGCCCCTCACCATAGATGTCCTCACCAACTACATTTCCTTATTTTATAACTAGATACATAGCTTGCTAGTTGCTACACTGCTCCTCAAAAGGCTACTGTGACTGCTCTATTAGAGTATCTCGATTTATTATTATTATTATTATTGGTAATACTGTGCAGACCTCTATTAGATTTGACTGCTCTATTAGAGTATCTCAAGTAAGAAAGGCTCTTTCAAAAGGGGGAACCCCTAGGGACCCGCCGATTATGCTCATAATTTTACCTATTATGCTATGCTGCACTGCTCAAAATTTCACCTATTATGCTTAAATTAATGCTCAACATTTACCTATTATGCTCGATTATGCTCAATGTCCATGCCTTAGTTCATATGCTTTGCTACTAGTTTAACACTGTATAGAAAGAAAAAAATGAGTGGCTGGAACACAAATAATAAATTCTTGCTGCATGGCGTGCATGCCTGCATGTAAGAGAAAAGATCGATATACTCTAATAGAACAGTCAGTTTGATGATTGTTCTATTAGAGTTACTGACTGCTCTATTAGAGTATATCGATCTTATTTTGCAATTGTCGTTTTTCCAGCAAGAATTTACACTATCGTACAAATATTTAACCTATTATGCTGGCATTATGCTCAATGCTTTTAGGTACCTATTATGCTCAAAATTATGCCAGCATAATCGGCGGGTCCCTAGGAACCCCCCTGTATCCGCCCCTGATTACCCATAAAATAAAGTAACTAATGATATTACATATTATATTACTTTGTGTCCACAGCCTTAAGATGCCACGTGTGAAACTACCACCTTATCACATGACATGATTGCGTGGTTGGACAATGTGCAAATCTTGGTTGTAAGTAAGAAGTTGGTGAATAAGCCTCCGCATTCAGTAGGCTTCGTTGCTTCGTCGGCTAGGCGTTACTCAGTGGATTACTAAACGAGATAAGTAACTTCGTTACTTGCAGTAATAATATAATGTTAGATTCGTTATAGTAACTATATTACTTAGGTAACGCGTTACATTTGTAAGTAAAGTTACGTGAGTGTTTTTATAGCATTCGTTTACTTAGTTACCACAAAAGTAATAATCATTACGTAACGCGTTACCCCCAACCGCACTGTATACCATGGTGTAAGTTGTGTTATTACGTTAGTTTGTGTGCATGTGGGTTGTTAGTACAGTGTGTGGTATATGAACCATTGCTCACTTCAGTGTATTGCACTTTTTTTTTTTTTTAAGATACTAAGACAATGATAATATAAATAAACACTTAAACAGTGGGCAGAGAGGCAAACTCTGCCCAGTCCTGGGAGAACATATGATTCAGCAGTTGGTTCATAGTTTAGGAAAAACTACGAACCGTGTATTGCACTTATATTCACCCCTCCTCCTCAGTCATCAGAAGTTTACTGTTGATAGCTAAGCCCCTCGGCTTTGGCTCAAGTTTCATTACAGAAAACTTCCTCTGGCTTTGGAGTTAATATAAGTGAAATACACCTCGTACGTAGCCATGTTTTATATTAGTCTACATATTGGAATAATTGAACACTAACTAACTTATTACAGTGATGATATTATTAATTTTTGTAGTGCAGTCATCTATAACAAAGGAATGATTTGATAGTGACACCTCTTCTGAAAGGAGTCACTGTTCAAAATTATATGCTTTGGACTACTATACTTTGTTGTGAGAAACTTTTATACTATTTGCACACTCATTACACTATTTACAGTAACATGTGTAATGCAGTACTTTTGCTTATCAATGTATGTATATTATTATTATACATGTGCATGTTACATGTCAGGGGCGGATCCAGAGTTTGGAAAGAGGGGGGGCACCTTGCTGAAAAAAGTTGAAGAGCAAAAAAAAAAAGGTCACAACAATAATAGCTAGTTATCCTTTACCAAATATATTATATCACATGTTATGTAAAATAAAATCCTATTTATAGCTTCATAAGTAAGCTACACTGCCTCATGAACATTGTGACTGCTTTATTAGAGTAATTTACTGCTCTATTAGAGTATATCGATCTTGTATGCAATTTCTTGAAGGGGGGGAGGGGGGCATTTGCCCCAAATGCCCCATCCTGGATCCGCCATTGCATGTCTAATAATTGTAACATGAGAATTAGTGATTTGCCTGATATGTGTATGTATGCCTGAAATCTGAGGACTGCATAGAAAATACTAATGTGTGACAGCTCTATTAAACCCTGTAGTGTTTATGTAGGTGTAGACAGACAGAGATATTCTGTAGTTATTATACAATGATATTGATTGGTTATAAATAAATAAATAAATAAGTAAATAATATGTGTTGATTAATGATTATACTCCACTCATAACAATCAGTGGTTAAAACAATTGGTTATCATGGTTTTTGAATCGTAGTTTTTCCTAAACTATGAACCAACTGCTGAATCATATGTTCTCCTACAACTGTGTAATTGTTCTTGTTGACTGCATCCCTCACATGATCACTGACCCCATCACCGATGTGCTCCATTGACATCTCCAGATCAAAGTGAGGTGCTACAAAGGTTGTTACTGAGTATCGATCACTTGATGTTGGCTTTAGTACTCTGTGTACACTTGATTTGCAATACCCATTAGTGATGTAGTCAAGATAGTCATTGATCAAAATCACTACAGCTCCTTCCATTACTGGAACATCAACCCAACTATCACTGCTTGGTAGTTTGATTTGAAGTCCTTCTGCATATGCATTGAAATAATATATTATAATATGCAATCAAAACAATATTCAGGGATATCAAAGTTATAGCTTTGTAAAAAGTTTTGAAATTAGTCCAGTGGTTATATAACTGGCATGAAAATTTGTGCAAGAATTGCTTTGTGATAAAGTTTCTGTGGAATTTAGTAAGGTAGCAACACTAAAATGACTTGGGATGTCAAACTCTTTGTTTAAGGAGTGCGTGGGATGTCTAGAAACTTAGCGGTTTGTTATGTCACACATATATCTGGCTTAGTCCTATGCATTTCTTTTTTTGTCCTGGATGGACACCTTCTTTAATCATTCTACAGTAGATATGATCATCCTTTGCTTGTCAATTAAGTTGCAGAATATAACCACCTAGCACTTGTAATTTAAACACTTTTATTTCTTGGGTCCCTTTTTGTGACATGTTTTACATTGGCAGATGCTAACATTAAGTGTAGCTATAATGGGCTACATAAACAAATGATTACCAAGTTTGGTGCTTTAATCAAAAAGAATGAATCGTAATTTTTTGCTTAGCTACTTGCAGGGGCATACCGAGGGGGGTTTCCAGGGGGTTAACCCCTTTGGATTTTACACACTACTTGAAACATTAAGAAATTGAAATTTTAGGTTTCCAGAATCTGTCATGGAACAGGACACATTGTAAACAAATAATAGTTTCTCACATGATAGCAACACTTTGAGCTTATGATTTTGGTGAAAAGATCGAGATACTCTAATAGAGCAGTTAGGCAATATTAACTACTCTAATATAACAGTCACTTAGCTGTAGTGGAAACCCCTTTTCAAAATTCCTGCATACGCCCCTGACTTGACAAATAGGAAGTATACATAAACACACTGTATAATTATTATAATTATGATAGCATCTTACCAGCATCACTAGTAACCACAGAAAACATTGCAGGATCTGAGTGTTGACCGACTCCAAAGTTAGGATGAATTCTGTTCTGGTCTTGGTGATACCGAAATATACCAATCCACTCAAATTGTGAGATAATGTTATTAATAAAATAATTTGATTCCCATCCAAGTTTAGTACTAATACATCTGCTGATAGCACATGCTGTCTGGTACACTTCAGCAAAGTTGGATTCTATAGCAGCCCTGAAATTTGGGAAATCTTTTTGATGTGGCCATTTGTTAGGCTCTCTTAGGGGAAACTTGGACAAATCAACATTCCTCAGATATGACAATTCTGATCGTAAATGTGTTCCCTCTTTCACGTCTGGTATTCCTTGTGTCTGTTCACCAAACAATCCAAAGTAGCCCCAAATTCCATCACCTTTTGATGCTACCATCTTTTTGTCTTTTGAACTGCTAAGAAAGTGCTTTGATGCACTGAGTATCTGCACACAATGGAAGCACTTTAATATGTATACTATGTTTTGTAGCTATGCTAAGTTACTGTACATGTAATGTATTTCACTATGAACCAAGTCACTAATATGATTGATAGCAAAAAATCACAAAGCTACCACTATGGCAATAATAACCAGATTAATCGATCCTTCACTATGCAGAGTTTAGGGTAATGTGTTACAGATGTATTGTGTTGCATACTAATACTGATTACTTTTACAGTAATGGCTAATACAATGTGTCACATGCATGACAAATTAGCAAGTAATTTGTAATGGGTATTCTGCAAGTTACGGTTTAGTGTGCATTGCATTCAGCAGGTGATAACTTTTTGCGTAGAGACAACAGTGGAGAGAGCAAGGCATCCATGAACAATGAGTGACAGCGTATGGCGAGTACCCTTGAGGCCAAGTTTATTAGGTTAGGGTAATCCAAAGGCTGCAGCACATGTTGATGTAAGACCTTCAGTGCTGGCCACTGTAAAGCTGTAATACAGTGTAACAATAAGTTACTGCAACATTTACTGTTACGTTTTTGTATATAGCTGAAATACATTTTGAGACAAACTAGCGTCACTTGTATTGAAGATTGGGGATTGTGTTTACGTGCAGCAGGTTGGACTGACTTTTATATCTTGTAATGAATAAAACAAGCTAATAAGTAGTAGTTGTAACATGGGCATGAGCAGTGTTGGGAGTAACGCGTTACTTATGTAACACGTTACGTAATATTATTACTTTTGTGGTAACAAAGTAATATAACGAAATACGCTATGAAAACAGGTAATATAACGCAAGATACTTTACTTACAAACGTAATGCATTACCTAAGTAATATAATTACTGTAACGAGTCTAATATGACGTAGTATTATTACTAAAAGTAACGAAGTTACTGATCTCGTTAGTAATCCTCTGAGTAACGCCTAACCACAACGAAGTAACGAGGCCTACTGAATGAAGCTTATTCACTAGCTTCTTACTTATAATCAAGATTTGCACATTGTCCAACAACGCAATCATGTCACGTGATAAGGTGGTAGTTTCACACGTGACAGCTTACGGCTGTGGACCACACAAAGTAATATAATATGTAATATTATTACAGTTACTTTATTTTATGGGTAATATGTAACTGTAACTAAATAGTTCAGTTGCAAGTAATATGTAATATGTAACTAGTTACTTTTACAAAGTAACTTGCCCAACACTGGGCATGAGTGATTTGCCTGAAATATACGCACTCGCACTCGGGCACAGCCCGAGTGTGAGTGTGTATATATACAGCCCGAGTGCGAGTGCGTATATTTCAGGCAAATCACAAGTGCCCATGTTACAACTAATATATTCCACTTGGGTGATTCACCTACAAGTGTGGGGAAACTGCAGGAATGCTTTGCGAGTGTATTTATATGGAACCATGTGAATTTCGATTGTGGATAATGTCGTGAGAGCAATGACAAGGTGCTGCTGAGAGGCCCAACGTAAGTGTATTGACACAAGCATGCAGATCGCTTCGATTGTGGGTACGCAATTAAACACAGGAAACCCAAATGCGAGCTGAACAGCTAATAATGAAGCTTAAGTGCATTATAAAGTACTTACTATACTAACCATGAATAAACTAAAGCAGTGAATATGTTTACAGTGCTATAACAGCCTAGTCAATTAAGCTGCATGTCACATCATGCCAGGTGTCAAAACAGCAATATAAAGTGCACTAAAGTACTTACTTTACTAGCCATGAATAAACTAAAGTAGTGAGTAATATTGTTAACACTAATGGCCAAATCAATTTAGCGCTATGCCTAGTGTCTGGACATCGCCATGTGACTATACAATCAAAACAGCAATATAAATTAACCTGTGACCTTCTTCATTCAGTAAAACAACGAACTACATATGTGACCGGATTTGCAAAAAGGTACCTTTTTCACACACAAAATTTGACCCATTTTGTGAACTTTGAGGCTTCATAACATTTTGATCATTTCATATAATTTGCTGAAGTTTTCCATGAGTGTAGCTGCAGTATTTGGCTACATTTTCATACTAAGTGCAAGTTAATCAGTGTAAGGAGTCAGGTGTAACATCATTTTGTTTGCTAGTATGTAAAATGTGTGGAAAAGGTACCTTTTCGCAAATCTGGTCACATATCTTCTTCCCCAAGTCCATGATCTATGCTTTGGCTCACTTTACAAAATTAAAACCCACCATCGATCCTGTGAAGTGTCACTATATTAAAGCAGAGGAGATCACACAGTTTCATCAAAGAAATCAGATGATTTCTGAGAATGCTTGGAATGCATTAATGAGAATAGGAGGTAGTATATACAAGTTATATCACTCCTAGGAGGGATATAACTTGTATATACTACCTCCATTTCTCGTTAATGCATTCCTGAACACTGATAGCAGTGCTATTATACCACTTATACACCTTCTTTTCCCTTTGAAGTGAGGTGTGAAAGTGGTATATGTAATATTATAGTTACTGCCCTGATAGTAATATTATATGCAATTTGTTGCATTTCTTCTGAGAGTACATCACATTACACTGATTAAAAGTAATGTATAGTACTGTATAGTAGGGACCACAAAGGAGTAGGCGTGGCCCACAAAATAATATCACCCAAAAACCAGCCTCAATTTCCCCTGACGACGATGAGGCAGTATTGGTTAGGTAAGACTAAGCCCAAACAAGCTTTCAGATCGACCAGAAACGCTTTCAACAAGTTGCTACAGATTTTTAAAAATTATTTAATGGAATTTTCTACTGACTGAGTAACTGACTGACTGATGCTTTCAGACAAGCATAACTTGATAGTGGCTAGACTACTCCAACTTGTTTCAGTACTTTTTATCTATGTGCTATGGTCCCTACTCTAGTTGAAAATTCCTGTGTACTTGTAACTAATAAATGTATATGTTATACATTGAGTTACATTTCACAAGTAACTATATACCCTAAATCTGTCGGTATGTACATAGCATATCCATACTGTTAAACACTCAAGACATAAAATCAAGATTGGATATGCCTGTACACTTTATCAGTCCTAAACTGAAACAGTAAGATCATTTTGTCTGTTTAGTAAATGAATTGTAGTAATTGTACCTCTTGGGCATCATACTCTTTTTGAGGTCTCCACATAGCTATAAAAATTGAATCTCTTGACCCTGTACACTCAGCAGTTGCACAGCTTATGTCAGCACTGCACTGCTTTGATAGTGCAACTCGCTATCAGTTGAATCTTGATTAAAGCTTTCCACAGTTAAATAAAGTAGTTTGACATATAACAAAATGGTTTCGTACCTGTTTATCATTGATCCCATGATTAATCACTTGAAATGCTCCAAAGTTGTTAGCACCAGAGCAAATATTATTGATCACACTGGGATCATCTATTCCACACATCACTGGCCCAATATCAATTACAGGAATTTGTGGGAGAGTGGAGTTGAATTTCTTCAGTATATTCTGCATCGTAAAACTACTGCGTATCATCCTAAAGTGCATTTTGCAGTGCAAATGCTGCAGCGATTTCACTAAAAAGAAACCAAATGATTATTTGTAACAACAAATACATGCAAACTCATAATCTATGTTGCCTATAATTAGTGATAAATATAATAGGTTACATTCGTAATTCAAACATAACCACACAGTTTACTATTAAAAGTGAGACGGGGATCTAAACTATTATAGTGAGACAAGATTATATGAATGATGGTATTACAACATAGCTCTGTGGGAAAATCCCTACATTGGAATGTCATAACAATTAGTTTGTTCAATGCCAAAGTAGGGATTTACTCACAGAGCTATGCTGTAATACCATCATTCATCTCTTCTTTCATTACTCTTCTTTATCACTTGGATCCTTAAATTAATAACTTTTAATATAGCTTAGCTTTTTTTACTCCACCTATCATTCTGCAAAATTGCCATTTGTAACAAGCATGTCCAATACATTTTTGTTGAAAAACTATTAAGAATGAAATTATGTAATTATTGTGTACTGCCAAGCTGCCAAGAGCTCATAATTATGATCTCTTGGTAATGCCTATTTGGTACCACATCTCTGTTAGTAAATTTCTGGGTGTGATATGTTTAGAGCAACTCTCTGTGAGCACAATGGTGCTAAAAGAATGGAATTTGAAAAGCCTAAACCAATGTGGTGTAGCAAATACCACCATACATGTATATACCTTTTGTATTGGGTCCATGTAATAAATGGCTTAATAACCTGTGACATAGATACCTCACCAAATTTGGAAAGAGCAATAAATGGGAGCTATAGCAGAGAACAGAGGAAATTTAAGTGCATCATTTTGAAGTTGAGAATCACTTTCTTGTATGTCAAATATTGAATGGTGGATAATTTGGACTTTTGGATTTTATAAAGACAGCCATAGCTATGTGGCTGATGCAACTCAGTGGGGTGCAACTGCATAACCCCATGACAATTTCAAACGTACATACAAATTTAAGGTGATTGATAAATTGTTCGGTCCAACTGACTGGACTAATTAAGGGAATTTTCAATGCAACCACTTGACACCTATTAGCTAACCTTCATTACATTAGTATCACACATAAACAAAAGAGTCACTGTTGTGAATTAGCTCTGCAAGTTAGCTAGTTTGTGAAACTTCCACAGTGCTTCCATGTGATTAAGTCCCCATTTTTGTAGCAAACTTTTCATATGCTTACTTTTATTAGTAAAACATTTTGCTTAGCTGCTAGGGTCCTTAGCTCATGGTAGCATAGCTAAACATCTCACACAAGCTCTGTTTCAGTCCAGTGTTTGCCTATATAGTCTCTCATAGCCAGTTTGACCAGCACTTGGCTAATATCCGGGTGTCCTGCGGATGTCAGGCTAGGGATGGATTTGTTCAAACCCCTTCTAGGTATTTGTTTTAGTTTAGGTTCCTTGGCTGGTAGTAAGCGCCTCGTACAGGCTTTGCATCCAGTGTTTGCCCTCCAGTGCCTAGCTGATAAAAACAAGTTGATACTTCTAAACACCAGGTGCCCATGTAGTTAATACTATCCCATTCTAACTAAATAAGCAATAAATCAACCATAATATGCAATTTAGTTTATATATTTATGCTATTGCAATTATTAATTCAGCTTGGTAGTTAGATTTGTAAATACTGTAATTTAGAGTATTTTGTAATTCATGAATTATATTACAATGCGGTAATTGCGTTGCTATACACTGCTAAGGATACCAACCTGCAACTTTACATAGAGAGGAAGGGTCTGGTCACTCTAGCATTATGGAGTTGTAACAATGGAATAATGATGTCACATTAATGGCAGCAAGAATGGCACGTCTAACAGCCGTAGTATGCGAGATAGATTAATGAACGGCTGCTAACATAGTCGAGCTTCTTTCCATATTTATTAGGCAGCTTTACAGTACATCAATTCTAACTACAAGGCTCTTTCACTACTTTCATCTTTTGTTCTTTTACAGAACATCCTATTGGCGACTACTTATTCATGTCGCCTCTTCACAAAACACACTACAAACATTTTACAAAGCACTTCACAACCAAATTCCCATGTCTATTCCAACCAATTATCTTCCAGAAACCAGGCAAAATCATCAGCACCATCATACTCCCTACAACATAGCTTACCAAAAAACAGAACAACTCGAGACTGGAACTCGTTGCAATTCCTATTCGATCTAAATGACTTTGACTCATTTTCAGTTAACATTTCTAATTATTGTAGACATAATTTTGATATCGTTTTTTTTTCTTTCTTTCATTTCTTTCTTTCTTTTTCCTGAGCACATCAGCAGTGCTGGCTGCAGTAGCTAATAAAATCTCCGTGACAAACTCTTTCATGCTATAAAACAAATTGAAACATCACAAATATTAAATTTTAGTAATTGCCAACACGTAATCTGATTGGTGTTATCTGTTTTCGGTAACATGCTACAAATTTTGAATGCTAGAGTGACCAGATATAACTTATCTAATCCAAAACAGCCAAGCTGTAAAAAAAGTGTGCGGCCCTCAGAAAGGCTATGGTGAAAAAAGATGTGAAATCCAAGGTGGCGGCCAAGAAATGGCTGTGATGGTAGGTTAATGGTAAAAATTTTAATAACGACAATTCAGGTGAATTTTTGTGCCACTTGGTCTTGGCACAAAATTCACCTGAATTGTCATTATTAAAATTTTTACCATTAACCTACCATCACAGCCATTTCTTGGCTGCCACCTTGGATTTCACATCTTTTTTCACCATAGCCTTTCTGAAGGCCGCACACTTTTTTTACAGTTTGGCTGTTTTGGATTAGATTTCATTTCTTTTTGTATTTGTATACCCCAAAGCCAGCCTATGGCCAGCTTTGGGACTTTTTTAACCTATGCTTTTTTCTTTACCACAGGAAGAAGAAAAGATAAAGTAGATGTACTTTAAATATTTTATCAGTAAATGTACAAATTATATACATAATACATAATAATATTATTATATTGATTACAGAAATCTCCATGGTGGTTTCTTTGTAACTGAACTTTCTACAAGGTGACTTCTTCTAGCTGATCTTTCAATAGGGTGATTTGTTTGTAGCTGCACTCTCTACAAGGTAACTTCTTCTAGCTGATCTCTCTACAGGGAGATTTGTTTGTAGCTGAACTCTCTACAAGTGATTTGTTTGAAGCTGAACTCTCTAAATGATGGTTTCTTTGTAGCTGAACTCTCTACAAGTTAACTTCTTCTAGCTGATCTCTCTACAGGGTGATTTGTTTGTAGCTGAACTATCTACAAGGTAATTTCTTCTAGCTGATCTCTCTACAGGGTGATTTGTTTGTAGCTGAATTCTGTACAGGTGATTTGTTTGCAGCTGAGCTCTTTACAGAATGGTTTCTTTGTAGCAGAACTCTCTACAAGGTAACTTTTCTAGCTGATGTCTCTACAAGGTCACTAGTTTGTAGCTGAACTCTCTACATGGTGGTTTCTTTGTAACTGAACTTTCTACAAGGTGACTTCTTCTAGCTGATCTTTCTACAGGGTGATTTGTTTGTAACTGAACTCTCTACAAGGTAATTTCTTCTAGCTGATCTCTCTACAGGGAGATTTGTTTGTAGCTGAACTCTCTACAGGTGATTTGTTTGAAGCTGAACTCTCTAAATGATGGTTTCTTTGTAGCTGAACTATCTACAAGATAACTTCTTCTAGCTGATCTCTCTACATGGTGATTTGTTTGTAGCTTGAATTCTGTATAGGTGATTTGTTTGCAGCTGAGCTCTTTAAATAATGGTTTCTTTGTAGCTGAACTCTCTACAAGGTAACTTCTTCTAGCTGATGTCTTTACAGGGTCACTAGTTTGTAGCTGAATTCTCTACATGGTGGTTTCTTTGTAACTGAACTCTCTACAAGGTAATTTTTTCTAGCTGATCTTTCTACAGGGTGATTTGTTTGTAGCTGAATTCTGTACAGGTGATTTGTTTGCAGCTGAGCTCTTTAAAGAATGGTTTCTTTGTAGCTGAACTATCTACAAGGTAACTTCTTCTAACTGATGTCTCTACAAGGTGACTAGTTTGTAGCTGAGCTCTCTACATGGTGGTTTCCTTCTAACTGAACTCTCTACAAGGTGACCTCTTCTAGCTGATCTTTCTACAGTGTGATTTGTTTGAAGCTGAACTCTCTACAAGGTAACTTCTTCTAGCTGATCTCTCTACAGGGAGATTTGTTTGTAGCTGAACTCTCTACATGATGGTTTCTTTGTAGCTGAACTCTCTACAAGGTAACTTCTTCTAGCCAATCTCTCTACAGGGAGATTTGTTTGTAGCTGAACTCTCTACATGATGGTTTCTTTGTAGCTGAACTCTCTGCAAGGTAACTTCTTCTATTGATCTCTCCACAGGGCGATTTGTTTGTAGCTGAACTCTCTACATGGTGGTTTCTTTGTAGCTAAACTCTACAAGGTGATTTCTTCTAGCTGAACTATCTCTTTCCATAGTTGCATGATTATGATTATGATTATGATTAAATACGGGTAAAGGCACAGCCTGCATACCCGATCAATGCAGTAATTATACAAAAATAACTCTTGAATCAATTAAATAACTTATACAAAAATAAATCTTGAATCAATTAAATGACTATCTAATAATGATTTAAAAGTGTTAATCGAAGAACTATTTACAACATAATTAGGCAAACTATTCCAATTGTTGGTGATTCTATTGATAAAGTAATTAGATCTACATAATAGTCTTGAGCGTTCCTTAAACAATTTGAATTGATGCCCCCTGGTAATAGATCTTGAGTACGTATATATATCAGTAAAATCGGTGGTGAAATAATTGTTAAGAATTTTGAAAAGAAATATTAGATCACCTCTCAAACGTCTATAATGAACTCCCTACAAAGTAACTTCTCTCTCTACAGGGTGACTAGTGTGTAGCTGATCTCTATACAGGTTTCTTGTTTCTAGCTGATCACTTGAATTCTCTTCAGGGTGACTGCTCTATTAAGATGACTGCTCTATTAGAGTATCTCGATCTCGCACTTGCTGCACCAAGTTGGATTTCGTGTTATAACTCCGTGGCTTTAAGTCTGATTCTTCTACACCCTTGATGATTACTCCATCTGTACAACGATTTTCAAAGCATTACCCCAAGCGGTTTATCTGGTAGGCGTAGCAAGCAGTCGTTTTTTATTAGCTAATCTCGATTGCGTAATTGTTACACACTGTTGGTTTTTTCGTTGTATCTTCCTGTTTTTTAGCTCGATTTATTTCAAACCACAAAAGGTTTGAGGTTCAATAGTTAACCTATTCACCCACCGATTTTCAGCTTCTTCCCATACGCGGTTTACCCTGTAGGCGTGACAACATATTGGTGTTATTTTTCGTGAATAATCGCTCATAACTCTTTGCCTGTTTATCGTATTCCAGCCAAAGTTGGTACTGAGACGCGCCTTTATATCCCCCTTCTGTGTGCCAAATTTCAAGGCAATCGGATCTGGCGTTCGCGTTTTATAGCAGTTTTTGTAAGTGTGCGACAAGAAAAAGAAGAAAAAAAAAAAACGAAGAAACTGAGCAAATGTTTGAAGTCGCATATCTCGGGAACGCGCGAAGCGATTTCGCTCAAATTTGGAATGTGGAGTGCTGCAGTTGGAGGGCATGTCCACAGCAAAAATCGTCTTGTTTCATCAAGGAAGCACAGAGCTACGGAGGTGCGAAAATTGCGTTTTCTTTCTTCCTGTCAATATACTCACGGGTGTTACGCGCCGGCTTCTTGGGCCGCACGACACACTACCGTGTGCCTTGATGCAAATGAGCGGGCGCCGCTAGACTAATAGATACCTAGCTAAATTGTGCACAAAGTACTTCTTTATAGTGTGTCTATCACGCGAATTAATCGGTTTAGAGAAAGCCTCCTTCATTTTCACACGTTTTTTCTTCCAAAACAGTAATAAGTAATCAATCGCACGCCCTGGGACGGCTGGGGCGTGCACCTGGTTAACAAAACAAAAACAGACCACTATCCTTTCTTGTGGGGTTGGCCCACACACAAAAGACACCACTTTCCCGGCCCACACAGAAAAGAACGGAAAGTGCGGTCTGCTGTGGCTACGCGAGATTAGTGTTTGTTGAGGCCGTATCCCGGCAGTTACCCTCCTCAGTGAGTGCCTAACTGATATACTTGAGCAGATAAAAAACAGTGTGATAGTCTAGACCACTTTTATTCCCTCACTATGCATGCCAACGGTTTCCCGGCCCACGTTAAACTGATGTAGGCTATAGTTGAATCACGGGCCGGTAAAACTGAAATGTAGTGTACTGCCTATAGGTGAACTTACCTTGCAATGGATTGATCGTTCCCAGGAAGTTCACGGACATTTTCGTTCACTGAATACTTATAGTATAGCTAGCTACCGTAATGGTGCTGGTACATTGGAAAGTTTAAGTAATTATGTGAAGCCTTACAAGGTTAATTGAACAGGATGTTGGTGGTCATGGGCGAACAAACCCGAAACTAAACCGTATCATAGATATACAGACAAGTACCCGGGATTGGAATCATCCGGTTTTTCGTGTCGGATCATTGTTACCGGAAGTAGCAATATCTTCGAAATTATTACACAGAAGACTAGTTATATATATATATATTTAAAGAAGACTATATAGTTATACTCTTGTGAGTACTTCCTAAAACATCAATAATTAGTTTCCGTCCGCTATAAGTCTGGTCCCTTCGATAATGGTGGTACGCATCAGCCATGCAGCCGCATCGAGGGACACACCTACAAACCAGGCCCTACCGCTAATTAACCACCCTCTTTCGCGAGGAAGGCTTACCAACAACTAAACAAACACTCTCATATATTGACATTTTACATAAACGTATTGTGAATGGCGTATTTCACTATTCCGCCTTTTTTGAAGGGGATAACAATGATCCGGCGAACGTGTTTGTATTGAAGTTAATGGACTCACGTGAGATGATTCCAATCCCAGGTACTTGTCCGTACATCTATGACCGCTTGTAGCACTGGAAAAAAAACTAACTCCATCTTCTGGGCTAGCTACTGCTGTTGTTACTTTTTCCCCGGGCTAGATGGTCTGCCCTTGCCATCACCCCCAGCACCAGTTGGCATGTGCTGGACAACTGTTAGAGGATTAAACAAGTTGGACTGAGTAGTCCCTGTGCCCATCAAAGCGGCCCATCTCTGGAGAGACATCAGCTGATCGAAGTGAGATGGACCTGCTACCACGAATGCACACTGTCGCAGAGCGCAACAGTGAAAAAGACAGTGTGCACCTCATCCAGGCCAGAGTACGGCTATATGTAATTGAACTTCGGCGGGACAGTAGGTCAGCCAGACGTCTATAAAAAAACTACTGCCTCTTTTCCCATATCCCCAGTAGTAGTAGTAAAAACAAGGGGGGTAAAAGAAGCCTGCTCTACCTCCCTAATGCGGTCAATATTCTCGCTTCTTCTGTAGTTCGTGGCGCCGATACAGTGATGGGATACTGAATTGACAGTAACTCCGTGCGTTAGGGTGAAAGACCCTTACATTGTCGCTGCCCCCAGAATCCCCTAGCATGAATATCAGCCCTAGCTTCATCCTGTCGGTTTGCAAACCTTGGCTCAATACTTTCCCCAGGAAGTGGTTGTAGAGGAGGTTGATATAAGTATCGATATTCACGTCTAGAAGGCTTCAGTTTGTCAAAACTTCGGTTGAATTACTGGCGAACGAAGGGGTGCGCTAATGTCTCGTGATTAGTGCTAAACGGTGCGCGCCCTTGCTAGCCAACTAGTTTCACTATCCTGCTAGAGTAACTTACCTGATTATTATTATTATTACTGAGCAGTCAGCCCTGCTGGTGTGCTCAGATTTGCCCAAATACATACAATTACAATAATGATTGTAGTCCGGTTCTAAAAATGTCAGCATCTGCAACTTCAATAAGATCTACTGGTAAAGAGTTCCAATCATTAATTGTTTTTGAAAAATAACTATTTTGGTGTGCTGTGGTAGATACATGTGGTAAGATGTAGTGCAGTGGATGGTACTGTCTCGTGGATCGTGATGTTGGTAGGTAGTACCTAATATTGGATGGGCTCCAAAACTGGACGCGATTAATTACTCGAGCTACAACACTGAGGAATTTTTGAACAACTTAGGCCGGCACCAATTGTAGATTCTTTGTTTCCTGTCACCCGCCCACATGGTAATTTAGAGCCGCATGTAAATTTATTATTGCATTTGATAGTCACATGACCTAAATATTAATACTGGCAGAGAGTTCAGTTGTGTGGTTGTGTCATTGGGATGAAGACTAGGTTATTGGATAGGATGTGAGTTTCCTAGTGCATGGCATCCATTGTAGTACTAGCTAGCAGTGAATCTCTTCAACGACAAGATATAGCTAGCCATTGGTAAACTTGAGATGCACATCAACACGAGTCCCATTCTCAATTTGTTATTAATGTGTGAAACACCTGGAAAATTCATACTGATGGTACAGAGTCAGGCTAGCAAGTACAGTACTAGCTAGCTAGCACATGTCACCACAAGCATGGGAACTTGACCCAGCAGCTCTATAGCTATGTACCTAAATGCCTTTTTGGCTGCTCAGGAAACACTGCAACACTTCAAATCTAACCTTCTAGAGGTTTGAATCTAGTATCTAGTAAAATATTTCAAATTACAACTAACCTTGAATCTATAGCTCTCCTGAATTTAAGAGAAAAAGCAAATTGGAGTTAATGGACTCCCTTTACTATCCTTATGATTAAATAATAATTTTAACAACATAATAGTGGCAGCAGACCTGCAAAGTCATTTCCAATTAATACGTATAATCCGGTAAAAAAGTCCATTCATGGACACCCAGTTACAAATCACACTTACATCTAATCAACAGTTTTATTTATATCTTTAACTTGTGGTGCAACTCATCTACTTTCTAAATATCCCCAGTTTATTTAATCAAATCCTTTAAATCACAAATTATAAATCAATAAAATGAGACGTCACTGGAGCACCATAAATTTAAGTATACAGAAACTTGATTAAGTTACTTTGTTTGAGATAAGTTTATGGGAAATGTGTACCGTATACTTTTACAAACACTGTATACTTCCATACACTTAAATTCACGGTGCGATTATTACTCCAGTGACATCTCATTTTATTTGTAATTCATGATTTAAAGGATTTGATTAAATAAGCTGGGGATATATAGAAAGTAGATGAGTTGACCCTGATATCAGGGGCGTAGCCAGGATTATTTTGAAGGGGGTTCGGATTTAAAGTGGCCGGAATGTCTTAAGGGGAAGGCCTGGGTGCTTCCCCTAGACCATGTTTGAACGAAAATGATGCATACACAAAATGTGCCCTTAGGCAGTAACATTAAAAGGTGTTTGTGCATCTAACTAGCTAAAACCTACACACTGCTGTTTATGCAGCTTATAGAAACTATAAACCTATCGTAAAACTAACTTCCAGATAGCATACTTCCAATTTCCTAGCACACGGAAGCCCTTTACACTCGAATCCCTTAGTTGGCAATACTTCTTTCCAGCTATATACATTATTCTCGGCCGGTCCTCCTGTTGATGGTCAATAACTTCAGACTTGGCTTGTACTCCAATATGTTCGAGACATCACGTGACCACAACATGTAATCGAGAACCTAGCTTGAAGGAGATTTCATAAATAAACAAACAATTCATCAGGTAAATATTCATCAATAATTCACGGTTCGTGCTAACCTGACACATGTATAACACGACCACTCAAGTTTAGCAGCTGCTGCCTTAAGCATGTAATCTGTCTCAACCAACCACTGAACAGTCCTCGCCATTTCACCCGCGCAATTGATCACGTGATGCAATAGATATGATTTGCAGGGTTCAGCATTAATGTGATGTGACCCTCAAGAGTAGTACAGAGGAGCGCCAGTTGGAAAGTAGCTACCGGAGAGCTCCAGGGCTGTAAGATTTGGTGTGATTTTTAATTTTTTTAAAATCTGCTTCTGAAAGGGGGGTTCATTATTATTATTATTATTATTATTATTATAATGCTTTACAGTGTACGATACAAATAGGGATATGATTACAAAGACGGAAATTAGTTAGGAATACACTGAAGGTCTACTAGCATAGCTAGTAGCCTAAAAAGTTTAGAACTAAAAGTAGGTGTAATTACAATTAATTATATAGGGGTGTGTGCGGTGTATGCATACATTTACAGCAAGGACATGAGTAATGATATGTACAAGGGTTAGAAGAATCAAAATTTTCTAAGAAGTGATTATAAAATATTGATTTTAGTTGACGTTTGAGAGAAGCAACTGAAGATTCAATGTTTAACGGGGGAAGAGAATTCCACAAACGAGGTAGTCTACAAAAATAAAAATGTCTGTCACGGTTGTTAAATTGTCTAACATGTTGTAATTTATTGTGGGTAGAAGATCTGGTTGAACTGCAGGAGAAAATCACAAAGTCAGTAATGTTGAAATTTGCAGTAGGATTCTTGAGACTTTTAATAAAAAATAAAATATCAGCTAGTTCATATCTCATCATCAATGGAAGTACATTTAAGGTAATTAAACGAGACTTATAGTCAGAATCGTAATCATTTAGAATAAACTTTGTAGCGCGTCTTTGAACCCTTTCAAAGGAAGTAATATCTTTAGTTAACTGTGGTCTCCAGAGTTGTGAACAGTAGGTTAACTGAGAGCAAACAAGCGTCAAATATAGTTGTTTCTTAGTTGTAATGGAGTGAAAGGCACCAAATGTGCGCCTCAGGAGTCCTAACATCTTGTAGGCCTTAGTGACTATAGTATTGTGATGGTGAGTCCATGAAAGGTCACTACTGATGTAAATACCTAGATCTTTCTGAGAAGTGACAATGTTTATGGATGAGCTGTTGGGGGATTCATAGGTGAATTCATGAACCAAATACGATGAGAATAATCGGAGTAAAAATGTTTTATCATAATTAATGAAAAGGTTCCAATGTGAGCTCCAGGTAATAAATGAGCAGAGGTCTTCTTGGAGGGATTTATTGTCCTGAAGAGAGTTAATAATTTTGGTAAGCTTGGCGTCGTCTGCAAATAAGAATAACTTTGAGAAAGATATATATTGAGATATGTTCGTCCGAACCATCCGAACCCCCCCTGCCTACGCCCTTGGATATGAACCTGTTGAGTGTGATTTGTAAACTGTGGGTGTCCGTGAATCTGCTCTTTTTTCCCGGATTATACGTATTAATCGGAAATGACTTTGCAGGTTTGCTGCCACCAGACGAAGAAACTGAGGAAGCTGATACTTGGTGTGCAAAGTCCCACAGCCTTGACCTATCTGAAGACATACAAGTTGTTTGAAAATTCCTGTTGTAGCTCGAGTAATCGTGTCCAATTTTGGAGCCTGTCCAATATTAGGTGAGTTACTCTAATATCTTCAAAATTACGTGCCATAGGCCATCAAAATTTGGTACAGGCATTGGGAAAGCGCTCCTCTAAAAGGCTACAGAGAGATTCGTTTGAGATCTTTGCTTCCAGGGTTATGCGGAAGCCACGAAATGTATTTTCTCAAACTGTTATACATTTATACACAATAAGGATTGTTCTACAAAGTAAGAAATGTTTGTAAGTCAAACAGCTAGGCGCTGCACAGTGTTGGGGCAATTACATTTTAAAAGTAACTTGTTATACGTTACACAGGGGGGGGCAACTGGGGCATTTTGCCCCGGGCCCCAGCCTGAAAGAGGCCCCATGAAGGGCCCCCTGAATACCTGTTTAAAAGATCGATATACTCTAATAGAGCAGTCAGATCTAAATACTCTAATAGAGCAGTCACAGTATTCTTCAGAGGAGCAGTGTAGCAAGCTTATAGATAAGGAGATATGGTTGGTGATGGGTAGTTATTGTCATTGCCAGCAGGTTGTGACCTTTTTTTTTTTTTGTTTGTTTTTTTTTGGTCTTCACCTTACAACTTGGGTGAAGGGCCCCACTTTAACTCTTTGCCCTGGGCCCCTTAATTTCTCTGGGCGGCCCTGACGTTACATATTACATATTACTTGCAACTGAACTATTTAGTTACAGTTACATATTACCCATATAATAAAGTAACTATAATAATATTACATACTGTAATATTACTTTGCGTCCACAGCCTTAAGTTGTCACATGTGAAACTACCACCTTATCACATGGTATGATTGCGTTGTTGGACAATGTGCAAATCTTGGTTACAAGTAAGAAGCTGGTAAATAAGCTTCATTCAGTAAGCTTCATAGTACTTCTAGGCATTACTCGGTGGATTACTAACGAGATTAGTAACTTCGTTAGATGACGGAGAAGGCTGTAATTTATGTGGTAGGTATCCTCAATTTATTACACAGAATTTTATCTGGTAATGTAGATGGTCTTAGGTTGTTTAGATACAAATTCCTGTAGAATTAGTGCTACTAGAACAAAAGTTATTGGCAATTTAAAAAATTCAATGAAGTGCGTGGGTGAAGACAAGTGCTTGCTTAATGGGAATTGTATGGCTTCAATGCCACCTTAACATTAGGGAATATTGTGTTTCACCACAACCAACCAATATTGCGAACTATGCTGTCATGCCTACATATAGCTACTACTTAGCACTTGTAAGTTGAAAATTGTAGATTAGTTAGCCGCTACCCATCGTGAGAGTGCCTTTTTAGTTTTATATTAGCTACAGTGGTTTGGAAGGAATAGAGACTTAAAGACCATGAAGATATACTGCACTAGCTGAGGGGTCAGCAACCAACCAATTAGCACCCATTATCACCTACAATATTAGCAAAGATTTCCAGATTTCTAAATAGTTACACAGAGATTTCCAAGGCTTTTTAGAAAGATTTTGCCTTCAAAATGACCATAGAAACCAAAAATTATGATAAAACCACACATAATTTCCGGGAATATCCAACATATTTCTGGAATAAGAGATTTCAGATTTTAGGAGTTGTCATAAAGATTTTCAGAATCAGCCTACGCTTATTGCTGACCCTCAGTTCTAGCTAGTTCAGTCAACCAGGATTACAGTGTTGATGTAAGTGTAGCTACGAGGAAATATACATGAAATTGACAAGGAGAAAACATCCTGACCGTCTGGCAGACTCCTGTAAGCGTTCGAGCGTTAATCGGATGGCTGCAGGTTCGAGGCTGCACTGTACAAAATAAAGTATGTCTGACACACCAAAAATGTCACAATATACACACTATGTGCAAATGGTGTGTATATTGCAACATTGTTGGTGTGAGGAGTGTGTCTGGCACACTTCATTTTTACAGTGTGACCAGGTCCAGTCATGGATTTTTTTTCCTTTCTCCACCTTATCAAACACATTTTATGTAACACCTTTAAACAGGCTGTAGGACTAGGTGGCCTACAGACCTTCAGCACTTGTGCTGTAAAGCCTTAATAAATAAACTAATGTCCATTTGGTTCCAAATGGGATAATAAGTCACTTTCTAGGGTTCCTATGGATACTGATGATACTTTGTCTGTAGGACCACTGAGCAGGGTGTGGTAGAGTTGGTGGGCGGTTACAGGGAATGGATGCCCCTACTGAGTAGATGAACCAGTGTCATGACAGTTTTGTGATCCGCACAAGTGCGGCTCAGCCTGAGTACAAGAAATCTCAGTTCAGTAGTATTGTTCATTATGAATTGGAAGTATCCTTTTGTGTGGCACGTGATGCTGCAGTACCACAATCGATACATACATCGTAGCTAGAGACCAGTATGGAGTGATTGTAGACTGATGAGTTATTCTATATGCATACAGATAGAGCATACAGATAGAATTAATAACTGTAGCTATATAGCCATGCCATGCACTTGAAAGCAACAATTTGATGAATGCACATATGATATGAACCCACACTGGTTGTTCACTGGACTAGGTGCATGTACACGTAAATGGGCTTGCCCGGGCATCATGTTTGGTCTAGATATGCTCCTGGTCCTACCTACAGACCTTCAGCATTTGTGCTGTAAAGCCTAATAAATAAATAAAATATGACTGCCTGGAAAAACAGGGCATGTTGGCATAAACTACACCATCACAGTAAGTTATATCTCAACACTGGGATAGAATATCTACATTCTGTAACTCGCATTATGAAACCAATAGCTAAGTGTTAAAATATGCACCATATGTGACCGAATTTTGGAAAATCACCCATATGGGCGCGCGTGAAATAATTAGATTTTTCATGTTTAGTGGGTTACTATTATGAGCAGAGCAGAATTATAAAAATATGTCTAGAATTTTCTAGTAATTCATGGTATTGAGAATGGCTTACAATCATTAACAAGTAGGTTTGGACTATAAAGCTTGTTATTTGGTCATTAAATATTTTAAGTGTCAAATGCACCCATATGGGTGACTTTCCAAAATTTGGTCACATATAAGGCAGTTGACTGTGTACCACATTGTAGATTGATGTCCAAACTTGAAGCATGCATGTGGTATTTATGGAAATTTATCTCTATGGCTATTGAATTCAAGTGTCTTGCAAACTGCCTTTAAATAGTGACCTGGATAGTGAATGAGGAGAAGGACCTCTGTGTGTGTTGCACAAGTTACCTGAAACCATCCTTACATTGTGACAGTCATGGTTCTTGGCCCTATTAGAAGTAATATTGTTTGTATATATTTATATAAGATGCATTTAGAGTAATAATAATTATGTACAAACTTTGAGTCCTGATTTTGCTAGACTTGTAAAGTATAAAAGGCTGACTTGAATAACTAGACCTATATTCTCTTTGCTGCAGACGTCAAAGGGTTGAAACATATACAAAATACACAACAGATATAATATATGACATAGTATCATCTAAATTTTCACTTAAACACCTCATCCCACACCAGGGGCCACTTGCTTAAGCTTTTTAAGGAATGATCACAGACAAGGTTACTTGTAAGCAGAATTGGGGAAGTTACTTCATGAGAGTAATATTACATATTACTTAAAATAGAGAGCAACTTAATAATATTACATATTAAGTTACTAACTTAATAATATTAGCTACAAATATTAAGTTACTATTTTATAATCATGCTAAGTTACTTTTTTATTAAGACAGCTAAGTTAAAGTTAACATATAAACCACATGCAGTCATGTGATGCACATCAGTGACGCGTACATGCAACACTTGAGCACTATTATAGATGAAAGGCTAATGGATTAAGGTGATTAATTGATAGTAGAATGGATAATTGGCAATAAAATCCATTTATAACGTGTTACTTGCTCATCGTTACTCGTAGAATCACTCGTTACATCTCGTTTAAGTTTCTCGTAACTTTCCGCTTCTAACTCCTCGTTACGTAATAATATTACTTTCCCCGTTACTAGTAATGACTTGTAGTTTCCTAAAGTAACTTAAAGTTATATTACTGCATTTCCAAAAGTAACGCGTTATATTAGGCCCCTATTTGGTGATTATTAGTTTCTCATCCACCGCCCGCATCCTTCTTAAGCTACCGCATGGTAAGCCATTATTTATTCTGTGCATGCTCAGAAGAACACGTGATACCATGCAAACTATTATAATTGTTTGTTGATGAACGCTACAATGCGCTAAATATCGTCAGGAGAACTGTTGTTTCCTTAGCAAATTGCTGCAGTGCCAGTTGCAATCGTGTTTTATCGACTTCATCAAAGCAGGCTTTCAGTTGACTGTTGAAAAACAGTTGGCGATCACGAAAAGTAGTGAAGGAAATGTTTGTAGTAAGAAAGAAAGACAATTTGGACAAGGTCTGTACATCAGTGTGTTAATATTATAAAATAATGGCATAATGGTAATACCCTCCCGCCCGCATCATAATAATTAGAAAGGCTGGATGAGATAATCACCAAATAGGGGCCTTACTCAGAATCGTGAATTGTAATATACATTACGTAACACGTTATATTACGTAACGTGTTACCCCATCTCTGCTTGTAAGACAAAAAGTTGTGAATTTTAGGAAGTGTTTATGTGTACCTACAGGAGCTTGTTGTTTCAGCACCTACAATTGGAACTGTCAAGGTATGTTTTTGGAAGCAATCAAGATATGGGCACTCATAAAAGCCTGTGACCTAACCCCGGAAAAGCTGGACTCTCTACAGGGTGAATTGTAATGTACTCTACAGAGTGACCTGTTTAATTAATTTTGTGACTGAAATTAAGGTTGACTCATTATATAGCTGAACGCTCCACATTCAAGGTGATTTGTAACATAGCTGAACTCTCTTCTGAGTGACGCAGAGGGGATCCAGGAGTTGGCAAGGGGAAAAACACAAACAAGTTATGTAGGTGCAATTCTCTTGTTAGCTAGTTGCTTATATTTTTTAGCAGGACATAATAACCTCTTAGTAAGTATCTCACTGTTCTTTTTGCCATTTTGAGCTTTACAGATAGTTATGAAGTCTTTAACACATAGTAGAGCAACATAATATAGCTAGCAAAAATGAGCAGATTGTGCACAAGTATTAAACTTTGCACATATAGTATCTACCTACCATGAAATTTATTTTGAGATAAGAAGTCATCGCAGATTTCACCTTTGGCAGTTCATTTTGTGCTCAAAAATAGTGACCTTTGTCTATATATCACCCATACAACACTCAATTTGTTCCAACTAGGCGCCAAATTAAAGATCTTTATCCGAGAAACAATTTGATACTTCATAGACTGTTAACTATAACACAAGTAATCCTAGGCCTGGCTTGCTGCATTCAATGATATGAATTCTAAAGTGCCAACAGTGTGAGTCTGTCAGTTGTTTTCATATTAATCTTTATATGGCTATCATCCATGTTTGAACAATAGCGAAATGTCGGCTTAGCTTATAGTTCAAATGAATGACCCTGAGCAGTCTTAGAAATGATGGGCATGCACTACATCATATCTCTCTCTCTGTTTGCATCAGTGTGCGATGGGCCCATGTCAAGAGGAGTTTGTGTCAATGTGTGAGGAGTTTATTCTGCTATCAGTGCATGCATTTCTGCATTAGGCCCCTATTTGGTGATTATTAGTTTCTCATCCACCGCCCGCATCCTTCTTAAGCTACCGCATGGTAAGCCATTATTTACTCTGCGCATGCTCAGAAGAACACGTGATACCAAACTGTTATAATTTTTGTTGATGAACGCTACAATGCGCTATATATCACCAGGAGAACTGTTGTTTTCCTTAGCAAATTGCTGCAGTGCCAGTTGCAATCGTGATCTATCGACTTCATCAAAGCAGGCTTTCAGTTGACTGTCGAAAAACAGTTGGCGATCACGAAAATTAGAATCAGCTGGTGAAGGATAAAATGTTTGTAGTAAGAAAGAAAGACAATTTGGACAAGGTCTGTACATCAGTGTGTTAATATTATAAAATAATGGCATAATGGTAATACCCTCCCGCCCGCATCATAATAATTAGAAAGGCTGAATGAGAAACTAATAATCACCGAATAGGGGCCTTAAGTAATTTGAGGCTATTCTCAGGACATTGAATATTACACCTTTCTCAGCGTCTGAGGGCTGTACCTCCTAACCCCCGCATCTGGGATCGCCTACCACTTCAATTTTGAACCCCCCCTTTTGAAAATCCTGTGTACGGGCCTGAGCTTATATTAATACTGCTGGTATGTCAGCTTGATACACACATTGCACAGATATCTCATGATGTGTATCGACTCTATAGCTAGCCTTATGATAATTTGTGACCAGATTTTACAAAACCAGGCTTCCACACACATCCAATTCTTTGACTTTAACCGCTTGTAACTTTTCCACTCAGTATGCTATTTAGCTACAATTTTCACACGATTCTTACTATGGATTATCCAAGCATAGGTCAAAATTTTAAAGCATTAGCATACTCCTACATTGCATTATGGTCCATTTGATTAAAGTCACAAATCTGGATGTGTGTGGAAGCCTGGTTTTGTCAAATCCGGTCACATTTAAAGTACCTATTTATCCTGCTATTATTAAACTCAAATAAATAATTGCAATATAGTGTTTGCAAAACTTAATTTGAGTAATTTGACAATTCTGTATTTTAAAGAACAAATTTTAGTCATCAATTTTACTTGTCAACTGAAAATTAATTGATCAGTTGATTCATCAAAATTCCTCTGCATTTAATATCAGAAATTGTATAATATCTGGGTCCATTTAAATGCAATGTTGTAATAACTGTAATTTTAATGGACACAGGAGTTGCATATTTAAATCCATCACCTCCTCATTGCATATGGAATACAATACAAATTGATTTACTCTCACCTGAAATGTAACTTATAATAATAAGTACTACACAATAGGCTTGCACCAATTATGCTGGCATAATTTCGAGCATAATAGGCTAGTAAAAATATCAAGCATTATGCCAGCATAATACGTAAGATAATTTTCAACATTTTAATTATAAAATGTGTGTGCCAAAAGTACGGCTAAACATGAACACACTACACCTTAATGCTGCATTTTATATCAAGAAAATGTGCAATGTTGTTATTGTTGTTGTTTCTTGGTTGATTATTCACACTTCGCTGAAATAAGATTGAGATGCTCTAATACAGCAGTCAGGAAATGCTCTAATAAAACAGCAAACTCTAGAGCATAATTTTAATACTGAAAGCTTAATTTTGAACATAATAGGCTGAGCACTGCTCAAAAGCATAATAAAAGTCTACTACACAACCTTCTGTATTTTGGCTGTACACTGTAGAGTAAACTCTTGCATCCGACACCTGGCTCATTTAAATGTCATCTCTAAATTAAAATTACAGTATGAGCCTTTTATGTGGATGTATAGACAGGATCAGGTCAGGAACAAAAGTTACCAATGAAAAATGCCCAGTAAAAGCTAAGGTGATCATATCAATGTATTGGTTGGATAACTCTCTTTGCAACATTGCTGGTCCTTCCACTAAGATAATCAAAACACTCTAATAGAGTAGTCAGTCTTAATACTGAAATGAAGCAGTAATTTTTTGGTTAATTATATATTAATTCTGCATCACTACCTGCAGGCCATTGAAAGTCTGTGAATGTGATGGATTAACCAGCATAGATTATATTGACTAGCTAATATAACTTGTCAGCACTGAAAGCTACCCCCATGAGACCATACATTTAAAAAGGTAAAGATGAATGGTTGCAAGGTATTCTTAACGGACAGTGCCTCTAGAAAAGAAGTTGTGTGGTGGGTACTCATTTCAAACTGAAAGTAGCTCCAAGAGTAAGTTCCATGGCAGTTCATAACATTTGTATCAGAGCCTGGCATGTATACAGCACAATGTGACTTCTTATTCTGGGACTGTAAATGCAGCTTCCTGATTCCATTCTATGCCATCAAATTCACAAGCTTTCAATAGCTGGTAGAATAGTTATGAATAAGATATAATTACTATATTTGTCTAGTCCTGGATGATTAGTTATTAGACAGAAAAACTCAAACTCTGAACTGGCCATATGTGAGACTAGTGTGATATGATTGCATGTGCTACTGCTGCCAGCTACTCATCTCTCCTAGTTTCTATTCTATTAATGGGATTCAAAAAGTAACTTGTATATATAAGAAATAACGTACATGCAGTGAAAAAGAGCCTAAAGGTTTACCTGTTATGATATACAGCTTCCTTTGCCACTGTTATATACAAGTGTGCATTAATTTAGGCACTAAAAGTTTGAGAGAAAGAAACTTATAATTTTGGTGGATATCTTCTGGGAAATAATTTAGACTTCCCATATCTAAATCTCAGATTGTCTATTTAACTACTGTAGTTGTATGCTAGCTTACGTGTTAATCTATGATATTAGTGATCTGAGATAGATCCTGTTTAGTGTACCCAGTGTTTTTTAATTAAAATGAGGCAGTATTGTTATATTTTATAATTAAATTTTCATTAATGATTAAATGTATTAGGGTAGGCTGCTAGCAGGCCTTCAGTGCAGCAATCCTATTCAGTACTGATCTACTTTGATGAAGGCAAAGCAGATCAGTGATCATTAGTGAGAACTGCAATGCCACTCAGCACATCAGTGATCATTAGTGACATGTGCTGTTTGTTGACTCCCTCAACCGGAGATACGCAGATACAGCTGTAGTCAAATGGGGATAGCTCCTGCATGGTCATGAATCTTACTGTATGTCATTTCATTTTTTGGTATTGCATTCATGTATAATAAACTATTATGTGTACCTCCACTCTCAAAATTGGTATATTCCATAGGAAAGTATGGACAATCGAATATCAGTAAATTACCTATAAAATATTATAATAATGCCTCACAATACACAACTACTACTACATACTGTAGTGGGAGATGGAGCACTGCTAATAAATGTAAGCTACAGGTTGTGATGGATGTCATTGCAATGCATGTAATTTTACCATACATGTACATTTCCATTTCATAACACTGTGCTATTACCCACCAACCCCTACATCCTGTGGATGTGGGCACTAATCTAGATTGTCTGATATTTACCCACGAATTGCTGACATAATGACACTAAGTCATGCCACCTTGAATGGTTTCTTGACTTTCCCTTAAATTAAAGTATGTGCTAAGTGAGCCTACTTTAGTCTTATTGTGTGTTGGGTTGCAAGAGGATAGCAATGACGTATTCTCAGTATTGGTGGTTTATAGAAATTCCATATACAATGTACAATTCAGAACGCAACCATAACAGGAAGCCGCTACCAGTATGAGAGTTTGGTGTATATTTTGAGCATATGAAATTTATATCACACAGGGGCATGATACATATACCAGTCAGTAGCTACCAAAATCAAGATTGACAGGCCAGAGTTAAGTATACATGTACCAGTGCATTGTTATGTACATGTAGGTTGTACTAGATATTAGCACTGTGTTAAAGTACTGATAGTGGTTTGTATGGTATATAGCACTTAGATGGCATATAGATTAAAGATTGCACTTAGGTGGGTTATTGGTTGTAATGTTTTTGGTATAAATGATAATAGCCTTTATCCCTTGTACAGTACATTCAAGCAAACAAGTAATGTAATCCATCACAGCTACATATATATCCTCATTATGATGCACTGGGCTGGCCAATTACCCATCCACCCATGTGTGGTAGGCACTTCTCAAATGTAATTGGATTCATGAAAAGGGCCAGGTCTTCTACTGCACATGACGATTCATAACTTCAGATTATATATTATTTGATCAGTTGTGAACACCAACATAGGTTAACGAATGGAAGAATTTTTAAATTTACTCAGTTATGGCTTTCCAAGTTACAGCTGTAGATGTGTGTGGAAGATCCCTTTTCTCAAATCCGTATAGCTAATCTAAGTTGTATGACATTTCTGACATCATAACGCTATATTATGTCATACTACTTTGAATGGTTTCTAACTTGTCAGTGTACAGTACATAAACTCTTTAGAGGCCATAAACGTATCTGCTTACCTTCAACAGTTATTTGCCCACATCCTTGTACAGTGAAACCTCTCTTATCCCAGCAGTGTGGTACATAGTAGTTATGTGTAGAAATACGTACATGCTATAATGCTGACTTTAGAATAAACAAGCCACACAGCAACCTTTAGGCTCCCTCCTTGCACTTTCATTTAACCCAAAATTCATTATGTTCAATAGAGTATAAACTACAAGTCATGACTACTTTGGGCTATCTGGACTATGGAGGTTTCCAGATAATAGAGGTCCGGATAAGGGAGGTGTTATGTGGAAATCATACAGACATGTCATGATTTTCTGTAGTTTTGTGTTGCTTCAACAACTCAGTGCCGCAACAGCCATCATGCACGGGAGAGTAGTTCAGATGGAATGGGGGAGATTAGTAGAGATGGGAAATGTAGATCAGAACTCAGAACAAAAAGTACCCCTTTAACCACATCCTCACTCAGTGATGGAATACTGATGGTATTAATTTGTCAGCCATAACATGATAATGTGAACTGTTTATGTAAGGACTCTCATGTTTTAACCAGCTAAAAATGTGCTGATGCATATCCTGTTTACCCTTTATACTGTATGGTGTTTAACTGAGTTAGTGGCTATAATCTATTCCATGTGCTGTGGCCTTTGTAATACAATTGAGTTGGGGTATAGGGTCCCTGCAAAAGTCTATTATAGAGCTGTCATTCCTTGCTTACTGCTGAAAGTTTCACCCTTAATTGGGGTAAAGTGACTAAATTTCAAACTGGCCGGCGTGTTTAAAATAATTACATCATGCAGTGCATCAAATGTGTTGACAATTTTGTGTGTGGAGTCAGGGTATATGCCCCAACAATTTATTCAATTCTTGAAAGAATACAATAGTGGATATATACTATATTTGGATTACATCATGGAGTCATTATTATTGTATGTATCAACAGCAAATTGGTATGTGTGACCAGATTTGCAAAAAGGTACCTTTTTCGCACACAAAATGTCATGACTGACATAATTATAAATGCCTGAAATGTTTCATGTGTGTAGCTACAGTAATTGGCTGCATTTTGAATCCAAGAGGAAGTTAATCAGTACAAGTACTCAAGGGTTACACCATTGTGTTGGATGGCATGTAAAATGTGTGGAAAAGGTAAAATCCAGTCACATATTATATGGACAACAATAATAGTGAGCTGTAATTATATACACACCTTATTGTACCCCCTAAAAGTTTGTGATAAACAGTTGGCAAGTACAGTACCATTTAAATACTTTGTGTCAACTAGACTGTTCATATAATATACATGCATGGTTTTACATAATTTGTTATTTTGGCTTCTATTTCACTTTGCTTCAGGTTTCACTTCCATGTTTAAATTAAGATTCATTTGAGGGTGCTAAAAGGAGTCTTATACACACATCTCATCTATGAACTTGAAAAACCATAACTTAATTTGTTTTAAAGACATATAAAATATAAAAGCCTGAAATTTATTCAGTAATTACGCTATGCTGTATCTCACTTCTGAATAAATTTCAAGCCAATAGCCTTTCCCAATCTGCAATTACTGTATTAATAATCAAAGTTGGTAAGTGCATTGTGTGTGTGTGTGTGTGTGTGTGTGTGTGTGTGTGTGTGTGTGTGTGTGTGTGTGTGTGTGTGTGTGTGTGTGTGTGTGTGTGTGTGTGTGTGTGTGTGTGTGTGTGTGTGTGTGTGTGTGTGTGTGTGTGTGTGTGTGTGTGTGTGTGTGTGTGTGTGTGTGTGTGTGTGTGAAAGACCCACAATTCCAATATGAGTAAATTGCAGGGTTCATGCATAATTTATTCTCTTTACAATATAACTGACATAATCATAAGTCAAAGCGTTATTGTGAGTAGGGTTGGGAAGTGTTACTTGCAATCAGTGACCATATACATACAGTGGCAGATATAGAAATTTTCAGAGGGGGTTTCAGGTTGAGGAAGTTTTCAATAACTGTCAGGGGTGGATCCAGACTTTTTAAAAGGGGAGTCCACTCTGGAATTGCAACTGCAGCCTAGCTTTAAGTCAAAGACCAAAAAAAGAGTGAATGTTGTAATGGTGGTTTCAAAGGGAAAAGTATGAAGTTTGGCCAGTAGAAAAGTCCTAATATAAACACTATGTATAACACTTGGTGATTTTATCACCCATATGAATCGTATATAAATTAGGGACACGCACTATTTTCAGAGGGGGTTTCAGCTGAAACTATTGCAACCCCCCTATATCCGCCACTGACATACAATAACTGCAATTTTACCATGTCATACAGTAGCATACACAGAACACGTATTTTTACATATAAAGTCAATTTCATTATTATCACAACTAAGGTTGGGTGCATGGTAGTAGAATTCAGGGACTGCACACAATTGTTGCATGTTTATTTGTTGTATCACAAATAATTATTGCATTGGTGCAACAGACATATATTATGTGTTTAAAAATCTGATACAAGATATTATACTTTTGGCATAGTTAACCCATAGTTGTGAATGCTGCACATTGTGCAATGCTGAGATCCTTCTTGGAGTGAATATATAAGATTAAGCATTATCATTAGTACAATATTCATAAACTTTTCCATTCTGTTGATTTCATTCCTGATTACCAATCACAAGTTCTAGTATGTTATGATGCAACCAGCCATCCTTGTTGGCATTATACATCTTCATAACGCCTTAAAAGTTGTGATATAATAGGAAATGGAGAAACATGATATATACAAACTGATATTTTGGCATTTCCCAGAATCATAACAGGGATTTTTGTATCTCATAATGAATTTACCTTACTGAATATTCATTATACACGTTTAGTGCAACAATGTACAATAAAACTCTGTGTGTCCAAATACCATGCATGTCATGCCAATTACTTATGAGAAGTTTTCCAGGGTCATGTGACCATTAGCTACAGGAGATCTTACTTAGCTCCTTGTTACCATTGTAATTGCAATTATAAGGATAAAGGTGTGTACCTGTAGTCAGAGTTGGGGGTAACTAATCACTTTTGTACCTAAGTTGTGTAACTGATTACTTTTAAATTAACTAATTACTTGCTTTGTAACTAGTAACTTGTAACTAGGAGTAATTGTCTGAAAAGTAACTAAGTTACAATAGTAACTAATTGCAATAGTGACATTGGAACTATAACTAATTATGCTTTAAAAGCAAGAGCACTTCAATTTTTGTGCCATATATGCTATAGCCACATTAAGTAGACAGATTCTGTGTACTGTTCTCTATGATTCAGCTTGAGTAACAAATGTAGCAATAATTAAAACTGATCTGAAATAGCCACAGAAGTGTATTGCATCCCTTACTGATGCATATCTGAGCAAAATTCATGTTACAAAGGCTAAAAACAAGGCATAATTTATAGTATGAAAGTAACTAGTAACTAGAGCACTTAGTTACTTTTTGAAAAGTAACTGTAACTAAGTTACATGGGACAAAAGTAACGCGTTTCTGAAGTAACTACCCCAACTCTGCCTGTAGTTACATACTTCCATAACAAACTTTTAGCTATAGCAATTACTGTAATGTCTACAAAGGGGTGTAGCTTTGTGACATGAAATGCAATACAATTTATTTCACTGTAGCTAAAAACTCTAAAACATATTATACCACATCAGTGTGTTTTAAAGCTGTACGATTCAACATGTTTTAGCAAAGCAGATGCCTTAATTAAACTTCTACACTGTATACAGCCTACAACATTACTTACATTTCACTACAGTATGTTAGTAACACTCTGTAAAGAATTCCAACCAAAATTAATTGTAATTTTTACAAGCAGCTATAGTATGTACACCTTGAGCTGAATCCTCAAAAACATTTAATAACTCATGGATGCAATTAACTATGGTCTTGAAATTTGACTCATTTGTAGTACTGCTTGACCCATATTTCAAAATCTTTTTGTTCAAATGCCTGACGTAATATTTACAGCCAATCAAAATTTTCACAATACATTTCCTATGGGGAAGCTATATAAGCACAGTGTCCATTACAGCCCTTTCCCGAATTTGTAATGGAGCCAAACTGTACATGTCTGTTGTTGACACCTTTGCTGTTACCATGCAATAATCATCTGGTTGGCTGAAATGTTAACTCTGTTGAGAAAAATCCACTTTTAATTTTTAGCCGTTTTCAGGATTCAGCTCAACTTGTACATACTATAGGCCATGTATTCAGAAACCTTTGCATGTGACTACATTGCCTTTCTGAAAGAATACACTAATATACATACAGTAGTTTGCTGAAGTCCAGTTATACAATTGCAGTGACACTTCAGGTGATAATTCACTTACCTACACACCCTCCACCAACAAAAGAATATGTTGCCTACATCAAGTACTAGTACTTTGGTTCAGCCACCTACAGTAGTTCAAGTAGAAATGTAGGAGTAGTGCTTCTACTAAAATATCAATGGCGGCTCTGCAGATTCTTTCAGGAGCTAGCACATACTTATGCTAGTTTGGCCATAATCCGAGATAGATACTTCATGGTGAGACACTTTGGACAGTCAATATTCTTATGGTTGTATGACTGGGACTGTCTCTTTGATCAAGCCTCTTGAGAATTTTGCAGTGGCCCCATCAGTCACCTTTGAAGAATTTTGAAATTAGGTGTGAAAATTACCAGTTCAAACCCTGGACTTTTGAAGAAATAATTATGGCCTGACAAAGAAAGTCCAGCTTGTGCCCCTGGTAACTTTATAGATACTTAAACTTTAACTGCACCGTGTTTACATCTAAACTGAAAATACCTATCTCTGCTATATTTACATATATAAAAAGGTGTGGTGCATGTGTGTACAAATATTGTTAACAGTTAATTAGGTCTTTAAAGTTTTGTAATGTTGTACAATTAATTACAGTATCTGGTAAATTGTTATACAATTTAACTGCATCTTGGTAAAAGGAATATTTAAACGAATTAACTTTGTAAATGTTAGCTTGAATCTCTTTGAATGTCCCCAGATAAGTAAATTATTTCTGATGAGAGAGTTCCCTGTTTCAATTTCAACAAGATTAGTAACAATTTTCTAGATCATTATCAGTCTCAGGTTTTTCCTTCTAACTTGAAGTGTTGTCCAGTGCAGAGTTGGTGATTGAAAGGGTAGCCTGATTTCTGCTTAGTGCTCCATATGGCAAATGCATTTAAATCCTTCCAAATGTGAACTTTTGTGCATTTCAATTAGACACTCCCCCATTAAACCTTTTTCCAATGGGCTACAACTGTCAAGTACTTACAGGTGTGTTGTAGACACTAAGCTATCATGAACAATCATATTATATCAGCCAAAGCCACCAAAGTATTAAATCTTTTATGTTGTCATATGTTCACCTGTCGTTCTCCATCAAAAAGCAGGGCCTTAATTTAGAGCACTTGTAATTCCTATATTGGATTATGCAAGCGTTGTATGGAATCCCCATACTCAGAAGAACATTTCTGCACTGGAGTAAATACAAAATCGTGGTTCCCGCTGGGTTTATGGAAGCAGATTTTGTTTACGTACCCACCAATGGTCAGGAATGTTCAATGTTGTGGAGAGTTGTCCTGGCCATTGCCATCTACCTGACGAAAATACTTGACATTGACGACAGTAATATTATGATATGTTCCATCAACATATCTCAGTACCTTTTAGTGATCACTTTACCTTCTCCATGCACTGCTCCAACAAAATCACACTCTCTATCTCTCTTGTGTAAGCAATCCTCCATAAACTCATATAGGTATTCCTTTTTGTAAATTGTATCTTTTTTGTGGAACTCCATTTCGTTCAACATTTTGTCCATCTCCTGCTGTGCCACTTTTAATGTATAATTTTCTTGATTTGAATCATCATTAATAATGAGAACATAATACATGCCTGAAAAACCTCGGTCACATGCACAAAGACTGGTTCCAAAATTGAAAACCAGTGTGGGCATGGCAAGGAAATACAAAAATATAATGTTATAGCTACTTATACATCAAAATAAAATTAGACTACAAGTTCTAAGTAGGGCATAGCCACTCTCTGCAGTCGTTCTACTTAACCTTTTTCTTGTATGTAGATTACTAACTTGTATATTCAATTTGTTTTTTGTAATGTTTAACTACTGCATGTGTGTTTTCTTGTTTTTATATTGTTTTTTTGTAGGTGGTAGCTACCCCTATAGGCTTTGTTGCTTCCTGAACACCCACCTTTATTTGCCTTGTGGTGAAATAAATAGCTAATTAGTTAGCTAGATAAAAACTTCTAATAAATCTACGTAGCTAGGATTTTTCGAAAGGATCTTGACATCTCTTAAAAGAATCTTTAAGTTAGTAGGAATATCGTCATGACTCATGATCTATAAATCTATAGCTAGTCGGAATCCCACAAAAACTAATCAGAATAATAAAATTTTAATACAAACAAAATAAGAGGAACCCTGGAATCCGCAGAAAATTTCATGACGGATTCGGAATCTCGTCAACGGCACCGGATATCCGGCAATACTCCCATTATAAGATAGTGTCGCTTCCTCGATCTATTAATTTTTATGTTAATGTTAGCTATTATCTACTGACTAATTGTAACTAAGGTAAATGCGGGTATTTCCGGACAGCGCACAATTCCGGACACTTTGGCACCTTTACCAAGCTAGCCCAGGAACGAAACAACGGATTGCCTTGAAATTTCTGGTGTGAATAGCTATTCTTATAGGGATTATAAAAATCGAAAAGTGTGTTCTAGTTGATTCATTCTTGGGTGCTATACATAAAGTGTCCGGAATTGTGCGCTGTCCGGAAATACCCGCATTTACCTTACTTAGTTCCTTCACTGTCCCGTCCTGTTAGCTAATTGTCACACTTGAAGAGAGGAAAGGGGACAAGATGACGACCCTGTCACTTCGTATCAGCATTGTGAAGAGTAACAACATAAAAACCATGCTGTTTAACGACACTGTAGAAGTGCACGACGCGGTGAGCATCATCCGAGAGAGAGTACCAGACGCGGTTCATGGACAAGGTAAACTGCAGCTGAAACAACACCCCCTTCATGATCATCACAATTTTTGTTGCATTATAGCTGCTGATAATGAGTATGGACTGTTTAAACCTGACGAGGACCCTGTAAAAGGTCGCTGGCTAGAGCAAGGAAAGACTCTGGGCTACTACCATTTCAAGAATGGAGTGAGTCACGGTAGCTAGCTATGTATGATTATAATTAGCGGTTTCAGATCACACCGTCGATATAACCATTATACCTATATAACTAGCTAGCTATGATTAGTCTATGTCAGTACGTACGTAGCTATAGCTAATGCTTAACACCTTGAAAATGCTTAAGCCATACACCTTTTAATGCTTCATTGCTAACAGAGTACTTTCAACTAACCAAAGTTTAAATTTATTATAATTAGTCTAGCTATATGATATTTCTTTCGACTGAGTCATATAGGTAGCTACAGGTTGCCAGAGTCAGTCTTCACACAAGCGAACATCTTAGCTGGTATAGCTAGCTAGTACAATCATGTGCAACTTTTAATACGTATGGGGCCCCGAAGAAGAAAAAATGTGCCGATAGTAATGTGAAAATGCATTTTACCTTGTACGGTATACTTTGTGTAATAATGTATGTATAATTATTAGCTTTAGGTGTCTTACTAGAGATTTAATTAAAATGTACTAAATCAGCATAGAGGTTTAGCGACCATTATAGTGGACAAACATTAAATTTTTAATATGTGCACTAGGTCATACAGTTAATCTCTTAGCAAATGTTACTGCGGTGCCGTATTTTTAATGGGCAAGCGTGTATTCAAAATTCTATACACAGTCAGACATTTTGAGCAATATATAACAGATATAAAAATCTTGTTTATGGAATGATCTTTATAGTGGCAAATCTAGGATTTTTTTTTTTAAAGTTGGTAGCTATAGCTAAAAAATAAGGCACCTGAGTACATTTCTTCAGAAATTTTCGAGATTTCAGAAGCTTTGAGATTGGATTTTATGCTGCTTTCGGTTAGCAATATAATAATCCAATGCTTTTAACTGTAATTATTATAGCTAACTATAGGGCAAAAGTTATGACTAAAGAAAACCATCATTATTAAATGAGAAAACATGTAAATACATTACAATAATGATAAGACCTTGGTCTTGTGAGACCACAACTAGATTCTTTAAAGAGATCTGTGTGGGAACGGCAAGGTTAAACAAACAAAGAAACAAAAAAACCTAAACTATTACACACAAAAATAGAAAATTTGGTACATTTACTATAATTTTGACTGCTCTATTAGAGTATCTCGATCGTTTTTAATGTTCTGGGAGGTGAAAAGTAACATGTTGCTGAGAATTTAATTAATAGCTATGAATGGTGTTAGTTAAGTGTAATTGCATGCGTACTACTGACATACAGTGGTATATAGTTGTTTGTTATGACAAATTGTCAATACAACAGTAATGAAGCTAGTTAGACTGCCACAAAGCTAAATTTAAAAGGGGGTTTCTGTCAAAACTACAAAAACCCATCTAGATCTACCACTGTTTACAAACCCAGAATTTTAAATAGTCTTTATTATAAATGGTCTGAAATTGCCACTAGTGGATGGTGTTAGGGTATTATAAAAAAATACTGATTATTGTGGTAGGATTTATTAGAGTATCGTAAGAAGATTAGGCCCTTACGTGTGAAGACACTGGACGATACTCAGAAAATGATATTGGTAAGATATAATAGCATTAAGTATCATGTTATTACTTGATGTATACTAGGTGGATGACAGTCTAAATGTTGGGGAACTGATCAAGACTTGCTGTTTACGGATTGGTGAGTAGGGGATGTGGTCATTTAGTTGTACAATCCAACAATACCTTTATTCCATTGGTGGGCTATAATAAGACATATTATATTGTTACAGGATTGAGTAATCCTGAGGAGTTCTCATTCTCCTTGGATGAGGGTAGCTCAGCTGCTGCTGAACAGAAGACAAAGACTAGTACTATTGTCAGGGACCAGAAGAAGTTGGATGCTATGAAGAAGCGTCTTCATACAGATGATGAACTGGCCTGGCTGAACCATGACAAATCACTACGGGAACAAGGGATTGATGAAACACAGATGCTTGTTCTAAGGTTAGTCACTACTTTGCAGCTACCGCAACCAATGACTCTTTAGGAAAAAGTTTCACTTCTCTGATCAGAATGTTGACCACAACGATCCTGTACAACTCAACCTCTTGTTTCATCAGGTGTGTGTGTATGTGTGTGTGTGTGTGTGTGTGTGTGTGTGTGTGTGTGTGTGTGTGTGTGTGTGTGTGTGTGTGTGTGTGTGTGTGTGTGTGTGTGTGTGTGTGTGTGTGTGTGTGTGTGTGTGTGTGTGTGTGTGTGTGTGTGTGTGTGTGTGTGTGTGTGTGTGTGTGTGTGTGTGTGTGTGTGTGTGTGTGTGGTGAGTGTGTGAGTGTCATCATCCTGTCTGTCATAGTCACATGATGGTATTCTCAATGGAAGTCACCCAACAACCAAAGATGAAGCTGTACAATTTGCAGCTCTGCAGTGCCAAGTGAGATATTATTATGTAGTTAAGTGTGCATTACATGTTAGTGTACATTATTGCCTTATTGTCAATCCTGGGAGGTGTATGCATACAGTGTGCGTGTGTGTGTGTGTGTGTGTGTGTGTGTGCGTGCATGCGTGTGTGTGTGTGTATGTGCGTGTGTAAGTGCATGTGTGTGTTGTGTATGTGTGTGTGTGTGTGTATGTGTGTAGTGTGTGTTGTGTGTAGTGTGTGTGTGTGCGTGTGCGTGTGCGTGTGCGTGTGTGTGTGTGTGTGTGTGTGTGTGTGTGTGTGTGTGTGCACGTGTGTGTAGTATGTATGTATGTAAGTGTGTAGTGTATAGTATTGATTCTAGTTTCCAGTAGCTGCATGACATGTTTATGTTTAGCAGCCTACTATGAGCCTAGCTGATTAACAAGATATTTAAACCAATGTCATATTTTCACATTGTTTTGTTAGTGCAAACATATCACACAACTATATCTTCCCAGAGCACTTAGTGATGGAGCTTTTAACAGCATGATGTTAATCTTTGCAAAATTATTTGATAACCTTTTTATCATGGCACCAAAAATAGTCGCAAATTGAAAAAATTTAGTGAATGTCCTCAAATGCTAAACTTTATGTCTCGCCATAGAAACCCACCATAATTGTATGGTGGTCAGCAATTTAGCTGTGGTTCTCCATAATAATTATCCTTATTCCATTTCTTAAATTAAATCAAACTGCTGGGGGGTTGCAATTGTTTTTGCTTGGAAAGTAGTGGAGCAAACCAGATCCACATCCCTAGTATGATTTTCTTCAATACTTTACATGTTTATATTTAACTATAAATCTCTCTCCGTTCAAAACAGGGAACTTGGCTGTTGATTACGTACATAGCCTTTAATAATATTTCAGGCGGTTACGTACATAGCCTTTAATAATATTTCAGACGTGACTGCTCTCAGATTTTGTTACACAGCACAATAATCCTAGCTGTTGTTTATAGTTAACAAAACACATAACATGTTAACATGTGTTGGGACTACATGTTATCAAAAGATGTCATGTATCACTGTTGGTCTGAACCCAGAAACATTGTAAGCATATTGTACTGCTTACATCAGTCACACCATTTACACTATAAACAGTGTGCATACTACATTACACAATACACAATACGTAAACACACTATACTCACCACACATATACTATTATGCATTAACCCTATAATAATATTTTCTCAATAGATGCAGTTTGGTAATCACAATGAGGCTAAACACAAGCCAGGATTTCTGGAGTAAGTAATACCTTTTAGGGCTTGTATGTAGTCAGACCCAGTAGCCCATGCCACTAATATGTATTTGGTTGTGTTGTAAACTTGTAGTGTATCAGTAGTGCAAAATGATAGTTTGGCAGATCAAAGTGACAAACAGTTAGTAGGTTCAACTTTGAATTTGGCAAAATTACTTTCAATTTCAACTATCTTTATTCTGCATGCCAAACTTAATCCCACTAGAAGAATTTTAAATCATTTAGGCACATTTTTATATGGTGGTGTAGGCTTAAGAAGTTTCTACCACGAGAATATGTCAAGATCAAAGGGATTGAGAAATCCATTTTTGCTGTAAGCTGAGGTGTGTCTATAGTAGTGTTGCTATGGTGATGACATAGGAACATCGTAAACTATACAATATGTCAGAACTCAATGCAAAGTTACGTTACATCCAGCTATGTCGATCGTTGAGAACTTATGGAGTAACTTTCTTCCTTGTTAAAGACAAGATGAAGGGACGTCATCGTCTTGTACCTTGTCTCCTTGGCATCAGTAAGAAGTCTGTCATGAAAGTGGATGAGAATACCAAACAAGTATTAAAAACATGGCCATTGACGGCAGTGCATTGGTGGAATGCCTCTCCTAATGCCTTCACACTGGACTTTGGTGACCATTCTGGAGGTTGTTACTCGGTACAGACCACTGAAGGAGAAACTATATCACAATTAATTGCTGGATACATTGATATCATTATTAAAAAGGTTTTTTGTTGGTTAGCTAATATGACACAATGATTAATTTGTTAACTAGCATCCAGCCATTCACAAACAACTTGATTCTGATGATGAAGAAAGTATCATTAGTGAATTCCAAGTTGGTGGAATAAGGTAAGGAAAATTCCACATACTGAAGAATGTGTTACATATTGCTGCAGGGCAGACATGACATCACTCATAGCTGGTGGACAAGGCATGGGCTCAGAAGAGGGTGTGGTCCATCATGGCGAAATACAGAGTGTTAAACAAGACAGTATGTATTCTAATATATTAGAGCAAGATATGACATGCATGTACATGCACACACAGACCAGCTACAGGTACATCTGAATGAAGGAGCCCAACATGGAATCATGACAGGAAGTGGAGCTTACCGGGAATACCCCAAAGGAATGGTAAACCTTCCCCCTACTTCTGGGGAAATTGTGTCATACGCATACTTTGCTGTAGGGACCAGTGAAGGGACAACTATTAGAAGCACAGAAGAAACTACAGGCAAACTTAGATGGTGCTCTTGAGATTTGTAATACAGTGTTGACCGAATGTGAAACTTCAACCGACCTGTCTCCCATTGCAGGGGGCACTGATAGTGTATGTTACCTTAGTTACTGAAGATGCAATATAATGTATTTGGAACAGGAATTGGCTGCTTTGGGACAAAACAGTATGAATGTTGCCCAACAGAATGTCAGCTCTGCCTTGTCAGCCATTTTGGCATCAACTGCTGCCCTAGTAACACTAACTGGTACAGGAGATCCTTCAGACATCAATTACACTGCAGCTGGAGCTGCTGTCACTACTATGTAAGTGACAAGGTGTATGAGCTTGTAACCCTTACTGGTTGCCTTGTAGTTCTACTAACTTAACTGCACTGGCTAAAGCCTGTCGGCTGATTGCTGCTTTAAAGGGACACAGCAGAGGTAGTGATGACTTGTTGGATGCTACTAGAAAACTAGCCTCAGCCACTGCAAACTTGCTAAACTTAGCTCAGCCAGAAAAACTAGAGGTAACTAACTCATTGATCTTGCTGTATCAGTGTAAATGCTTCCTTCTGATAATTAGCACAGACAGGAGTTGCTGAAGGGTGCAGTAGAAATGGCTGAAACAGGTGGTTACCTGTTACTATTGGCTGGAAGTTGTGAAGTGGACAAAAAGACACAAGATGAATTAGTAACTATGGCTAAAGCCATAACCACAGCAACAGCAGTACTTGTAAACAATGCTCAGATAGTTGCTCAGAAGTGTGAAGACCAAGCTCTCCAAAATCAAGTCATGAATGCTTGTAAACTGACCACTATGGCCACACAGGCTCTGAATACATGCACCAAAGTGCTGGCTCCATGTATAGACAGTAAACTGTGCCAAGAGCAGCTCATGGAGGCATGTAAACTGGTCACTGCAGCTGCTGAAAAGATTGTGATGTTTGCACAGGTGTGTATCTGTCTGTATGTGTGTGATGATTTCACTACTACCTTCAGGTGAACTGTGGAGATGATGCATTCAAAGATTTTGGAGCAGCTGCTCGTGCCGTCACTGAGGCACTAAATTCTCTCATTAACCAAATAAGTGATGGACATAGTCTGGCTGAGTCACAGAAGTATGATGAAGCTTGTGAAACCATACTGGAATCTACAGAGATGTTGGTTGGCTCAATGGGCAATGCTCAGGAGATGGTTAAACAAGCTAAGTTAATAGCTGAAGCCACATCAATGCTGGTTAGAGCTATAAGGGCAGAGTCGGATGGGCAAATGGATGCCGATGCTCGACGTTGTCTCCTTGACTCTGCCAAAAACCTTGCTGATGCTACATCTCGTATGGTTGAGGCTGCCAAGGTAATCATCACCTGATAAAGTTTGGTTGTATGGCCATTGTTAGGGTGCTGCTCATGATCCAAATAATATTGCTGCACAAGAGGCTCTTCACAAGGCTGCTGAAGGTGTTTGTATGATCACTAATACTACTGCAAGTGTTGCATTGAAGAAGAAAGCTATTAAGAAACTAGTAATTGCAGCAAAACAGACTGGTGTCATTGCTACACAGTGTATAGCAGCTGCTCAAGGGGCCGGAGCCTCTAACAGAAATGATGCCTCTCAGCAGCAACTGATAAACCATTGCAAAGTAAGCTAGTGTGTCACAAGATCTACGTATGAAACCATGATTACATCACTACAGTCAGTGGCAGAGCAGATCAGCAGATTGGTCCAATCTGTTACAACAAGTGTGAATAATCCTGACAGTGCCAGTGCTCAACTTGGTCTAATTAATACCTCCCAATCCATGATAGCAGTATGTCATGATGTCTGTCATCACATTGTAATCATGTGTGTTGTGTCCCATTAGCCGGCTGGAAAAATGATTGCTGCAGCTAAGGGTGCTATGCCTACAGTGGGTGATCAATCTGCTGCTCTCCAATTAGGGAACTTTGCCAAATTAATGGCAGCTACACTTGCTGAACTGTGTACAGCATCTACTAAGGTGGTTGTGGCTGTGTGTAGATCACATGATCATAAGTACCTCCCACTAGGCTGCAGAAGTGTGTGACAGTTTAGAAATAGACAGTGCAATAGATTTAGTCAAGGGTTTGTCACATGATCTTACTAAGATGCAGAAGGAAGCTAAGGAAGGCAAACTACTGTTGTTGCCTGGAGAATCAGTGAGTGATCCACTATAGTATAATATCAACTGTAATGCTGTCATTATTAGCCTGAGAGCTGTGCACTGGATTTGGGAGCTATCAGCAAGACTGTCGGTTCATGTATGGCTCAGTTTTTAACAGCTGTTAGCCAAGCAATTGAGTCCTATGCTGGAACAGCTGCCTGGGACACCGCTAATGCCTTGAAGTTAGTAGGTCATGTGATCTGATGTTGATCATGTGATCCTTGTTGTATGATGCATGATGTTGATCATATGATGCAGGGTGCTGGCTGGAGCAGTGAGGGGTGTGGCCGCAGGATCAAAGGACAAGTCAACACAGAAATATATTTTGACAACAGCTCAAAAATTAATGGATCAAACAGTGGCCCTGATTACAGAGGCTAAATATGCTGTAGAAAATCCAACACAACCCAATATGCAAATGAGACTGGCTCAGGTGATGCATTGTCATGCCCATGCTCAAATATTGACTGTCAGTTACTACAGGCAGCAAAGGCTGTGTCCCAGGCTCTTAACACTGTAGTTAACTGCTTGCCTGGAACTAGGGACGTAGACCAAGCCATCAAGAGTATTGCAATTGCCAGCCAGGCTCTGCAGAGCAAAGAGGTCTGTTATTGTTTTGTACTTGATTGATTGATGGTGTACTCCAATCTCTATTTCACATTCTTCCCATTTCAGTTCCCTTGTGCCAAAGGTGAAACTTACCAAGTACTACAAAGCAAACTTAGTGCAGCAGCTGCCAGTCTCAACATAGCTAGCAATGAATTAGTATCTGGTTCCCATGGTACTCCTGAACAGCTGGCTATAGTGTCCGCCGATATTGCTACCAAATTCCAAGAATTGCTAATTGTAAGTAATATTGTATTTATTGCAAAAGATAAGTGACATACAACCTTCAGGCTGGCCTCACACTGGTGGGAAATTCCGAAGACCAAGACGTTCAGAACTCCATTATTGGATATCTTCGCTCCATTTCAGTAACTACTAGTAAACTGCTATTAGCTGCTAAAGGACTCAGTGTTGATCCTAATGCTCCAAATGTACTGGCAGCTGCAGCCCGGTAACTTCACAACATGATATGATAATGTATCATGTGATCATACTAGGGCTGTAACGGATTCAATCAATTCACTGCTCAACAATTGTTCCACCTTCAGACCAGGCCAGAAAGAGTGTGATAATGCTCTTCGTAACATTGAGGTCTGTTTTGTGCCTTTGTGTGAGTGTGTGTGTCTGTTTGTGTGTAGTGGGTGCGTAATGTGTGTGTGTGTGTGCTCACTGTACATATGTGTCACTGTTTCCACTTCACTGAATGTGCGTATGTCACTGTTATATACTCACGCTATTACATGACTTATACATAGGTGATTGCCGCATTGTTGGACAGACCCAATGAGCCAGTCAATGAGTTCACCTATTTTGACTGTATGGATACAATTGTGCAGAAATCTAAATTGTTGGAAGAGACTGGAACACTCATTACTACACATGCTAAGAATGTAGACTATGACCAGTTTGGTAAAGTTGTTAATACCACATCTGAAGCTGTTTGTCAACTGACCGAAGCTGCTGCCCAGGTGTGTCACCACTACCCTCTGTCTGGATCACACTGTGTTTCATTTGTTACCCACTGTGTAGGCAGCTTACTTGATTGGCATAGCTGATCCCACCAGTACCAGTACCACTCCAGGGATAGTAGACCAGTCACAGATTGCTAGAGCCAATCATGCTATCAGTATGACTTGCCAGAGTCTGCTCAACTCCGACTCCTCCCAGCATCAGGTAGCCATAATGCATGGGTGTGGATGAATTATGTGCCTGCTATCCCATGTGATCCACAGGTGCTGTCTGCTGCCTCAGTGATAGCTAAGCACGCGAGTATTTTGTGTAATACTTGTAAATTGGCTTCTGTAAAAACTAGCAATCCAGTTGCCAAACAACACTTTGTACATGCAGCTAAAGATGTAGCCAACAGTACAACCACCTTGATAAAGAATATCAAGGTAAAAACTGATTGTGTTATCAAGTTATTGATCCTTCTTGTTAGGCACTTGCTGGACAAATGACACCAGAGAACAGAGAAGCTTGTTCTCAGGCCACTAAGCCAATCGTAAAAGCAGTGGAAGCTTTAACTACATTTGCATCATCTCAAGAATTTTCCAGTATTCCTGCTAAGACCAGTGCTCAGGCTCACAAGGCACAAGAGCCAATAATATCATCCGGCAAAGGCGTGATCAAGGCCAGCACTAGTTTGTTGACCACATCAAAGAGTTTGGCAATCAACACAAATGATGCTGCCACTTGGCAGTTACTGGCCAGCCATTCAAAGGCAATCAGTGAATCTACCAAAGCTCTGCTCAGCGCTATGAAGTATGTATTGTTGTGATAGTGATGTAGTAATCATGGATATGGTTACTAGGGAGAAATGTCCAGGACAGAAGGAGTGTGAAGAAGCCATAAGAGTGGTCAACAGCACAATTAATATGTTGGACCAGGCAGTACTTGCTGGATTATCACAAAGTCTCAAACCAAACACCTCATCCACCCACCAGGTAAACTGTAGCTGTATCTACAAGCGGTTGTCATGGTGAAGTACTTGTAGGGATTACTGGAGCAACTAGTTGAGAGTATCAATGTCATCAAGGGAGCTATTGAGCCAATCAAAGTTGCCGCTAACACTGCAGCAGAGAAAATTGGTCACCAGGTATAGTATGCATGGTGATGATACTTCATGTGATAGACATCATGTCAGGTGATGGCTATGATGAACATGTTTCCGGGATTAGCTGAGTCAGCTATTGGACTAGCTAGTAAGACCCCATCATCCCAGCAACAAACAATGTTACTAGAGCAAACTAAAAGTCTGGCTGTGATAGTCATACAACTGCTGTATGCTGTACAAGAATCTGGGGGAAATCCCAAGGTGTAGTTGCCATAATGAACTGGAAGAATGTATGGTGCTGTTTATTGCTAGGCAACAGAGGCATACAAGAAGACAGAGGAAGCAGCAGAGAATGCACAGGAAGCAGTTAGAAACCTCACAAAGACTGTTAAACAACTTGGAGGAGATACTAGCTGGGTGTCAACTATATTGGAGGATGTTATCAAGGTGATGGAGAAGATTGATGATGGCCACAATTTCACAGTGGAGAAGACATCTGTTGGCTACCAGACATCAATGTTGCAGCTATGCCATAGTTTGGCCAAGAATTTGCAAGACCTGGTAAATACTCTGGGGATATTTACTGTACATGTGTACTATACCATTGTTGTTACCACAGACACTGAAGGGTACATCTTCTCCAGAAGAAACGGCTGGTATATGTCAAGTGATTTCAGCCAATTACACCGAGTTAGTTGTGTCCACCCAAGGAGCACTGGCTACTACAGAATCAGAAGATGTATGTTGAAACCTGTTGGAAACATCACAATGCAGTACCACACTTTTACAGGCATCGCAGAAGCTACGTTCCAACATTCATGCAGTCGGTGATTCTACAATAGATCTACTTCACTGTATGGTAAACTCTCAGATTGCTCCTGATGATGCACAAGCAATCAAGGACCTTAATGACGCATCGAAAGTGTTAGCTGAAAAGGTGCTGTCTGTCTGTCTGTAAGTATTGTTACCCTGCTACACATTAGTTGTCATACGTCATCACCATGCTGAAGGCAGCTAGTAAGGGAACACAAGCTTGTAATGAAGCCATATCAACAATCAATGGTATTATGGGTGAGCTTGAAACCATGGCAATGTTTGCCACTGCTGGAGCCCTCAACAGTGAGGATGGGTCAAAGGGAAACATTGCTCTAAACAAAGAAGAGATCTTGAAAACTGCCAAAATTCTTGTAGAAGACACAAAATGCTTGGTAAACAGTGCTAAGGGATCACAAGAACAACTAGCTCAAGCAGTACATGCTGCAGTTAACACTATTTCTCAAGAAGCAGAGGCTGTGAAACTGGGAGCCATTGCTCTGGGTTCTGATGATTTTGACGCTCAGGTGATCTTGAGTGATAAATAATTTAGTAGTCAAGGTTACACACAGGTACTGTTGCTGAATGCTGTGAGAGATGTTGCTAATGCTCTCTCTAATTTGATTGATACAACACAAGCAGCATCTGGTAAGAGTATTAATGACCCAGCCATGGAACAGCTGAAGACTTCAGCTAAGGTGAGCCTAGCACTGTTCTAGTATACTAAAACATACTGTTGTGATAATTAGGATATGGTGACTGGGGTCAGTGCACTTTTAAAGACTGTGAAGGATATTGAAAGTGAGACAAGCAAAGGGCTCAGGTCCCTGGAGAATGCCATCGATGCTATTAATGAAGGATTGAAGGTATTGCTGCTATGGTAACCTGTGTACTAGTATTGATAACTCAGTACAAAATAATTATGTTAAAAGCTGTGACTCTCCCTTGAGACCAATTAGTGACAAACATGCAATTGATTAATTTTATGTTAGTGAACCATAAATCGGTTTTGTAACATAAAAAGTTCCCCAAGTGTAATCAGATGCAACACAATAGGTAATACTCAAGTTAGTCCAACTTTTCAAGTTGGACACCAGTTACCCAGTGTGTGTGTGTGTGTGTGTGTGGGGGGGGGGGGGGGGGGGGTAAGTACATTATTACCTCTGCTCCCATACCTACAGGAGTACGAGTCAGATAATGCCCCTAAAAGAGATGCTCTACCTGAGGACCTTGTCCGTGCTACTAAGGGAGTCACCTTGTCTACAGCTAAAGCTGTGCAGGCAGGGTCATCATACCGGCAAGAGGACATTATGGCTTGTGCTAACATGGGTAGTAAAGCACTAACTAATATGATGGTGATATGCAAGGTGTGCTCAGTGTGAAAAATGTTTCTGGCTTATAATTACAGCAATAGGGTACTGCTGCTCATTCGGAAAGTCCCAAGCTTAAGCGTAGAGCGATGGCTACTGGGAAGCACTGTGCTGTTAGTTATTGTAAACTATTAGAGCAAGTACATTTTGTAAGTGTTAATGTCATGGATATCATAGTAATATGGTTATGTTGGGTTGTAGATTGTCCAAAAGCCAACCTACCAAGCTAAACAACAGCTAGCTGAGTTGTCACGAGAAGTAGCACAGAATGTAGCACAGATGGTGCATTGTGCAGAAATATTGAAAGGTGGGTGGGACTAGATCAGGTGATTAATATGTTGTGATCATTATCGCAGGATCTGATTGGGTGGATGTTAAAGATCCTACTGTTGTTGCTGAAACAGAATTGCTTAACGCAGCTGCTGCCATTGAAGATGCTGCTAAGAAACTGGAACGGTTGGAACAGATACAGCCTCGACCAGAAGCTGTAAGCTCTAACAGATTATAAAGACACTCTGTTATGTTGCTCTGTGTAATAAGGATTTGACATTTAATGAGCAAATTGTTGAGGCTGCTAAGAGTATTGGCAAGGCAACTTCTGCTCTTGTCAAAGCTGCCACAGCTGCTCATCGGGAGTTAGTAGATCAGGGAATGCTGAAAGTTTTTGAAGCAGAAAGTGATGACAGCCAATGGTCTGAAGGTCTTGTATCAGCTGTAAGTATTTGTAAATGTTAGTAGAGTGTATTAATTAGAGTAATATCACAGGCTAAACTTGTTGCTGCAGCAACTAGTAGTTTATGTGAAGCAGCTAATCTTGTTTTAACTGGAGGTGTTATTGAGGATAAACTGATTGCTGGGGCTAAAGCAGTGGCTAGCTCCACTGCTCAACTACTGATGGCTTGTCAGGTGAAAGCTGAGGCTCGATCTGAGAACAACAAACGATTACAGGTTTGTATGTCTACATCACTTGAGCTATTGTATTAATGCATGTTTGTCATTATATACATAGTTGGCTGGATCTGCAGTCAAGAAAGCAACAGAGGCATTAGTTAGGGCAGCACGCAATGCCTCCCAAGAAGTTACACATGATCTGAACATAAATCAGCCAAAGTCAGCCATCCAGCAGATGATGCTCAAGCTTGAGGCTCAAGCAGCAATAAACAAAAAGGAGCGTGAGCTACATGAGGCCAAACAACGACTTAAGGCTATTCGAATGCAATTTAATCATCCCCAACATAGCCAAACTTGAACTATGGGCTGAACAAAGCTAACTGTTATTGTACTGTTCATTGTATGTATTTGAATTTTATTGTAAGTGATCAGGTGTAGTATAAAAGAAATTGGTCCTTTTTCACCTGCGTGGTTAGTACTTAGTAAGTATTGGCCATGCATACGCCATATCAGGACACTGTAAACACTCTGGATTGCTCCTTGACTACTTGGCTGCACATATGTATACCACATTGATCCATCCTTTTATCCTTAGTCAGTCCAAACTGAGCAAAGAATCCTTGCTCCACCAAATTAGACATTACACAGCAGTAAATATGGTTGATGGAAGGTGGTGTATCAAACTTATACATAGTAACAAAAAGGTAAGTATTAATTAACTTTGTTGGCATGAAGATTTTGACATAAATTTATTAAAACGTTGAGCAATTTGTGTTGTTGGTAGAACACAAATTAGTCAACAACATGCTTGAGAATCTTGATCAGTGAAAAATAAACTAAGAATACAGTGGAATTTCAGTTATCTGAACTCTTTGGGGTGAGGGGTGGTCCATAAGCCTGAAAAGTTCATATCTCAGAAACTGCATAAATAAACATTTTGCAGTATTCAACTACCCCAATAGAGCAGTCACTACTCTAATAGAGCAGTCATTTCTGTAGTATCCAATGACTGTATCTGGAAAACTGAGGTTCCATTGTATATAAATTGTTGTGTAGAAGAATCAGTGCAATAGGCTAAATTTATGAAGACTAACTTTGGCAGCATGCACACATGCAGCCATTTTGAGTGCTAAAGATGGTGGGAGAGTGGGCATATCTACTGACTTACAACTCCTTATGTTGCCAGAGAAGTATACACATAATATAAACATATTAGTGCATATAACTGTACTAGTAAAATGTGCCAATAGTAATAGTTGCTTTTTTTTTAATGTAAGTAGAAGGATTACCACTACTTGTAGTGGACATGTAAACAGTAAAGTATCGGTGCAGCTACCCATAATACTTTCTTCATGTATGGCATTGCAAATAGTTCATGTAAAAGATATCAAATCCAAGGAGTTGTAATACACAACTGAGTTAGCAACAAGCTTAATTTGTGCTGCTATATACAAATGTGTTGCTCATCTGTGAATTTTGTACTATAGCTGGTTAAAGGGACAGGTCACCTGTTTTCTACTTTTTAAAGAAAATACCTAAAATATTATGCATTGAGCAACAGATTCACATTCACCAAAGCTATTGAATAAGTGCAAAAGTGTGTGTGTGTGCATGTGTGTGTGCATGTGTGTGTGCATGTGTGTGTGCATATGTGTGGGAGGGGGGGTAAGCATAGCCAAGTGGTTAGGGTGTCCGCCTGGTAATTGAAAGGTTCCAGGTTTGATTTCCAGCTGGACCACTTTGGTGTTGCTGTTGTTTCCTTGAGCAAGAAACTTTACTCACATTGTTTCAGTCTACCCAGTTGTTAAAATGGGGACCTGGTGGCCCGGTGCCAACTAGAGAAACAGCCCACTCAGCTGTAATATCAATGGGTACCTGGTGTAAACTGGGGAAGCAAATGCTCAACTGTCCATGTCTCATATAGTAGTTGAAGGGACTTTGGGGTACCCACACCTTCACCTGTGAGACCTGGTACAGCCTGCTGCAGGTTACTAGTCCTGCCCCAGGAGGGCATACCTGCGCTGACTCATAGCACCTGAGTAGTGCACAGGTGCCCCAGTGCTGGTCACTGGGCAGCGTGACCGCATAGCGGCAGCTGAAGGCCTTTGTGTGTGTGTGTGTGTGTGTGCGTGTGTGTGTGCGTGCATGCGTGCGCGTGGGATAGTTCAGCTAGAAGAAATCACCCTGTAAAGAGATAGTTCAGCTAGAAGAAATCACCTTGTAGAATTCAGCTACAAACAAATCTCCCTGTAGAGAGATCAGCTAGAAGAAGTTACCTTGTAGAGAGTTCAGCTACAAAGAAATCATCATGTAGAGAGTTCAGCTGCAAAAAAATCACCTGTAGAGAGTTCAACTACAAACAAATCTCCCTGTAGAGAGATCAGCTAGAAGAAGTTCCTTGTAGAGAGTTCAGCTTCAAACAAATCACCCTGTAGAAAGATCAGCTAGAAGAAGTCACCTTGTATAGAGAGTTCAGTTACAAAGAAACCACCATGTAGAGAGCTCAGCTACAAACTAGTGACCTTGTAGAGACATCAGCTAGAAGAAGTTACCTTGTAGAGAGTTCAGCTACAAGGTGATTTCTTCTAGCTGAACTATCTCTCTACAGGGTGATTGTTTGTAGCTGAATTCTGTACAGGTGATTTGTTTGCTGCTGAGCTCTTTACAGAATGGTTTCTTTGTAGCTGAACTCTCTACAAGGTAACTTCTTCTAACTGATCTTTCTACAAGGCAATTTGTTTGTGGCTGAATTTTCTACAGGGTGATTTCTTTGCAGCTGAACTCTCTACATGATGATTTCTTTGTAGCTGAACTCTCTACAAGGTAACTTCTTCTAGCTGATCTCTCTACAGGGAGATTTGTTTGTAGCTGAACTCTCTATATGATGGTTTCTTTGTAGCTGAACTCTCTGCAAGTTAACTTCTTCTATTGATCTCTCTACAGGGCGATTTGTTTGTAGCTGAATTCTACAAGGTGATTTCTTCTAGCTGAACTATCTCTTTCCATAGTTGCATGAACTACCTACATGGTAACTTCTTCTAGCTGATCTCTCTACAGGGTGATTGTTTGTAGCTGAATTCTGTACAGGTGATTTGTTTGCAGCTGAGCTCTTTACAAAATGGTTTCTTTGTAGCTGAACTCTCTACAAGGTAACTTCTTCTAACTGATCTTTCTACAGGGTGATTTGTTTGTAGCTGAACTATCTACAAGGTAATTTCATCTAGCTGATCTCTCTACAGGGTGATTTGTTTGTAGCTGAATTCTGTACAGGTGATTTGTTTGCAGCTGAGCTCTTTATAGAATAGTTTCTTTGTAGCTGAACTCTCTACAAGGTAACTTTTTCTAGCTGATCTCTCTACAGGGAGATTTGTTTGTAGCTGAACTCTGTACAGGTGATTTGTTTGAAGCTGAACTCTCTAAAAGAAATTTTTCTTTGTAGTTGAACTCTCTACAAGGTAACTTCTTCTAGCTGATCTCTCTACAGGGTGATTTGTTTCTAGCTGAACTATCTACAAGATAACTTCTTCTAGCTGATCTCTCTATAGGGTGATTTGTTTGTAGCTGAATTCTGTATAGGTGATTTGTTTGCAGCTGAGCTCTTTACAAAATGGTTTCTTTGTAGCTGAAGTCTCTACAAGGTAACTTCTTCTAGCTGATGTCTCTACAGGGCAACTAGTTTTTAGCTGAATTCTTTACATGGTGGTTTCTTTGTAACTGAACTCTCTACAAGGTAATCTCTTCTAGCTGATCTCTCTACAGGGAGATTTGTTTATAGCTGAACTCTCTACATGATGGTTTCTTTGTAGCTGAACTCTCTGCAAGGTAACTTCTTTTATTGATCTCTCTACAGGGCGATTTGTTTGTAGCTGAACTCTCTACATGCTGGTTTCTTTGTAGCTGAACTCTAAGGGTGATTTCTTCTAGCTGAACTATCTCTTTCCATAGTTGCATGAACTCCCCACAAGGTAACTTCTTCTAGCTGATCTCTCTACAGGGTGACTTGTGTGTAGCTGATCTCTATAAAGGTTCCTTGTTTCTAGCTGATCTCTTGAATTCTCTTCAGGGTGACTGCTCTATTAGGATGACTGCTCTATTAGAGTATCTCGATCTCGCACTTGCTGCACCAAGTTGGATTTCGTGTTATAACTCCGTGGCTTTAAGTCTGATTCTTCTACACCATTGATGAGCCTTTCTAAGATGATTACTCCATCTGTACAACGATTTTCAAAGCATTACCCCAAGTGGTTTATCTGGTAGGCGTGGCAAGCAGTCGTTTTTTTTATTAGCTAATCTCGATTGCGTAATTGTTACACACTGTTGGTTTTTTCGTTGTATCTTCCTGTTTTTTAGCTCGATTACTTTCAAACCACAAAAGGTTTGAGGTTCAATAGTTAACCTATTCACCCATCGATTTTCAGCTTCTTCCCATACGCGGTTTACCCTACAACATATTGGTGTTATTGTTCGTCAATAATCGCTCATAACTCTTTGCCTGTTTATTGTATTCCAGCCAAAGTTGGTACCGAGGTGCGCCTTTATATCCCCCTTCTGTGTGCCAACTTTCAAGGCAATCGGATGTGGCGTTCGCGTTTTATAACAGTTTTTGTAAGTGTGCGACAAGAAAAAGAAAAATAAGAAAAAAAAAACGAAGAAACTGAGCCAATTTTTGAAGTCGCATACGTACGTATCTCGGGAACGCGCGAAACGATTTCGCTCAAATTTGGAATGTGGAGTGCTGCAGTTGGGGGGCATGTCCACAGCAAAAATCGTCTTGTTTCATCAAGGAAGCACAGAGCTACGGAGGTGCGAAAATTACGTTTTCTTTCTTCCTGTCAATATACTCACGGGTGTTACGCGCCGGCTTCTTGGGCCGCACGACACACTACCGTGTGTCTTGATAAAGTCTGATCTGGCCTCACTGTCATAGTCTCGTTCACAGCATAGCATAAATATCTGCGCAGCGACAGTTGATCGATAAGCGCCTGGCGAGGGAGTGACCACATAATTTGCGGTTTGGCGTCACGTGAGATTTGTGGTGTAGGAAGCGGACTCTGCAAGTGGAGTTGGAACGATCTGATATTAGAGTGATCACTGTATCGATACTTATCGTGAGTATGATTGTGCTGTATGAAGCATAATACAGTGGAATTGGTACCTGTCTTAGTGACTATACCTGGGGAGTAGGGAGGAGTCTCGACCTGGGGGATATGCTCGGGGATATGACACCTCTAACAGACACTAGCATTCAAAAATCAGAGAAGTTTCCATCCGTGAAAATAATTAGAACTTTCTGAAAACTAAGTCTCACAAACATACTACTAATAATGTAAGCTTGTGATGACACAAAGCTAATAGAGGATATGCATACCGAAAACCTTGAAATTAGGTTAGGTAATCCTAAGGCTGCATCACATGTTGCTGTAGACCTTCAGTGCTGGTCACTGTAAAGTGTTAATAATAATAAAAAACAATAAAAACATTCTAATAAGCACTTGATATTTTGACCGTGAATGAAGTGTGAATTGATTCATAGTGTGGCAGTATCAGCGATTCTTACGGAGAGGTGATTTCTTCTACCCAGGAGATAGTATAACTGGCGAGCGAAAGGCTTCCCGTAGCGTCAGTGGTGAGTAATAGTCCTAGCGAAGTTATCAGCGTTTCTTACGGAGAGGTGATTTCTTCTACCTAGGAGGTAGTACACCTGGCGAGAGAAAGCCTGCCCATAACATTAGTGGTGAGTTATAGTCTGAGCCGCATTAGCTACCCATACTTTTGTATGGGATTTTTACAAAATTTCAATTGTTGTTCACCGTCAACTTTTTTTGGAAAGTGCCGCCACGCTACTGTAATTGAGCATTTTTCTTTAGTACACATATCCTCTATTATTATTTTTCAAACAATACATAATAAGCAAATACAAGTGAAGCTAATGTTAAATGGCATGGCATGACTTATGTCCCTTTAGAACCCAGTAATAGCCTCACATGTCGCACTACGGCAATCACGCCAGGATTTTCGAATCATGAAAAGATAGCTTACAGAATAATTTTTTTTTTTGCTTACAGAATAATACAGTGTGTGTAGCTTCGGTCCCACCCCAGTCCAGAAATCTAATAAATCATTTATTTGGTAGCACTAATAATGATGTCATTTAGTACATCATAGCTTTAGCAGTCTAAACTTAACTCATCACTCAGTCAGAGAATGATCCATGAGCCTTTTTAAGATCTATTAGAGCAGTCAGATAAATTCTATTCATACGGAGAAGTTTGCTACAAGGAACGGACACCACTGTGCTCAATCACAGAAACACTGTAATTTTCACAAACTAACCTGCAGAACTATATTATAATACTTTTGTTTTATTGTAAAACTAATGTAATGAAGGTTAATGGGTGTCAAGATGTCGAAATAGCTTCAGAGCGTTCCCTTCTAAATATCCGCTATTCGATTCCTTATTAAAAAGTAAGTGATTTTCAACCTTAAAATGATGCGCTTAAATTTCCTCTGATTTCCTTCTGCTATAGCTCATTTAATTCGTTATTCACTGCTATTTCCAAATCTGGTCTGAGATCTGATGTATCTATCATGTGTTGTGCACCTTTTATTACATGCCCCCAAAATATTCAATACAAAATGTGTGGGGAAATTTGCTACACCAGGTTGGTTTAGGCCGTTTTGATGTGCCTGAATTGGACTTATTCTGGCATCATTGTACTTGCAGAGAGTTGCTCTACACATATCACACTTGGAATGTTACTAAACGGACTTGAGGTAGGCAGTACACAATAATTAATTTAATTTGTAATGGTGCTTCAGTCGAAATGTATTGGACATGCCTGTTCCAGCTGGCATTATTGCCATGAACAAAAGTATAGCAAATGTCTGCAAACTTCTTGATATGAGAGCAGTAAAATAGTTATACTATATATATATATATATATATATATTTATTAAGAGAAACGTCTTTGTTGAAAATGTGTAAGGTGCTAAATTCAGATATTTACATGATATTTTTTAGTAAGAACTGCATCCAATCAACTTGTTCATTGGGATTTTAATTTCACCTCATTAGAGAAGTGACTTTCTATACAGGTAATCAGGGGTATAGCCAGGATTTCTCAAAGCATAAAAGAACATAGAGTCACCAGATTCAGGGGACAACCCCCAGACACACATATGCACAAAGAGATCTTCAACAGTCCAAAACTCAACAAATTGCTATAATATACGTTTCATATACATTACAGGTATATTAGGTTGTATTATTAGTTTGTAGTATGGTGCAGATCACAGGCTGTGCCTATGCTACAAATCAGTTTTAATAATGAAGTCGAAGAGGAGAATGTCCAGCACAGTACAAGACCAATGTTACTGCCTTGGTGGTTTGCTAATACATTGTTGATTTACCAGCATATGATATAGTGATGCCAATTCAATTAACTGCTTCCCATTCAGATGATGCATGGCTGAATAATATGGTGATGAAATAAGTCTTCCGTAACTTAATCAAATTATTCATAAGTCTTCCTTTAATTGTTCATAGTTTGTCTGAAATTAGTGGCCAGACTGTGTGGCCAAAAGGTGGTGCTTTGCCATCTTGCATTCATTTGTGGACCAGCAAACAACCAAGAGGTGACAATAGAACCTCTATACAAATGATTCTGTAGTGATTCCTTAGTAAAACTCTGTAATTTGTAGTATATTGTACAGGTGTTTTTTTTGTTCTCCCGGTGTGTACTTGTTAACACATTTGATGGAATCCCTTTGACTCCCACAATCTCATCAAATGTAGTCACCTTCTTACAGTAACCATTTAAAGTCCGTTGGTCTGTAGAGACCAGCTCAGTGTGTAGTTCCAGTGTAATTATATGTAGCTATGTATATAGCTGTGTGTATTTGTAGCTATGTATTTCTGTATGTGTTGTTAATGTTTTAGTTTCTTTGTCATGCTTGTGTTGTGTATTCTATACAGATCGTCTCATATTTCTGATTTGTCTGTAATTGTACAAGTACAAGAAAAAAACGAAACTTTAACCTTGATTGAAAAGAAATGAAGCAAGGAAGGTCACCTACACATGCAGATATACAAATAGACACTTAATCCCTACTTCAGTCTATACCCCGCATGACTGAATTAGGGATTAACCACTTGTATATCTGCACGTATTATAGGTAACCCTCCTTGTTTCATTACCTTTATTCCCTGTGATCCTAAATCCAGGAGTTAAATTTTAAAGTTTCCTTGTACTTGTTTGTTTGTTTTTTGCAACATAGTTATGACTGGTGAACCTGTGCAAACCACATTAAAAGAAAGAATGGCAACAGATTAATTGTTTTTGTATGAATGCATTTCACCACCTATCAAGTACTGAAAAAGTGAAGTAGCCCTTTTAGCTAGTTCAGCGTTGTAAGTGGGTCAGTACTGTTGGCCCGTTTGACCCACTGACCTGAATAGTAATCCGGATGGGACCCGCATCTGACCCAGTTTAATTAAAATAGAGGTGTGCCCCAAGAGCTAGATTAAAAGTCCACAAGTTCCCCTAGTCAGCCCTACATTTTTTTACACAATAAAAAAAATTGTCTACAAGAAGTGAGTAGCTACATATTATCAAGTGGGGGTGGCTCCACATAAGTTTACATGCAGCTACAGAATTTCCAGAAGTTAGTTACCTACATTTCAAGTAGCAACACGGATCTGGTGATGCATGCAGCCCACAGAGCACAGCTGGTACAATTTCAATAAGTAGGCGTGACTCTACAAACCCCGCACAGACAGCAAAGCATATTCCTGAATAGTGGGTGTGGCTCCACATAAGTTTCTTGAGTGTTTACAACTGCATTTCCATCAATACAATCGAGCTTGTTAACTTATAGTCATATGTGATCTCATCCGGGTCAGACCCAGATATTCAGTGAAGTGGATAAGACCCACTTGACCCAGACAAAATGTGACCAGATAATCCGGATGATCCGGCCCACTTATAACGCTGAGCTAGTTGCACAGCATTACAAACAAAGAACAATACAAGAAGTACCTCTGCAATCAATCAGTTGCTACAGAGAACATGGACAATTCCTGGAAGCCACCATGTGTGCTACTGCGAATTAATACCTCAAGCTGTCAGTTGAAAAAGAAATGGAATACAAAGGAGGACAAAGGTATGTACTGTAAGCCCATGATGTGTGCAGTATACATTCTGTATTTTGCCCAAAGGCATCTGTTGGGCTGAAGTGACATCGAACAGTGAAAAAATCAAGCCCGTAGCCTTAGCAGTTATCGAGTTGTGCTTGCCTGAAGGCATCATGTAGTCAATCAGTCAGTAAACAGAAATTTCTACTGAATAAAAATATATTTGTAGCGACCTAGTGGAAGCATTTTAGCTTGCACTGAAGACACTTTTGTGCTTGATTATATACCTAACCAATACTGTCAAGGTGCCATGAAGGTATTGTGAGGCTAGTTTGGGATGATATTTGGCCAGAAAAGCCAAAACCTTTATGGTCCCTAAAGGGAGCACACGCAGCTATTGACACAGTACCCACAAAATAGTGCCTACATTGTAGTGGAGATAGAAATGAGGCATAAAGGAGGACAAAGCTAAGTTCGCAATGAATGCACTATAGCTGCGGTGGTTGCAAAAAGTATGGTCCGGGCATAAGTAACATTCTAACAGTGAAAAAATGAAGCATGCAGCATCCATCAACTGTTGTTGAGTTATACTTGTATTGCAGTAGTTCATTTACTATTTGCTAAATCTTTGAGTGTGTACTTTAAATAAAAATTTGAATGTCTTTTTTGATATGTTTGCACTGCACAATGCTTGATGCTTTTCCTACCCTGCTTTGCTGGCCTAATAGGCATATAATAGGACAACAGTATCAACAATAATTATTGTGACCGGATCACAATCGCGCATTTTTTCAACTTCCTGTTTATTAAATATTTATGATCTACTTAGCCAAGTGTATACTCTGGCAAAGTTTCAGCCTGATATGCCAATAACTTTGTGAGTTACAGCCCTATAAAGTAACAAAAGCAGAAACATCGATTTGTACAGCGAGTATTAGGAAAATAGATTACAGGCGCTTACTAAAATGTTTATAATTTACAAGCAGAGTGACATACGGAGTTGAACTTCACACCATCATGTTCACATGAATAGGGGAATCAATTACTTGGTAGGTTTTTTCCTTTCACCTTCTTCACTACGTACAAAAGCAGAAAAATTGATTGCTTCCTATTGTTTCGATGTGAAACGCCCATAATTTGCATATCCTTATGTCTACTGCAACGAAACTAAGATTTTCAAACTCTTCTTGAGTAGCCGAATAAGTTGATATTCAGCGTTTTGTTGTTAGGCCCTTTCTTCACTACGAGCAAAGTGTTTAAAATTTTTTTGATAATGTGCAAGTATTTCACCTATTGTATTCAGTGCTTTATTATAGTGTAAATTTAGGCTTGCACAATTGTGTTGGGTTTTCACAGATCTTATATAGTAAAATGAAATATCTCACAGTCTTAAGGTAAAGACTCATAAGCTGCTAAAAGGGACACTGCCCTTTATTTGAACAGGCAAACACTCTAATAGAGCATTCAGTTATCTACAGTATGATCAGAGTTTAAACAATTCTACAAAATTTGGCAGCTTTAAGCCTGTAACTTCTATGCGTCTGTGCTGTTATTATAACATTGTATCACCAAACATTGTACTGCTCTAAAGTTGCTTCTGTGTATGGTTTTAAAATACTAAAAGGTAATTCTAAGTTACTCATTTGAGGTAAGGGAGTATAGAAATGTACGTATGTTTAGTGTTGGTGTTAATTATTATTGTATCTGTTTTAACATTATAGGGTTAATCACAATGTCTATTTCCCGACCTAATAAGGAGTATACTGTCTTCACAAATCACTATGCCCAACTATGTGACACAATGGTGGATGTTTGTAACTTGTTGCCGTACTTTGTGCAAGAGAAATTGATCAAAGTAGGTGACCTGGAAGAGATAAATGCTAAAGAAAGAACAAAGTATAAAGTAATGAGGCTATTACACTTCATTGATGGTCCCTTACAAGCTGGTAGCATAGAGTGCTTTTACACTTTGCTGAGAATAATGGAACGTCATGGTACAGTATCAACAGCTGAACTAGCCAGTACAATGAGAGGTCGTGTCAATACATGTGAAGATCTGTCCAGTACTACTTGCTGTGTAGGTCAGTTCACACGTCATGCACTTATCCAATGGTCAACAAGAAGAAGGAAAAATTAGGCATTCTGAAATAGGGATTAAATGTCCACTAGTATATCTGTAGGTGTAGGTGACCTCCTTGGTTTTTTTTGTTACCTTTAAATTTGTTGTACTTATTTGTTTATTATAACTGGTGAACCGACACGTACGGAAAAGTAAAGTGGCCATCACACATTGCTTTCAGCTATGTTCAGCTTGTTACACAGCGTTACGAATAAAGAACATTAATTACCCTGAAATTAATCAAGTTACAATGGAAAATACGGATGATTTCTACTACAAACGTAGGGAAGCCATCACATGCTCACTACTGTGAACTGTGAACAACTGCCACTATAAAAATGTTACTTTAAAAGTTTGGATGCCATTGTATAGAGAAATTCAAGGGTTTTGTTTTTATATGCAGTTTGTCGGAGAACTATTGATTCTAATGGATGCGTTTTGTATTTTATTGCATATGAGGTAAATACATGTATTTTCCATTGGACAAAACACAAATTACAATGGCTATGTTGACAAGATTTTTAACTGATCGGTGGGACTCTAAAACTACCAAAAGAACATGAAGTAGTTTTAGGCTTGCTTCATAAGAATTGAGGTTAATATTCAGTGCTATGTAAAATTTTCTCAAGTTGATAATTTTTAGTAAAATGTTTATAATTTTTAGCAGCCTTTTTTGATATGGGAATGGCAAGGTGAGCTTGTTATGAATGTTGCTATTGGCCATTATTACTTTTAAGAGATCATATAACAATCATTAAGAAGACAGGAAGTGTGATAATTGTGACTTTATTTAAACTGTCTGTTGCGGTACCAGATTATTGGCTGAACTAACTGTTTGTTACCAGACAGCAATCGCTATTATATGAGTTGAAGTTATGTACCATATAGTGATTCAGGCGAATGCTTGGTTTGCTATTGTGTGCGTTAGACAGGTGACAGCAGGGGCGGAGAAATAGGGGAGCAGCTGCCCCCCCCACTTTTACAAGTGCAGGGGCAGGGCCCCCTCACTTTTTCCAATGCCCAGTTGCCAACTATTTTAGTCATTAGCCAACTTACTTTGCCTTTATTTACTGGAATTTGTGCTAAAGGTTATGCAAGCATGGAAGACTGCATGAATCAATACTGGGAGTGCACGAGATCAATATACTCTAATAGAGCAGTCACCTAACTACTCTAATAGAACATTCAGCGGAATCATTATTAGTTTGTCCTACTATATGCAATTAATTCAATAAGTCTTCACTACACCACTTATATCTATATGTATATAATCAACAGCATGAGTCTATCTGAAATGCCTTCATTTACTGATGTATCTAATTGTACAGTGTCTCAATGATAGTCATTGCATAGGAGTATCCTATTCAAGTACACATGTTCCACTGAAAATGCTCTCAGATTCAATCTCAAAGCATCCAAATCTCAAAATGTTCCTGTGGGGGCATGCCTCCAGACCCCCTTCGTATTGGCGTGCTTTGCATGCTAGAGTGCAAAGCACACTAGTTACAGTTAATGATTTTAAAACACTTTGTAACTTACAACCAACCCACATGACTTGCCCCCCCCCCCCCACTCTTGAGTACTGTTCTCCGCCCTTGGGTGACAGACCATAATGCAAACATTTATAAAGGAAAATGTTTGGGACCTTGTGACCATGGTCACTACACAAAGGTGACCACGTAATTGTAGTGACTGTTAACACAGAGAGTTACAGTACAGGAACACAACCCATCTACAACAGGTTTGCTAGACACAAATGTGACGGATACTTTTGTGGATGCAGTCACATAGATATTGTCTGGGTGATTACCAACTAGTTACCAGATTTCATGTTTTGCCTGATAATCTTTATACCATTGCTCTCAGGATTGTATGTGGCCCTTACGTTTTGGGTGCTTATAAACGGAAGTTGTAGTTTACTACACCAGAACATAATTTCACAGATCATGGAAAATTCTAGATTGTTTCTAGAGCATTCTATGTGTGTTGTATTAGAAATGCTTGGGAAATGTGTGAAAAAAGTTTAAAAGGCTATATACCAAACATACACAAGAAACACATGGATAAGATACTCTAATAGAGCAGTCCGCCTTGCTGCAATTTGTTTTAAAGCCTCCAGCTAAACTACTTATATACAAACTAGTTGAATTTTGTTACACGTGTTGGGTAGTTACAGTATTAAAGTACCTTCAGTAATGCAATGGAAATCTGTTTAAATATCAATGAGTTAAAACGTGAAAACCAACCATAAATCATGCACTTACCAAGCGCATTTCACCTTTGATATCAAATCTTTTTCACACTATATAGCTTATTTTTGGTCACACCTTATTCTGCAGCTTGGCTGTGCTACTATGTATGGATTATAGTTGTATCACAGGCCTGATTAATTTACCTGAAATTACAAAAATAAAGTGAGGGGAGCACCTGAAAGCAGTGGCAGAGTGGTAAAGGGCCAGATGTGTAGGTGTGTAGGTCTCTGATTTGATTCCTGGACTTTCCCAATGTTTTATGTGCACAATTGTTTTACTTCTCAGAAACTGTTCTATTAGAGTATCTCAGTCTCACTTGTTTCGCATGTTTAATTTTTTACTTTATATAAGTACTTTCAAAAGGTGCGCACTAAAATGGACAGCTATCCTATCTGCAAACCAATTTCAACTTGTTTCTGTGAGTGGTTTATCCTGCAGGCATGACAAAAAATCACAATTGTAATTTTTGAAAATCGCTCATAACCTTGTACTTGACCGATTTAGCTCAAATTTGGTAAGGAAGATGTCTCACCCCCAAAGAATGTTTCACAGAAAATTGTTTAGCTGTTAGTGAGGTACGAATGTGTGAAACTCATGTTTTGTTGGTTCCTGTATTGCATGCCTAGATACATTGGCTTTCCTTAGCTACATGCACAGCACACTATTGTGTGTCCTGATCTGTTTGTACATAAATTGAACTCATGGTTTCCACAGGTGTTGGCTCAAAACAATGTAAAGAATATTTGCAGTCATGTTACCAGAAGAGAGGAATGGAGCCTACCAGGTGGTCTAAACTGGGAGGGTCAACAATTTATTTGAATGTTACTATAACACAGTCAGTTTGTCTTGAAAACAAGTTCCATGAGGAGCATGCTATGGGTCATGCAGATGGTGTAAAATATGTTACTATTAGCAACATTTTATCAGCTGGATATCAAAAGATCTCATTGATTGAGGGAGACCCTGGAGCTGGTAAAACTACACTAATGTCTAGACTATGTAAGCAATGGGCCGACGGTAAATTACTACCAAATGATTTCTTGTTTTTGATCCCACTTCGTGATAGTTACTATCACAAAATAACAAGATTGAATGAACTGTTTGATAAACTCAACTGCCCTAAAATGTTAGAATATGCTCAACAGTACAATGGTAAAGGTTTAGTATTTATTCTAGATGGATGGGATGAGCTCCCTGACCATTTGCAATGTCAGTCTTTCTTTCATGATATAATATTCAAAAAGAGTGCACTAACTTGTTCTACCATCATAGTAACTTCTCGTCCTTCTTGTTCTGATTGCATAGCTGAAACTGTAGATGATCGTTATTATCAAATACTGGGGTTTACTCCACACATGGTTGAAATTTATGTCAAAGAATACTTCGAAAGTAATTTGCGAGCTGCAGTTGCTTTGCTTGATGTCTTAAGAGGCAATGAAAATCTATGTCAACATTTTTACATCCCCGTCACAGTGGTCATAATGTGTTTTGTGTATCGCAACAGTGACTACCAACTGCCAACACATCTTTCAAAACTCTATGAAAAGTTTGTTCTTTTGTGCATTCGCTGTAATATACCTGAACCTCAGAAAAAGCAATTTAAAAGTCTGCAAAACATTCCTAAAGTAGTGAGACCAACGTTTGGGAAGTTATGTGACTTGGCTTTGAAAATGTTGCTTGATAGTAAGCTGGTTTGTGTTGAAGATGATTTGGAGAATATTCTTGCAAATACAGAACAGTTTGACGGGTTTGGATTACTACACATTGAACACTTTACTGATGAGTTTAGTGAAACAGTAAAATACTACAGTTTTATTCATCGTGCAGTGCAAGAACTTATGGCAGCCATATCAATATTGAACTCTGACAGTGTAGAGGACACAATAGATAAACACTTTTATGTAAGATCTTATCTAATCAATGTGTTCCCATTTGTTATTGGGTTAATGCCCAGAGAAGGTTTAAAACCTCTTGTTAAGCAGTTGAGAAGGGTGTTTATCAAATCAGAGAGAAACCCCACATTGCTCAATGCTATTCTTTATTGCTTGTTTGAGGTGCAAGATAACGTCCTTTGCAATAAATTTGGTCAAGTGTTTAAGGAACAGAATGAAGTCTACTTTTTGCCAAACTCTTTTTTAGAATATCACTACGTGTTTTACTTTCTTTTTGCCTGCAATTGTGCCAAGTTAACTGTTTCATTTCCTACATTACGTGAGTTGAGCGACAATCATATTAAAATAATGGAAAGATATTTTTATGGATCTTCTACTGAAATGTTATCTTTCAGTTGTGGTATACTTTTGTCATTGAGTGGAATTGAAACTTTGTCTAAAATTCTTTCCTGTCAGCATAACCTGGTGTCATTAGTACTTCCTTCTACAAAAGTACATATGCCAGGCTGTATCAAAGTGCTGTGTGATAGTATCTGCATTCATCATCTTCACCTTACTACCCTTAAATTGCCATCAGCTAAAATGAACAAACAAGATCTAGACAGTCTTGGCCGTGTTATTGCAACCTTAAAATCACTTGAGACATTGGACTTGCGTGGATGCTCTTTTAACGATGGAACAAGTTTAAAATTATCAGATATTTTCTGTAATGCACTTTGCAATACAAAGTGCTTGAAGATGTGCATATTTGGCGGTTGCCAATTTTCAATAGATGATGGTGACTTGTTCAGTACAATAATTACTCAAAATGAAAGCTTGAGAATGCTTACTGCATTTGATGTTGTTGATAATGTCATGATTGCTTCCATTTTGCAGGGCCTTTCATTTAACACAACTATAACATCACTCACTGCATGGCCGGGTCCTTTGAGTGCTACTCATATGCTAGGGCAGTGCTTAGGGAAATGTCTTGCATCAAACCAATCACTAACTGTCATAGATTTTACCAGCTCTGAGTACAAACAACCTATTGATTATGTTCGTTGGTCATCAGAGCATGTTTGCTGTATCTGTACTGGCCTACAATCCAACAACAGTTTAGTGACACTGGACATTTCTGGTTGCTGCATAGACAAGGCAGCCAGTGATGCTGTATGTGACATGTTGATAGCAAACACATCATTAAAACATCTCTTCCTTAATCCAAGCCACATGGAGAAGCCAGAAGCTATAACAATTCTCACTGGTTGCAATAATAACACAACACTAAAATTATTGGCATTGTTTTGGTTGTCGGGATGGCAATCACCTTATTTACTTCCTGCAACATGGTCACCATCTGATGACAAGTCATTTTGGTCTCGACCAACAGGTTTTACATTCATCAATGACAGAGATGTTGTCTTCATAATGGAACAAGTACAGAAATGCCGACAGAACAGTAAACAACCACCACTGAGAATTCTATGGTGAGTGTGTAATCATTGTAATAATTATCATTGTCTTTTGTGCAGGAAATACGATGAAATTAGTAAAGCCAAGTTTGATATTTACTACCACTAATTGTTGGTGCAATTATGCTACCCTACACCCTGTACATATATTACATTGTGTGTATTGGTATTATTATTATGTTTACTTGTAATGACTGCATCTGGATCATAATTTTGCCATCTGTACAATTTATGTAAATGCAAATTGTACAGCACATGGCTGTACAAAAAGGGTGCATCCATTAGAGTAAAAGTTACTGGTGACTAAACAAGAATTGATATCTAATGTGGTCAAAAATGAAATTAATGTTAATGCAACTCTTTATGATTGACTCATGTTCTACATTCAGTTTTGCTGCATCACTACTCTTAACAGAAGCTAAGGAGCCTGATACTAGTGGTTTCAACATTACTTATACCTCAAGTCCATATAGGGTATTCATCCTTTATTCACTGCTGCTCAGTGGTTTATTGCATCATCACCTTCAAGCTGTTTATGATACTGGTTCTTCAAAACAAAGCCATGATGAGTCTAAGCACTTATGTGAAATTTGTACACTAAAGAGCCTGAACAACTCTTAAAAAGTAACTATTTTGTAAGCTCTGTTCTGTAGAGGACCAGACCAGAAACAGAACTTTGTTGAAATCATTCTTTTAATTACCCTACTAGTATTACTGACATTCTATGGCTGCATATTAATTGCTAGGTTAATTAGCATAACTAGGCAATGACTGCTCTCATCATATAAGGACATGTGGCTACAAAGACATTTCAGAATATATACAGTTTACAGGAAGAAAAGCTTTATTCAGGTATTTGGAATCCCCAGTAAATGTATTTCTGTACATTTCCGGTGTTCATGAAATTTGCACATTTCCTTGACATTTCCTGAAGTAGTATAGGGCACAATTTCCATGACATTTCCTAATAGCAGGATTGATAGTAGAACAGCTAAGCAACAAATTTTGATGAAATTGTTCACTTTGTGATAAAAGCACCAAATTTTCTGTGGAAGTTGAGATAATACAGTGCCATGTCAAATTATTGCCAAAGGGCATGTTTGGAAGCTTTCAAACGAAGTTATAAGCCCATTTCTAGCTGGTCAGGAAACCATACAAGTGCATTTAGAATCTTCATTTTTGTTTAATAGTATGAATTGAATGTATTTCAAATTTACAGGAAAATCTTTCAAAATGTGGTAAAATATCCTGTTTTTAAACACTTTTAATGGAGCCAAGATTTCAGTGTAAAATGTACAGGCACAACCCAATAGAAACATTACATTACATATCTATGGCTTCATATACCTTGACCCTCTGTGCTTCTTAACATGGCTAGCTAATGACCTGGATAGACACTTCCATAGATCAGCTTTTGGATATGACCATCCCTTGCTCATCTATGCAGATGCAAAGTTCAAGTACATTTCCTATGGAGTACTTTATGGCTTCTCTAATACATTTTCTATTGATTTTACTCTTCAGGTTCTTTAGGCGTGATATTATTGGTAATTTTAATGGTAGTATCTAATATGAAATAGTATGAATTAAGCAAATGTACCAAGTTAGGTGCTTTTATCAAAAAGTGAATGATTTTTTTGCTTAGCCACTCTACTATGATGGTATTTCTTGACATTTCCTAATGCAGGATAGATGAAATTTACTGACACTTCTGAGCACAGAAAAAATCAAATTTTCAGAAATTTCTTGCATTCAGGTGTCAAAATGCAAATTTTCTATCTGGCCATGGGAAACGTCAGTAAATATCATGTGTCATCACATTTCTGAAATACAGTATAGATGGGGGACAGTATGGTGCCACTAATGTGCATTATCCTCTCCACCAGTTCAGGACACATCACATTGCATGACATTGATGGACATTTCCTAAATGGCAAGAAAAAGACAGCATTAGTACATTACAACTAGCTACCTTACCTACTTTAATAGAGTTTGATAACTTCCAAGATATTATTTCATTGTGGGTTTGGGTTATCACATTTCCTGTTACTGTAGGAAATTAAATATCCAGTAAATATGACATTTCTTGAAATTATGATGTGTCCTTGGCCTATAAGAATGTCTATTATGTACTGTATAAATTGCACTTTCAAATACACAGGTTACACAGAGACCTTATCCTGATCTGTAAAGTGTTACAGTAGTCAGGTATGACAACAGTTGGAGTGACAATCTTGGACTAAAGTGTCACTACATGCCATGTGTCCTTGACATAGGAAATCTCATGTAAAATTATCAACTTTCTGAACTGCTATATACATACAGGAAATCTAACAACATGTCAAATTTTTGGCAGAGGAAATGTCTATATATACTTCCAATGTTTTAGGAAATGTCACAACATGTGACATTTACGGTATACTGATTTACTCCAGGTTTGATATAGTAAATTCAATACTGACATTTCCAGTACATTTCATTGCTGATTTTTGGTCTGAAAATGTCACTTTTTTCCTGTGGCTGTATCCTGAGTGTCACACTCTCCTTTGCAACTTATGACGCATATGTTCTTAATCAGCTAGTAATCTGCATGTAGTAATGTTGAAATTAAATGTTTGATGGTATACAGTAGTGGTTCCCTTACATGAAGTCAAGCTCATACAATCATTTTTACATTGTGTGTGTTGAAGTATTCACAATGGTTTTTTAACTGTTTGATACTCCAATCCTTACTTTGTCATTTCATTCGTTCTTCTCAAAGATAACTTTTCCTACTACCAGAATGTGGACATATAAGTGTAAATCGTAGCATAGCCTACCCATGTTTTTAAGAGTGTAAAATATTTTTATTGCCTAATTCTGTATACTGTTCTTCAAAAATGGAATACTGCCCATCTTAAGTAATCTGCAATATAGCCACCATAGAAAAAAGGCAGCCAAATTACTGGACAACTAGAGTTAGCAGGATTAGGAATGCAGCAAAACTGAAGTATCTGTAAAATGTGAGTCATGGGTTTTGCCATTAAAAGTCATTTGTATTTTGTAAATATATAAATGCAGTGGTATGCACAGCTGATAATAAGTATGATAATCATTGTTCAAAACTTCATAATGTACATTATATATTATATTATAAAATATAATTCATGGATAAACACAAAGTGCAGTGGGACCTCCAGGGGTAGGTAGATCTAGGGGAGTACTAAGCTAAGGGCATATAGTGGGGGTAAAAAAATGTGGCAACTGGTTGACACAACTAGGTGTAGTACTAATGCGAGAAGCACATTCAGCACTCAGCATGAGGAGCATGCTTTATCTATATAGGGCATACTAGACCTGCGTCAAGTGTGACTGGATCTGGTCTGATAGCCTTTTCAAATTTCCAAGTATGATGAGTCATAGCACATCATGATCATGTGTTTAACCTATTGTCTTAAAATTACACCCAGGAATAGTGCTATGTTAGGAGTGTAAATGTCAGTATATATGGTACCATACTCACAAGTCAAATTATGGATTGCCAAGTACATGCAATTGGAAAGGCTATAGGACCCCTTTTTTGTTGATCCCTTCACAAATACGCCAGCATTATAAAAAGCATAATATGCTGGAGTGCTATGCCAGCATAATGCTGGCATAATAGGTGGATATTTTAAACTTTGGAACTTAATTCTATGGAAATAGATTGATACTCCCTAATAGAGAAGTCAGTGGAAACTGAAACTCAAAATGCATTGTACCATAAATACTCTCTAATAGAACAGTCACTTTGTAGTAAAATACTTTAACAGAGCATTCACTGATTAAAATAATCATAGATAATTGTAAAAAATGTTGTTAATCTAGGAGCATAATGCAAGAATAATGGGAACACACTGAAGAGCATAATAGGTGAAAATTTAAGGAAATTACTGAAAGCATTTAGGGAAAAGGTTTGAGCATATTTAACTCAGGCCTAATTCGGCATGTCTTTCTGAATTCTGAGATCGAATTTGGCAATAGCATTGTCTTTTTGAATTAGCTAATTATGCATTGTGAGCCACTTTAACTAAGTGAAATCATTTTCTAGCAGTATGGTTTGACTTCAAGGTGAAGTTAAAGGGGTTTATATAAGAGTTGGTCTTTGTTCTTTATATATAAAAAGATTTTAATGGTGGATGTTCTATTAGAGTATTTTGATCTGCTCGATTAGCTCTTCTCTTATCACTCTTTCCATGTTTTCATTGCCCATGCACATATGCTTTAGATGTAACTGCACTTGTGCTGTAGCTTATACCATCTTTCCAGTTTAGCACCTAGTAAAGTTTTGGAGCCGGGGAGTGATTCAGCCCCCATACGCCCCCATTATCCTTCCTCAATTACCTTAAAATCTATGTGCTAGCTCAATCACAAAAGTATTCAAATTGTATATAACTAGCATGCATGATGTACTTTGCATGTTGGGGTTGGGTGATATTTAATTTGTGACTAGTGCATGAGCTATTTATGCAATTATTGCAATATTGCATGTGAAAGTTGAAACACAACCATACATTTTGAAAAGTCTGCAATGTCAATAATTATAAGTGCTTGTTTTTACTTAGAATTAGTTTACTAGTTTTCTAAAAGGTTAACCAATTGACAAGGTCAATAATGTGCACAAACTGTAATTCCGTGACACAAACACACACACACACACAAAGATCCCCTACCCACTCCCCAAAAGGGACTAAGTGTGAGCCCGACCCACTTGCTTGTATGCCAAACCTTAATGCAAGTGAGCTGGGCTCCTTGCACCTCCCCTGAAGGGGGGAAGGGGATAGTTATTTTCCACCATAAACACATACATCTACTTAACCTTACCTATCATACAATTGTTTTAAGTAATTAGCCCTTTGTCACTCCAAAGTTAGCTAGTAAATGCTATAAACACCACAATCTGTTTATAGCGTGCAATGCGTGCAATTTTTTAGTTGTAATCATAAATATACAGACATCAATGGCATACATGCAGAGGCAGATCCAGACTTTTTAAAATGGGGCTTCCACCCTGGATCGCACTAGCTGTAAGTCAAAGAACAAAAAAGTCATTACATGCTGACCCCTCACCAACTACATCTCTTTATTTATAACTACATACATAGCTTACTACACTGCTCTTCTGAAGAATACTGTGACTGCTCTATTAGAGTATATCGAGTAAGAGGCTCTACCACAAAAGGGGTTCCAAGTCATCCACACTGAGTAGTGCTTATTGTTACCATGAACAAGAGAAGCAATGTACATATGAGGACTTGAGAGGTGGAGCATAGCTGCTTCACTCTGTGGTTTTTCAACATCTGGTGGAATGGGAAAAGCTGTCACTGCTATGCACAAGTGTTTAGCTAACCTCCTGTCTAGCTGATGAAACACCCCTTACCCTTCATTAGCTACATTGTACCATAGTAAGGTATATAATATCTATGATTGTACCTTGAATTTTTTACTACTTTTTTAAGTCTTCCATCTTGTGTATTCGTGGCTCCAGATCAAGACCCGTACACCCTGCGTGCCCTGTCAGTTCTGACTGACCTCTTAATTGCTAAGTCCAGGGTGTTCACTTTTCATAATTTACCCCCCTAGTAGGCTCCTTTTCTCTCCTCTCAGTTCTATTCTTTGTTCTCTTTTCTAGCTCTGTAGGTGTAGGTATAGGCAAAACCATTTTATCAGAACATCTTAGCATAGAGTTAAAGTGTGGCAGATGGGCATGTCATTAGGGCCGGTTCTTATTTTTATTAATCTTATTCATAACTCTTACTCATTATAGGTAGCTATGGCCTAATGCGGTAGTATAACTAATTAAAAGTTTCCCCTTTATCATAATAACCCTATAACCTTTATCATAATAACCCTATAACCTTTATCATAATAACACTATAGCCTTTATCATAATAAGCCTATAACCTTTATCATAATAACCCTATAACCTTTATCATAATAACACTATAGCCTTTATCATAATAACCCTATAACCTTTATCATAATATACCGTAACCCTATAACCTTTATCATAATAACCCTATAACCTTTATCATAATAACCCTATAACCTTTATCATAATAACCCTATAGCTAATCTATGCAAGACTGCAACAGTTGTGTTTCTAGTTACCTCTCTATGGCATTTAGGGAATTAGTGTGTATACGTACGTAGACCAATTTCTTGCAGTACCTTGCATGTACCATCTGGCTATCAGCCTTGGTGTAGCATCTGCCAGTTTAGGCCACTCCAATTAAATTCTCTGTTTCCCGTCCACCGCCCGCATCTGGTTACTGCCAGTTCTAAATATTCCATTATTCCGTATTCTTCCATTATTTTCCGGCTATTCTTGCATACTGACAATACCTGACAGCAATACACTCACGGGTGTGGCGCGCCGGCTTCTTGGGCCGCACGACACACTACCGTGTGTCTTGATACTCTCTAATAGAGCAGTCAGCAAAACTGCAACAGAGCACTAAAATAATTACACATAGCTCCCTTTGTAGTGAAATACTCTAATTGAGCATTCAAAATGTTGTCAACTTAGGAGCATAATGCCATAATGGGAACAATGAAGATCATAATTATTATTATTAGTACTTTACAGTGACCAGCACTGAAGGTCTGACAACATGTGCTGCAGCCTTTGGATTACCTAACCAACAATAACTGGAGACTTTAAATGATTACTTAACCTAACTAGTAATGCAAGCATGATGGGAACACTGAAAAGCATAAGTGAAAAATTTGGGAAATTTCTGAAAGCATTTTGGGCAAATTAAAGTTTTGAACATATTTGACTCAGGCCTATGTTTGCCACCCTAAACCTCTGTTTTGAGCTTATGGTCTTGAGAAGTCTAATGAACAATTCCACTTCAATGTCATCTATATTATGCTTCTGGCCACTTCCTAGCTAACAAACTAAAGGATGCAGGTAGCCAAGCAGATGATCAGGACAGGACTTCAAGACTATAGATTCTTACATGTACACCAGTAATGTATACTGTAGTGACATACTGTAACCTGATTTTACTGTACAATTTCACTGATTCTTAACCAAGCAAAGCTTCTGGAGTTCACTCTCCCAGATCCATTGAGCTTCAACCTTTAAACTCTGCAGCATTCATACAGTGCAAATTAACTAAAAGGAGTTAGTTTTAACTAAAAACTAGCCAGTTGTGTATGTATGTAGAAGTGACTTGTAATAGTGATGGGACCAGTTATTTAAATAGCAACCTATAGCTACCTCAAAATTGAATATTGTTTTAGTAGTGCTTTGTAGTATCATATAGCTTAAATATAGGGGCAAATTGTTTGAGGTTGAGCAATGTAAGTTGCTAAAAATTTTTTTAATTGTGGATTTGCAAACATTCCCAAAACATGTTAAACTATATAGATATGTTTTTCACTGGTAACCCCCAAAACCTCAAAATCAGTGAAAATAATCTCCCTTGATCTATTTAGGCTATACGGTAGTGCTGAAAGGAATCAATTATTGACTAATTAGTGGCTTGAGATTTTTTGATTCATTAACACTATTTGAATAGTTGTTAGAGCTGTGACAAGAAGACCAAGCTTGAATTTGTGAACAAAGTGATACAGTAAAAATTCTATTGTAGCAGACATATAAAAAGCTCTCAAGCTTTACTACCTCACTCCTTAACAAATGTCTCAGTACTTATTCAACAAGTACACAGAAAAATTTGGAATTTTCAACTAGATTTGGGACCATAGCACATCAATAAAAAGTACTGAAACAAGCTGGAGTAGTGCACAATATTAAATCACAGTAAAACAAGAAGTGTTATATCCCTACTGTGCATTTCCATAATGGTATCTTGAGCACAGTAGGGATATAACACTAGGGATGCGGCAATTATGCCGGCAAGAATTATGCTAGCATTTTGACGTGATTATAAAGCTTTAACAGTAGGAAAATCAGCAGATTGTATAAAAAATCGAGATACTCTAATAGAGCAGTCAGAAACTCTAATAGAACAGTCACTGAAGATTATTTCCTCTAATGAAGCAGTCACATTGAAATATACTCTAATACAGCAACCAGCTAAAGAATTCAAGACTGTTTGAAGCTTAAACATCAATGAAAATGGTCTGATACAGCAATAAACTGGCATTATTAGCCAATTATGGTGGCATAATTTTGGGAATAATGGGCAATTCTCAAAAGCATAATAGGTGTTTTTTTGAGCACTGCTCAAAAGCATAATGCTCAATTTTTGGAGCATAATAGCCTCATGCCTATATAACACTTCTTATTGTTTTACTGTGATTTAATATCGTGAACTACTCCAGCTTGCTTCAGTACTTTTTATCAATGTGCTATGGTCCTACTCTACTTGAAAATTCCAAATTTTTCTGTGTACTTGTTTGGTAACTTTTTTTGTAAATAATTATTATGACTGGTGAACCCACGCATACCGCATCTGAAATGATCCCACGCGCCCCAATTATTGTCTGAAAAGTGAAGTATTCATTACTCTTCATTGTCAGCTTTGTTTCCATTACGCAGCATTTCGAATCAAGAACTGCTCGAAAAGCTCCACGCATATTGAAAGAAATGGTGCCGCGTGCCCCAGGTTATAGCAATAATTATTTTCTGAAAAGTGAAGTATCCATTATGCTTCTTTGTCAACTATGTTCAACCCATTACACAGCAGTACAAATCAAGAACTGTTTGAAAAATGCCTCTGCTATCAAAATATCCACTATGACAAATATAGACAATTTCTGTGCGAAGGGAAGCCATCACGTGCTATCCCCAAATCGACACTTTTCTCTGTCAACAAAGATAAATGGGACACAAAGGAGGACACTAGTAAGTACATGAAGAAGGCATTGCATGTACTGCGTTCGGTATGCCAAAAGGCACCTGTCGGGCCAAAGCAATGTCGAACAGTAAAAAATCAAGTATGTAGCCTTGGCTGGTACCAAGTTATGGTATGAAGGCATCAGTCAGTCAGTTACTGTCAGTAGAAAATTTCCGTTACATAAATTATTTTTAAAATTCCATAGCAACTTGTTGAAAGCTTGTTTGGGCTTTGTTTTACCTAACCAATACTGCCTCATTGTCGTCAGGGAAAATTGAGGTTGTTTTTGGGTGATTTTATTTTGTGGGCCACGCCTACTCCTTTGTGGTCACTACTATACACTACTATCGTAGTGTATGATGAAATCCACACTTAAGAATATTTGGTCATTTTGTTCACAACTGGTAAAAAAAGCTATTCATTTCAGCACTAATGTTTAGATTATACATTATGCACACATTCTGAGGGTAATTAGTTTCAACTGTTCCAAACAACAAGATTTCTACTTCCAGCCAGCAAGCTATAGTGCTTTGCTACTAGATTGTGCATGACTGATTAACTGTCCACAGTGAGTGACACTAAAGCTTTTGTATGCAATATTGTCAACTATAGTATACACATATTGATACATCAGAGTAATTGATGTGTGTGTGTGGTTGATTGCTCTTATATACAAATAGTTTGAATACATAATCTACCAGTGTTAACATCAGGGTACCTCTCCTGAATAGGTTCTTAAATGTTTCTTTAGATTCCGGTTGACTGTACATGATTTACTGCAATAATGACATTGGTAGGGCTTTTCTCCGGTATGAGTCATTAAATGTGTCTGTAGATTGCCTGTTGCTGCAAATGTTTTACTACAAATCTGACATTGGTATGGCTTTTCTCCGGTATGAGTTCTTATGTGTGTTTTTAGATAAGCTCTACTACAATACTGACATTGATATGGCTTCTCTCCAGTATGGGTCCTTGAATGTATTTGTAGATTGCTTTTCAACGCAAAAGCTTTACCACAATATTGACATTGGTATCGCTTCTCTCCTGTATGGGTTCTTACATGTCTTCGAAGACCTCTAGTGGTTCTAAATCCTTTACTACAATGCTGACATTGGTGTGGTTTCTCTCCTTTATGGTCCCATAAATGTCTTTTTAGACTACTCCCGTTTGCAAGACTTAGTACAATGCTGGCATTGATATGGCTTCTCCCCTGTATGAGTTCTTACGTGTGATTTTAGAGCACTTGATTGTATAAAAGTTTTACTACAATATTGACAGTGGTATGGCCTTTCTCCTGTATGAGTTCTTACATGTGTTCGTAGACAACTAGTTGTTGCAAATGCTTTACTACAATGTTGACATTGGTATGGCTTTTCTCCTGTATGAGTTTTTACATGAGACTGAAGATTACCATTTGTTGTAAACACTTTACTACAATATTGACATTGGTATGGCTTCTCCCTTGTATGACTTTTTGAATGCATTTTCAGAGTATTAGATCTTGCAAATGCTTCACCACAAATATGACATGTGTAAGGCTTCTCGCCTGTGTGAGTTCTCAAATGTGTTCGTAGACTACTAGACCTTGCAAATGCTTTGCCACAATTTTGACACGTGTAAGGTTTCTCACCTGTATGAGCTCTTAAATGTGTTTGTAAGCCACTGTTTTGATTGAACGCTCTACCACAATATTGACATCTGTAAGGCTTCTCACCTGTATGAGTTCTTAAATGTGTTCGAAAGCCGTGATAATCTGCAAATGCTTTACTGCAATATTGACATGTGTATGGTTTCTCTCCAGTATGAACTCTCAAATGTGCTCGTAGATTCTTTGTTGCTGAAAATGATTTACTACAATATTGACACTTGTATGGTTTTTCTCTTGTATGACTTCTTAAATGATTTTGTAGAGTAGCACATCGTGGGAACGATCTACTACAATATTGACATCGGTATGGCTTCTCCCCAGTGTGAGTCATTATGTGCCTTCTTAGACCATTGGATCTTGAAAAAGTTTTATTACAATATTCACATTGGTTGGGTTTTTTGCCATTAGAGCTTTTGACAAACTTCTTCATTGTACTGCTTACGTTCTTTAAACCCAGGGAATCATTTTGGTCATGTCTCCTGATATGTTGTTGAAGGTTGATCAGTGTAATCAACTCTTCTCCACATTTTCCACACTTGAACACTTGTGGATTAGCATCACGACAAGCTTGCCTGCATTTCAAGTGAATATCAAAATTACTTTTGTTCATGAATTTTACTTTGCAGTGAGCACAAGTATAGTTGTCATCTGCAACAAGAACAACTGAATGCCACGTATGATTATTGTGATTAAACCCACAATCAAAATTTGAACTACAGAAACAAGAGTTGCTGTTGTTTATTGCATCCTTCACATCATGTAAGCCTATGCACACTTCCAATCATTGTGTAGTTTTATGGTAGCTAGGAAGTAGTGTTGCCACGATATATTGATACATCAATAATATCGATATAACAAGGTGGTGATATAGCCAATCAGTTATATCAATGGTTGCACAATAGTGGCGCTGCTTAGTATAATGATGTGGGGGAGGCCAGACATATGGTATTCGGCATCTAATTAAGTTATGTGTTGATGGTGTAGTGTGGTAAACAAGCCAATGTGTGGTAAACAAGCCAATCCTAAAGCAAACTGGGAGCTTTTAAGGTTTCTATGCAGTGCCAGCCACTTGTCTCAACTGTAAAGTAGTAGTAAAATGCATTTAAAACCTGATAAACAAGAGTAGCTTTTGCTTGTGGTATACATCCAACTGAAACATACAATGAAGAGCATGTATATGTTTGTCTTGCAGATGTTACAGTTAGTTCTATATCGTGACATGTTACACTTTCACACTTCAGATCAAAGGAAAGCCAGTGCAAATATATCACATATTGCACTGGTTCAGAAAAGTTAATGAGATATAGCATATCTCGTTAAACCAGTGCATATATCTCGTTAACTCGAGATATTGCACACCTAATAGGAGTGCACACTATATCCAGAAATCATTAGATTTCTTTGATACTTTATCTCTCTTCTCATATATACGGAAGCAAGAAAGCTGTGATTGTGGGTTTGAATTTTTCCAAACAAGCTGTGATTGTGGAATTCAATTTTAATACATCAACAGTGGTTTTTAAAATTTTTTTTTTTTTTTTGCTTTTGTAAATGTAGAAATTAACACTAGTCTCTTAAAATTGCTATAATTTTTTTTATTAGCAAAAGTAAAATCAAACTACTGTTTGATGTATTAAAATTGAATCCCACAATCACAGTTTGTTTGGCAAAATTCAATCCCACAATCACAGCCTACTTGGTTCCCTATATAAATGAAGGGTATAGCAACTAAACATTTTGCCAATTAGGCAAGTCTGCATGTTATACCACAGGCATTTGTGCTTTGCCTGTATATATGCACTCGCCCTCGAGCCTGTGGCCCTTGGGCTTGTGCGTATATATCAGGCAAAGCACTCGTGCCCATAGTATAACTATTACATAAACCTTGGTGATATATGATATAGAGTTTTTCTATATATATCGAGGCAGCACTAGTAGGAAGAAAGGCATTATTTCTACACATGGTTGACACAAAATTAAATGTTGGCAAATTGTGTTTTGAAATATTTCGTGCTCTGTAGCATCATGATTAAATATGTATTTATACCAAGAGCAAGAGTGAATAATAACAGAAAAGAATATCTAACTGCAGTATAGTACATCAAAGATGAGCGCCGAAAGTCCATAGACTTTCCGCTAATTTGGAGGAGGAGTGTCGATATGCTTTGGTTTGCATACACCAGGGGCTCGTGCTAACATATATTCAATTAACTTGGTGCATGTGATAAAGCTTTATTTTTAATGGCATCACAAGTAGGACCTCAAGGATGGAAGGTGAAGCCAAAGCTAACACATGGGTCGAAGTTGAATGAATGGCCTATCTGTAAAAATAAATCTAACAGAACAAGAAAGTTCCAGAAAATTTATCCATGGCGGATCAAGGGACTACAGCTTCTACAGTTGTTAAAAGAACTCGCAAGGTACTCAACAAAAAAATAAAGGAACAGCTTTAGTGACTACTTAAACTCTGTTGACTATGATGCTTTAAACTGTGCTGTTCACACTAAACTAGCAGAACAAAGCTTAGCAGATTCACTTTCTCAGTTCATGGACGTTTTGCTCAAGAATGAACCGCTTCTTTGCAATATTCTAATCCACCACGGCTGCAGATTTTTGGAGTTATTCCTTGAATGTCAGAAGGGGATGGACTCATTCTTACCCTTCCAACTGCAGTGGCACCAGCACTGTAGTGCATTCCTACCCTGCAGAAGTTATCCACTTGCATCAATTCAGTTTATCAAGGATGCTGAGGCTTCAGTAGCTGATTTAAGAGCCAGTGACTTGATTTCTATGAGAACAATGGCATTTCAGATTTAGACAGCAAGAAGATAATGATCCCTATTTTATCAGCAGTGTATGAACTATTGTTAGAAATAACTGAAGAGTTTAAAGAAATCTCAATCCCGAGATTTGTGGCTCAAGTAGTTCTAGCTGTGTTGGTGGTAATGATGTGTACTTTACTTCAGTGGTGCCACACTTTGTGATATGTTGCATCAATGTTACCAGCATATTAAAAGTTGTCAGGACACACAGAGGGATATTATTTCACAAGAAATAACTATTTACAGGCTATAAATACAAAAGACAAAGGCCAAAATACCCTAATACCTTTGATACCGTGACAGAGGGTTTATGTATTTCCCAGATATTTCTTTTATACCTTTTTAGTGGAGTCTAGATGAGGTTGTGAAGGAAGTTGTGAGTAGAGATGTCGAAATACAACACCACAGGAGCGCCACAGCAACAACTTCACTGTCAGAACTGATTTATTAAAAGTAAGAATAAAATCTGTATAAGCACAATTTATAGGTACAGATAAAGATTGTTCTAGAAATTCCTGGATCTGATATACAACGTTATAACTACGTTTATTAATTAATTACACAATAAATAATACAATTACGTAATCGTTCATTACAACATGAGACACTTTGCAAGAAAATGATGGAATCATTTAGGTATGTCATTTCTTCTAACATCACCCATGCCTTAATATTCTTCTTTGTGTACATAGGCTGCACATGACAGAATTAAAGGAAAAAGATGACCTTAAAATGACCTTCCTGACAACATTAGAAGAGTGACTACCAAATATTGGTACATTCAGTCAGGATGTATTGGATAATGTTTATGATGTGTTTGTTCGGAAATTGTGTAACACTAGAGTCCAAGAAGTTGTGTCTGCTACAAAGCAACAGATGGACAGCAAGAAAGGATTAGTATCGACAGTCGATGTTAACCTGTGACCAGTTTTGTTGGCACCAGTGAATTTCTCACAAAACCTGCTCTTGCTGTAGTTTTAAAACAACCAAAAGTAAATAACTGTTTAACAATATCAAGAGTGAATGATAAGAGCATATTTACTCTTGACAATGTACTATACTGTATTTTGACCACAGAATTAACAAAACTCACTTACTTGCATAATCTTTGCAGGATGTACATTCAGTTTGGTCCAGGCATCACGCATACAGTGTGCCTCTTTGAGATGGGGAACCATTCTTGTTAGATTCTGGCTTACTCGTTCCAATTTCCATTGGTACAAGTCATCAATTGTTTGCCAACCAAATGTACCCTTGTCTGCTTATCTGAATTGCATTTACATAAATTCATGTGGACTTGGGTTACCTGGTGAGATGGACAAATAAAACAACACATCTTGTGTGGAGGATTGAAAGGATTGAGCATCCAAGGTTCCTCACTGTATATATCTGTATCACCATCCTCACAACTCTTTACAGAATAGGCTCCACGGCAACCATGACTGGCTTTAATAGCAGCAACATTAGAAGACCCACCATGACAGTCTAAAACGCTTGTCTTCAAATTGTGCAACTGGAACAACTTGACAGTTCCCAATACACAAACCAAAACAAACTTCCCATCAACTGAATTTGCACGGGTAAAGTATGGGCCGACAATGTCGAACTCACTAGTGAGGTCTCTCCACAAGGACTGTAATATGTATGATGTCTGTTTACTGGTGTCAGAGCTGTGTAGCAGGGTATATATGTCATACAATGAAGCCAGAAATTTTGGAGTCATAGCCAATCCCATCAACTTATTGTTTCTAGAGTTCCACATTAGTTGACAAGCAACCTTAACCTCATCAAAAATAGGTGCATACTGATGATATCATTGCCCTGTGTAAAATAACAAGTGACGGCTCACACTATAAGTTTTGTCCAGGAATTGATCCCAAAATATATATGAAGGAATATAATGCAGCCATTCAATTCTATTCAAAAATGTATGCCTCACTGACTTTCCGTTCCATCGTGTGGACTCAGTGAAGTGTGACTTGTTGTTTGAGCTGGCTCACAATGCAAGTAGGGAGGAGAAGGATGCAGTAGAAGTAAAATGCTACCTGTGTAAATGTCTAGTTGGAATCCTGGATCGCCAGAAAGAGGACTTTTAGAGGAAACCCCAACAAGAAAGGCCAAGAGACAGCGCCCTTCTTCCAAAGCTAGACTAACCTATACGAGTCCTGCCAGAATTAGCCTGGTATGACAGAACCAACAACATTAGGAAGCTAGCATCACATGAGTGAGGAACATGAAGTCACTTTGGATGGTGATCAAAATGAAGAAATGTGAGCTGTAATGAAGAAATAGAAGACGAGGAATTGCAGAAGTTGTGTGATGAAGGAGAGAAATATGGCGTCAGCGGAATAATAAAAGATATTTGGACTACAGCTTTAGACCATCAAAGAATGGAATTTTCCCATGATCAGGCCTCCAACAGAGAGTTTATTCTGATTGTATATCTATATTTAAGTGGTTTTATGCAGGTAATGGTGGAAGAGATAATCATAATCACAATAAGAATTGGGTAAATTACATAACTGCAGTTGTTATAATTGTTTGTCAAGATTGAAAACAACTCTAATGTCTTTTCAGCTTTAGCAATCTATCTACTCACTAAGTCCTGCAGCATACAAGGCATTGAAAGATTTCAATATTCTTAGTTTACCAGCCAAGTGTATATAGTTTGCAGGCATATTCCTGTGCTTTCATTCATGCACCAGGAGCTAGCACAGCTTGCATTGCTGATCAAGTGTCACAATACATGGTCTGCAAGGAGGAGTGTACAGGTTTGCTGATTGTTAAACCGGGAGCTTCCTTGCTGTCTACTGCTACATGTGACATCGCAAAACAAAGGCTAGGAAAATGCACTGCAATTTGTTCGTGGATCTTGGATAGAAAATCCTCTTGGACTTCCAATTGAAACTTCTGGTAAACTCACTACAGTGTTAGGCAGCGTAGAAATCTCCGGAGATGGTATCTCCTGGACCATATCGTTTTCAATAACGGCATCACTGACAGGGGGGTTGTTAACGCTGCCAACACTGGAATCGTTGTCGATAATACTGACCAGCGATGCTTCGACTAGGCGTAGTCATAAGACGAGTTCAGTGTCGAAGTGGCTCTCACCTTCGAGAGTGTTAAATGGCTCCATCAATACTTATAATCATATGCGTAAGTTTACTATAATAACCGGAAAGACTTTTGGAGCTCAGACCATATCACAGTTACGTATATACTCTCTGTGTTATTATTCACTCTTGCCAAGAGGTTGAAAGAAGTCTTATAATTGCATGTGTTCTAGCTAGAGAGGGGAAGTGGGGGGCATGCACTCTTCTACTTGAGAAGCTATCACAGGATTGAATTTTAAGCAAAGAGTAACCACCTGTAAGTATACACAATTGATTTGATAATTTAAATTTTTTTTAAAAATTGTAAAAAATTATAAAGCATTCTTAGATTTTAAGGAGATTTTTAAATAAATTATTCAAAGCAGTGTAATCATCAGCACACCTCCATTCAAATATTGGAAGGCAGCTTATTGATCAAACTTATAGCACAAGATATCAATTTGTCTAACAAAGCAGACACAGTGTAGTACTACTGTTACAGTGAATTTTACAAAAATTGAGATACGTACTCTAATTGAGGAGTGTTAACCTTGCACCTTCAAGTATATCCGGTTGTATGTAATGGAAAATAATTATTCAAGTATTAGGACAATCACTGTAGCCATGAATGTATGGAAAATGAGCAATCTTGGACACAAAAGCTATTTTCATATACAATTTAAAACAGAAATCTAAACATTAGAAACTACATTTATTTCTACACTATGTGACATTTATTTACTGTAAATATGTTAAGTCATTGTATTGGTAACTTATCAGCCTATAAGAATTTAGTTGAAAAAAATGTTTTGTGGAGATGAAGCACATAAGCAGCTACTGAAGACACAATAAAAGAACAAGACCCATATGGGCTCACTGAATACATTGATAACTTGTTGGCCTGTCATGGTAATTTAGTATTTTCCTGCTAAGCAATTCACAACCATACACTGTGCTAGGGTTCCTGAATGGTTTTCTAATTCTCAACTCATGAATACCAACTGTGGGAAGCTTGGTGTGGAAACATTTCTAATTTCAGCCCAATAAATCAGGTCTTATTCATCCTATTTACAGCAGATGACTACAGAAGAATATAGAGATATCAACATAGTTTCTTTCCATGTACAGAAAGTTGGAACACACCATATACTTTGTAAGTAACAGAAGTTTTACGGCTGATTATCACTATTTTTTCAAACATTTTTATGGTATCCATAGCATCCAATGGTTGTGCAATACACTGATTGCACTCCTAAGGTCTTACATGCAACTGGACCATTAAGACTAAATTTTCCAAAGGGATCTCCTGATTCAAGAGTATGTATTGTACCAATTCCTAACAGTGTCCCTGCCTGTATCTACAACACAATCAAAGCACAACCAGCTTAAGTACATAGAAGTACTCGAAAAAGAAGTGATCATAAGTACAAGTACATTTATAAAGCTGAGAAAGTACATACTGTGTATATCTACTGGGATCCATGTCTAATGTACATGCATGCACTCACACATGTTGTCATCATCATCTGATACAACTGGTTCCTCATAATGAGTAGTTCCCTTCTTAGTTAATTTCTTTGATCTTCTACACATCCAATAAGACACATGAATATATTGCAAGTGACGATATATACAAACCTTTTGCTCACAGCAACCTTATCAGTTTTACTCCTCTTCGGCGTATTAGTGATAGCTTCATCATTATCACATGAAGATCTACTCCTTTTGGTTGAACATGTCTTTGTAACTGTTTCTGACTGAAATAATAGTCACATGTGATAAACAAGTGTTGCATAAAATGGCAGACCAATATGGAGTTTGTTTTTTAAAACTGTTGGTATAGTGAACCCTCAGTAACCTGAACCACAATGTGTCTCAGGCAATGATAAAAGTGTTCACATCAGTCAATTGTTTGGATAACTGAAGCCCATACAGAGCTCTGTTGAAATATTCTAATAGAACATACACATGTGCTCAAAATACTCTAATAAAACAGTCATTGATAAACGAGGGTATGGATAACCGAGGATCTACTGTATAGCTAGTTATAGTGCTACCATTGAATATTTATAATCATTGTCTTCGTCAAAACAACTCAACCACTTTATTACAACAACATAATTACCAACACTATTTCCAGCCTGTTATACATCATAATTTATTTTGCTAGCATTGCATTTATGATGATAGTTATGATTACGATTGGCACGAGTGACTATTAATCAGTATCAGAATACCTAAATAACCGATACTGATCGATACCAAAAGCCCAATATCGGCTCCAATATGATACCGATCCGATTATCAGTAGAACACCATATTACACAAGCACAGCCTACTTGTACTCAACTACATTCTTCGGTGTTTTGGGTTGCATACCACTTCAGATAGGCCCACATAGGCCCAAGAAATGATGCAATAGTCACAGTAACAAGTCAACTATATACTGATATACTGTGATAATTTCCTTCAAATTTCAATACTGCTGAGCACTATTTTATATAGAGGTTCCAAAATACCAGACTTCCTAGTTGGTATGCTAAAAATCATACCTATAACATTAGGGGACCAGAAACATTTCTAAAATCCCCCTTTCAAAAAATGACCATTGATCCAGTGCAAGGCCTGATATTGACAATTAACTTACAAAATAGCTTTAGTGTATTTGCTATATTAACCTCAGGCCAATCACAGAATTGGAAATAGAACCATCAGGAAGTGTAATGAGAGAATATGGCTTTCGCATTGGGTATAACCCTCTAAGGAATACTGTACCTCGAGAAAGAGGCTCAGTGGGTAGAGTGATTGGTCCAATTAGTGACAAACCCTTAGCAGTTCAAATTAATGTGTGTGATTCTGAAACACCACCAACCAGGAAAGTGGAGGATTATAGTACACCTGTCCTCCCCTGACAAAGCCAGTGTCAATGATGGTATTAAATGTTTTCTCTGAGCTATGCATCTGTTGATGATGCACAGTGAAGCAGCCTTTAGTACAGGTTGTCTACCATTTTGCTCACATGGTCTCTATGGACAAGCACTGACAGACATACAGGTATAGTTTCATAGCTGACCACAAACTGTTACAAGAAAAGTCTGTACCCACAACCTGCCTAATTTAAAAAGTCTCAGACTAGTATGACACACATCAACACACTCAATTTACAACTGTTAATAGCTCTAACACATACCTGTGGATCATGTGATGTCACCTTCAAGTTGTCAGGAACACTCTTGAGATCACGATCTACATGTCAAGTAATATCACAAAACAAGCTGATGACTAGCGCCGACTGGTAAAAATATCCCCCCCCCTAAGTTTTTCCCTATATACCAACTCTCCTTCCCTAAACAATATTAAGATGTTTTGTGATTTCTGCACAGCAAAACAAAACTACAACACATTACAGGGTATATCAGTGCATTATATCTACTGGTATTAAGATGGGTCAACTGACTTCTCTTACATGCCCGGTCTAGGAGTTATTTGAATTGCCAGGATGCAATGCAATTGAACAATTTGCACATGTGATTGTTCGAACACGTGAGCTGTTTCCTTTCAACCAAGCTCCTTTTAATAATAAAACTACATTATTCGCCTTCTTAGATCATTAGACAATGCCAGGGGCATACTGAGGTAGTTATTCAATACATTAAAACACTGCACATAAGCATTCACACGATCACATTCGAAAATCATGTGTGCAAATTGTTCAATTGCAATTGCAAGCAACCTGAAATTGACTGTACTTTACCTTGCATTGCATTGTTCTAAACTGTGGGATGATTATGAGATGATTATATAAATCATCTCACTACCACTTACATCCAATGCCATCTGGTGCACACAAAGAAATAATAACACTTGAACCAAACTAGATAAGAAGTTTATGAGAGAACCTGTACCATATCACCAGCCAAGCTGTTTAATTCAAGGGAAGTGTCAAGTAGAAGAAATGAAGTACACATACTAACAGTCTGTTTACCAGCAACTTCACTTTTCTTAATTTAACCAAATTTAGATATTTGCCTATATATTATAGCTAATGGCAAGATACACAGCTAGGGTGTAGCATACTGGACTATTATTAATACTAACTCCCACTTCATGTCAAAAAGTTTGGCTTAAAAGTGAGCATCAGTTGCAGTTTGGTGAGCATCAATTGGATGAGTATCAGCTGCTATAACAACTTAGGTGATTAGTCCAATCAAGATCTTAAGCAACTGCAAATAATTTAATTTCTAAAGACTCTACTGTTGCTGAATTTTCATTTTTTAGGTTTTGGGACATTTCTGTAAAATGAATCACCACAGACCGGCTATGCTGAGTAGTGCAACTGATGACGGATGTACTAGAAATTTTTGTACGCACATAGAATTTCTTTAAAGGGGCAATGCATCATGAATGATTTACACATGAAGCCGTTCAACTTTATGATGTAATCATAAACAAATTATGTCATTGTTAAGGAGCACATGTGCCATTATGTGACAGTCTTTGTATATTTGTCCTTGTATTATGATTGTAAGCCTGTCCAACAATGTAACAAATGTGATACATTATAGTAGAAGGGTGATTATCTTGTTGGACATGAAGTGATTGTTTTATACAATAACATTGCTGTTACAAGTTGTTGTGTAGTGTCATTTACTCCCCAGCTGCTTGTTTATCAAACCATATCAAACAATAGTACTGTTTGAGTAGGATCCCTAAAAATTTTGCACACCACCAAAAATTACGCCTTTAAAAAACATCCTAGAGACATTTTACGCCACGAAAATCACCCTTACAGAATAGTACTAGTCCTTATAATACCACTAAATTTAACAAACACTTACAGGTGGCCGGATATAGATCTTTTTAAATCACCAAAACTTGGATTTTAGTCTGGCTCACTGCCTGCCTGACCACAGTTGCAAGGCTAGAGGCCAAATGAAGCAGTGCACAGCCACTATTTTATGCCACAACAACAAATTCACCAGTGGAGTGTGCCTTTTGGGGTTCTGATGAGCATAGGCCCTCTGCGCCTCATCTTTTCTTTTATTTTCAATTGGGCTGCTTGTTTTTTTCTTCAACCAACAAAATCCATATCGAGGCATTAATTTCTATATCAACACTTTCTTTCAGCAGCATATTTAGAAGCAACAGAATTATTTCCGAGCTGCATTTCAGAAGTGTTTCAGTCCCGGCGCTACTATAGAAGAGATAAACTAGCTAGATATCTGCCTGCAACTCCACAATTGGGATCCTGTTCGCGATAAGTTTGCGACCACGCCCATCAAAATAAAGACCTGTAGCCTATATAGCGATAGAGTATGGAGACCACATGCACCTCTTAACAATCTAGCTATTTACTTATCAGTAAACAAGATTACCTCACCCCAGCCCTTATTAGTCTAGCTAGGTGCACACCCCTCGGCTGACTTGAGATATACTCTAATAGAACAGTCACTCTAATACAACAGATATTCTAATAGAACAGTCACAAGTTACATTGTAGCTAGCTGTGCTACAAAAAACTAGTATTTTTCGTTAAAAAATTTGTTAATAAAAAGGAACTAGGGATCTTTGCAATAAAAAGTAGTGAAACAATTAAGAGATGAATGATGCATGCTATTACAGCATAACTCGATGGGAAAGTCCCTACCTTGGCACATTAGCTATAACAATTATTTTATTCAGTGCTAAAGTAGGGACTTTCCCATTGAGCTATGCTGTACAGGGGCGGATCCAGAGTTTCGAAAGAGGGGGGGCACCTTTCTGAAAAACAGTTGAAGACCAAAAAAAAAAAAAAAAAAAAAAAAAAAAAAGGTCACTACAATAATAGCTAGTTATCCTTACCAACTATATCACGTCTGTTATGTAAAATAAAATCCTATTTATAGCTTCATAGGTAAGCTACACTGCCTCATGAACATTGTGACTGCTTTATTAGAGTAATTGACTGCTCTATTAGAGTATCTCGATCTTGTATGCAATTTCTTGAGGGGGGGGGGGGGGGGGGGGGGGGGCATTTGCCCCAAATGCCCCATCCTGGATCCGCCACTGCTGTAATAGCATGTATCATTCATCGCTTGTTTCACTACCTTTTATTGCATAGATTCCTACTTCCTTTTTTAAATTAACAATATTTTAAAATACTAGTTCCTTTTACAGCCATATGTGATTGTTTTATACAATAACATTGCTGTTACAACTTGTTATGTAGTGTCAATTACTCACCAGCTGCTTGTTTATTCCTTTTACAGCCATACAATAAAATCCATGGATAGTTTTTAAGATTGTTCTCCCAGGCACTGAACACAGTGATTTTATTGTACACAAAATAATCATGTGTTTATGCAACCTTGAATGGCTTCACAACAAATTTGAAAGTTAATTGCATACCTTAAAACCTTTCATCAATAAAACAATACTCTATGGTTCACGTGTCGGCCCTCCTCTGCCTTCAGACAAGCGTAACTCAACTACAGCTAAGGCAACAGGCTTGATTTTTTCACTGTTTGACGTGCTTCAGCTGGACATGTGCCTTTTGGCATACCACACTACAATGTATTCTTTGTGGACTTACCAGTGTCCTCCTTTGTTTCCCATCTATCTTTGCCGACAGCAAAAGATGTCGATTTGCGGTACTGTGTGATGGCTAGGGGTTCAAAACCAAGCAAAATTGCCTATGAGATTTTGAAATCTTTAAATTTAATCCAAAATTTCAAGATTCTGGTGAAGATTTTTAAAGACACCACTGGTGTTGTGACTCATGTAATATTCGGGTGTATCCAAAAACTGCCGAAAACTTAAATCTTGACCTGCCAAAATTCTGCTTTGAATTGTGACTAATTTCCTTCTTCAATCTTTGACCGGTGACTTAGTGACTACATTTCAGTACATTTTGATTGTGGGTTAGAATTTTTTACCCTTGACCATTGACTTGACCTTTGACTTAGACCGCGGTTGCAGATCTACCTACAGTGAGTGCCTGTATCACCCCCTTGTAGTAGGGAGGTTGCCTACACCTGCAGATATACTAGTGGACATTCAATCCCTAATTCAGACTAGCTGTAGCTACCTAGCATGACCGAAATGCCCACTGGCATATTTGCAGGTGTAGACAACCTTCCTTGTTTCCCTCTTTTTTCTTTCTATGATATCTAATTGAACTTTAATTCTAATCTCGCTCAGAATTGTCTGCATATTTCACCTTTGAATTCGGAATCATTTTGACAAGTGATAATTCCAGCTATCACTGGACTCAGTGCTCACTATGACTCACTAGAATCGCTCAAGAAGAGGCTAAAAAAATCCAGCAGTGAATCTGGAAACATGTCATGGTATATGAATGAATGTATACGAATCTTCAGAGAAACTGAGTGATAGCTTTCTTTCATTGCTGAAATGACGAGTGCAATTGTCATATAGTACCATCCTGTTTGCCGACAGTTGCTCTTTCTCATGGTACTTGCAAATCTGTGATAAGCATTTGAATGAAAAGATATGTGAATATAAAGTGTCAATAAAATAGAAACTATGGTGAACAAATCGGTGCAGCTCGACCAAACTTCTTTCCAGGGGGGCATACATACATAGGGGATTACCAAGGAATTAGACCCAGTTGACCTTCACAGGTGGGACATTTGACCATTCAATGAATTTAAATAATACTTTACGCAAGGAAATTTTGGCGGCAGAAAAATTTGACAAATTGATTTAATTCATCAAATTTAAATTCGTCAATTGCCTATAAGCGTCTTTAAAAGTATAGGTTTTATCTACAATTTCTTGATTTTTGTCAACATCATATTTGTCAAAAACTGCTGAAGTGTGAATTCGTCAAATTTTCTTGCGTCTAAATTTCTTTGTGTACGGTACAGGCTACACACCTCCTGCATGAATTACCTACAGTGTACTTTAGTACTGTGTGGGGATTTGTTTGCTACCACTTGGTGTATCCTCACAAAAATGATATGAAAAGCTACCATGCAATAGAGAAGCATAGATTTTAGAGAAGGGGGTATCACATTGGTACGCACTGTAGGTAGGTCTACAACCGCGGTCAAAGTCCTGACCCTACAAAACTTCGCTTTGACCTGTGACTAAGAGCCTTTTTCAGGTGACTTAGCGACGATATTTTAGTACTTTTCGATTGTGGGTTGGAAATTTTTACTCTTGACCGTTGATTTGGCACGAATTTGGTGACCTTGACCTTTAATCTACCTACAGTGAGTACCTGTGTGTCACCCTTGTTTAGAGGCTCTAAAATATATGGGGAGCAGGGAAAAGCAATCATATGAATACACTTACATGCTTTACTACATCTGAGAGTAAAATATTAATTTAAAATAACCACGATCCAATAAATAGCAGGTCATTTGAGGACGATGAAACTTAATTAGGACCGGCCATTGGAAGAGGGATATTGATTCGTAGGTACATAAATCTAGGCTTGAATACGCGTTAAGAACTGTCGAGCACTCACTTCGAAGACTGTATTTCATCATGAAAACGTCAACATCAAACTCTACACTGAAGCACACCACGGACACGAACACTGTACACGTGGCATTATTCTGGCGCCGCCGACCCTATTTTAGGCGCTTATAAGCCTTAGTGATGGGCGATATCAGGATTTTCAGAACGATACGATATCGATACGATATTGACTAAAATTGACCGATATTGATACTTTTCGATACGATATTGTAACATTATTTGTTCATGTAAATTGCCAGTTTTCTTACATAATTTGATAGTAGGTAGCTATAGCTATACACAATGGAGATTCCCCGCCCACATACACAAGAGTAAGTGATTTGAAAATTGCTGAAGGTAATGGAAAGCTACAATTAACAATTAAATAAGCTAAAATGCATTTTAAAATTAAATTCAGATCACGTGATGTATCGTATCGAAATATCGGATTCTGTAAAATATATCGATACTTTTCGATATCAGCAAAAAATCAAACGATACGATATAATATCGATATATCGCCCAACACTAATAAGCCTATAGGCGCCTAAAATAGGGTCGGTGGCGCCATGCAGACTAACGTGGCATACGCGCGGGAAACTCTGTTGCTTTGGCTACAGGTGGGCGATACCAAAAAAAGTTTTATTTTATAAAAATATAAATCAATAATAAACACTCAAACAGTGGGCAGAGAGTCAAACTCTGCCCAATCCTGTGATGATGGAATTGTTGCCATCACAGAAGCATGTAGTATCAGGCACTGACCTTTCTTGGGACAGTGGGACCTTCACCAACCAGGTAGTGTATTTATCGTTCTACTATCAATTACTCTTATTCCCATTAATTCCGAAATTCTTTGTCACAAGTGACGGTATTATATATTGATCAGAAGTGACAGATTAATTAGCGGTATCAAGACACACGGTAGTGTGTCGTGCGGCCCAAGAAGCCGGCGCGCCACACCGTGAGTATATTGACAGGAAGAAAGAAAACGTCATTTTCACACCTTTGTATCTCGGTGATCACTTATCTGATTGGAACCAAATTTGCTACACAGTTGCCCGCCAGCCAAGGGAGTCTACATTCCAAATTTGAAGGAAATCGCTCCAGCCATTTCCGAGATACGAGCTGCCAAAGTTTCGTTTTTTTTCTTCGTTTTTTTTCTTCTTTTTCTTCTTCGTCTTTTCGCACACTTGCAAAAATTGCTATAACAAGCAAACGCGTACTCTGATCGCCTTGAAATTTGGCACACAGAAAGGGAGTCTAAAGGCGAATCCTAGCATCAAATTTGGTACAAATCCGATGAATGGTTCAGGAGTTATGACCGATTATTCGCGTAAAACAAGATTGATTTGTTGTCACGCCTACAGGGTAAACCGCTTCATGGAATGAGTTGAAAATTGCTATGTAGATGGAGTAACTATCGTAGGAGTGCCTTTTGGTGGTTTGAAAGGAATCGATATAAAGACCACGGAGATATGACACAAAACCCAACCTGTGTCACAATTACGCGTTCGATTTTTATGAATAAAAAAGTATTAGTTTTCACGCCTACTAGGCAAACCGCTTAGAGCAATGAGCTGAAAATCGGTGTATAGCTGGAATAATCTTCATAGAAAGTCCTTGAAGTAGTACAGAAGAATCGGATTACAAACCACTGAGTTATGATTCGAAAGCCAACTCCGTGTAGCAAATGCGAGATCGAGATACTCTAATAGAACAGTCGCCCTAATAGAGCATTCGGCTAATTTATTTACTCCATTATAGAATTTTATTACATCACAAGTTATTCTGTAGGGAGTTCAGCTGCAAACAGTTAATCTTATAGACAGTTCAGCAAGAAGACAGTCACCATGTGGAGAGTTAAGCAAATATACCACTATAGAGATTCAGAACATTACAAGTCACACTGAAGAAAGTTCAGCTATAAACAAGTCATGCACTGTGTAGAGAATTCAGCTACAATTAAGTCACTCTCTAGAGAATTCAGTTACACAGAATTCAGCTACACACAAGTCACTGTGGAGAGAGTTCAGCTACAAACAAATTACCCTTTAGAGTGATCAGCTACAAACAAAACACTTTGCAGGGTGTTCAACTGCAACAAATCAATTACCTTTAGAGCAATCAGCAATGAACAAATCAACACAAATCTACCTGTAGAGAGATCAGCTAGAAACAAACCACCCTGAAGAGAGTTCAGCTACAAAAAATCACCCTGTAGAGACATCAGCTACAAACAAATTACCCTGTAGAGAGATCGGCTACAAACAAATCAGCCTGTAGAGAATTCAGCTAAAACAAATCAACCTGCAGAGAGATCAGCTACAAACAAATCACCTTATAGAGAGTTCAGCTACAAACAGATTACCTGTAGAGAGATCGGCTACAAACAAATCAACCTGCAGAGAGATCAGCTATATACACACAAATCAACTTGTAGAGAGATCAGCTACAAACAAATCACCCTGTAGAGAGATCAGCTACAAACTAGACACAAAGTAAGGAGTTCAGCTACAAGCAAATTACCCTGTAGAGAGTTCATCTACAAACAAATCAACCTGTAGAGCAATCAGCTAGAAAAAAATCACCCTGAAGAGAGGTCAGCTACAAAAAATCACCCTGTAGAGAGATCAGCTAGAAACAAATCACCCTGAAGAGAGGTCAGCTACAAAAAAATCACCCTGTAGAGAGATCAGCTACAAACAAATTGCCCTGTAAAGAGATCGGCTACAAACAAATCAACCTGCAGAGAGATCAGCTACACACAAATCAACTTGTAGAGAGTTCAGCTACAAACAAATTACCCTGTAGAGAGATCGGCTACAAACAAATCAGCCTGTAGAGAGTTCAGCTAAAACAAATCAACCTGCAGAGAGATCAACTACAAACAAATCACCTTATAGAGAGTTCAGCTACAAACAAATTACCCTATAGATAGATCGGCTACAAACAAATCAACCTGCAGAGAGATCAGCTACACACAAATCAACTTGTAGAGAGTTCAGCTACAAACAAATTACCCTGTAGAGAGATCGGCTACAAACAAATCAGCCTGTAGAGAGTTCAGCTAAAACAAATCAACCTGCAGAGAGATCAACTACAAACAAATCACCTTATAGAGAGTTCAGCTACAAACAAATTACCCTATAGATAGATCGGCTACAAACAAATCAACCTGCAGAGAGATCAGCTACACACAAATCAACTTGTAGAGAGTTCAGCTACAAACAAATTACCCTGTAGAGAGATCGGCTACAAACAAATCAGCCTGTAGAGAGTTCAGCTAAAACAAATCAACCTGCAGAGAGATCAACTACAAACAAATCACCTTATAGAGAGTTCAGCTACAAACAAATTACCCTATAGATAGATCGGCTACAAACAAATCAACCTGCAGAGAGATCAGCTACACACAAATCAACTTGTAGAGAGATCAATTACAAACAAATCACCCTGTAGAGAGATCAGCTAGAAACTACACACAATGTAAGGAGTTCAGCTACAAATAAATCACCTTATAGAGAGTTCAGCTACAAGCAAATCACCCTTTAGTGAGTTCAGCTACAAACAAATTAACCTGCAGTGATATCACCTACAAAAAAGCACCTTGTACAGAGTTCAGCTACAAACAAATTACCCTGTAGATAGATCGGCTACAAACAAATCAACCAGTAGAAAGATTAGCTACACACAAATCAACTTGTTGGGAGATCAGCTACAAACAAATCACCCTGTAGAGAGATCAGCTAGAAACTAGTCACAATGTAAGGAGTTCAGCTACAAGTAAATCACCCTGTAGAGAGTTCAGCTAAAACAAATCAACCTGCAGAGAGATCAGCTACAAATAAATCACTTTATAGACAGTTCAGCTACAAACAAATTACCTTGTAGAGAGATCGGCTGCAAATTAATCAACCTGCAGAGAGATCAGCTACACACAAATCAACTTGTAGAGAGATCAGCTACAAACAAATCACCCTGTAGAAAGATCAGCTAGAAACTAGATACAATGCAAGGAGTTCAGCTACAAGCAAAATCACCCTTTAGTGAGTTCAGCTACAAACAAATCAACCTGCGGTGAGATCACCCATAAAAACGCACTTGTACAGAGTTCAGTTACAAACAAATCACCCTGTAGAGAGATCAGGTAGAAGAATTCACCTTGTAGAGAGTTCATTTACAAAGAAACCATCATATAGAGAGTTCAGCTACAAAGAAATTACCCCGTAGAGAGTTCAGCTAGAAGAAGTCACCTTGTAAAGAGTTTAGCTACAAAGAAACCATCATGTACAGAGTTCAGCTACAAAGAAACCACCTGTACAGAATTCAACTACAAACAAATCATCCTGTATAGAGATCAGCTAGAAGAAGTTACCTTGTAGATAGTTCAGCTACAACAATTCACCCTGTAGAAAGATCATGCTAGAAGAAGTCACCTTGTAGAGTGTTCAGTTACAAAGAAACCATCATGTAGAGAGTTCAGCTGCAAACAAATCACTCTGTAGAGAGTTCAGCTACAAATAAACCGCCATGTAGAGAGTTCAGCCTCATACAAACCACCTAGTAGAGAATTCAACTACAACAAATCACCCTGTAGAGAAGAAGTTACCTTGTAGAGAGTTCAGCTACAAAGAAACCACCATGTAGAGAGTTTAGCTGCAAACAATTCACCTGTAGAGAGTTCAGCTAGAAACAAATCACCCCGTAGAGAGATCAACTGGACGAAGTCACCTTGTAGAGAGTTCAGCTACAAAGAAACCATCATGTAGAGAGTTCAGCTGCAAACAAATCACCCTGCAGAGAGTTCAGCTCCAAAAAAATCACCCTGTAGAGAGTTCAGCTAGACGAAGTCACCTTATAGAGAGTTCAGCTACAAAGAAACCATCATGTAGAGAGTTCGGCTATAAAGACACCACCATGTAGAGAGTTTAGCTGCAAACAAATCACCTGTTACAGAGAGTTCATCTACAAAGAAACCATCCTGTATATAGTTCAGCTACATTTCAAGTCACCCAGTAGAGAGATCAGCTGCAAAAAAATCCTGTGGGGAATAATGAGCATGTAATAAATATATGTATATAATTTGTATAATTACTAATAAAATCAAAAATAATTGAAGTACTAAAATTCTTCTTTAAGTTCTTTTCTTCTTCCTGTGGTAAAGAAAAAAACACATTGGTTAAAAAAGCCCCAAAGCCAGCCATAGGCCGGCTTCGCAGTATACAAATACAAAAAGAAGTGATATCTAACCCAAAACAGCCAAGCTGTAAAAAAAGTGTGCGGCCCTCAGAAAGGCTATGGTGAAAAAAGATGTGAAATCCAAGGTGGCGGCCAAGAAATGGCTGTGATGGTAGGTTAATGGTAAAAATTTTAATAATGACAATTTAGGTAAATTTTGTGAAGCGGCACAAAAATTCACCTGAATTGTCGTTATTAAAATTTTTACCATTAACCTACCATCACAGCCATTTCTTGGCCGCCACCTTGGATTTCACATCTTTTTTCACCATAGCCTTTCTGAGGGCCGCACACTTTTTTTACAGCTTGGCTGTTTTGGGTTAGACATAACCCACAATAGCTAAGTAGCTATGCGAAGCGGGTGAAATAAAAGTGCCACGCCCTAAAAAGTCAAGAGGTCTGTAAGCGCCAGACGAGGGAGTGTCCGCACAATTATGCGGTTTGGTACGTGTCACGTAAGACGTATATATGAACGGTATGATTTGTGGTGTAGGAAGTGGACGACCTGATTTAGAGTTCTCACTGTACTGACACTTATCGTAAGTATTGCTAATGATCTTTATAATTATAATGACACATGACTGTGCCGTATGAAGCGTTTACAGTGGAATCGAGCCCTTTTAGGGCGTGTCCCTGTGTAAAGTTTTTTTGTTTTTTTCACTATAAGACTTTTGAGATTTTTTTTTTTCAATCATAAACGCTCAAACAGTGGGCAGAGGAGCAAACTCTGCCCAATCCAGTGCTGATGGAATTGTTGCCTTTAAAGAAGCAGCATTGCCATGTTGAACATCAATAACAACCTTCTGATTCAAAAATTAGGTGACCCTATTATTACCAGACTGTTCCATTACCGTGGAACCTATCCGCCTCACTAATGAGTGTGCACATGATCCCCAAGCACCCAGGGTCTCAACACAAATATAGAGGGGAGAAGTGAAATGATAGAATCAGAGAAGAATACTTTCTGGACTTAGCTGACTCTGCAGAGTTTGCCAGCTGGCTGGCACCACTTGCAGAAGTAGGTAAATTAGATGGGGCCAGGGTGTCTGAACAGGTAAAGTCCCAGAGCAAGGGTAAGCCCCGTGACCAAGGAATTAATGACATGCCATCTGGCCTCTTACCATCACTACAATTCACACTGACAGGCTCCAAAACATCAGGTACACCTCCAAACACCAGAGCACGATGAATAGTTTCATTCACTGCAGCGTACCGAGGAATACGGCCTCCACTATGCCTGCAAGATTAACCGTGAGTTCAAAAAACATCAACTTTACTGCCACAAACACTCATATGCTTGACAATGATGGGAACACCAAGACGTAGATCAAGAGCAATCTATTTGAGATTATAATCAACTCAGCAAAGATACAAAATAAACATTAAACACAGGAGCATATGCTTTTGTTTTGGCATAGACTACCATATATTTGTGGCCAAAACAAGGGGTCTGACACCAACTGGAATCCAAAACAAACTGATCCCAAGAGGAAATTTAGAATCCAAGAATCTGGAATCTCGAGGAATTTTGATGAACCTCGAGACAAATCTTTTGTCAGTTCGATTATTGTTGCAATCAGTCGTGAGCTGTCTCAGCAGAATCATGAGAATTGGTTCTGAATATAGTATGTACACGTTGAGCTGAATCCTCAAAAACATTTGATAACTCATGAATGCAATTACACACAATCTTGAAATTTGGCTCATTTGTAGTACTGCTTGACCCGCTAAAAATATTTCAAAATCTTTTTGTTTAAATGTCTGAAAATAATATTTACGGCCAATCAAATTTTTCACAATAGATTTCCTATGGGAAGCCATATAAGTACACTGTCCATTACAGCCCTTTCCCGCACTTGTAATGGAGCCAAACCGTACGTGTCTGTTGTTGACACCTTTGCTGTTGCCACTAATCATCTGGTTGGCTGAAATGTTAACTCTGTTGAGAAAAAATCCACTTTTAATTTTTAGCTGTTTTTCAGGACTCAGTTCAACTTGTACATACTATAGTAAGGGCACATTAGCACCCTTTTACTCCAGAGGAACCTCTTCTCTCTAATTTTATAAAATGGGCCCAATAAAATTGCCCTGCCTCGACACATTTGTACACAACATTAATCTGTATTTCTGGCCTCGCCAGTGATCCAATTAACCTTGAAGCCAGCTGAGTGCATAAAAGTGTTAATACAAATTTAGGATTCTGGAATCTTTGTTTAGAATCTAGAATCTTTGCAAAAATTCGGAATCTTGCATGCGATTTTTGAGCGGTGTCGGACCCATCAGGTCAAAAAATCAACAGAAAATTCATCTTTGTAGATGGTATGGAGTATTCTATGATACATAACATTTTATAAGCATTTAAGTAGTAGTGAAGTCTGAATTGCAGAGTACATTTTCAGCAACTTTTTGCTACCCCCTAAAACTCAAGATTTGTGACTTCATACAGTACTAAAGAATGTAAGCTCACAATGATACAAAACCAGTGTTAATCATGGCATGACTTCAGAAGCCAGCTCATATAACACACACTATACTATGACAGTCATGCCTGAATTTTTTAACCAGATTTCAAATCACAAATTAATTTTGGTTTCAAATCACAAAAGATATTTCGATCACATACAGAGTGTGAAGCTTTGATCTCGCTCCAGTCCAGAAATCTTTATCTGGCAGCACTAATAGTGACGTACCTTGTAGCTAACAACATTCAGTACATCATAGCTATAGCAATGTAAACTTACATTCATCTCTCAGGGAATTATAATTTATACAGGAGACATGAGCCTTTTGAAAAGTTTTTTTTAAGATCTAGCTATTAGTCTAAGAGTAGTCAGGTATACTTTAATAGAGCAAAGTATACTCTAATATTTACAAGTATAAGGGAAATTAGGAATTTTAAGTTTGACAAGTACAGTATCGCTCATATTTAATGTCATGTTGCAAGTGTGGGAGTGATTAATAACTCGCTAATTAAAGAGAGTGGCCCCCATTTTGCTTGCAAGTATTCAGCTCATTTCATTTGGGATGAATACTTGCAAATGAAATAGGTGCCACTCCCTTTAATTAGCAAGTGTTTTTGCTCACGCTCTCGCAAGACAACATTACATGTACTGTATAAGGAAAGATCATGAATTTTAAGTTCAATTAGGGATCATAAAAAAAGTAGTGAAACAAGTGACACCTGCAGATATACTAGTGAATATTTAATTCCAAACTTAAAATTCCTAATACTATTATTTTTTCTTTATACTTGTGTTTGTGTACTTTTTTATAGCATTATTTTGACTGGTAAACTCACACATGCCACATCAAAAGAAATTAGAGCATCAGAGTTAATGTTTTCATCTGAACGTGCACCCCAGTGTTCAGACTCTAAATTACTAACTATAAATTGAATGGCCATTATGCTTCGTTTTCAGGTATGTTCAGCCCGTTACACAACACTACAAATGAAGAGTAATAGGGCCTCTGCAATCGATCCAGTAACCACGAAAAATAGGGACAATTTGCACTCCCCAACTATGAAATACTGACTTGTATGTGGATATCACGCTTCGCTTTCAGCTTTGTTCAACGTATTTCACAGTGTTACAAATGAAGAACAGTAGAAGCGCCTCTGCAGTCACCATGGAAATACGAACAATTTCCATAGGGAAGCCATCACGCTAGCTACTACGAATCAACACCTTGAGCTGTCAAGAAAAATAATAAAGAAAGACAAGGTAAGTCCATGGAGGGTGTATTATATGTACTGTGGTATGCCAAAAGGCATGTCTCTAGATGAAACGATGTCAAACAGTGAAAGAATCAAGCCCATAGTCTTAGCTGTTATCAAATTACGTTTGTCTGAAAGCATTGGTCAATCAGCCAGTCAGTCAGTCAGTCAGTCAGTCAGAAAATTTCACTAAATTTTAAAACTTTGTTCATCGCTGTACAATTGATTTTTCTGCTGTTGCCACTTTGTTGTACTGTAACTTCAAAAGTTTTTTCTTCTATTTTGGTTGGCCATTCCTTTGGCTATCTAGATAAAGTAGTAGTTGTCTATATTCTTGCTACCACTAGACTAACTAGTAGTACTTGTAGTAGTTGTCTATATTAAAGAAAATGTAGTAAAATGGAATTTGAAAAAGGCACTAACTAATGAGGTTCTTGCATATCCGGTCATCTATGTTTGTAAACAGGAATCGTCTGTATTTTCCGTGGTGACTAGATTGATTGTAGAGGTGCTTCTTCATTTGTAACACTATGTAATGGGCTGAAAATACATGAATTGAAGCATAATGGCTACTTCGCTTTCGAGTCAGTAATTGATAGCTGGAGCGTGCAAATCATCCGTATTTTTTGGGGTGCATGACTGGGTTGATTGCAGAGGCACTTCTACTACAGTTCTTTGTTTGTAGCACTGTGTAATGGGCTGAACATATAATAGCTGAAAGCGAAGCATAATGGCCACTTCACCTTCGAGTCGGTAATTGATAGCTGAGGCATGCATTCAGATGAAATCTTTAATTCTGGCGCCATCCTTTCTTTGATGCATCATAATAATGTTACAAAAAATTAAATGAACAAAGTATAAGAAAAATTAGGAGTTCGATTAGGGATCATAAAAAGTAGGGGAAACAAGGAAGGTCACCTACACCTGCAGATATTCTAGTGAACATTTAATCCCTAATTCAGTCAGCGATTAAATGTTCACTAGTATACCTGCAGGTGTAGGCGACCTTCCTTGTTTTCCTATGATCCCTAATCATGCAGTACGGTAGTACTCTGTATTAGGGATCATGAAGGTGGGCTTTTCTGGCCAAAAATATCACCTAAAACCAGCCTCACAATACCTTCATGGCTCCTTGGCAGTATTTGTTAGGTATAACCAAGCCCAAAAGTGCTTTCAGTATGACCTGAAATGCTTCCAAAAAGTTGCCTACAGGAAATTAACTACAGGCGCTTAAATAAACGGTCATAACTTTCGAATGCAGTCCTCTACCAAGATGCAACTTTCACAATTGGATTCTCCATTAAAAGGCGAATCCATCGCTGGGTGAGTTTTGTCTTCCAGGCCTTTCCTACAAGTTGGGATAAGGCGAAAGCATGGGAAAAAACGATGACAAAATGCTTGTCCAACGTAAGGCAAACTAACACTCGTATCTTCTCTCTCCTTAGGAGTACTGACACGAAACAAAGATTTTGAACTCCTCTTGCTTTGGGGAATACAATACCATCATAGTTTGTGCTGTTATCACCTTTCTTCATTGTGAAACAATTAAGTGCTCAAAGATTTTATGGAATTATTTCCGATTTCATAAATATTTCACCCAGTGCCAGAGGAGGTTGGATGCGCTTTAAGCACTACTTAAATATATTGCTCTTAATTGCATTCTTTTGTTTGGTATTTCACGTGACCCTCAATAGTCGCAATACTAAACTGAAAACCTATGGGGTTCACTGGGGTTTGTTAGATATTCAGATCGTCCTTCATGTAAGCTTCAAGGCAATGTACTTTGTTTTCTAAAAGCACTCTAGATTTGGGATGAAATTAATAAATTGTGATTTGATACATACAACTTCACCAGACTTGTCATGTACATTTTCTATAATGAAACAACGACTCTTCACTGCGTTATACTGAGATCGCTCCTCAATAAAACAGATTTTGCGTAATTTATTTTATTGGCACTTTAAACTCTGGCTTTTTTACCAGCTTAATCAGTGGGGTTGACTGGGGTTTATCACGCCGTTAGATTTAGAAATACATAAGCTTTCAAATACACTATGTTTTTAATTAAATTGTCTTTAAATAAAGATTTTCCAATGAAAATGTACAGCTCACATGAACGCGTCCATCCTCCTCTGACCTATTGCAATCACTGTAAACTAGGCTTGCACTAACATATGGGATTCTTGCAGATCCAGTCACATAGGGAAGACATGCATTGTGCTACCATGAATCGACACCTTTGCTGTCAGCAAGAGAAATGGGACACAAAGGAGGACAAAGGTAAGTCCATGATGCGTGCATTGTACATACTGCAGTGAAAAAAATCAAGTCCATAGCTTATTCGTTATCGAGTTACACTTGCTGAAGACATCAGGCAGGCAGTTAGTCAGTAGAAAATTCCATTGAATTTTTTTTTAATTTTGTAACGAAGCATTTAGGGTTGTACTGAAGGCACTTTTGGTTATACCCACCCAATACTGCCAAGGTAAGAATGGTATTGTAAAGCTGGTTTTGGGGTGATATGTATTTTTTACCAAACCTTCATGGTCCCTAATTTACAGTACTACCGTGCTGTATGATTAATTATGATAAGGAACTTTGTTGAAATGTAAGGTGCTAAATTTAATATATATTTGCATTGTGAACCATATTTTTAGTGAGAACTGTGTCCAAGGAACTTGTCAATTGGAATTTAAATTTGGCCTTATTAGAGAGGGTGGCTTTCTATATAGGGTTATGGCTATATTTGCATTGATATAGCGAACCATCAAGGCAAAAACATTGTGCTGCCTCTCCACTCCAGCTCTATTTACTGTTTCCCATTCAGAGCAGACAAGTGCTTCAGATATTCATTACTGAGGTAATAAGTCTTCCTTGACTTACGTAATCAAATTATTCATAGTTTGTGTTGGTGCTTCCTACCTTTGACCAGACTGTGTAGCCAAAAGGTGGTGCTTCATCATCTTACAACCATTTGTATACAACCATGAGTTAATAATAACACCTCTACAAATGATTCAGTGTGAGTCAAAGGGATCTCTTTGTATAACTCTGTAATTTGTAGTATACTGTGTAGATGGGGAATCACTGCCAGTGTGTACTTGTTAACACGTTTGATGGAATCCCTTTGACTCCCACAGAATGATCCAATGGTCTAATCAAATGTAGTCACCTACTTACAGTTACCCATGTAAAGGCCATAAAATTTTATACTATGATACGGCTCATTTACAGGTTTACTAAATCACCGACTTGTTCACTTAGTCACCTACACATGTTCACTTAATCAGCCTCCCTCAAGCTATTTTGTACATGATAAATATTTCTAACATGAAAGGCACACTGCAGTATTTGATAACACTGTATTACTATTCTCCGTGTTCTGCAAATAATTCTGGACAAATAGTAGACTAAGTGGCGTATCTACTGTAGCTGTAGTTGTTACTCTGGTTACTGGTTGAATAATTATTTTTGTCGGTGTTGTAAGGACTTCAGGAAGAAACCGTTCCACTGTTCTACATTGCTCTTTCACCCCACCCTCATACTTGGCTATAAAGGTATGTACTTTAAATCAGTCAAAATAAGTTAAACACCATGACCAACAGGAACTAAGCAATTTAGTAACCCCTCAGGCCCTTAGTAGTGCCCTCAATGTGATCAGGATGCTACAGCCTCAGGCCATTGGGGTTACTAAATCACTTAGTTCTCTTGGTCTTGGTGTCTAACAATTATTTGGTTTATACGATTAGAAGATCAGCTTAATGTGGTTCCAGTGTAATTACATGTAGCCATGTGTATAACTATGTGTATTTGTAGCTATATGTAACCACGTGTTTTTGTATGTATTGTTTATGTTTCTTTGCCATGTGTATACTGTACAGATTGTCTCATATGTTTGATTTGTTTGTAATTGTACAAGTTCAAGAAAAAATTGAAATTTTATTGATTGAAAAGTAATGAAACAAGGAAGGTCAACAATTTTTGCTTAGGTTCCTTGGCTAATGGTAAGCACCTCATACAGGCTTTGCCTCCAGTGTTCTGCCTCCAGTGTTCTGCCTCCAGTGTTCTGCCTCCAGTGTTCTGCCTCCAGTGTTTGCCCTCCAGTTCTTAACTGTTAGTTTAAAAGCAGATAAAAACAACAACAAAAAAAACAAGGTCAACTATGTCTGTAGATATACAGGTAGACATTTAATCCCTATACCCCACGTGGTTAATTTAATATCCACTTGTATATCTGCAGGTATATACGTTACCCTCCTTGTTTCATTACATCTAATTGTAAATTTATTTGTACTTGTTTATTTACAACATCGTAACCTGTACATACCACATCAAAAGAAAGAATGGCGCCAGAGTTAATTGTTTTTTGTATGAATGCATGCCCTCACCTATCAATTACTGAAAAACTGAAGTAGCCATTATGTTCTGTTTTTAGCTAGCTGCACAGCATTACAAACAAAGAAGCACCTCTGTAATCAATCAGGAAAACGTGGACAATTTCTGGAACTCACTACATGTGCTACCGACAGGGCCGGGGGAACTCTTGCCGGGGCAATATTTTTAATTTGTATTTTTAATTTGTGGTAATTATTACTTTATTTAAAAGAGCAAACCCACAATCGAATCGAATTACGTTTTTGGCATGCACGCGGAAGGCTGCGGCAGCTCTGAACAGGTGCCCATGGAAGTTGATTATAACGAAGACTTGTTTCTTCCAGTGTTGGGTGATAAACCCAATCACCCGAAGACTTTTGCTTTTCCGAAGAGGAAGTTTGGGGACAAAAAGCCGACCTATCATTCCTTCCAATCTTCGTGGTTCGATAAGTGGCCATGGATCACGTACAACGAGACGGAAGATAAAGCTTTTTGCTTTGTTTGTATTAAGGCAGTGCAACAAGAAAAAATCAGGAATTGCTCACTGATCAGAAAAACATCGGATGCATTTCTCACCCGCGGCTATATGTATTGGAAGGATGCCACTGGAGAGAAACACGGAGGATTTCCTCTTCACGAACGCTCCCACGTAAGGTTTTATTATTATTCATAGCTATATCGTAACAAACTGCTTTGTTTAATACCGCACTAGTTTGAGCATCACTACATTCGTTTCTCTATTTTTTAATTTAGATGCACAAGTGGGCAGCTGATTTAGTCATGAACAAATACAAAGATATTGGTGAGCATTATGCTGCTGCTGGTACCAACCAAAGGGCAATCAACAGAGCTTACTTGCAAAAAGTTCTTCAAAATGTCATCTTTCTTGCCAGACAAGGCCTACCATTCAGAGGCAATTGGATTCCATCAGAAGATGGCGGTGGTGGCTGTGAGAAGGAATCCAACCTTTACCAATTAATGCTGCTGCGTGCAAATGACAATCCAGGGATCTTAGAAATAATGAAACGTAAAACAAACAAGTACACAGATCACCACATACAGGATGAGGTGATTAAGCTTTTGGCTCACAGTCACTTGCGTAGAATTGCTGCAGACATAAAGGCAGCAGGTTATTTTGCAGTGGAGGCAGATGAAGTCACGGATTCTTCAAATAAAGAGCAGGTTGTTGTGTGTATAAGATGGGTCGATGACAAGTTCGAAGCACATGAGGATTTTGTAGGCCTCCATCATGTTGATGACATAACTGCTGCTACCATTGTTCATGTTGTCACTGATACTGTGCGCTGCATGACTCTTTCAATGTCAATGTGTAGAGCCCAGTGTTATGATGGGGCTTCCAACATGAAGCCAGTGGCATCTGACATTCAAAAACTTGAGCCACGAGCACTTTATTTGCATTGCTATGGCCATAGTTTAAATCTTGCTGTATCCGACACTTTGAAAAGTATTAAATGCATGTGTGATGCTCTCAATGTAGCGCTTGAAATATGCAAGCTTTTCAAATATTCACCTAGGAGAGATGCCATTTTTCACAAGTTTCATCAAGAACTCACACCACAAGCCCCAGGCATACGAAACTTTTGTCCAACCCGTTGGACTGTGCGTGCTTTATCCCTTGAGAGCATACGCGTCAACTATTCTGCTTTAGAAGCAACGTGGGATGAAGCATTAGAAGTTTGCTCACAATCAGAAATAAAGGCTAGAATAAATGGAGTTCGATCAAAAATGAAGGATTTTGATTTTTTGTTTGGTCTTTTGTTAGGTGAGCGGATTCTAAAGCACACCGACAATTTAAGCAAAACTTTGCAAGCTACAGCCATGTCAGCAGTAGAGGCTTATAGTGTGGCAAAACTATGCATAGAAGTTCTCAAGAAAATTCGAACAGATGACGATTTTGATTTGTTTTGGGAACTTGCTAAAACTACCCAAAACTCATTGGAAGTCAAAGATCCAACCTTACCTCGTGCTCGCAAACGTCCTAGACGTTATGAAGATGGCACTGCTGAACCTTATCACCCTCCTGATGTCAAACAGCATTATAAGCAAATATACTTTCAAAGTGTTGATTCAATCATTGCTACAATTGAAAATAGTTTTCAGCAAAAGGATTATAAAACATACTCAACATTAGAGCAGCTTATTATTAAGGCTGCAACTAAGAAAGACCATTTGCAGGAGCTCAATGAAGTGGTGTCTTTTTACGCATCAGATTTTAGTAAATCTGAACTTGAAACTCAACTTGAGCTACTTGAACAAATGAAAATTGCAGTTAGTGGCCGTCACCTACAATTCTGTGACATTCATAAATGTTTTCAATCTTTGCCTCCAGCACAGCTATCTCTATTATCACAAGTGTCTTTGCTTGTAAAGCTGATTGCTTTGATGCCAGCCACCAACGCTGTTTCAGAGAGAAGCGCATCAGCACTCCGCCGTGTTAAAACCTATTTGGGGTCTTCAATGACACAATTACGTTTGAGCAACATGATGGTAGTACATATACATAAATCTCTAACTAATACCGTAGATGTTAAATCAATACTAACTGAGTTTTCAACTGCCAATGAAGAAAGAAGAAAAGTGTTTGGCAGCTTTGAACTGGAAATCATTTGATGGCTATGTGCATGTAACTATTGTATTTGCGTCAGTGTCCAGTGTGACTACCTACATAAAAGAAACATTTAAATTATATTATTGTTGTACATGTATATGTCTTAACATGCAGGATGTGCATGTTTATATTTTCATAAAGTGTACAGCAATACTGAGAGTTTGTTAATATTAACCTATGCAAATGGGTTTTAAGCATATTATACAGCCCATAGCTACTATTTGCTGTACTAGTATTACATAAATCAAATACCACATGCTTAAGACAAACAAAACTTCTTTTTATCTGTATGCCAATTTTCAGTCAAAATTGTCACCAAATTTAAACTCAGAAGGTTATATTTTCAAAATTTTTCTGAGGGGGCATGCCCCCAGACTCCCCTAGAAGGCGAAATGCGAACGCACACTGTACGGTTACTCCTTTCAGTGTGCTCCCCTAGATAGTGTGCCTGACCAAAAATATTTTTGCTTCCTCCAGCCCTGGCTACTGAAAATTAGCACCTCAAGCTGTCAGCTAAAAGAAGTGGAACACAATGGAGGACAAAAGTACTAAAGTCCATGATGTGTGCAGTATACATACTGCATTATGCCCAAAGGCACCTGGCGGGCTGAAGCAACATCAGACAGTGAAGAAATCAAAAGCTCATAGCCTTAGCAGTTATCAAGTTGTGCTTGCCTGAAGGCATCATGCAGTCAATGCGTCAGTCAGCAGAAATTTCCACTGAATAAATAAATATTAATAACTTATTGGAAGTATTTTGGGTTGCACTGAAGACACTTTTGTGCTTAATTATATGTACTTAACTAATACTGCCAAGGTGCCATGAAAAAAGACTAGTTTTGGGGTGATATTTGGCCAGAAAAGCCAAAACCTTTACAATCCCAAAGGGCAGCACAAGAAGCCATGGACACGATACCCACAAATTATCACCTACACAATAGTGGAGAAAGAAATGAGGCAAAAGGGGGACAAATCTAAGTCCACAATGAATGCACTATATAGCTGCTGCGGTAGGCAAAAAGGATGTCTCGAGTAAAAGTAACATCCTAACAGTGAAGAAATCAAGCATGTACCATCAACTGTTGTCGAGTTATACTTGTATTGTAGTACTATTTGCTAAATCTTTGAGTGTGTGCAGTGCCCACTTTAAATTTTTTTTTAATTTGAATGTATTTTTGTTGATTTTTTGATGCTTTTCCTATCCTACTTTGCCAGCCTAATAGGCATAATATGTGACAACAGTATTAACAATGAATGATTAGTAAAATGAATATCTCACAGTCAAAAGAATATTCCTAGGAGAAGGCTCATAAACTGGTAAAGATACATTGCACTATTAGGCAAACACTCTAAAACAGCTTTCAGTTATTGTATGATCAGAGTTTACACAATTTTGCAAAATTTGGCAACTCTAAGCCAACATTGTACCAAACATTGTACTGTTCTACAGTTGCACATGCTTCTGCGTATGGTTTTAAAATGCTAAAAGGTAATTTCAAGTTACTCTTCTAAGGTAAAGGAGTGTAGAAATGTACGTATGTGTAGTGTTGGGGTTGATTGTTATTGTACATATATCTGTTTTAACATTATAGAGTTAATCATAATGTCTACACCCCAACCTAACAAGGAGTATACTGTCTTCACAGATCACTATGCCCAGCTATGTGACACAATGGTGGATGTTTGTAACTTGTTGCCGTACTTTGTGCAAGAGAAATTGATCAAAGTAGGTGACCTGGAAGAGATAAATGCTAAAGAAAGAACAAAGGATAAAGTAATAAAACTATTGCACTACATTGATGGTCCCTTACAAGCTGGCAGCGTAGAGTGCTTTTACACTTTGCTAAGAATAATGGAACGTCATGGCACAGTATCGACAGCTGAATTAGCCAATGCAATGAGAGGTCATGTCAATGCACGTGAAGATCTGTCCAGTACTGCTTGTTCTGTAGGTCAGTTCACACATCATGCACTTTTCCAATGGTCAACAATTACAAGGAAAAAAACCAGGCATTCTGAATTAGGGATTAAATATCCACTAGTATACGTATCTGCAGGTGTATTTGTTTTTTACCTAATTTCATGTTAAATTTGTTGTACTTATTTTTTTATTATAATTGGTGAACTGGCACATACTGAAAAGTAAAGTGGCTATTACACATTGCTTTCAGCTATGTTCAGCTTGTTACACAACGTTACGAATAAAGAACATTTGCAAGAAGTACCCCTGCAATCAATCAAGTTACAATGGAAAATATATATACGGATTATTCCATTAAAAACGTAGGGAATCCATCACATGCTTGCTACTGTGAACTGTGAACAACTGCCACTATAAAATGTCACATCATGCAAAAGTTGAATTCCATTATATAGAGGAATTCAAGGGCTTTGTTTTTATGTATGGTTTGTCGGAAAATCTATTGATTCTAATGGATGTGCTTTTGTATATTTTTTTTGTATATGAGGTAAATTCCATTGGACAAAACACAAATTACAACTGATGGTTATGTAGACAAGATTTTTTAACTGATCGGTGGGACTCTAAAACTACATAAAGGATATGAAGTAGTTTTTAGGCTTACTTCATAAGAATCGAGGTTAAAATTTAGTGCTGTGTAAAATTTTCTAAAGTTGACAATTTCCTTAGCCTTTTTTGATAAGGATTGAGAGCTTGTTATGAATGTTGCTGTTGCATGGCCATTAATATTGTTAAGAGATCATATAGCATTCATTAAAAGACAGGAAGTGTGATAATTATGAGTTTATTGAAACAATCTATCATGGTACCAGATTATTGGCTGAACTAACTGTTCGTTACCAGACAACAATTGTTAGTTGAAGTGATGTACCACATACTGATTCAGTGATTCATAGGCGAATTCTTGGCTTGCTATTGTGTACGTTAGACAGATGACAGACCATAATACAATCATTTGTAAGGGAAAATATTTGGGACGGTCACTACACAAAGGTGACCACATAATTGTGGTGACTGTTGACACAGAGAGTTACAGTACAGGAACACAACCCATCTACAACAGGTTTTCAAGACACAAATGTGACGGATGCTTTTGTGGATACAGTCACATAGATATCATCTGGGTGATTACCAATTAGTTACCAGATTTCATGTTTTGCCTGATAATCTTTATACCATTGCTCTCAGGATTGCATGTGGCCCTTACATTTTGGGTGCTTATAAATGGAAGTTGTAGTTTACTACGCCAGAACATAATTCACAGATCATGGAAATTGTATTAGAAATGTTCTGGAAAAATGTGTGGAAAAAAATTTAAAAGGCTATATACCAAACATACACCAAACATACATAAGAAACACATGATTACAGTGCTCAAAATAACCAAAAAATTATGTACTGCAGTAATTGCAGACCAAAACGGACTTTGTCCTGCAGTTACTGATTGTTGGCCTACACTTTGCAATGTTACAATATGTGTTACAATATGATTTAGCCATTGAGGCAAGCAATTTTGCTTGCCCAAGTTTATTAAGCTTGTTCTTGTAGTTCACGCCTTGTTCCTATGTTGATTCTAAGTAGTTCCAGCTACACACACTTGTCACAAGACATGCTATTGTATTCAAATGCCTGGTAGTAATTGCAGATCAAGCAAATGTTGCTCGGCTATTTGTGGCATTTGTACTGAAAACTGCCGACTGCCAACCATTATTTTGAGCTCTGTGGTTAAGATACTCTAATAGAGCAGTCCGCCTTGCTACAATTTGTTTTAAAGCCTCCAGCTGAACTACTTACAGTAATACAAACTCGTTGAATTTGTTGTATGTGTTGAGTAACTACAGTATTAATGTGCCTTCAGTAATGCAATGGAATCTGTTTAAACATCAATGAGTTATAATGTGAAAACCAACTATACATTATGCACGTACCAAGCGCATTTCACCTATGATATCATATCTTTTCCACACTAGTTTATTTTTGGTCACACCATATTTCACAGCTTGGCTGCGCCTCGGATTAAATAAGCTATGTATAGTTGTATCACAGGCCTGATTAATTTACCCAAATTACAAAAATTAAGTGAGGTGAGCAACTGAAAGTAGTAGCAGATTAGTACAGGGTCCAGATGTATAGGTGTGTACCGTATACATAAAAAGTTTCGAGGTGGAAAACTTTCATAGATGAGCAACTATGGCAAGATTCGGAGGAAAATTGTTGTAGCTAGGCAATCATAATAGCTAATTATATGCATAATTGCTGGTTTTGGAGGAAAATTTTCGTAGGTAAAAGATGATCTTTGAAATCTACAATTTTTACGTATACGGTAGGTCCCTGATTTGATTCCTGGACTTCTCCCAATGTTTTGTGTGCACAATTGTTTTACTTCTCAGTAACTGTTCTATTAGAGTATCTCAATCTCACTTTTCACATGTTTAGTTTTTTACTTTATAAAAGTACTTTTGAAAGGTACGCACTACAATGGTCAGCTATCCTTTCTGCAAACCAATTTCAACTTGTTTCTGTCAGTGGTTTACCCTGCAGGCATGACAAAAAATCACAATTGTAATTTTCAAAAATCGCTCATAACCTTGTACTTGACCAATTTAGCTTAAATTTGGTATGGAAGATATCTCACCCCCAAAGAATGTTTCACAGAAATTGGGTATTTTTGTTTAACAGTTAGTGAGGTACGAATGTGTGAAACTCATGTTTTGTTGGTTCCTGTATTGCACGCCTAGATGCATTGGCTTTCCTTGGCTACACAGCACACTATTGTGTGCCCTGATCTGTTTGTACATAAATTGTGTGAAATACGTAAGTTGAACTCATGGTTTCCACAGGTGTTGGCTCAAAACAATGTAAAGAATATTTGCAATCATGCTACCAGAAGAGAGGAATGGAGCCTACCAGGTGGTCTAAACTGGGAGGATCAACAATTTATTTGAATGTTACTATAACACAGTCAGTTTGTCTTGAAAACAAGTTCTATGAGGAGCATGCTATGGGTCATGCAGATAATGTAAAATATGTTACTATTAGCAACATTTTATCAGCTGGATATCAAAAGATCTCATTGATTGATGGAGACCCTGGAGCTGGTAAAACTACACTAATGTCTAGAATATGTAAGCAATGGGCTGATGGTGAATTGCTACCAAACGATTTCTTGTTTTTGATCCCACTTCGTGATAGTTGCTATCACAAAATAACGAGATTGAATGAACTGTTTGATAAACTAAACTGCCATAAAATGTTAGAATATGCTCAGCAGTACAATGGTAAAGGTTTAGTGTTTATCCTAGATGGATGGGATGAGCTCCCTGGTCACTTGCAGTCTCAGTCTTTCTTTCACGATATAATATTCAAAAAGAGTGCACTAACTTGTTCTACCATCATAGTAACCTCTCGGCCTTCTTGTTCTGATTGCATAGCTGAGACTGTAGATGATCGTTATTATCAAATACTGGGGTTTACTCCACACATGGTTGAAATTTATGTCAAAGAGTACTTCAAAAGTAATTTGCGAGCTGCAGATGCTTTGCTTGATGTCTTAAGAGGCAATGAAAATCTATGTCAACATTTTTACATCCCTGTCACAGTGGTCATAATGTGTTTTGTGTATCGCAACAGTGACTACCAACTGCCAACACATCTTTCAAAACTATATGAAAAGTTTGTTCTTTTGTGCATTCGCTGTAATATACCTGAACCTCAGAAAAAGCAATTTAAAAGTCTGCAAAACATTCCAAAAGCAGTGAGACCAGTGTTTGGACAATTATGTGACTTGGCTCTGGAAATGTTGCTTGATAGTAAGCTGGTTTGTGTTGAAGATGATTTGGAGAATATTCTTGCAAACGCAGAACAGTTTGATGGGTTTGGACTACTACACATTGAACACTTTACTGATGAGTTTACTGAAACAGTAAAATACTACAGTTTTATTCATCGTGCAGTGCAAGAACTTATGGCAGCCATATCAATATTGAACTCTGACAGTGTAGAGGACACAATAGATAAACACTTTTATGTAAGATCTTATCTAATCAATGTGTTCCCATTTGTTATTGGGTTAATGCCCAGAGAAGGTTTAAAACCTCTTAAGCAGTTGAGAAGGGTGTTTATCAAATCAGAGAGAAACCCCACATTGCTCAATGCCATTCTTTATTGCTTGTTTGAAGCTCAAGATAACGTCCTTTGCAATAAATTTGGTCAAGTGTTTAAGGAACAGAATGAAGTCTACTTTTTGCCAAACTCTTTTTTAGAATATCACTATGTGTTTTACTTTCTTTTTGCCTGCAATTGTGCCAAGTTAACTGTTTCATTTCCTACATTACGTGAGTTAAGCGACAATTATATTAAAATAATGGAAAAATATTTTTACGGATCTTCTACTGAAATGTTATCTTTCAGTTGTGGTATACTTTTGTCATTGAACGGAATTGAAACTTTGTCTAAAATTCTTTCCTGTCAGCATAGCCTGGTGTCGTTAGTACTTCCTTCTACAAAAGTACATATGCCAGGCTGTATCAAAGTGTTGTGTGATAGTATCTGCATTCATCATCTTCACCTTACTACCCTTAAATTGCCATCAGCTAAAATGAACAAACAAGATCTAGACAGTCTTGGCCGTGTTATTGCAACTTTAAAATCACTTGAGACATTGGACTTGCGTGGATGCTCTTTTAATGAAGGAACAAGTTTAAAATTATCAGATATTTTCTGTAATGCACTTTGCAATACTTCGTGCTTGAAGATGTGCATATTTGGCGGTTGTCAATTTTCAATAGATGATGGCGATGTGTTCAGTACAATAATTACTCAAAACGAAAGCTTGAGAATGCTTACTGCATTTGATGTTGTTGACAATGTCATGATCACTTCCATTTTGCAGGGCCTTTCATTTAACACAACTATAACATCACTCACTGCATGGCCGGGTCCTTTGAGTGCTACTCATATGCTAGGACAGTGCTTAGGGAAATGTCTTGCATCAAACCAATCACTAACTGTCATAGATTTTACCAGCTCTGAGTACAAACAACCTATTGATTATGTTCGTTGGTCATCAGAGCATGTTTGCTGTATCTGTACTGGCCTACAATCCAACAACAGTTTAGTGACACTGGACATTTCTGGTTGTTGCATAGACAAGGCAGCCAGTGATGCTGTATGTGACATGTTGTTAGCAAATACATCATTAAAACATCTCTTCCTTAATCCAAACCACATGGAGAAGCCAGAAGCTATTAAAATTCTCAATGGTTGTAATAATAACACAACACTAAAATTATTGGCATTGTTTTGGTTGTCGGGATGGCAATCACCTTATTTACTTCCTGCAACGTGGTCACCATTTGATGATTCATTTTGGTCTCCACCAAAAGGTTTTACATTTATCAATGACAGAGATGTTGTCTTCATAATGGAACAGGTACAAAAATGCCGACAAAACAGAAAACAACCACCACTGAGAATTCTATGGTGAGTGTGTAATCATTGTAATAATTATCATTGTCTTTTGTGCAGGAAATACGATGAAATTAGTAAAGCCAAGTTTGATATTTACTACCACTAAATGTTGGTGCATATATGCTACCCTACACCCTGTATGTATATTATATTGTGTGTATTGCTATATTATGTTTACTTGTAGTGACTACATCTGGATCATAATTTTGCCATCCATATAATCAAGAGTTCATAATACTCTCTATTATGAACTCTTGATATAATTCATAGTTGTATAGCACATGGCTGTACAAAAAGGGTGCATCCATTAGAGTAAAAGTTACTGGTGACTGAAAAAGAATTGATATCTAATGTGGTCAAAAACGAAATTAATGTTAATGCAACTCTTTATGATTGACTCATGTTCTACATTCAGTTTTGTTGCATTACTATAACAACATTTTACTAATTACTTAAACCTCAAGTCCATATAAGGTATTCATCCTATATTCACTGCTGCTCAGTGGTTTATTGCATTATCACCTTCAAGCTGTTTATGATACTGGTTCTTCAAAACAAAGCCATGATGAGTCTATGTACTTATGTGAAATTTGTACACTAAAGAGCCTGACCAACTCTTAACAATGAACTAAAGTAACTATTTTGTAAGCTCTCTGTTCTGTAGAGGACCAGGCCAGAAACAGAAACAGAACTTTGTTGAAACCTTACTAGTATTACTGACATTTTATGGCTGCATATTAATTGCTAGACTTGTTGATTTACATAAATAACCAGGCTATGACTGCTCTTGCAGTCATAGCCTGGTTATTTGCTCATATATGTAAAGTTCCAGTATATTTCCTATGGAGTACTTTATGGCTTCTCTAATACATTTTCCATTGATTTTACTTTTCAGGTTCTTTGAGCATGATATTATTGGTAATTTTAATGGTGCTGTATCTAATATGAAATAGTATGAATTAAGAAAATGTACCAAGTTAAGTGCTTTTATCAAAATATGGGAATTTTTTTGCTTAGCCGCTCTACTATGATGGTATTTCTTGACACTTCCTATAGTATGTTCACGTTGAGCTGAATCCTGAAAAACAGCTAAAAATTAGAAGTGGATTTTTTCTCAACGGAGTTAACATTTCAGCCAACCAGATGATTATTGGTAACAGCAAAGGTGTCAACAACAGACACATACGGTTTGGCTCCATTACAAGTTCGGGAAAGGGCTGTAATGGACACTGTACTTATATGACTTCCCCTAGAAAATGTATTGAAAAATTTTTGATTGGCTGTAAATATTATGTCAAACATTTGAACAAAAAGATTTTGAAATATTTTTAGCGGGTCAAGCACTACTACAAATGGGCCAAATTTCAAGATCGTGTGTAATTGCACCCATGAGTTATTAAATGTTTTTGAGGATTCAGCTCAACGTGAACATACTATAATGCAGGATAGATGAAATTTACTGAAACTTCTGAACGCAGGAAAGATCAAATTTTAGGAAATGTGATGACACATGATATTTACTGACATTTCCCAGACAGGAAATTTGCATTTTGACACCACCTATCCTGAATGCAAGAAATTTCTGAAAACACAGTATAGATGGGGGACAGTATGGTACCAATGTGCATTATCCTCTCCACCAGTTCAGCACATTGCATGACATTGATGGACATTTCCTAAATGGCAAGAAACAGACAGCATTAGTACATTACAACTAGCTAGCTTACCTACTTTAATAGAGTTTGCAAAATGTATAACTACCATCGGATGGCTGCAGGTTCAAGGCTACCTAGGTCCAGTCATGGATTTTTCTCCTTTCTCCAAATTTTCAAACACGCATTGTGTGGCTACCTGGTCCAGTCTTTGAGCAGGCTGTAGGTGTCCTATACAGACCTTCAGCACTTGTGCTGTAAAGCATTAATAAAAAATAAAATACCAAGATACTATTTCATTGTGGGTTTGGGTTATCACATTTCCTGTTACTGTAGGAAATTAAATATCCAGTAAATATGATATTTCTTGAAATTATGATGTGTCCTTGGCCTATAATAAAGTCTATTATGTACTGTACAAATTGCACTTCCAAATACACAGGTTACACAGAGACCTTATCCTGATCTGTAAAGTGTTACAGTAGTCAGGTATGACAACAGTTGGAGTGACAATCTTGGACTAAAGTGTCACTACATGCCATGTGTCCTTGACATAGGAAATCTCATCTAAAATTATCAACTTTCTGAATAGCTATATACATGCAGGAAATCTGTCAAATTTTTGGCAGAGGAAATGTCTATATACTTCCAGTGTTTTAGGAAATGTCACAACATGTGATATTTACGGTATAGCTGATTTACTCCAGGTTTGATAATATAGTAAATTCAACACTGACATTTCCTGTACATTTCATTGCTGATTTTTGGTCTGGAAATGTCACTTTTTTCCTGTGGCTGTATCCTGAGTGTCACACTCTCATTTGCAGCTTACGACGCATATGTTCTTAATCAGCTAGTAATCTGCATGTAGGGTTGGGTGGATTAATAAAGGTAGTGTTAGCCAAAAGGCACCTGTTGGGCCGAAGTGAAGTCGAACAGTGAAAAATCAAGCCTGTAGCCTTAGCCGTTATCGAGTTACGCTTGTCCGAAGACATCAGTACTGATGTGGGTTTTCTAAAAAATAATACTGAATACTGAATTTAATGTTGTAATTAAATGTTTGATGGTATATTATAGTGATTCCCTTGTCATTTCATTCATTCTCCTCAGAGATAACTTTTCCTACTAGCACAATGTGGGCATATAAGTATAAATTGTAGCATAGCTTACCCATGTTTTTAAGAGTGTAAAATATTTTTATTTCCTAATTCTGTATACTGTTCTTCAAAAATGGAATACTGCCCATCTCAAGTAATCTGCAATATAGCCACCATAGAAAAAAGGCAGCCAAATTACTGTACAATTAGAATTAGAAGGATTAGGAATGCTACAAAACTGAAATACCTGTAAAACATGCATTCGTGAGTCATGGGTTTTGCTCATTAAAAGTCATTTGTATTTTGTAAATGTATAAATGCAGTGGTATGCATAGCTGATAATAAGTATGGTAATAAATCATTGTTCAAAAACTTTGTAATGTACGTTATATAATTCATGGCTAAACACAAAAAGCAGTGGGACCTCCAGGCGTATGTATATCTAGGGGAGTACTAAGCTAGGAGCATATTTTAAACTTTGGAGCTTAATTCTATGGAAATAGATTGATACTCCCTAATGGAGAAGTCAGTGGAAACTGAAAACTCAAAATGTATTGTATCATAATTACTCTCTAATAGAACAGTCACTTTGTAGTAAAATACTCTAACAGAGCATTCACTGATTAAAATGTTCTAAGATAGTTGTAAGAGATGTTGCTAAACTAGGAGCATAATGGGAACACATTGAAGAGCATAATGGGAACACACTGAAGAGCATAATAGGTGGAAATTACTAAAAGCATTCAGGGCAAAGTTTTGAGCATATTTGACTCAGGCCTAATTCAGCATGCCCTTTCTGAATTCTGAGATCGAATTTGGCAATAACATTGTCTTTTTGAATTAGCTAATTATGTATTGTGAGCCAAGTGAAATCACTTTCTAGCAGTATGGTTTGACTTCAAGGTGAAGTTGAAGAGGTTTATATAAGAGTTGGTCTTTGTTCTTTATATTTAAAAAAAATTAATGGTGTATGTTCTATTAGAGTATTTTGATATTTAGCAGCTTTTTACCACTTTTATCCGCTCTTGTTGATTCCTACAAGAAATCAGCTCTTCTCTTATTTAGCAGCTTTTAAAACAGTTTTACCACTTTTATCTGCTCTTGTTGATTCCTACAAGAAATCAGCTCTTCTCTTATCACTCTTTCCATGTTTTCATTTCCCATGTACATATGCTTTAGATGCAACTACTGTAGCTTATACCATCTATCCAGCTTAACACATAGTAAAGTTTTGGAGTCGGGGAGTGGTGCAGCTCCCTACACTGCTTGAAGTTTCTTAGTTTACTAGAGTAGTATATCTCCAGTATATGGAACAGTTAATTGATTGGTATTTTAGTAGTTTTTCAGTAAACCCGCATTCACTGATGTTTTACTGAGAGTTTAAAACTTAGTAAAACAATTATGTTCCATATACTTAAAGTTACTGACATTTTACTGTCAGTATAACTGGGTACAACTGCAGTAAAGCAGCTTAACAATTTAGTAAACTAAGAACCTTCAAGCAGTGCTATGCACCCTGTAAATCCACCCTTAACGTCCCTCAATTACCTAAACTAGCATGCATGATGTGCCTTGTGTGTTGGAGTTGGATGATATTTACAGTAAATTCTTTGAAGTATAGCTTCACTGGGATATAATTTAAAGTGAGATATCCAGGTTATCAAGCCTGAGGCAAAGTCGAGCGTTTACATATTATCCATCTCTTAAGGTAAATCACCATAAAAGTGTTCTGCTACACTGTGATTTATAGTGCCTAATTGTTTACATACTCTTGATATAATTTTGTCATGCCTATGTAATATACCATACTAGATATAATGTAATGTACATACCTATATAGTATGTGCAAATACCTACTGTATGTTACGAACACAAACTTATGTGATGCCTGTATATTGCTAGCAATGTATAGACTGTACTGATGGAGCTACAGTTGGTAAAATACAACACAGCACATCAACACAAATAACAGATTATTGGGATGTGCATGCACACTACTGTACACTACCTGATCATAGACATAATCTAAGATTGAACTATGTACATTGTTAACGTTCTTTAACACATTTCTCAGCTTTTAGTGGAACAGTTTTGACTTTTGTAGGATACACTGATAATCCTGAGTGAGGAGAAACAATTTTGTTACAGAAAGTAGTGTTGTTCCAGTATCAGCTAGTTATTACAGTTCTAGTTCCAGTTTTGGAACCATAACCTTTAGAATTACAGTTCTTGAACCATAATCTTTAAAATTACAGTTCTAGTTCCAGTTCTGGAACCATAATCTTTAGAATTACGGTTCTAGTTCCAGTTCTGGAACCATAATTTTTAGAATTACAGTTCTAGTTCCAGTTCAGGAGCCATGACATTTACTTGATATTCTAGAACAACACTTATTTTAACTTAAGTATTACCAAAAGCCCATAATGAAATATGGAAACTCACTATTAAGTTATATAAGCTAATATGCTACAGGTTTACTTGTTTCATATATGTAGCTAATACTGTATAGTATGTAGCCAATACTGTATAGTTATCAGCATTGTTACACTAACAACTATAACCCTAACACTCTATAGGGTGGTACTAAAAGACTTGTAGCTACATGTAATTATCAAACACTGAACCAGACATAACATGTGACTGAGCCAGCATTTTGCATTCTGTTCTAATATTATAGCTAATCAGTTGTTTCAAGCAGTTTTTAGCACATTGATGTATACATGGTTGTAATACAGACATCTTTTATGAAGTTATATACTACATTAAGTGCTTTTGTCAGCAGATAAATTCTGGTCTTATAAGAACATAAAATCTCATTGGCTAAAGCTGTATGGTTATGACCAATTCCAGTTCCAGTATTAGTTCCAGTACTTGATAAAATTTCTTTATAGTTCTAGTTCTAGTTCCAGTCTTGAAGAAAGTAAAATTATAGTTCTATAGTTCCAGTTCCAGTCTTATGAAAAGCAAAATTATTGTTCCAGTTCCAGTTCTAGTTCTAGAACTGGAACTGGAATAAAAAGGGCAGAAACTGGAATTATTTTAGTTCCAGTACTGAGAACTGGAACAACACTAAGTCAGAAAGCTAGTATAACTGAACACCATACAGTTGAATGAAGGAAATGCAGTTTTGATAAAGCACATATTGTATGATGTGCAACTAGAATCAAGCAAAGCAATGACCAGAATAATTGTAGACTACATACTTGTAGCTACATTTAGTCTGCACTAAAAAGTAGTTTTTTAGTATTGAAGAAGAGGTTGAAGGGAATAAATAGTTAACAGTAATGTTGTGGGCATTGTCAAGTTGCCATTACAGATATTTTACATTTGAGCAGGTAATGTAAAATACTTGTCAAGTACTAAGTATTTATTCTGGACTATAATAAGCACAATAATTGTGTGAAAAGACTGAAAACTGGTATTTGTTTTTCACCAAGAACAAAAAAAACTACATGAATAAAATATCAAATTTCACAATCAACCTAAAATTTGCTTTTATTGGCTGCTTTTCACAAGTACAGGGGTAAGCCATAAAAAGCAGTCTGAAACCTTATTGTTGTTTTGAGGATGGTTGTATGTGGCTGCATGGCTCTGTGGTAAAATGACATGCACTTTTACTTTAGCAACTTTTGAGACCTGAATGGGCCTCATAATTTTGCCTAATTCATCCCTACACATTCCCCTTTCATTTCTTAAACAACCTTTGTCACTAAGCCTGTATCAAATATGTCAGCATAATGCTAGTGTATTATATAGGTGGATATTTCAAACTATGGAGCTTAATCCCATGAAAATAGATCAATACTCTCTAATAGAGCATTCAGCAAAACTGCAACAGAGCACTAAACTAATTACACATAGCTCCCTTTGTAGTAAAATACTCTAATTGAGCACTCGAAATGTTGATAACCTAGGAGCATAATGCCATAATGGGAACAATGAAGAGCATAATTATTATTATTATTAGTACTTTACAGTGACCAGCACTGAAGGTCTGACAGCAATGTGTGCTGCAGCCTTTGGATTACCTAACCAACAATAACTGGAGACATTAAATGATTACTTAACCTAGCTATAGCTATAGTAATGCAAGCATGATGGGAACACTGAAAAGCATAAGTGAAAAATTTGGGAAATTTCTAAAAGTATTAAAGTTTTGAACATATTTGACTCAGGCCTATATTATATGTTTGCCACCCCCACCTCTGTTTTGAGCTTATGGCCTTGAGGGTCTGCCAGAAGTCTAATGACACAATTCCACTTCATTGTCATCTGTGTTTCTGGCCACTTCCTAGCTAACAAATTAATGGATGCAGGCAGCTAGGCAGATGATCAGGACAGGACTTCAAGACTAGACTCTTACATGTACACCAGTAACGTTATACTGTAGTGACATACTGTAACCTGATTTTACACAGTGTATGTACAATTTAGCTAATTCATGTTATAAGTTAGCCAAGCAAAGCTTCTGGAGTTCACTCTCCCAGATCCATTGAGCTTCAACCTTTAAACTCTGCAGCATTCATACAGTGCACATTAACTAAAAGGAGTTAGTTTTAACCAAAAATTAGCCAGTTGTGTACGTATATAGAAGTGACTTGTAATAGTGATGGGACCAGTTATTTAAATAGCAACCTATAGCTACCTCAAAATTGAATAATATTTTAGTACTGCTCTGTAGTATCATATAGCTTAAATATAAGGGCAAATTTTTCGAGGTTGAGCAATGTAAGTTGCTAAAAATATTTTTTATTGTGGATTTGCAAACATTCCCAAAACGTGTTAAACTATATCAAGGATTAAATATTTCAAGGATATGTTTTTCACTGGTAACCCCCAAAACCTCAAAATCAGTGAAAATAATCTCCCTTGATATATTTAGGCTATACGGTAGTGCTGAAAGGAATCAATTATTGACTGTTTGGTGGCTTGAGATTTTTTGATTCATTAACACTATTTGAATAGTTGTTAGAGCTGTGATAAGAAGACTAAGCTTGAATTTGTGAACAAAGTGATACAGTAAAAATTCTATTGTAGCAGACATATAAAAAGCTCTCAAGCTTTACTACCTCACTCCTTAACAAATGTCTCAGTACTTATTCAACAAGTACACAGAAAAATTTGGAATTTTCAACTAGAGTTGGGACCATAGCACATCAATAAAAAGTACTGAAACAAGCTGGAGTAGTAAATCACAGTAAAACAACAAGAAGTGTTATATCCCTACTGTGCATTTCCATAATGGTATCTTGAGCACAGTACGTATAGGGATATAACACTAGGGATGTGGCGATTATGCCTACATAATTTCGGGCATAATAGGTGTGTGGGAATCAGGAATTATGCTAGCATTTTGAGGTGATTATAATTAACAGTAGGAAAATCTGCAGATTGTACAATTCCGTTTAAAAAATCGAGATACTCTAATAGAGCAGTCAGAAACTCTAATAGAACAGTCACTGAAGATTATTTACTCTAATAAAGCAGTCACATTGAAATAACATACTCTAATACAGCAACCATCTAAAGAATTCAAGACTGTTTGAAGCTTAAACATCAATGAAAATGGTCTGATACAGCAATAAACTGGCCAATTATGGCGGCATAATTTTGGGAATAATGGGCAATTCTCAAAAATATAATAGGTGATTTTTGAGCACTGCTCAAAAACATAATGCTCAATTTTTGGAGCATAATAGCCTCATGCCTATATAACACTTCTTATTGTTTTACTGTGATTTAATATCGTACACTACTCCAGCTTGTTTCAGTACTTTTTATCAATGTGCTATGGTCCTACTCTACTTGAAAATTCCAAATTTTTCTGTGTACTTGTTTGGTAACTTTTTTGTAAATAATTATTATGACTGGTGAACCCACGCATACCACATCTGAAATGATCCCACGCGCCCCAATTATTGTCTGAAAAGTGAAGTATTCATTACATTTCATTGTCAGCTTTGTTTCCATTACGCAGCATTTCGAATCAAGAACTGCTCGAAAAGCACCTCTGCAATCCACGCATATTGAAAGAAATGGTGCCGCGCGCCCCGGGTTATAGCAATAATTATTGTCTGAAAAGTGAAGTATCCATTATGCTTCGTTGTCAGCTATGTTCAACCCATTACACAGCAGTATGAATCAAGAACTGTTTGAAAAACGCCTCTGCTATCAAAATATCCACTATGACAAATACAGACAATTTCTGTGCAAAGGGAAGCCATCACGTGCTATCACCAAATCGACACTTTTCTCTGTCAACAAAGATAAACGGGACACAAAGGAGGACACTAGTAAGTACATGAAGAAGGCATTGCATGTAATGCATGCGGTATGCCAAAAGGCACCTGTTGGGCCAAAGCAATGTCGAACAGTGAAAAATCAAGTATGTAGCCTTGGCTGGTATCAAGTTATGGTATGAAGGCATCAGTCAGTCAGTAGAAAATTTCCATTACATAAATTATTTTTAAAATTCCATAGCAACTTGTTGAAAGCTTGTTTAGGCTTAGTTTTACCTAACCAATACTACCTCATTGTCATCAGGAAAAATTGAGGTTGTTTTAGAGTGATTTTATTTTGTGGGCCATGCCTACTCCTTTGTGGTCCCTACTATACACTACTATCGTAGTGTATGATGAAATCCACACTTAAGAATATTTGGTCATTTTGTTCACAACTGGTAAAAAAAGCTATTCATTTCAGCACTAATGTTTAGATTATACATTATGCACACATTCTGAGGGTAATCAGTTCCAAACAACAAGATTTCTACTTCCAGCCAGCAAGCTATAGTGCTTTGCTACTAGATTGTGCATGACTGATTAACTGTCCACAGTGAGTGACACTAAAGCTTTTGTAGTATACAATATTGTCAACTACAGTATACGCATATTGATACATCAGAGTAATTGATGTGTGTGTGTGGTTGATTGCTCTTATATACAAATAGTTTGAATACATAATCTACCAGTGTTAACATCAGGGTACCTCTCCTGAATGGGTTCTTAAATGTTTCTTTAGATTCCAGTTGACTGTATATGATTTACTGCAATAATGACATTGGTAGGGCTTTTCTCCGGTATGAGTCATTAAATGTGTCTGTAGATTGCCTGTTGCTGCAAATGTTTTACTACAAATCTGACATTGGTATGGCTTTTCTCCTGTATGAGTTCTTATGTGTGTTTTTAGATGACCACTTGTTGTAAAAGCTCTACTACAATACTGACATTGGTATGGTTTCTCTCCGGTATGGGTCCTTGAATGTATTCGCAGATTGCTTTTCAATGCAAAAGCTTTACCACAACATTGGCATTGGTATGGCTTCTCTCCTGTATGGGTTCTTACATGTCTTCGAAGACCTCTAGTGGTTGTAAATCCTTTACTACAATACTGACATTGGTGTGGTTTCTCTCTTTTATGGTCCCATGAATGTCTTTTTAGACTACTTCCATTTGCAAAAGACTTAGTACAATGCTGGCATTGATATGGCTTCTCCCCTGTATGAGTTCTTACATGTGATTTTAGAGTATTTGATTGTATAAAAGTTTTACTACAGTATCGACAGTGGTATGGCCTTTCTCCTGTATGAGTTCTTACATGTGTTCGTAGATGACTAGTTGTTGCAAATGCTTTACTACAATGTTGACATTGGTATGGCTTTTCTCCTGTATGAGTTTTTACATGAGACTGAAGATTACCATTTGTTGTAAAAACTTTACTACAATACTGACATTGGTATGGCTTCTCCCTTGTATGACTTTTTGAATGCATTTTCAGAGTATTAGATCTTGCAAATGCTTCACCACAAATATGACATGTGTAAGGCTTCTCGCCTGTGTGAGTTCTCAAATGTATTCGTAGACTACTAGACCTTGCAAATGCTTTGCCACAATTTTGACACGTGTAAGGTTTCTCACCTGTATGAGTTCTTAAATGTGTTTGTAAGCCACTGTTTTGATTGAACGCTCTACCACAATATTGACATTTGTAAGGCTTCTCACCTGTATGAGTTCTTACATGTTTTCGAAAGCCGTGATGATCTGCAAATGCTTTACTGCAATATTGACATGTGTATGGTTTCTCTCCAGTATGAACTCTCAAATGTGCTCGTAGATTCTTTGTTGCTGAAAATGATTTACTACAATATTGGCACTTGTATGGTTTTTCTCCTGTATGACTTCTTAAATGATTTTGTAGAGTAGCACGTCGTGGGAATGATCTACTACAATATTGACATTGGTATGGCTTCTCCCCAGTGTGAGTCATTATGTGCCTTCTTAGACCGTTGGATCTTGAAAAAGTTTTATTACAATATTCACATTGGTTGGGTTTTTTGCCATTAGAGCTTTTGGCAAGCTTCTTCGATGTACTGTTTATCTTCTTTAAACTCAGGGAATCATTTTGATCATGTCTCTTGATATGTTGCTGAAGGTTGATCAGTGTAGTTAACTCTTCTCCACATTTCCCACACTTGAACACTTGTGGATTAGCATCACGACAAGCTTGTCTGTATTTCAAGTGAATATCAAAATTACTTTTGTCCACAAATTTTACTTTGCAGTGAGCACAAGTATAGTTGTCATCTGCAACAAGAACAACTGAATGCCACATATGATTATTGTGATTAAACCCACAATCAAAATTTGAACCACAGAAACATGAGTTGCTGTTGTTCATTGCATCCTTCACATCATGTAAGCCTATATGCACACTTCCAATCATTGTGTAGTTTTATGGTAGCTAGGAAGTAGTGTTGCCACGATATATTGATACATCAATAATATCAATATAACAAGGTGGTGATATAGACAATCAGTTATATCGATGGTTGCACAATAGTGGCGCTGCTTAGTATAATGATGTGGGGGAGGCCAGACATATGGTATTCGGCATTTAATTAAGTTATGTGTTGATGGTGTAGTGGTAAACAAGCCAATGTGTGGTAATCAAGCCAACCCTAAAGCAAACTGGGAGCTTTTAAGGTTTCTATGCAGTGCCAGCCACTTGTCTCAACTGTAAAGCAGTAGCAAAACGCATTTAAAACCTGATAAACAAGAGTAGCTTTTGCTTGTGGTATACATCCAACTTAAACATACAAAGAGCATGTATATGTTTGTCTTGCAAATGTTATAGTTAGTTCTATATCGTGACATGTACCACTTTCACACTTCAGATCAAAGGAAAGCCAGTGCAAATATATCACATATTGCACTGGTTCAGAAAAGTTAATGAGATATGGTATATCTCGTTAAACCAGTGCATATATCTCGTTAACTCGAGATATTGCACACCTAATAGGAGTGCACACTATATCCAGAAATCATTAGATTTCTTTGATACTTTATCTCTCTTCTCATATATACGGAAGCAAGAAAGCTGTGATTGTGGGTTTGAATTTTTCCAAACAAGCTGTGATTGTGGAATTCAATTTTAATACATCAACAGTGGTTTAAAAAAATTTTTTTTTTTGCTTTTGTAAATGTAGAAATTAACACTAGTCTCTTAAAATTGCTATATTAGCAAAAGTAAAATCAAACTACTGTTTGATGTATTAAAATTGAATCCCACAATCACAGTTTGTTTGGCAAAATTCAATCCCACAATCACAGCCTACTTGGTTCCCTATATAAATGAAGGGTATAGCAACTAAACATTTTGCCAATTAGGAAAGTCTGCATGTTATACCACAGGCATTTGTGCTTTACCTGTATATATGCACTCGCCCTTGGGCCTGTGGCCCTTGGGCTTGTGCGTATATATCAGGCAAAGCACTCGTGCCCATAGTATAACTATTACATAAACCTTGGTGATATATGATCTAGAGTTTTTCTATATCGTGGCAGCACTAGTAGGAAGAAAGGCATTATTTCTACACATGATTGACACAAAATTAAATGTTGGCAAATTGTGTTTTGAAATATTTCGTGCTCTGTAGCATCATGATTAAATATGTATTTATACCAAGAGCAAGAACGAACAATAACAGAAAAGAATATCTAACTGCAGTATAGTACATCAAAGATGAGCGCTGAAAGTCCATAGACTTTCCGCTAATTTGGAGGAAGAGTGTCGATATGCTTTGGTTTGCATACGCCAGGGGCTTGTGCTAACATATAATCAATTAACTCGGTGCACGTGATAAAGCTTTATTTTTAATGGCATCACAAGTAGGACCTCAAGGACGGAAGGTGAAGTCAAAGCTAACACATGGGTCGAAGTTGAATGAATGGCCTGTCTGTAAAAATAAATCTAACAGAACAAGAAAGTTCCAGAAAATTTATCCAAGGCGGATCAAGGGACTACAGCTTCCACTGACTCTACAGTTGTTAAAAGAACTCGCAAGGTACTCAACAAAAATAAAGGAACAGCTTTAGTGACTACTTAAACTCTGTTGACTATGATGCTTTAAACTGTGCTGTTCACACTAAACTAGCAGAACAAAGCTTAGCAGATTCACTTTCTCAGTTCATGGACATTTTGCTCAAGAATGAACCGCTTCTTTGCAATATTCTAATCCACCACCGCTGCAGATTTTTGGAGTTATTCCATGAATGTCAGAAGGGGATGGACTCATTCTTACCCTTCCAACTGCAGTGGCACCAGCACTGTAGTGCATTCCTACCCTGCAGAAGTTATCCACTTGCATCAATTCAGTTTATCAAGGATGCTGAGGCTTCAGTAGCTGATTTAAGAGCCAGTGACTTGATTTCTATGAGAACAATGGCATTTCAGATTTAGACAGCAAGAAGATAATGATCCCTATTTTATCAGCAGTGTATGAACTATTGTTAGAAATAACTGAAGAGTTTCAAAGAAATCTCAATCCCGAGATTCGTGGCTCAAGTAGTTCTAGCTGTGTTGGTGGTAATGATGTGTACTTTACTTCAGTGGTGCCACACTTTGTGATATGTTGCATCAATGTTACCAGCATATTAAAAGTTGTCAGGACACACAGAGGGATATTATTTCACAAGAAATAACTATTTACAGGCTATAAATACAAAAGACAAAGGCCAAGATACCCTAATACCTTTGATACCGTGACAGAGGGTTTATATATTTCCCAGATATTTCTTTTATACCTTTTTAGTGGAATCTAGATGAGGTTGTGAAGGAAGTTGTGAGTAGAGATGTCGAAATACAACACCGCAGGAGCGCCACAGCAACAACTTCACTGTCAGAACTGATTTATTAAAAGTAAGAATAAAATCTGTACAAGTACAATTTATAGGTACAGATAAAGATTGTTCTAGAAATTCCTGGATCTGATATACAACGTTATAACTACGTTTATTAATTAATTACACAATAAATAATACAATTACGTAATCGTTCATTACAACATGAGACACTTTGCAAGAAAATGATGGAATAATTTAGGTATGTCATTTCTTCTAACATCACCCATGCCTTAATATTCTTTTTAGGCTGCACATGACAGAATAAAGGAAAAAGACGACCTTAAAATGACCTTCCTGACAACATTAGAAGAGTGACTACCAAATATTGGTACATTTAGTCAGGATGTATTGGATAATGTTTATGATGTGTTTGTTCAGAAATTGTGTAACACTAGAGTCCAAGAAGTTGTGTCTGCTACAAAGCAACAGATGGACAGCAAGAAAGGATTAGTATCGACAGTCGATGTTAACCTGTGACCAGTTTTGTTGGCACCAGTGAAGTTCTCACAAAACCTACTCTTGCTGTAGTTTTAAAACAACCAAAGGTAAATAACTGTTTAACAATATCAAGAGTGAATGATAAGAGTATATTTACTTTTGACAATGTACTATACTGTATTTTGACCACAGAATTAACAAAACTCACTTACTTGCATAATCTTTGCAGGATGTACATTCAGTTTGGTCCAGGCATCACGCATACAGTGTGCCTCTTTGAGATGGGGAACCATTCTTGTTAGATTCTGGCTTACTTGTTCCAATTCCCATTGGTACAAGTCATCAATTGTTTGCCAACCAAATGTACGCTTGTCTGCTCATCTGAATTGCATTTACATAAATTTATGTGGACTTGGGTTACCTGGTGAGATGGACAAATCAAACTATATATCTTGTGTGGAGGATTGAAAGGATTGAGCATCCAAGGTTCCTCACTATATATATCTGTATCACCATCCTCACAACTCTTTACAGAATAGGCTCCACGGCAACCATGACTGGCTTTAATGACAGCACCATTAGAAGACCCACCATGACAGTCTAAAATGCTTGTCTTCAAATTGTGCAACTGGAACAACTTGACAGTTCCCAATACACAAACCAAAACAAACTTCCCATCAACCGAATTTGCACAGGTAAAGTATGGGCCGACAATGTCGAACTCACTAGTGAGGTCTCTCCACAAGGACTGTAATATGTATGATGTCTGTTTACTGGTGTCAGAGCTGTGTAGCAGGGTATATATGTCATACAATGAAGCCAGAAATTTTGGAGTCATAGCCAATCCCATCAACTTATTGTTTCTAGAGTTCCACATTAGTTGACAAGCAACCTTAACCTCATCAAAAATAGGTGCACACTGATGATATCATTGCCCTGTGTAAAATAACAAGTGAGGGCTCACACTACAAGTTTTGTCCAGGAATTGATCACAAATTATATATGAAGGAATATCATGCAGCCATTCAATTCTATTCAAAAATGTATTCCTCACTGACTTTCCGTTCCATCGTGTGGACTCAGTGAAGTGTAACTTGTTGTTTGAGCTGGCTCACAATGCAAGTAGGGAGGAAAAGGATGCAGTAGAAGTAAAATGCTACCTGTGTAAATGTCTAGTTGGAATCCTGGATCGCCAGAAAGAGGACTTTAGAGGAAACCCCAACAAGAAAGGCCAAGAGACAGCGCCCATCTTCCAAAGCTAGACTAACCTACATGAGTCCTGCCAGAATTAGCCCAGTATGACAGAACGAACAACATTAGGAAGCTAGCATCACATGAGTGAGGAACATGAAGTCACTTTGGATGGTGATCAAAATGAAGAAATGTGAACTGTAATGAAGAAATAGGAGACGAGGAATTGCAGAAGTTGTGTGATGAAGGAGAGAAATATGGCGTCAGCGGAATAATAAAATATATTTGGACTACAGCTTTAGACCATCAAAGAATGGAATTTTCCCATGATCAGGCCTCCAACAGAGAGTTTATTCTGATTGTATATCTATATTTAAGTGGTTTTATGCAGGTAATGGTGAGAGAGATAATCGTAATCACAATAAGAATGGGTAAATTACATAACTGCAGTTGTTATAATTGTTTGTCAAGATTGAAAACAACTCTAATGTCTTTTCAGCTTTAGCAATCTATCTACTCACTAAGTCCTGCAGCATACAAGGCATTGAAAGATTTCAATATTCTTAGTTTACCAGCCAAGTGTATATAGTTTGCAGGCATATTCCGGTGCTTTCATTCATGCGCCAGGAGCCAGCACAGCTTGCATTGCTGATCAAGTGTCATAATACGTGGTCTGCAAGGAGGAGTGTACAGGTTTGCTGATTGTTAAACCAGGAGCTTCCTTGCTGTCTACTGCTACATGTGACATCGCAAAACAAAGGCTAGGAAAATGCACTGCAATTTGTTCGTGGATCTTGGATAGAAAATCCTCTTGGACTTCCAATTGAAACTTCTGGTAAACTCACTACAGTGTTAGGCAGCGTAGAAATCTCCGGAGATGGTATCTCCTGGACCATATCGTTTTCACTAACAGCATTGCTGACAGGAGGGTTGTTAACACTGCCAACACTGGAATCGTTGTCGATAATACTGAACCGAAATCCAGCGATGCTTCAACTAGGCGTATTCATAAGACAAGTTCAGTGTCGAAGCGGCTCCCACCTTCGAGAGTGTTAACTGGCTCCATCAACATTTGTAATCGTATGTGTGAGTTCACTATAATAAGCGGAAAAACTTTTGGTGCTCATTTTTGATAGACCATATCACAGTTACGTATATACTCTCTCTGTTGTTATTCACTCTTGCCAAGAGGTTGAAAGAAGTCTTATAATTGCATGTGTTCTAACTAGAGAGGGGAAGTGGGGGGCATACACTCTTCTACTTGAGAAGCTATCACAGGATTGAATTTTAAACAAAGAGTAACTACCTGTAAGTATACACAATTGATTTGATAATTTAATTTTTTTTTAAATTATAAAACATTCTTAGATTTTAAGGAGATTTTTAAATAAATTATTCAAAGCAGTGTAATTCCACAATTATCAGCACACCTCCATTCAAATATTGGAAGGCAGCTTATTGATCAAACCTATAGCACAAGATATCAATTTGTCTAACAAAGCAGACACAGTGTAGTACTACTGTTACAGTGAATTTTACAAAAATTGAGATACGTACTCTAATTGAGGAGTGTTAACCTTGCACCTTCAAGTATATCCAGTTGTATGTAATGGAAAATTAATTATTCAAGTAATTGGACAATCACTGTAGCCATGAATGTATGGAAAATGAGCAATCTTGGACACAAAAGCTATTTTCATATACAATTTAAAACAGAAATCTAAACATTAGAAACTACATTTATTTCTACACTATGTGACATTTATTTACTGTAAATATGTTAAGTCATTGTATTGGTAACTTATCAGTCTATAAGAATTTAGTTGAAAAAAATGTTTTGTGGAGATGAAGCACATAAGCAGCTACTGAAGACACAATAAAAGAACAAGACCCATATGGGCTCACTGAATACATTGATAACTTGTTGGCCTGTCATGGTAATTTAGTATTTTCCTGCTAAGCAATTCACAACCATACACTCTGCTAGGGTTCCTGAATGGTTTTCTAATTCTCAACTCATGAATACCAACTGTGGGAAGCTTGGTGTGGAAACATTTCTAATTTCAGCCCTATAAATCAGGTCTTATTCATCCTATTTACAGCAGACGACTACAGAAGAATATAGAGATATCAACATAGTTTCTTTCCATGTACAGAAAGTTGGAACACACTATATACTTTGTAAGTAACAGAAGTTTTACGGATGATTATCACTATTTTTTCAAACGTTTTTATGGTATCCATAGCATCCAATGGTTGTGCAATACACTGATTGCACTCCTAAGGCCTTACATGCAACTGGACCATTAAGACTAAATTTTCCAAAGGGATCTCCTGATTCAAGAGTATGTTTTGTACCAATTCCTAACAGTGTCCCTGCCTGTATCTACAACACAATCAAAGCACAACCAGCTTAAGTACATAGAAGTACTCGAAAAAGAACTGATCATAATTACAAGCACATTTATAAAGCTGAGAAAGTACATACTGTGTATATCTACTGGGATCCATGACTAATGTACATGCATGCACTCACACATGTTGTCATCATCATCTGATACAACTGGTTCCTCATAATGAGTAGTTCCCTTCTTAGCTAATTTCTTTGATCTTCTACACATCCAATAAGACAAATGAATATATTGCAAGTGACGATATATACAAACCTTTTGCTCACAGCAACCTTATCAGTTTTACTCCTCTTCGGCGTATTAGTGATAGCTTCATCATTATCACATGAAGATCTACTCCTTTTGGTTGAACATGTCTTTGTAACTGTTTCTGACTGAAATAATAGTCACATGTGATAAACAAGTGTTGCATAAAATGGCAGACCAATATGGAGGTTGTTTTTTAAAACTGTTGGTATAGTGAACCCTCAGTAACTTGAACCACAATGTGTCTCAGGAAATGATAAAAGTGTTCACATCAGTCAATTGTTTGGATAACTGAAGCCCATACAGAGCTCTGTTGAAATATTCTAATAGAACATACACATGTGCTCAAAATACTCTAATAAAACAGTCATTGATAAACAAGGGTACGGATAACCAAGGATCTACTGTATAGCTAGTTATAGTACTACCATTGAATATTTATAATCATTGTCTTCATCAAAACAACTCAACCACTTTATTACAACAACATAATTATCAACACTATTTCCAGCCTGTTATACCTCATAATTTATTTTGCTAGCATAGCATTTATGATGATAGTTATGATGACGATTGGCACAAGTGACTATTAATCAGTATCAGAATACCTAAATAACCGATACTGATCGATACCAAAAGCCCAATATCGGCTCCAATATGATACCGATCCGATTATCAGTAGAACACCATATTACACAAGCACAGCCTACTTGTACTCAACTACATTCTTCGGTGTTTTGGGTTGCATACCACTTCAGATAGGCCCACATAGGCCCAAGAAATGATGCAATAGTCACAGTAACAAGCCAACTATATACTGATATACTGTGATAATTTCCTTCAAATTTCAATACTGCTGAGCACTATTTTATATAGAGGTTCTAAAATACCACACTTCCTAGTTGGTATGCTAAAAATCATACCTATAACATTAGGGGACCAGAAACATTTCTAAAATCCCCCTTTCAAAAAGTGACCATTGATTCACTGCTGGTATGTATAGCAGTTGTTATGTGCAAGGTGTGATAATGACAATTAACTTACAAAATAACTTTAGTGTATTTGCTATATTAACCTCAGGCCAATCACAGAATTGGAAATAGAACCATCAGGAAGTGCAATGAGAGAATATGGCTTTCGCATTGGGTATAACCCTCTAAGGAATACTGTACCTCGAGAAAGAGGCTCAGTGGGTAGAGTGATTGGTCCAATTAATGACAAACCCTTAGCAGTTCAAATTAATGTGTGTGATTCTGAAACACCACCAACCAGGAAAGTGGAGGATTATAGTACACCTGTCCTCCCCTGACAAAGCCAGTGTCAATGATGGTATTAAATGTTTTCTCTGAGCTATGCATCTGTTGATGATGCACAGTGAAGCAGCCTTTAGTACAGGTTGTCTACCATTTTGCTCACATGGTCTCCATGGACAAGCACTGACAGACATACAGGTATAGTTTCATAGCTGACCACAAACTGTTACAAGAAAAGTCTGCACCCACAACCTGCCTAATTTAAAAAGTCTCAGACTAATATGACACACATCAACACACTCAATTTACAACTGTTAATAGCTCTAGCACATACCTGTGGATCATGTGATGTCACCTTCAAGTTGTCAGGAACACTCTTGAGATCATGACCTACATGTCAAGTAATATCACAAAACAAGCTGATGACTAGTGCCGACTGGTAAAAATACCCCCCCCCCCCCCTCCCCCCAAGTTTTTCCCTATATACTAACTCTCCTTCCCTAAACAATATTTGATGTTTTGTGATTTCTGCACAGCAAAACAAAACTACATCACACTACAGGGTATATCAGTGCATTATATCTACTGATATTAAGATGGGTCAACTGACTTCTCTTACATGCCTGGTCTAGGAGTTATTTGAATTGCCAGGATGCAATGCAATTGAACAATTCGCACATGTGATTGTTCAAACACGTGAGCTGTTTCCTTTCAACCAAGCTCCTTTTAATAATGCAACTACATTATTCGCCTCCTTAGATCATTAGACAATGCCAGGGACATACTGAGGTAGTTATTCAATACATTAAAACACTGCACAAAAGCATTCACACGATCACATTAAAAAATCATGTGTGCGAATTGTTCAATTGCAATTGCAAGCAACCTGAAATTGACTGTACTTTACCTCGCATTGTTCTAAACTGTGAGATGATTATATAAATCATCTCTATAAATCATCTCACACCATTTAAATCCAATGCCATCTGGTGCACACAAAGAAATAAACACTTGAACCAAACTAGATAAGAAGTTTATGAGAAAACCTGTTACCATATCACCAGCCAAGCTGTTTAATTCAAGGGAAGTGTCAAGTAGAAGAAATGAAGTACACATACTAACAGTCTGTTTACCAGCAACTTCACTTTCCTTAATTTAACCATATTTAGATATTTGCCTATATATAGCTAATGGCAAGATACACAGCTAGGGTGTAGCAAACTGGCCTATTATTAATACTAACTCCCACTTCATATCAAAAGGTTTGGCTCAAAAGTGAGCATTGGTGAGCATCAGTTGCAGTTTGGTGAGCATCAATTGGATGAGTATCAGCTGCAATAACAACTTAGGTGATTAGTACAATCAAGATCTTAAGCAACTGCAAATAATTTAACTTCTAAAGACTCTACCGTTGCTGAATTTTCATTGTTTAGGTTTTGGGACATTTCTGTAAAATGAATCACCACAGACCGGCTATGCTGAGTAGTGCAACTGATGATGGATGTACTGGAAATTTTTGTACGCACATAGAATTTCTTTAAGGGGCAATGCATCATGAATGATTTACACATGAAGCTGTTCAACTTTATGATGTAATCATAAACAAATTATGTCATTGTTAAGGAGCACATGTGCCATTATGTGACAGTCTTTGTATATTTGTCCTTGTATGATGATTGTAAGCCTGTCCAACAATGTAACAAAGGTGATATATTATAGTAGAAGGGTGATCATCTTGTTGGACATGAAGTGATTGTTTTATACAATAACAGTGCTGTTACAAGTTGTTGTGTAGTGTCATTTACTCCCCAGCTGCTTGTTTATTAAACCATATCAAACAGTAGTACCAAGAGTTAATAATAAGAGAGGAGAGTGTCTAACGCAGGCTGGCTAGTATATTTTCGCATTTAACCACAAAGGCTATCCCAGACACAAGGGCGTGCGTTCGACTCGATGTTCAAGTTCACCACGAGGAGCATCGCTCTGTTGCGTAAAGAAGTGTGGCTGTTAACCTCGAAGGTAACTCTGGGGGAGAGCGTCTGAGAAACCAATAAACACTGAATCAAAGGCGGAGTATCGCTTCGAATTTTCACTGCATCGCCATGTTACCCTACCTTTGAGCATTCTTCAATTGAAGGAGTACTGTTCCCTGTACATACAGCTCAGTCTTTGGTTCAGTCTTCGAATATTCTCGAGGATTCATCACGGTGCGGCTAAACTAATTGCGGTAAGGAAACAAACAAATACTACAAGCCTATACGTTACACGGAAAGGAAGCCGTTTAACTTTTGCGCAATCATCTATTACAGGACTATACAGCATTAGACACTCTCCTCTCTTATTATTAACTCTTGGTAGTACTGTTTGAGTAGGATACCTAAAAAGTTTGCACACCGCCAAAAATTACGCCTTTAAAAAACATCCTAGAGACAGGGCGTCACTATTCAGTGGACTGGACTACTGGACTGGAACACTGGACTGGACTACTGGACTGGAACACTGGACTGGACTACTGGACTGACATATTTTTGGTTTTTGCACATTCTATGGTTGGATTTTTGCTAGTAAGAACCCTTTGGGCACCTGCAGCCCACTTCTAAACACTTCTAAATACTGAAGACAAACAGTGGAGTATGCGAAAACTGTCTCTTAATAATTTCGCTACTGTTCATTATGCCACTATACAACACTTAGCTATTCCTTACCTGGTGTGTAGTAATGCTGCAGGCAGTGCAGGGAATTCCGCCAGTGAATGTGACAGCAATAGTTAACCAGCAATCAACTAGCCAGTAGACAATATCCTTCAAGATATATCCTTAGAGCAAGCTAGCAGCAAGCTAGTCTCATTAGTCTTGCTCTCACTAGTCTCGCTGTTTCAGTGTAGGGGCTTATCAAATAAAGATTATAAGTACCCATGCTGAAAAATCTCTAATTGGTAAGCCCCTGCACTGACTGGCCATGCTGGCGAGACTAGCTTGCTCCTCAAAGATATCTCGAAAGATTGTCTACTGGCTAGTTGATCGCTGGTTAACTATTGCTGTCATATTCAGTTCCCTGCACTGCCTGCAGCATTAATACACACCAGGTAAGCGGGAATAAGTGTTGTATAGTGGCATAATGAATAGTAGCGAAATTATTAAGAGACAGTTTTCACATATTCCACTGTTTGTCTTCAGTGTTTAGAAGTGGGCTGCAGGTACCCAAAGGGTTCTTACTAGCAAGACTCAATAAAACCAACCTCAGAATGTGTGAAAACCAAAAATATGTCAGTCCAGTAGTCCAGTCCAGTGTTCCAGTCCAGTAGTCCAGTCCACTGAATAGTAACCCCCCTAGAGACATTTTACGCCACAAAAATCACCTTTACAGAATAGTACTAGTCCTTATAATATATAATACCACTAAATTTAACAAACACTTACAGGTGGCCGGATATAGATTTTTTTAAATCACCAAAACTTGGATTTTAGTCTGGTTCACTGCCTGCCTGACCACAGTTGCAAGGCTAGAGGCCAAATGAAGCAGTGCAAAGCCACTATTTTACGCCACAACAACAAATTCACCAGTGGAGTGTGCCTTTTGGGGTTCCGATGAGCATAGGCCCTCTGCGCCTCGTCTTTTCTTTTATTTTCAATTGGGCTGCTTGTCTTTTTCTTCAACCAACAAAATCCATATCGAGGCATTAATTTCTATATCAACACTTTCTTTCAGCAGCATATTTAGAAGCAACAGAATTATTTCCGAGCTGCATTTCAGAAGTGCTTCAGTCCCGGCGCTACTATAGAAGAGATATACTAGCTAGATATCTGCCTGCAACTCCACGATTGGGATCCTGTTCGCGATAGGTTTGCAACCACGCCCATCAAAATAAAGACCTATATATTGACTAATAGCGATCGAGTATGGAGACCACATGCACCTCTTAACAATCTAGCTATTTACTTATCAGTAAACAAGATTACCTCACCCCAGCCCTTATTAGTCTAGCTAGCTGCACACCCCTTGGCAGACTTGAGATATACTCTAATACAACAGTCACTCTAATACAACAGATATTCTAATAGAACAGTCACAGTTACATTGTAGCTAGCTGTGCTACAAAAAAAACCAGTATTTTCCGTTAAAAAATTTGTTAATAAAAATGAAGTAGGGATCTTTGCAATAAAAAGTAGCGAAACAAGAGATGAATGATACATGCTATTACAGCATAGCTCGATGGGAAAGTCCCTACCTAGGCACATTAGCTATAACAATTATTTTGTTCAGTGCTAAAGTAGGACTTTCCCATTGAGCTATGCTGTAATAGCATGTTATTGTATCATTCATCTCTTGTTTCACTACCTTTTATTGCATAGATCCCTACTTCCTTTTAAATCAACAATATTTTAAAATACTAGTTCCTTTTACAGCCATACGTGATTGTTTATACAATAACATTGCTGTTACAACTTGTTGTGTAGTGTCAATTACTCACCAGCTGCTTGTTTATTCCTTTTACAACCATACAATAAAATCCGTGGATAGTTTTTAAGATTGTTCTCCCAGGCACTGAACACAGTGATTTTATTGTACTCAAAATAATCATGTGTTTATGCAATCTTGAATGGCTTCACAACAAATTTGAAAGTTAATTGCATACCTTAAAACCTTTCATCAATAAAACAATACTCTATGTATGGTTCACGTGAATGTGTCGGCCCTCCTCTGCCTTCAGACAAGTGTAACTCAACTACACCTAAGGCAACAGGCTTGATTTTTTCACTGTTTGACGTGCTTCAGCTGGACATGTGCCTTTTGGCATACCACACTACAATGCATTCTTTGTGGACTTACCAGTGTCCTCCTTTGTTTCCCATCTATCTTTGCCGACAGCAAAAGATGTCGATTTGCGGTACTGTGTGATGGCTAGGGGTTCAAAACCAAGCAAAATTGCCTATGAGATTTTGAAATCTTTAAATTTAATCCAAAATTTCAAGATTCTGGTGAAGATTTTTAAAGACACCACTGGTGTTGTGACTCATGTAATATTCGGGTGTATCCAAAAACTGCCGGAAACTTAAATCTTGACCTGCCAAAATTCTGCTTTGAATTGTGACTAAGTGCCTTCTTCAATCTTTGACCGGTGATTTAGTGACTATATTTCAGTACATGGGTTAGAATTTTTTAACCTTGACCATTAATTTGACCTTTGACTTAGACCGCGGTTGCAGATCTACCTACAGTGAGTGCCTGTGCCACCCCTAGGGAGGTTGCCTACACCTGCAGATATACTAGTGGACATTCAATCCCTAATTCAGACTAGCTGTAGCTACCTAACATGACTGAAATGCCCACTGGCATATTTGCAGGTGTAGGCAACCTTCCTTGTTTCCCTCTTTTTTCTTTCTATGATATCTAATTGAACTTTAAAAAAAATTACTAATGGTAAAGCTTCTATCCAGACTGAGCTAAACAGGCAGAGCCTGCAGTAAAAATACAGTTCTAATCTCACTCAGAATTGTTTGCATATTTCACCTTTGAATTCGGAATCATTTTGACAAGTGATAATTCCAGCTATCACTGGACTCAGTGCTCACTATGGCTCACTAGAATCACTCAAGAAGAGGCTAAAAGAATCTAGCAGTGAATCTGGAAACATGTCATGGTATATGAATGAATGTATACGAATCTTCAGAGAAACTGAGTGATAGCTTTCTTTCATTGCTGAAATGATGAGTGCAATTGTCATATAGTACCATCCTGTTTGCTGACAGTTGCTCTTTCTCATGGTACTTGCAAATCTGTGATAGGCACCGGCCTATTATGCCCAAAATTTTACCTATTATGCTTTTGAGCATTGCTCAAAAATTCAGCCTATTATGCTCAAAATTATGCTTTCAAAATCAAGATTATGCTCTAGAACTGACTGTTTTATTAGAGTATATCAGCCTTTCCTGACTGCTGTATTAGAGTAAGTGACTGCTCTATTAGAGTATCTCGATCTTATTTCTGCAAAGTGTGAATAACCAACAAAGAAATGGTTTAATAAGTTATATTACGTGTTTTTAAATGTGAAATTCACTAATAATACTATTGGCAGTGAATATTTGCTTTCTTTCAGGCGCGCGTATGCGCATTTTAATTAAATTTTCAAACATCGTCCCTATTATGCTGGCATTATGCTTGATGCTTTTGGTCACCTATTATACTTTAAATTATGCTGGCATAATCGGCCGGTGCCTAATCTGTGATAAGCATTTGAGTGAAAAGATATGTGAATATAGTGTCAATAAAATAGAAACTATGGTGAACAAATCGGTGCAGCTCGACCAAACTTCTTTCCAGGGGGGCATACATACATAGGGGATTATCAAGGAATTAGACCCAGTTGACCTTCACCGGTGGGACATTTGACCATTCAATGAATTTAAATAATACTGTACGCAAGGAAATTGTGGCGGCAGAAAAAATTGACAAATCAATTTAATTCATCAAATTTAAATTCGTTAATTGCCTACAAGCGTCTTTAAAAGTGTGAATTCGTCAAATTTTCTTGCATCAAAATTTCTTTGTGTACGGTACAGGCTACACACCTCCTGCATGAATTACCTACAGTGTACTAAAATACACTGTGTGGGGATTTGTTTGCTACCACTTGGTGTATCCTCACAAAAATGATATGAAAAGCTACCATGCAATAGAGAAGCATAGATTTGAGAGAAGGGGGTATCACATTGGTACGCACTGTAGGTAGGTCTACAACCGCGGTCAAAGTCCTGACCCTATAAAACTTCGCTTTGACCTGTGACTAAGAGCCTTTTTCAGTCTTTGACTGGTGACTTAGCGACAATATTTTAGTACTTTTCGATTGTGAGTAGGAAATTTTTACTCTTGACCATTGACTTGGCACGAATTTGGTGACCTTGACCTTTAATCTACCTACAGTGAGTACCTGTGTGTCACCCCCTTGTTTAGAGGCTCTAAAATCTATGGGGAGCAGGGAAAAGCAATCATATGAATACACTTACATGCTTTACTACATCTGAGAGTAAAATATTAATTTAAAATAACCACGATCCAATAAATAGCAGGTCATTTGAGGACGATGAAACTTAATTAGGACCGGCCATTGGAAGAGGGATATTGATTCGTAGGTACATAAATCTAGGCTTGAATACGCGTTAAGAACTGTCGAGCACTCACTTCGAAGACTGTATTTCATCATGAAAACGTCAACATCAAACTCTACACTGAAGCACACCAAGGACACGAACCACCACTTAACTGTACACGTGGCATTATAATTCTGGCGCCGCCGACCCTATTTTAGGCGCTTATAAGCCTATAGGCGCCTAAAATAGGGTCGGTGGCGCCATGCAGACTAACGTGGCATACGCGCGGGAAACTCTGTTGCTTTGGCTACAGGTGGGCGATACCAAAAAAAAGTTTTATTTTATAACAATATAAATCAATAATAAACACTCAAACAGTGGGCAGAGAGTCAAACTCTGCCCAATCCTGTGATGATGGAATTGTTGCCATCACAGAAGCAGCATTGCCATGTTGAACATCAATGGCAACCTTCTGAATCAAAAATTGGGTGACCCTATTATCACCAGACTGTTCCATTACCCGGGAACCTATTCGCCTCACTAATGAGCGTGCACATGATCCTCAAGCACCCAGGGTCTCAACACATAGAGGGGAGAAGTCAGTGAAATGATGGAATCAGAAAAGAATACCGGCTTTCTCAGTGGACTTAGCTGACTCTGCAGAGTTTGCCAGCCGGCTGGCACCACTTGCAGAAGTAGGTAAATGCCAGAAAAATTTGCTCTCGATACGATTCCAAGTACTTCTGTCATGGTGTTGATGAGTACCGATACTGAGTACTCAGACATGCCAACTCTCACGCATTAGACGTGAGTCTCACTCTTTGGCTAGTAATCTCACGCTCTCACGCCTAACCCACTCTATTAGCTTAGTTCTCACGCATTTGTCCTTGCATTTGTCACGCCTTATCTGCTTCATCATTAGCCCTGTGCTTAAAATTGGACAGCCCTGAGCTTATTTTTGTACTTTGAGCATGCAGTGACCTTTTTTTTTTTTTTTTTTGGTCTTCACTACCAAAAATACTGGAGCTGCACTGGAGTCTGGTCCACATTGCTGGTAGTATTTGAGGTCTCACTCCTAAAATTGTTCAGAGGTTGGCATCTCTGAGTACTTGTGATTTTTGTGCTTAGTAGCCAATTAGTAACCTCACAGTGCTGAAAATTTCTCAATGATGACTTTTGGGTTGAATAAAGCTTGCATTATAGTACAGTATTGGCTGAAACATTCCATTTTTTTAGTGTTTACATCCGTAACACATAGCTACGTTTTGCATGCACAATGTAAGAAAAATATTACATGATCACCAAGTATCGAATTTTCCGATTCTTCGTAGAAAGTACTGGTGAGATAGCTGAAATTAAACCTCTTCATCTTCAACTGTATAATATGTGCACTGCTATCTCACCATTACAATTATACATATTATTGAATAATAAGACATCAATTCTTTTTTGAAAGACAAAAAATTCTTATGATTTAATTGGGTAGGCATAGTGACTTAGTGGGTAATTAGCCGCAAACTTGATGTTGGGTTAAAATGCTTCATGGTTACAGCATCTACATGGGGGGCTGCATGTACCCAAGAAATTACAATACTTAATCAAGCTCCATGCCACACAGTTTCTTAAATTCCCAGCTTTAGAACAAAACAAAATGTGAACATTTCAATAGCGGACCCAGGATGGGGCATTTGGGGCAAATGCCCCCCCCCCCCCCTTCAAGAAATTGCATACAAGATCGAGATACTCTAATAGAGCAGTCAATTACTCTAATAAAGCAGTCACAATCTTCATGAGGTAGTGCAGCTTACTTATGAAGCTATAAATAGGATTTTACTTTACATAACATATGTGATATAATATATTTGGTAAAGGATAACTAGCTATTATTGTTGTGACCTTTTTTTTTTTTTTGCTCTCAACTTTTTTCAGCAAGGTCCCCCCCCCCTCTTTCCAGACTCTGGATCCGCCCCTACATTTGTTAGTATGTTTTATTAAAGTACATAATAGGTGTATCAAGCTTAAGTTCTTTATCATCATACTGTAAATGTTGAAAGCACACCATCACCTTATAGTCCAACTTTCCAAAGGAGACAGGAACTCTTGTCCATAAGTGATTACCTATCTCTGGTGAATATAATCAAAACCTATTGAAAGCAGTTGCAACATAGATCAGTAATATTGCTGGTGGTTTTATTTCTAGTGTTATTAGCATCAGTTTAGGCTAATATAGTAGAGCGGCATCTATAGCACCAAATAATGGGCATTTCGTGCACTTTGTGATACAATTATGAAACTTTCCACACAAATTGTGCTCCTCACAACATATGTTTTTGATGTAGAGCCATCATGGATTTGACCTTTGGTGACCTTTTGAGCCATGTTTTCACTGAAAATTAATCATTTTTGCCTTTATCTCCCTGAGGCATTATTTTACACTGCTAAAACATGGTATCAAATTAAAGGTGTTGATCTAAGAACTATATTGACTTTTGTTTGAAGTTTGTATCTCATTCCACTACAAAGTTATGATCATTTTTGTAAGTCATGAAATTCTTTGCCCTTGGGGTATAAATTACTAATGGGCAAGTAATTCATAGAATTTCATGGTTATATAATGGGGAGGGCCCATTGATATAAATGATCATAACTTTAAATTTTGGAATGCAATCACACATTTACTTCAAATAAAAGCCGAGTAGTTCATTTTAACAGCACTTAATTTGAAACTGTGCAAAATGATGCCTCAGGGAAATAAAGACAAAAACAATGAATTTTCAATACAAAAAATATGGCTGTAAAGGTCACCAAGGTCAAATATGTGATGGCTCTATATCATGTCACAAGGAGTACAACTTATATGGAAAGTTTCATAATTGTATCAAAAATTGCACAACTATCACACTATGCCGCTCTACTAATACAATACACAGCTTCTGGAGGTTGCATTTCTGTTATAGGCCCCAACTTTGAACTCAAGCCATACTGCAGCTTCAAAGGAGATGCTGCACATGTGCAATAACTACAGTTTGACCTGGTCCAAGATTTCCCTTCCACAACTTTTTATTATAAAGGAGGCATTTCCCTCCCTGGTGAAAAAGTTCTGTCAGTAAAGCACCAAATACAATCAAAGTATAAAATTTCAAAAAAATCTGTGAGTGCATACTTACTTCCGACATCAACATAGCCCCCCCTCTGGATAACACATGCAGAGTCTGTTGCTTTGCCAAAACACTGCACCAATAGTCCAGTTATTACATTCATTTTTGCTAAATCCCTATTAGCACTTTCCATTTTCTAAATCCACACCTGACACACATCCTAAATTGTTATAAATTAAAATCTTTTAACCTAATGTTGCTTTTGTGGTGTGTATACATAGTAATAATGTATAGTGATTAGCTAGGAGGTTTTGTGACAAACGTTGCTTGCCATGCTTTTGGTGAGGGGTACGCAACCATAGGCGATTCTAAGGGGGGGCCAAGGCCCCCCCTGTTAAAAAATAACTTTTAAAAATTCTTGGGGAAAAGTTGCTGTATAGATTGGCATTGTTATTTTTAGCATTTTTCATCTTTTTAGAACAAATTTTAGGCTGTTTTCAAGCCTTTAAATTGCAAAAATCCTACAGCTTCTGGGGGTTGCACCCCCAGACCCCCCTGAAAATTCTACTTTATTCTATAGCCAAACAACAATAGTTATGTTGTTCCCTACTGGGCCCCCCCTGCAGGTCAGGTCTAGAATCGCCACTGTACACAACATGCAGTTAAACTCATAATATGCATATACAATATAAACACTCAAAACTATTATATTGCTGTGTTGTAGCTAATCAAAATTCCATGGAGTTGGGAGTACTTGGCTTTATGAAATGTTAATCTTTAATGTAGAAAATATCTGAGCACTATCAAAAAATACTTTTGCCCCTTTACTAGTGATACTATTTCCAGACAAATTTAGCTCTTCTAATGTGTTGTTGTTTCTTAGACAGTTACAGATGGCCAATGCTCCATCATCGGAGATGTCATTGCATGAGATATCAACTAATTTTGTGTTAGTATTCTAGATCTTATATAAAATATTTGATATTATAACTGCACCAGTGTTGCCAATGCTCTTATAAGACAACTTATAAAACAAATCCACCGTGCTAATAGTAAATGTGTCATATTTCCATGACAGTTTCAGTTCTTGTAATGTTTCACTGTATTTGTAAGCATCACTGATTGCTATGGCCCCTTCATCAGGTATGTTGCAGTAAGAAATATCTAATGTTTTCAGTGTGGTGTTGATTTTAATTAATTCTGCAATCTTCTTTGCCCCATTGTTACTGATGGTGTTACATGACATGATAAGCTCTTGTAATGTGGTGTTTTGCTGACTTGTAAGACTATCACAAATGATGATGATGCAGTCATCTTTCATCCCACACATTGAAATATGAAGTTTTGAAATGTGCAAATTCATTTCAATCAATTCTCCAATTCTTTTAGCTCCACTGATACCAATACAATTTGCTGAAATATTTAGTTCACGTATGGCACTGTTATTGTTCAGACAGTTACAAATGGCTATTATTCCATAATGTTGTGAGAAATGTCAAGCGTTGTTGTCTTTGTACTGTTGTGTAAAAGATTAGATATTATTATTACTCCAGTGTCACCAATGTGTTTGCTAGGTAAATCAAGATGCAAAGATTTTGTATTGATGGTAACTCAGTTGTTTTTCAATGACATTATGAGTTCATTGAGTGTTTTGTTGCTTCTTGTGTAAGACTTACTAATTAGTAATGATCCAGCATCAGAAATGTTGCAGTAAGAGACGTCAAGTTTCTTTAATGCTGGCATGGCTTGAACAGGCTCAGCAATACTATTCGCTCCATCAATGTCAATGTTGTTGTGTGACATATTGAGGTCTTGCAGTACTGTATAGTGTTCTTTGCAATGTCATGGCAAATATATTTAATGCTATCATTTTGAAAACAGTTTGAAATGTCAAGCTTAAGAAGAGTGAAGTTGTTTGCTATATATAGCTTCACCTATTTTCATTGCTCCTTCATTACTAACAAAATTCATTGACACATTTAATTCCTGTAAAGTAGTATTTTCCATAAGACAATAACTGATGGCTATCATACCATAATTTGATATTTTGTTAGACGAAATATCAAGTTTCTTTACATTAGTGTTTTTGCACAAAATTGCATTTTATTAGCCACGTTGAATACAGATTTTTCTACATTAATACACAATGATAAAGGACAGCATGGAACTGTTATAATAAATTCGCATAATTTATTGCTCTTTTTAAAGTAGTTGCTGATAAAAAGAATGCTGCGTCTAGTAATTTTGTTTCCTGAAATGTCTAGCTTTTGCATTGTATTAGATACAACATTGGCATTTACAATCTTGATTGCTCCTGGGGCTGTGATAGCATTGTATGATAGGTTAAGTTCTTCTAGTGAATTAGTACACTTGAGACATTGGCTGATAGCTAAGGCTCCATCATTAGATATGCTATTATTTGAAATGTTGAGTATTTTTATTGCTGTATTAAATTCAATTACTCGTGCAATTACTACTGCACTTTTGTCATCAATGCCATTATGAGACAAGTTAATTTCATTTAAAGTATTGTTGCTTTTTAGGCAATCATTAATAGCTACAATTGCATTGTCAGATATTTTATTACAAGACATATCAAGTTTTTTTTATCGCATTGTTATTGCATACCACTGCAAATGCAACTGATGCTGCAGAATCATCTATTTCTTTACTGGATATACCAAATACTATATCACCTCTACTCAGATACACCATATTTTTATCTGTGGTAGCCGGTAGAACAAAACCTACCATTGAAGAAGACATCATCAGATGAAATAGTTCGACCACCTACATGTGGCACTGATATACTAAGTCCTAATAATGTGCTATTACTTTTGATACAATTGATAATTGTTTCAAAATTAGATATTGAATTTTGTGACTCATCAAGTTTCAGCAGCACTGTATTTTTTATGATACTTGTAAATATTTCATTCATACCACTAGTATCGATTTCATTTGTAGAGATGTTAAGATGTTGAAGTGTGCTATTATATTTAAGACACTCACTAATCGCTACAGCTCCTTCGTGACTTATCATGTTCCATGAAATGTCAATTGATATTTGACTTGAGTTTCCCATTATATAGAATTGAAAATATTACTTGCTCCAACATCTCCTATATCTGATTATTGGAGATGTTAAGTCTTTGAAGTGTACTATTGTATCTAAGAGACTCACCAAATACCACAGCTCCTTCATCACCTATATTGTTATTTGAGCTTTTGTACTGATGTGTTAAAGTATAAACCAAATGCGATCAATGCAGCAGAATTATTATTGATTTTGTCTCTAGGAATTTCAATTGTGTTTAGGGAACACTCAACATGACTGTCCCACCATATATTGACATGTATTTTGTGGCTACCTATGTTTCGTTGATCACTTTTAAACTCTGAACATAGCAGAATGTCTGAATTAGCCTTTAAGTTGCTACCAAATTTCTTGCATGACAAATTCACATCACATAAAGTTGTGTTGTTGGCTAAAACTTTATAAAATGACTGTACAGTCTACACCAATCTTGCCAATATTGCACAATGTCAGTGATATTATAGTTGTGCATTCCAGAGTGTGACTTTTCTGTACAGGTGGTTTATGAATGCAAAATTTAAATCACTTAATTCCCAAAACTAACTTATAGTGTTTGAAAAGTAACTGATTATTCCATGCCCTAGTTTATTAATGGTTTTAGTCTTCAAAGTACTCACTTTTAGTGTTGTTTGATAAGTTAGTTGCAGTTGACATTACATTTCTTTTGCTCTACAATAATTTGCACACATATATGATGCAATTTTATGACCACACCTCCTCTACAAGGTGACTTGTTTCTAGCTGATCTCTCTAAAAATTTTAGAACTATATATATATATATATATGTGACCAGATTTTACAGAACCGAACCAAATCGCACATCAGGCAAAATCAAACTAACACCACCAGTGGATAGCTACACTATCGTACTACAAGTTTTGACCCTCAGCACTACTCAAACTACACGAGGTTGGTTTTAATAGACGTCTTTTCTGGGTGGTGTGGAGTGCCCAAATGGCGGTTTCAGGCCTTGTGAAGGACCTGGCTTGGCAAGAATCAGTGGTTTACTGGTGGACAGCCTTATAATGTTGGCCAGACGTGTTCTCTGTAGATTTTGCTACATATCAGCCACTAAGGAGCCAGCACAGCCCTGTAATCTCGTGTCTGGACTCCAATCGTGGTCTGCCTCCATTTTGATGCCTATCTCCATTTTGATGCCTATCTCCATTTTGATGCCTATCTCCATTTTGATGCCTATCTCCATTTTGATGCCTATCTTTTGCCCTCCCCGCCACCCCCAGCCTCCACCCCTTTGTGAGCACTCGTGATACTACTTCGCTAGTCCAACTGCTCAGATTTTCTATCTTATTTGGCGGGAAACTCTACTAGCAGCTACAAGTACTGGAAGTGGCTTGAAAGGTAACAGATTGATGCATCTTTTGTGTAAATTTCATACGCGTGCTTGCTATCCTTGGAGAGTTATGCTGGCTTCAATTCTTTAAAACCGTTTATCTCGAAACTTCTAATAATGTGCGATTTGGATCGTTTTTCCAAAATCCAGTCACATATATATAATGACTAAGCCAACCTTCAATATTGTTAGCAATCAATTTGTCAGTCATAAAGTCTTCACCTTAGTAACTATTAGTAATTTTCTTGCTATAGTCATAAATTTGATCACCAATAACACAGTTTAGGAGCAAAGTATTTTTACTGCATATCCACTGTTTATTACTTTTAAAAAATCATTAGACTAAACTCACAAATGTAATTCAGTTAACCTTTTTCCTGGAATTTTTTCACCTATTATTTCCAAAAACTTTGCAGAGTTTTTCCAAGAGTGATAGCATACATAAATCAAGTAATAATGTAATTTCTCTACAATGGCCAGATGTTTTCCAATTGTACTGTATGCCAGCATAATTGACTAGTAAAAGCATCAAGAATTATACCAGCATATTACATAGGATGATTTTCAAGATTTTTGTATAAAATGTACAATGTGTATGCTAATAGGACAGTAAAACTTGATTACACTACACATTATACTGCATTTCATAAGGTAAATCATTGACGATATTAACAACAACAACAAGAGGGGACCAAGTGCTGAGCTCTGTGGTACACCAGAAACAACTGGGGATGGTGCACTAAATTATTATCGAAAACAACTTGCATTGTTGACTTCTACTGGTAAGAAATTCTTTAAGTACAGGCCCCTGATTCCATAGTAATCAATAGCTTGCTGAATAGTTGTGCATGTAGACCTTACCAAAAGCCTTAGAAAAGTCAAGTAAGAGGACGTCACTCCTTGGTTGAGTAGAGAAGCTATTTCATTAATGGGAGTTGTGTCTCACAAGAGTGAGACTTTCTGAATCCATGCTGTGCATTACACAAAACAGAATTCTTTACCAGATGTTTGCAGATTGAAGTGATCAAAAATCTTGCAAGGAATTCTTGTTAATGATACAGGTTATTGGAAGGATACTTGCGAGAGCCTTTCTGAAAAATAGGGAATACATGAGCCATTTTCCAGTCCCAAGCAAGTTTGCATTGCATGATGTAGAAAAGCCTTAAAGATGAGGGTGAGCATGGGGATATCATCAGGACCATGATGAGCCTTATACCTTGAAGGTCTGCTGGAAGTCTAATGACACCTTCCACTTCAATGTCATCTGTGTTTCTGGTCACTTCCTAGCTAACAAACTAAATAGTGCAGCATGTAGCTAGGTAGATGATCAGGACAGGACTTCAAGACTATAGATTCTTACATGTACACCAGTAATGTATACTGTAGTGACATACTGTAACCTGATTTTACTGTACAACTTCGCTAATTCATGTTATAAGTTAACCAAGCAAAGCTTCTTGAGTTTGGACTCCCAAATCCGTTGAACTTTAACCTTTAAACTCTGCAGCAATTCTATTGAGCTAAAAGGGGTTAGTTTTGACCAGCTTTACTTTACTTCTTAACAAATGTTTTAGTACTTATTCAATGAAATCCATGCTTAAGAATACTTGGTCGTTTTGTTCACAACTATTTGAATAGTAAAAAATGTTATTCATTTCAGCACTAATGTTTAGACTACATTATACATACATTCTAAGGGTAATCAGTTTCAATTGTTCCAAACAAAATTTCTACTTCCAGCCAGAGCGCTCTGTCCACAGTGTGTGACACTAAATCTTTTGTAGTATACAATATTGTCATCTAGTATATAAGTATATTGATACATTACAGCAATGTGCATGTGGTTTTCTTGGGGTTGAATGCTCTTACAAAAATAAGTAGTTCTACAGTAATAACATCAGGGTACCTCAGTCTCCTGAATGAGTTCTTAAATGATATTGAAGAGTCCAGTTGACTGTAAATGCTTTACTGCAAAAATGACATTGGTATGGCTTTTCTCCTGTATGAGTTCTTATATGTGTTTTAAGATGACCACTTGTTGTAAAAGCTTTACTACAATACTGGCATCGGTGTGGCTTCTCTCCCGTGTGAGTCCTTGTATGTATTCGCAGATTGTTTTTCGTTGCAAACGCTTTACTACAATATTGACATTGGTATGGCTTTTCTCCTGTATGGGTTCTTACATGTTTTCGTAGATCTTTCTTGTTTGTAAATCCTTTACTACAATACTGACATTGGAATGGCTTCTCCCCTTTATGATCCCATGAATGAGCTTTTAGGCTACTCCAGTTTGCAAAAGACTTAGTACAATGCTGACAATGATATGGCTTTTCCCCTGTATGGGTTCTGACATGTGATTTTAGAGCATTTGATTGTATAAAAGTTTTACTACAATATCGACAGTGGTATGGCCTTTCTCCTGTATGAGTTCTTTCATGTATTCGTAGATGACTAGTTGCTGCAAATGCTTTACTACAATGTTGGCATTGGTATGGCTTTTCTCCTGTATGACTTTTTACATGAGACTGAAGATTATAATTTGTTGTAAACACTTTACTACAATACTGACATTGGTATGGCTTCTCCCTTGTATGACTTTTTGAATGACTTTGTAGGGTATTAGATCTTGCAAATGCTTTGCCACAATTTTGACACGTGTAAGGTTTCTCACCTGTATGAGTTCTTAAATGCATTTGTAAGCCACTATGTTGTTTGAATGCTTTACTACAATATTGACATTGGTAAGGCTTCTCACCTGTATGAGTTCTTAAATGTGTTCGAAAGCCGTGATGATCTGCAAATGCTTTACTACAATAGTGACATTTGTATGGTTTATCTCCAGTATGAACTCTCAAATGTGCTCGTAGATTACTTGTTCCCGAAAATGATTTACTACAATATTGACATTTGTATGGTTTCTCCCCTGTATGGCTTCTCAAATGTGTTAGTAGGGCAGCGTGTACTGGGAACGATCTACTACAATATTGACATTGGTATGGCTTCTCCCCAGTGTGGGTCATTATATGCCTTCGTAGACTGTTGGATCTTGAAAAAGTTTTATTACAATATTCACATTGGTTGGGCTTTTTGCCATTAGACCTTTTGACAAGCTTCTTCGTTGTACTGTTTACCTTCTTTACACCCAGGGAATCATTTTGGTCATGTCTCCTTATATGTTGTTGAAGGTTGATCAGTGTAGTTAACTCTTCTCCACATTTCCCACATTTGAAGACTTGTGGATTAGCATCACGACAAGCTTGACTGTACTTCAAGTGAATATCAAAATTACTTTTGTCCATGAATTTTACTTTGCAGTGAGGACAAGTGTAGTTGTCATCTGCAACAAGAACAACTGAATGCCACATATGACTCTTAAGATTAAACCCACAATTGAAATTGAACACAGAGTAATAATTTGAACCACATAAACATGAGTTGTAGCTGTTGTTCATTAATTCCTTCACATCAAGTAAATGCAGAGTTTCAGTCATTGTGTAGTTTAGGGTAAAGGAGTTAAGTTACCCATGCACCTAACATTTTCATGCATACCTTTATTGTGTAAACACTTGTTCCCCAAAAGTGTAGTGGACAGGAAGAAAGGCATTACTACACATGTTTGGCACAAAATTATATGTTGGCAAATTGTGTTTTGAAATATTTCGTGCTCTGTAGCATCATGGTTAAATATGTATTTATACCAAGAGGTTGAAAGAAGCCTCATAATGGCATGTACATGTACATGCTCTAGCTAGAGAGGGGATGTGGCTCTTCTATTGGAGAAACTTTTGAAAAATCACTGTAGCCATGAAATGTACGAAAAATGAACAACTTTGGACACAAAGCTATTTTCATATAGAATTCAAGAAAGAAATTTAAGCACTAGAAACTACATTGATTTCTATGCTGTGTGGCATTTGTCTGCTGTAAATATGCTAAGCCATTGTATTGGTAACTTATGAACCTGTAAAAATTTAGCTGAAAAAAATGTTTTCTGGGGCCAAACCTACTGATTACTGCAATGAAGGCACCAATAAGAGAACAAGACTCATCTGGGCTCACTGAATACACTGATAACTTGTTGGCCTGTCATGGTGATTTAGCATTTTCTTTGAAGTGATTCACAACCATTACAATGTGCTAGGGTTCCTGAATGGTTTTCTGATTCTGAACTCATGAATATATCAGTTGTGGGGAGCTTGGTGTGGAAACATTTTCTAATTGTGTGGAAACATTTCTAATTTCAGCAGTGACTCAGGTCTCACTCATCCTATTTACAGTGTATGACCACAGAAGGATAGAGAAATTAATTTAGTTTCTTTTCATGTATAGATAATAGGAACACATCGTAAGTAACAGACGTTTTACTGCTGATTATCACTGTTTTTTTTTTTGAATGGCTTCAATATGTTTTTAGGGCATCCAATGCATTCAATGGTTGTGCAATACACAATTAGTACTGATTGCATTCCTAAGGCCTTACATGCAACATTACCATTAAGACTAAATTTTTTTCCAAAGGGATCTCCTGATTTAAGAGTATAATGTATTGTGTAGTAACTTCTAACAGTGTCGCTACCTGTATCTAAAATACAATCAAAGCAGGACCGGCTTTTTAAGATCCTAAGCAGGGGCGGATCCAGGGGGGTTCAAAGGGTTCCATGGAACCCCCCTTATGAAAGAACCTCTCTTACTCGAGATACTCTAATAGAGCAGTCACAGTAGTCTCAGGCTTTGAGGAGCAGTGTAGCAAGCTATGTATTTAGTTATAAATAAGGAAATATAGTTGGCCAGTGAAGGCATCTATGGTGAGAGGCAGCTATTGTCAGCAGGTGATGACCTTTTTTTTGGTCTTCGTCTTCAACTTATAGCTAGGCTGAAGTTGCTTTTTATATAACAGTTATTTTCATACCTAACATTGTTTTTACAGCAGTCTTCGCTTCCAGACCTGGGTGTCGATCTTATCATAGCGCTTATCCATTTATAAGTGCATGTGCGAAGGTCTAGACCAGCACTCCACAGAATGCCATATAGTGTTGTAAACATACTATAAAGTCTAATACAGAGTTAAATAATCGTAGAGATTAGCTTGTACCCCATGCAACTTAACTTTGCAGGCCAAATCCACAATCTTACGTCTTTTAGTACAAGGCGCAGGCGCTTATACCAACTGTTGAGGATTTCAAGGACCTGGCCTACACGAATAGGTTGGGATATGCCAGTTTAATCTCTATGACACTGAATTAGATTTCTAGAGCACGTGTACAACATTATATGGTCTTTAGAGTGCTAGTCTATCCTTCACACATGTGCTTATAAATGAATAAGGGCTATGACAATATCAACGCCTGGGTCTGGAAGCGAATGCTGCCGTATAAACAACGTTAGGTATGAAAAATAACTGTTTTGTAAATGTAAAAGTATATTTTTTAAATAATCGTGTCCATGTCTGCATCCAACCGTATCTGCCTTTTCAAGATAGCCTTTGCTTCTTGATAAATATCAAAGGCTTGTTTACTAGATTTAGCCCCAATCAAGACATTGTCTACATATATATTACTCATGATATTCAGGGCCAACTACCCCTTCCCCTCTGCCCACTAAACTACATAGTACTAACTGATAGCCATAATGGCAATATTTGTTTTTCAAATTATCACTTTAGCATAATAGCATGCTATTCTTAGTTACGGACATTTCTGAGATACAGACAGTAGTATGTACCAGACCGCCTGGATAAGAGAGGCTTCACTGTACATGTATACTACTACACTCACACGTGTCATCATCATCATCTGATACAACTGGTTCCTCATAATGAGTAGTTCCCTTCTTAGCTAATCTCTTTGATCTTCTACACATCCAATAAGACACATGTACATATTGCAAGTGACGACATATGCAAACCTTTTGATCACAGCAACCTTATCAGTTTTACTCCTCTTTGGTGCATTAGTGATAGCTTCATCATCATCACATGAAGATCTACTCCTTTTGGTTGAACATGTCTTGGTAACTGTTTTTGACTGAAATAAAAGTGACACGTGATAAACAAGTGTTGCATAAAATGGCAGACCAATATGGAGTTTGTTTTCAAAACTATAACTGGTACAGTGAACCCTTGTCGTCCGAACCACAATGTGTCTCAGGCAATGATAAAAGTGTTCAACTAAGTGAATTGTTTGGATAACTGATGCCCATACATTTATATACAAAGCTCTGTTGAAATACTCTAATAGAACATATACATGTGTGCTCAAAATACTCTAATAGAACAGTCATTTCCAATTTTGGATAAACAAGGGCACGGATAACTGAGGATCTACTGTATAGCTAGTTATAGTGTCGCCATTGAATATTTACAATCATTGTCTTCATCAAAACAACTCAACCACTTTATTACAACAACATAAATAAAAATAACAAACACAGCTAACACCCCAGCCTTGATTCTATTAAACAGATTGAGATACTCTACTAGAACAGTAAACCACTCTAATAGAACAGTCACTTAATGACATCTATTCATGATCACTTGGTCATTGTGATTTGTTATACATTATTTGTGTAACAGAGAGCCTAGCAACAGTTGAAGTGGTAGGTATCAAGTACCTATAGCTACATTAAACTGACAATAAAATAAAAATGGTTAGCTTACCAATAGTGCTCGGTGATATACTGGTAATATACTTGTACTGAACTACATTCTTCAGTTTTTGGGTTGCATACTATTCAGATAGGCCCAAGAAATGATGCAATGGTCACAGTAACAAGCTAACTACAGCAGTAACATCGCACTCACTCGCATCTCTCAATTGTGTAAAAACTCGCTAATTAAAAGGCGTGGCACCAGTTTCCTTCATGAGTATTCTCCCATACGAATCAGGATGAATACTTGTGAAGGAAACGGGTGCCACGCCCTTTAATTAGCACATTTTTTAATCACTCGCAATCGACATTCCGTTTGAGCGGTACCGCATTTACCAATATACCGTGACAATTTCCTCAATACTGCTAAGCACTATTTTATATAGAGGTTCTAAAATACCAGACTTCCTAGTTCGTATGCTAAAAGTCATATCTATAACATTAGGGGACTAGAAACATTTCTAAAATCCCCCTTTTAAAAAGTGACCATTGATCCACTGCTGGTATGTGTTGCTGTTGTTATGTGCAAGGTCTGATATTGACAACTAACTTACAAAATAGCTTTAGCGTATTTGCTAAATTAACCCCAGGCCAATCACAGAATTGGGAATAGAACTATCAGGAAGTGTAATGAGAGGAGAATATGGCTTTCACATTGGGTATAACCCCTCTAAGGCCAAGTGTGTTAATGCTAAGAGAAACATTCAATCAGCCCAACAGCATTAATCAGTGTTGGACGAATACTGTACCTCGAGAAAGAGGCTTCAATGGGTAGAGTGATTGGTCCACTTAGTGACAAACCCTTATGAGTCCAAATTGATAATGTGTGTGATTCTTAGGGATGAGCCTATTTTGCTTTTTTCCCCACCTATTTTTCTTTCCAGCAATTCTTTTATTTTTCACCTATTTTGCTCAATATTTTGCTCGGGTTTTTTCTATTTTGCTGAGCATCAGTAAAAATTAATTGCAGTATCTCAAGCTTGCAAGCATGTGTGACTGCTCTATTAGAATATTTTGTACATAGTGACTGCTCTATTAGAGTATCTCGATCTTTTGTCACCATTTCCTATGAGCTCATGTTATCCTAATTATGCTAATACCATGCGTGACTGTTCTATTAGAGTATCTCGATCTTTTTCATACAAAATGTGCTAAGTTGCCATTCCTTGGTGCCTATTTTTCCAATTTTCCACCTATTTTTCCAGCATTTTGCTCTCTGCTTTTACCAACGTATTTTTCCAAAAAATTTGCCGGCAAAATCGGCGCATCCCTAGTGATTCTGAAAAACCACCAACCAGGAAAGTCAAGGATTATAGTACACCCAGAGCTTATGATAAGAATTCTGTTGTCCTGTCACAATGTCTTGGCAAACCAGAATTGGCCGGACAAAATAGCCAAAATTGACTGGACATGTGGAAGATGAATGCCTAATATGTCCACTATAACATAGCAAATGAACATCATAGTCTGTCACATGCCTTACTGCAGCAGCATGTGCTTACAGTACACCAGAGGGTTGGCATTGGTACAGCGGTTCTAAGAGACCTTGCGCGACAACAAAACAAGCGAAAATCACATGCACAAGATTTCGTACAATCAAATCAATTCATTTTTGATGTTCTTAGGGAGCAAGGCATTTCATCTGACCAATCTTGTCCTGGCAACATATACCACCCTGACTTCATCTTGGTCGTCCTGCCTATTTTGATCTCTCCGTCAGGAGTACCACTCAGTCTGCTGTCATATCTTCTGCTTCTTCTCAGGCTGGGGTGGCTGCTGCTGTTGGTGAGATAGCTAAGGACAACCAATACCAGGACATTGTGAATGATAATGGAGATTTTATCCCTCTTGTATGTGAGACCTTTGGTGTTTGGTCACCATATACCCTATCAATTTTAGGATCCATAGCTGACAGAACAACTGTTAGAAACGATTTACCTCAAAAGTTTGCTAGGCACCAACTTCTCCAGCAACTGTCTGTGACTTTGTGGAGGTACAATGCGAAAATGATACTCCGCCAGTATTCACTTACTGCTGAGGACGAATTTCCTGACTTAGACATTGGTTAAGTTAAGTACGTAGGTAGTAATAAGTATATAGTTAGGTAATAAGTAGTAGTATGGTGTAGTTTTCAGTATGTACGTGTGTTATGTCCCATATTCTTATCATTCATTTTTGAAGTTCAAACTATAATTATCGCACGTGACGTTTTGTTGTCGCGCAAGGTCTCTTAGAACTGCTGTACATTTGTGGTCACTCCCTTGGGTTGTAAGAATGTATATTATCTTCTGGCAACCAAGTGACCATTACTGTTGAAAGCATGCCAGCTCAGCCCTCAGGCTCCCTCCTTGCTTTGATGGGACACCGTGTCTGGACAAATTGCATTATGGTCAGACATCTATGCAATTTGACTGGATTTTGTCCAGTGTCTGGACATTATCATAAGCTCTGTACACCTGTCCTCCCCTGACAAAGCCAGTGTCAATGATGACATTAGTCAAGAAATGTATTCTCTAAACTATGCGTCTGTTGATGATGGACAGTGAAGCAGCCTTTAGTACAGGTTGTCTACCATTTTGTTCACATGGTCTATATGGACAAGCACAGACAGACATTCAGGTATAGTTTCATTGCTGACCACAAACTGTTACAAGAAAAGTCTGCACCCACAACCTGCCTAATTTAAAAAGTCTCACACTAGTACAACACACATCAACACACTCAATTTACAACTGTTAATAGCTCTACCACATACCTGTGGATCATGTGATGTTACCCTCAAGTTGTCAGGAACACTCTGGAGATCACGATCTACATGTCAAGTAACATAGCAAAATAAGCTGATGACTAGACTTCCCCCCTGCTGTAAGCCCCTTTCCCACTACATTCCCTGAGATGCTTTGTGATTTCTGCACTGCAAAACAAAACTATTACACTATACATCACATTATATCGGTGTAGTATATCTACTGGTATTAAGATGGGTCAACTAACCTCTTACATGTCTGGTAATTCATACACAGTAGTTATTATTGAACAACACACATCTAGCAGTTATTTGAATTGCCAGGGTGCTAAAATCGTATTCTTATAAACGCCAGAATAGTGTACTACATTGGCATTTGCATACTGGATAAATATACTCCACCTCACATTTCATTGTTGAGCTGTAAGTTGATTACGGTACCATAGTCTCAAGAGGGTGTGAGTAAAATTAAATAAAGGAAATCATCCGTATTTTCTTAGTGGCTATACTATGATTGTAGAGGCACTTTTTGAACAGTTCTTCATTCGCAATGCTGTGTGATGGGGCTGAACATAGCTGGCAACAAAGCGTAATGGCTACTGACTTTTCAGACAGCAATTGATGGTTGAGGTACATGTTCAGACGAAAACGTTATGTCTGCCACCATTCCTTCTTTTGATGTGGTTTGCACGGGGTTCTATAACGTTTAAAAAGTAAACAAACAAGTAAATGGAAAATTTAGTAATGTTAAGTTCAATTATAGAAAGAAAAAGTAGCACAGGGATGCCACATAGATATGCATCTGCGACCACGCAGTGTCAAAGTGCGACTAAGTGTCAGGTTGTGACTAAGTGCCTTTTTCAATCTTTGACTGGTGACTTAGTGACAATATTTTAATACTTTTCGATTGTGTTAGAAATTTTTACCCTTGACTTGACCTTTGACTGAGACTTTGACTGCGGTCACAGATCTACCTACAGTGAGTGCGTGTGTCACACCCTTGTAGTAGGGAAACAAGGAAGATTGTCTACACCTGCAGATATACTAGTGGAAATCCAATCCCTAATTCAGACTAGCTGTAGCTACCATGCATGACTGAAATGGCATACAGTGGAACCTTGATTACCAAACTAATTGGGGGAAAGGGTGTTCATATAATCAAACAGTACATAAAATCAAACTTCCATACATTTATATACAGATCTTTGCTCAACTACTCTAATAAAGCATACACTTGCTGACAAAATACCCTAATTGAACAGTCAATTTGGTGTTCGAGAGTTCGGTTAATCGGTGTTCAGGTTCCCTGTATTAGCAGGTGTAGGTAACCTTCCTTGTTGCTATTTTTTTCTTTCAATGATCCCTAATTGAACTTAAAATTACTAACTGTTCCATTTTCTTGTTTATAGGTAAAGCTTCGCTGTGCATCACTAACCAGACTGAGCTACATAGGCAGACCCGGTGCCAAAACACAACACTAATCTTGCTCAGAATTGCCTGCATATTTTACCTCTGACTTCGGAATCATTTTGACAAACAATAATTCGGTAATCAGGGCTGAACAAGGTGCGAAACATCGACAACACTAATCCGTACAAGGAAACTGTTAAAATAGTGTACAAGACCAGCATGTGTTATCTTTGTGCTGGGGGTGGTAGGAAAGGGCAGTCCATCCAGCCTGGGAAAAAAATTTAAAAAATGGTGAACAAATCGGTGCAGTTGGACCAAATCGCTGCATACTTCTTGATATGCCCCTTCCAGGGGGCATACAGAGGGGATTACCAAGAAATTAAATCCAGTTGACCTTCACCAGTGGGACATTTGAGGAATTTAATCACTACAGGCTATGGCCTCCTGCACAAATAACCTGCAGTTTACTAAAGTACACAGTGTGGGGATTTGTTTGCCACTACTTGGTATATCCTCACAAAAAAATGATACGAAAAGCCACCTTTGCCCTAACTGGTCGGTTACCTAAGGGTGACATACAGACAATTACTGTAGGTAGATCTGTGACCACAGTCTAAGTAAAAGGTCAAGGCGACCAAAATTTGTACCAAGTCAACGGAGTATGTATTATCGTGGCACAGCCATTGGAATAGCCTTTCCACCTTATTAACTGAAGTGGAATCACTACATAGGTTTAAGATGAATTATTTAGTAGGGTCAGCAATGAAAAAAATCGACCCTCTTTGGATTAACTTGTAACTCAGGGGATGGAGCCTACCAATGGTCTAGTTTTAAACGGTGGGTTAGGTAGTGACCAAATGCCTTCCATTTGGGATATAGCCATGTCGTAAATTTTGACGGATTTTGGCTCATTTTCATAAACATGGGCAGGAACATCTAGAATGTTGTCCATTGCTTTTTTGGGTTATTGGGTGAGGTGCTCTACAAAATACACTTGCTTAAGGTTACGGGATACTGTAAACCCCACATGTACACTATCAATCATTTTTCATGATTAGGAGTTTGATTTTTCTTAATGCATTGTTATCAAATATTTATGCATTCTTAACTTCTCATTAATTGACATGAAATTCAAATGTTGTTATGGAAACATGAGTTGTCCCCATGGCAATTAATGAAAACTATGAACCAAGAATCAGACCAATGAAGAGCCATGAGAACTTACTAACAATTCTAAGATTTGAAGAACATCACTTGTGAGGGACTGACAAGAGGATTTGTGAATAATGTGTATAGTTGTTGAAATACGACTACAATATGGCCTAAAGCAAGACACTGTAGTCACAAAATTTATTTTTAAATTGATATCACAAACACTAGAAACATTATTTCTAACAAAAGGCTCCGTCAGGACCTAGACAAGAAGTCAAACTAGTAGTCTGTTTATACAAAATGTTAACAACTAGTTTGACAGTCCTGATTTTTGGTTCAGGAAAATATCGCCATTAGTCAGCAAAACTACGCATGCACTTACAGGTGCCTAAGTGTGTTGTATCTATGTTATCTTGTACTGTTACGTGTTTTCTTGTACCTTGTACCTGTCCAGTCAGCACGCTATGATTCTCCCAACAATTTAAGCCTGTTACCAGCTGATACACAACACAACACAACACCAAGCTGGCCTTATTTACATAATAAAATTTTGTTTGACAGTCGCTCAGTATCCCGTAACCTTAAAAGGTGATTCGCGGTACTTCAATTTTCGCTAAAACGGCAATTGACGGGACTGCAATGAAAAATCAACCCACTGAAACTCAACAAAGTCCAAGGTTGGTTTACTAACTCCCAGGAACCTTTTTGCACCTTATTAAGTGGAGCTTTACAGTGTTTATGTACCAACGCAAACTGATGCTCTCGCTCACGCCATGGTTTAGAAACTCACAGCATCTGTTTCACCAAGAATACGCATCTGTTTTCGATAGTATAATTACCACCATCTAATGCATCATTCATGGAAACATTGAAGCGTTCTAAACAGCATCACTTATACTGCTGCCCATTTTTATTTAAAAACGCGAAAACTTAAAATGCGCGCTACAGAAACAGCAAGGGGAATCACCGTATTCCTACCCTACGGTTTTGATGTAGACTTCGGTAGGATTAATCACCCAGAGTTGGAGGAGAAACTATAGAGGTTGATTTTTTTCATTGCCAACCCTATATTTAGCCATGCTTTAATTTGTAATTTATTGATGTATGTTTGGGGCACAGCTGAAAATCAGCTTCGCTGATGCTGTCTCCTTGTTAAAATAACTATTTTAAAAACGGTCATGATCAAGGGTGAAAGTTTCTAACCCACAATCGAAAAGTACTGAAATATCGTCGATAGGTCACCAGTCTAAGATTGAAAAAGGCTTAGTCACAGGTCAAAGCGAAAACTTCGGCCTGTAAAGACTTTGATCGAGGTCGCAGATCTACCTACAGCGCGTACCCCCTTTCCATTCAATCTCAAACGCTGTACTGCTAGTAGAGAAGCATAGATTTTAGAGGCTCTGAAATCGATGGGAGCAGGGAGAAACAACCATATGAATACACTTTACTATAACTGAGAGTAAAATAATTTTAAATAACGATATTCACGATCCATTAGCAGGTTATTTAAGGCTGATGAAACTTAGGAAGGGCCGCATAGATGGAGATATTGACTCGTAGGTGCATAAATCTAGGTCTGAATACGCGTTAACAACTGACACTCACTTCGAAGACCGTACTTCATCATGAAAACGTCGACACCAAACTCAGCACTGAAGCACACCACGGGCACGAACCACCACTGTCTCGACCACTATACTGTACACGTGGCATACGCGCGGGAAACTCTGTTACTTTGGCGGCGTGCGCACAGTGTATTTAAAATTCAGTAAAATAAAGTGGTACAGTATACAAAACATTTATACTGAATAGCTATCATTCCTGCTAATCTTGTTGTGACTCATGTGACACCTTGCCGCAGCCATGCAGCTGACACCAATGAATAGGGACCCGCCGATTATGCTCATAATTTTACCTATTATGCTATGCTGCACTGCTCAATAATTCACCTATTGTGCTTAAATTAATGCTCAATATTTACCTATTACGCTCGATTATGCTCAATGTTCATGCCTTAGTTCATATGCTTTGCTGCTAGTATAGAAAGAAAAAAAATGAGTGGCTGGAACACAAATAAATTCTTGCTGCATGTAAGAGAAAAGATCGATATACTCTAATAGAACAGTCAGTTTGATGATTGTTCTATTAGAGTTACTGACTGCTCTATTAGAGTATATCGATCTTATTTTGTAATTGTCATTTTTCCAGCAAGAATTTACACTATCGTACAAATATTTAACCTATTATGCTGGCATTATGTTCAATGCTTTTAGGTACCTATTATGCTCAAAATTATGCCAGCATAATCGGCGGGTCCCTACCAATGAATTTTAGTGATATTGTTGCCGCACGAATGCTGGTTTTTGTGTCCAGCACTTAAACACCTAATGCTGGGGGTGGTGGCAAGGGCAGTCTATCTATCACAGGAAAAAAATGAAAATAAGTAAAGAACCTGACAAAAATAATAGCAAAAAAAAACAATGAACACAAATTTGGCCAGATGGAACATGATTGTTAACTTGGCCAGTTTGTGTCAGTCAATAGGGACCCGCCGATTATGCTGTCATAATTATGAGCACAATAGGTGCCTGAAAGCATTGAGCATAATGCTAGCATAATAGGTAAAATATTTGTACAGCTATCACAGAAAGATCGATAGACTAATAGAACAGTCAATAACTCTAATAGAACAATCAAATAGCTGACTGTTCTATTAGAGAATATCGAATTATCGATCTTTTCTGTGATATGTATTTTGGCAAGTAAATTTTTGCTTCAGCAACTTATTATTTATCCATAAACTGGAAATTATTAGCAGAGCATGAGAACTGAGGCATAAACAATTGGGCATAATTTGAGCATAATAGGTAAGTATTGAGCATAAATTTAAGCATAATAGGTAAATTTTTGAGCAGTGCAGCATAGCATAATATGTAAAATTATGAGCATAATCGGCGGGTCCCTATCAGTCAACCCAGCTGACAAGTCACAACTAATCATATTTAATCTCCATGACTCTTGATCAGGGCTTGGGGAGATGCATGTACTATGATTGGTTTTGCAAGTACATTTGTTCCCACTCTTCAAGAGAGATTTACCTCCTAGCTTATTACTGGTTTGATTGACTATTTTTTTAACCTCATGGTAGTCAGCAAAAGCTGTTCTTCCCTACCAGAGCACATACAGCAATAAACGCAATACAAAACACAACTACTACAAAACACAACTACAAGCTATATAACCATACTGATAATAGAAGATAAGCTATCAAGTAAAAGTCCTTAACTGAGAATGTAAGTTCATTATAATTAAAAGTAGCCCATGTGGCTACAGTAAGAGAATTCCACCAAGCAGTGGCTGACAAACGGGAAAAACTTTTTGGTAGAGGAGAGACAAGTTTGTAGGTTAGCAAAGCTGTCCTTGCAACATGTGAGGTAATTATGTTGGGGACCAAATAGGATTGGTGGATCAAGGACTAAGCAGGCCTTACTGTTACTGTTATAGTAACGAAACATAGCACAAGTAGAATTCAATCACACATAGATAACCAGTTTAATTGTTGATGATGTCCTGAAACATGATCATATTTCCTTAAACTGGTCACCCTTATCTTGTTAGCATTATATTATAGCCATTCCATCTAACCTCTCATCTCCATTAAGCAGACCTAGACTTCCATCATATTGCTTGACCTACCAACTAATACAAGCATATAATTATTATTATCATCTACTGGCAGCCATATACAGGAAACAAGATTGCTATGGCTCAATGTTACACATATTGCTCTCTGCTGAGCTTGTGACAATCAAAGTTGGAAGTTTATGCCAACAACAATTTAAAGTAATATCATCTACCCAGAAGCCCTATCCAATGCAATCCCTTGTTCATACAGAATTGATTATCAACATCATGGGACGTCGTCAAAGAATATAAATAATGGAATCGATGGTGAGCAACTGTACATGTTTACATTATATTATTTTTTGTCCATATAGCTATTAAAATGAAACTTGATATATACACTCACAAGTCAAATGTAACACCAGAAAACATGCATGGTTTTATAATACATTTTGCATACCTGAGAAGTACTGTACAAGTATAGGCTGGTGTTCAAACCTGTGTGTCGTCAGCACAAATTAACCATCAACAAGTTGCTTAATCAAATATACCACAGTTACCACTACTACTATATATGTTATAGCTTAGTTGAGCAACAATAAAGTTGAGAGACCAATAGACTTATCACACATAGTGGATCGTGCAACAACCTTAACTATATATGTGACCGGATTTGCGAAAACGTACCTTTTCCACACATTTGACATACCAGTACACAAAATGATGTAACACTTGACTCCTTATACTGAGTAACTTGCTCTTAGTATCAAAATGTAGCCAGATACTGTAGCTACATTTATTAAAAAATTCAAGCAATTATGTTTCATTATCAAAAAGTTATGAAGCTTTGAAGTTCAAAAAATGGGTCAAATTTTGTGTGTGAAAAAGGTACCTTTTCGCAAATCCGGTCACATATGTTACATCATCCATGCATTGCATAACATCTTGTATCATGCACTTCTGTTGCAGGCAAACACAGCTAGAAATAGATAAAGCAAATAGAAAGTTCAAAACTGCAATATTTTATACTCTAAAGCTGCTTGGCAATTAGTCTATAGATAAAATAACTCAAAGGCCTGGCATGGGTGGTAACTTGGTTTTATAATAAATCAACAAAACCATATAAGATATCAATATTACCATGCCATGGTAGCTATTTAATCTCACTCATGTTATTACAATGTCTGTGCAGCGTGCAGTGGAATTGGTTGATAAGAGGGGGAAGGGACCATTGTAACTGTACATGTATTATTATACTTTTAGCTTTGATGCAATATGTCTTAATGTTCACCGGAATAATTAATTAATTAATATTGAAACATTGTAACTACAAACATCAATTTATATGCGTATTTAAAAAGACTGTAATTGACTGTTTCAATGAATATCAATCTGTCAAGACTCAAAAGTGCTATTACTACAGTTATTGTCCAAGAGGGAAAGGAAAATGGGTAATGACACAGAAGGAAGAGAGCAAGGTGGAAATAATTCCAGTGGTAGGAGGGGAGAAGTGGAGTTTCGTTCATCTCGGTGCAATTTTTAGTGCTATGTACTACATCTTGGTAGGATTAATACAAAGCAGTCTTTAGGCTATTGGAAACAGTTGGTATATAGTGGGGAGATACAACATTAAACTACTAAAAAATTGGAAGTATACCATACAAAATTTCGACAGGATGACTTTTGTATGATACTCTAATAGTAGTCTCGCGTTGCCAGACCGCTTTTTCTCCCACGGCGCTTATTGATTAGAAATTATAAGTGCCTGCTATAGTAATTAACAAGCGTCATGGGAGAAAAAGACTACACACAAGACTAATAGGATGGTCAACTACTCTATAACATCTGCAATGATTTATACTACTTCACATATTGCTTTATATCTCCTACATGCATTACAAGGAATCACGATGAAATGAGTTATATGTGCATCCTAGTGACCAATTGAGAACATTGGCATGATTATAGAATAATTGACTAGATGGATTTAAATGTAAAAAACACTTTCATTGATTTTTATACAGAGCTATATTGTATTGGATAGCTTAACAGGATTCAGCTACAAACTAAACAAAAAGGGACATTCTGTGATGATTATTTTTATGACAGGAATAAGACTAACTTTTGCTATATAAGAGGTTAATGATCCAATAAAATGGGTGTTTATACAAAGCACTTTCCATCCAGCTAAAAAAATCATTTCAAAGAGGTGCATGGGAAATAGATGCTGGGAAATTACTGTGTGACCATTCAATTTCAGACCACTGTGTGAGCTGAAATTGAATGTCTATTTTCGTGCATGGCTATAATACCATTGTGCTGCCATACCAATTGCTTAAAATTTTAAAAAATTGTATCAAGGGCAGATTTAGGGGGTGCATGGGGTGCTGAGGCACACCCCTTCTCCAAACTTTTACCATGTGCTAGCTAGAAGACTAATAAAAGCTACAGTACAGGTGTATAACATCTAAAGCATAATTATTTGGGCAATGAAAAGATGGAAAGAGCAAGTAGGGAAGAGCCAGTCTCTTCTAGGAAATTAACAAATTATTTTTTAGCAGTGAATTAAAACCACTAGATATAATTTAAAGCTGCATGCTAAAATAAAAATGCTCTAATAGAACATCGATCACTAAAACTGTAAGGAACAAAGACCAGTGTGTGAGCTGAAATTGAACCTCTTCCTCTTCACCTATTCATGTACACTGCACATGAACAATTACAATACTGAAATACCAATTACATAAAAGTTACAAGTCTATATATATACCTATTATGTACTAAGACATCAGTTTTTCTGAAAGACAAAATAACTTTTTAATGTGTAGTTAAGTTACCTGGTGGGTAATTAGCTGCAAACTTGCATGCTTGAGTTAAAATTCTTCCTTTTAAAAATTTAAGCATCTATAAAATTAACAGGGTTACAGCATCTGCATGGGTGGCTGCATGCACCCACGAAAATACAGTACTCGATCAAGCTCCTCCACACAGTTTCTAAAAATTCTCAGCTTTAGAACAAAACAAAATGTGAACACTGTATGCTTCATTTGAAAGTTATTATTGGTGCCCCAAGCTTGGGAAATCCTAGATCCACTCCTGCATATATGTATATAATACCTTTTTGTGCATTGAACCATTACAATCAAAAACGTCTGGTGAATCAAATTTGAAAGACCATTCTAATAATAACTTATATTAAATGGCTTATACTGGTACTTATTAGCTAGAAACTTGATGCTTGGGTTGAAATGGTTCCATTTGTAACTAAGCTATTAATTTTAGTAAACATTTTAATATTAATTAAGAGTGACATCTGTGGTTGCGCTCCCAGACTAGACCCCCAATTATCAGACATTTTATGCTTGATCAATTCTCTACACATTAACATTTACTTTTAGTGTAAAGAAACTATGATCTTGACCACTGTATATATATATATAGGTTTTATCCCACTAGAGACCAGTGAGAATGCTATAATCCCTCCTAGCTACTTGCAAATAAATTGCACATTGGACATTAACACTGGTGAAAGGCTAGGATTGCAGAAGGATGGTTAGCTAGAGGCCTTAAACTTTTTATAGGTGGTTCAGCCTTCTTACTTATGAAAAGCAGTTAGCTATACTAATAGAGCTTAAACATACACCTATTGAGGGCTTTGTCAACATAAACAGCTAATTACAGCATCCCTTTAAATTCAAAGGGAGGTGCTGCACATGTACAACTACAGTTTGACCTGTCCAGGAATTCCCTTCCACAACTTCATAAATGCTTATTATATAAAGGAAGCATTTCCCTTCCCTGGGATATCATCAGGACCATGATGAGCCTTATACCTTGAAGGTCTGCTGGAAGTCTAATGACACCTTCCACTTCAATGTCATCTGTGTTTCTGGTCACTTCCTAGCTAACAAACTAAATAGTGCAGCATGTAGCTAGGCAGATGATCAGGACAGGACTTCAAGACTATAGATTCTTACATGTACACCAGTAATGTATACTGTAGTGACATACTGTAACCTGATTTTACTGTACAATTTCGCTAATTCATGTTATAAGTTAACCAAGCAAAGCTTCTTGAGTTTGGACTCCCAAATCCGTTGAACTTTAACCTTTAAACTCTGCAGCAATTCTATTGAGCTAAAAGGGGTTAGTTTTGACCAGCTTTACTTTACTTATTAACAAATGTTTTAGTACTTATTCAATGAAATCCATGCTTAAGAATACTTGGTCGTTTTGTTCACAACTATTTGAATAGTAAAAAATGTTATTCATTTCAGCACTAATGTTTAGACTACATTATACATACATTCTAAGGGTAATCAGTTTCAATTGTTCCAAACAAAATTTCTACTTCCAGCCAGAGCGCTCTGTCCACAGTGTGTGACACTAAATCTTTTGTAGTATACAATATTGTCATCTAGTATATAAGTATATTGATACATTACAGCAATGTGCATGTGGTTTTCTTGGGGTTGAATGCTCTTACAAAAATAAGTAGTTCTACAGTAATAACATCAGGGTACCTCAGTCTCCTGAATGAGTTCTTAAATGATATTGAAGAGTCCAGTTGACTGTAAATGCTTTACTGCAAAAATGACATTGGTATGGCTTTTCTCCTGTATGAGTTCTTATATGTGTTTTAAGATGACCACTTGTTGTAAAAGCTTTACTACAATACTGGCATCGGTGTGGCTTCTCTCCCGTGTGAGTCCTTGTATGTATTCGCAGACTGTTTTTCGTTGTAAACGCTTTACTACAATATTGACATTGGTATGGCTTTTCTCCTGTATGGGTTCTTACATGTTTTCGTAGATCTTTCTTGTTTGTAAATCCTTTACTACAATACTGACATTGGAATGGCTTCTCCCCTTTATGATCCCATGAATGAGCTTTTAGGCTACTCCAGTTTGCAAAAGACTTAGTACAATGCTGACAATGATATGGCTTTTCCCCTGTATGGGTTCTGACATGTGATTTTAGAGCATTTGATTGTATAAAAGTTTTACTACAATATCGACAGTGGTATGGCCTTTCTCCTGTATGAGTTCTTACATGTGTTCGTAGATGACTAGTTGTTGCAAATGCTTTACTACAATGTTGGCATTGGTATGGCTTTTCTCCTGTATGAGTTTTTACATGAGACTGAAGACTCCCATTTGTTGTAAAAACTTTACTACAATACTGACATTGGTATGGCTTCTCCCTTGTATGACTTTTTGAATGCATTTTCAGAGTATTAGATCTTGCAAATGCTTCACCACAAATATGACATGTGTAAGGCTTCTCGCCTGTGTGAGTTCTCAAATGTATTCGTAGACTACTAGACCTTGCAAATGCTTTGCCACAATTTTGACACGTGTAAGGTTTCTCACCTGTATGAGTTCTTAAATGTGTTTGTAAGCCACTGTTTTGATTGAACGCTCTACCACAATATTGACATTTGTAAGGCTTCTCACCTGTATGAGTTCTTAAATGTTTTCGAAAGCCGTGATGATCTGCAAATGCTTTACTGCAATATTGACATGTGTATGGTTTCTCTCCAGTATGAACTCTCAAATGTGCTCGTAGATTCTTTGTTGCTGAAAATGATTTACTACAATATTGACATTTGTATGGTTTCTCCCCTGTACGGCTTCTCAAATGTGTTAGTAGGGTGGCGTGTACTGGGAACGATCTACTACAATATTGACATTGGTATGGCTTCTCCCCAGTGTGGGTCATTATATGCCTTCGTAGACCGTTGGATCTTGAAAAAGTTTTATTACAATATTCACATTGGTTGGGCTTTTTGCCATTAGACCTCTTGACAAGCTTCTTCGTTGTACTGTTTACCTTCTTTACACCCAGGGAATCATTTTGGTCATGTCTCCTTATATGTTGTTGAAGGTTGATCAGTGTAGTTAAGTCTTCTCCACATTTCCCACATTTGAAGACTTGTGGATTAGCATCACGACAAGCTTGACTGTACTTCAAGTGAATATCAAAATTACTTTTGTCCATGAATTTTACTTTGCAGTGAGGACAAGTGTAGTTGTCATCTGCAACAAGAACAACTGAATGCCACATATGACTCTTGAGATTAAACTCACAATTGAAATTGAACACAGAGTAATAATTTGAACCACATAAACATGAGTTGTAGCTGTTGTTCATTAATTCCTTCACATCAAGTAAATGCAGAGTTTCAGTCATTGTGTAGTTTAGGGTAAAGGAGTTAAGTTACCCATGCACCTAACATTTTCATGCATACCTTTATTGTGTAAACACTTGTTCCCCAAAAGTGTAGTGGACAGGAAGAAAGGCATTACTACACATGTTTGGCACAAAATTATATGTTGGCAAATTGTGTTTTGAAATATTTCGTGCTCTGTAGCATCATGGTTAAATATGTATTTATACCAAGAGGTTGAAAGAAGCCTCATAATGGCATGTACATGTACATGCTCTAGCTAGAGAGGGGATGTGGCTCTTCTATTGGAGAAACTTTTGAAAAATCACTGTAGCCATGAAATGTACGAAAAATGAACAACTTTGGACACAAAGCTATTTTCATATAGAATTCAAGAAAGAAATTTAAGCACTAGAAACTACATTGATTTCTATGCTGTGTGGCATTTGTCTGCTGTAAATATGCTAAGCCATTGTATTGGTAACTTATGAACCTGTAAAAATTTAGCTGAAAAAAATGTTTTCTGGGGCCAAACCTACTGATTACTGCAATGAAGGCACCAATAAGAGAACAAGACTCATCTGGGCTCACTGAAGACTCATCTGGGCTCACTGAATACATTGATAACTTGTTGGCCTGTCATGGTGATTTAGTATTTTCTTTGAAGTGATTCACAACCATTACAATGTGCTAGGGTTCCTGAATGGTTTTCTGATTCTGAACTCATGAATATATCAGTTGTGGGGAGCTTGGTGTGGAAACATTTTCTAATTGTGTGGAAACATTTTCTAATTGTGTGGAAACATTTCTAATTTCAGCAGTGACTCAGGTCTCACTCATCCTATTTACAGTGTATGACCACAGAAGGATAGAGAAATTAATTTAGTCTCTTTTCATGTATAGATAATAGGAACACATTGTAAGTAACAGACGTTTTACTGCTGATTATCACTGTTTGTTTATTTTGAATGGATTCAATATGTTTTTAGGGCATCCAAAGCATTCAATGGTTGTGCAATACACAATTAGTACTGACTGCATTCCTAAGGCCTTACATGCAACATTACCATTAAGACTACATTTGTTTCCAAAGGGATCTCATGATTTAAGAGTATAATGTATTGTGTAGTAACTTCTAACAGTGTCGCTACCTGTATCTAAAATACAATCAAAGCAGGACCGGCTTTTTAAGATCCTAAGCAGGGGTGGATCCATGGGGGTTCAAAGGGTTCCATGTAACCCCCCTTTTAAAAGAACCTCTCTTACTCGAGATACTCTAATAGAGCAGTCACAGCAATTTCAGGCTTTGAGGGGCAGTGTAGCAAGCTATGTATTTAGTTATAATTAAGGAAATATAGTTGGTCAGTGAAGGCATCTATGGTGAGTGGCAGCTATTGTCAGCAGGTGATGACCTTTTTTTGGTCTTCGTCTTCAACTTATAGCTAGGCTGAAGTTGCAATTTCAAAGTGGAACCCCACTTTTTAAAAGTCTGGATCCGCCCCTGCTAAGTATATAGAAGTACTTGACAAAGAACTGATCATAAGTACAAGTACATTTATATAGTTGAGAAAGTACAAACTATGTATCTACTGGGATCCAAGACTAACGTACAGTGGAACCTCCCATATCCGGACCTCTATTATCTGGACAGCCTAAATTGGTCATGTGGTTTGTAGTTTATTGACCATAATGAAGTTTGGTTTAGATAAAACCACAAGGAGGGAGCCTAAAGGTTGCTGTTTACCTATTTTGTGGCTTGTTTAATAACCACAAAATAGGTTGGTTGCTAGGTGATAATGCATTTTTACAGCCCAGGGGAGTGACCATGAATGCTCTGTAGTGACTTCCCCTTGGGTAGTTGGAAAAGGTGGATACAGTCGGACGCGGACATTTTCAAAAAGCACTTTATATTTATATAACAGTTATTTTCATACCTAACATTGTTTTTACAGCAGTCTTCGCTTCCAGACCTGGGTGTCGATCTTATCATAGCGCTTATCCATTTATAAGTGCATGTGCGAAGGTCTAGACCAGCACTCCACAGAATGCCAAAGACCATATAGTGTTGTAAACATGCTATAAAGTCTAATACAGAGTTAAATAATTGTAGAGATTAGCTTGTACCCTATGCAACTTAACTTTGCAGGCCAAATCCACAATCTTACGCCTTTTAGTATAAGGCACAGGCGCTTATACCAACTGTTGAGGGTTTCAAGGACCTGGCCTACAAGATTAGGTTGGGATATGCCAGTTTAATCTCTATGACACTGAATTAGATTTCTAGAGCACGTGTACAACACTATATGGTCTTTAGAGTGCTAGTCTATCCTTCACACATGCGCTTATAAATGAATAAGGGCTATGATAATATCAACGCCTGGGTCTGGAAGCGAATGCTGCCGTATAAACAACGTTAGGTATGAAAAATAACTGTTTTGTAACTGTAAAAGTATATATTTTAAATAATCGTGTCCATGTCTGCATCCAACCGTATCTGCCTTTTCATGATAGCCTTTGCTTCTTGATAAATATCAAAGGTTTGTTTACTAGATTTAGCCCCAATCAAGATATTGTCTACATATATATTACTCATGATATTCAGGGCCAACTACCCCTTCCCCTCTGCCCACTAAACTACATAGTACTAACTGATAGCCATAATGGCAATATTTGTTTTTCAAATTATCACTTTAGCATAATAGCATGCTATTCTTAGTTACGGACATTTCTGAGATACGGACAGTAGTATGTACCAGACCGCCTGGATAAGAGAGGTTTCACTGTACATGTATACTACTACACTCACACGTGTCATCATCATCTGATACAACTGGTTCCTCATAATGAGTAGTTCCCTTCTTAGCTAATCTCTTTGATCTTCTACACATCCAATAAGACACATGTACATATTGCAAGTGACGATATATGCAAACCTTTTGATCACAGCAACCTTATCAGTTTTACTCCTCTTTGGTGCATTAGTGATAGCTTCATCATCATCACATGAAGATCTACTCCTTTTGGTTGAACATGTCTTGGTAACTGTTTTTAACTGAAATAAAAGTGACACGTGATAAACAAGTGTTGCATAAAATGGCAGACCAATATGGAGTTTGTTTTCAAAACTATAACTGGTACAGTGAACCCTTGTCGTCCGAACCACAATGTGTCTCAGGCAATGATAAAAGTGTTCAGCTAAGTGAATTGTTTGGATAACTGATGCCCATACATTTATATACAAAGCTCTGTTGAAATACTCTAATAGAACATATACATGTGTGCTCAAAATACTCTAATAGAACAGTCATTTCCAATTTTGGATAAACAAGGGCACGGATAACTGAGGATCTACTGTATAGCTAGTTATAGTGTCGCCATTGAATATTTACAATCATTGTCTTCATCAAAACAACTCAACCACTTTATTACAACAACATAAATAAAAATAACAAACACAGCTAACACCCCAGCCTTGATTCTATTAAACAGACCGAGATACTCTACTAGAACAGTAAACCACTCTAATAGAACAGTCACTTAATGACATCTATTCATGATCACTTGGTCATTGTGATTTGTTATACATTATTTGTGTAACAGAGAGCCTAGCAACAGTTGAAGTGGTAGGTATCAAGTACCTATAGCTACATTAAACTGACAATAAAATAAAAATGGTTAGTTTACCAATAGTGCTCGGTGATATACTGGTAATATACTTGTACTGAACTACATTCTTCAGTTTTTGGGTTGCATACTATTCAGATAGGCCCAAGAAATGATGCAATGGTCACAGTAACAAGCTAACTACAGCAGTAACATCGCACTCACTCGCATCTCTCAATTGTGTAAAAACTCGCTAATTAAAGGGCGTGGCACCAGTTTCCTTCATGAGTATTCTCCCATACGAATCAGGATGAATACTTGTGAAGGAAACGGGTGCCACGCCCTTTAATTAGCGCATTTTTTAATCACTCGCAATCGACATTCCGTTTGAGCGGTACCGCATTTACCAATATACCGTGACAATTTCCTCAATACTGCTAAGCACTATTTTATATAGAGGTTCTAAAATACCAGACTTCCTAGTTCGTATGCTAAAAATCATATCTATACCATTAGGGGACTAGAAACATTTCTAAAATCCCCCTTTTAAAAAGTGACCATTGATCCATTGCTGGTATGTGTTGCTGTTGTTATGTGCAAGGTCTGATATTGACAACTAACTTACAAAATAGCTTTAGCGTATTTGCTAAATTAACCCCAGGCCAATCACAGAATTGGAAATAGAACCATCAGGAAGTGTAATGAGAGGAGAATATGGCTTTCGCATTGGGTATAACTCCTCTAAGGCCAAGTGTGTTAGTGCTTAGAGAAACATTCAATCAGCCTGACAGCATTAATCAGTGTTGGACGAATACTGTACCTTGAGAAAGAGGCTTCAATGGGTAGAGTGATTGGTCCACTTAGTGACAAACCCTTATGAGTCCAAATTGATAATGTGTGTGATTCTGAAAAACCACCAACCAGGAAAGTCAAGGATTATAGTACACCCAGAGCTTATAATAAGAATTCTGTTGTCCTGTCACAATGTCTTGGCAAACCAGAATTGGCCAGACAAAATAGCCAAAATTGACTGGACATGTGGAAGATGAATGCCTAATATGTCCACTATAACATAGCAAATGAACATCATAGTCTGTCACATGCCTTACTGCAGCAGCATGTGCTTACAGTACACCAGAGGGTTGGCATTGGTACATTTGTGGTCACTCCCTTGGGTTGTAAGAATGTATATTATCTTCTGGCAACCAAGTGACCATTACTGTTGAAAGCATGCCAGCTCAGCCCTCAGGCTCCCTCCTTGCTTTGATGGGACACTGTGTCTGGACAAATTGCATTATGGTCAGACATCTATGCAATTTGACTGGATTTTGTCCAGTATTTGGACATTATCATAAGCTCTGTACACCTGTCCTCCCCTGACAAAGCCAGTGTCCATGATGACATTAGTCAAGAAATGTATTCTCTGAACTATGCGTCTGTTGATGATGCACAGTGAAGCAGCCTTTAGTACAGGTTGTCTACCATTTAGTTCACATGGTCTATATGGACAAGCACAGACAGACATTCAGGTATAGTTTCATTGCTGACCACAAACTGTTACAAGAAAAGTCTGCACCCACAACCTGCCTAATTTAAAAAGTCTCACAACACACATCAACACACTCAATTTACAACTGTTAATAGCTCTACCACATACCTGTGGATCATGTGATGTTACCCTCAAGTTGTCAGGAACACTCTGGAGATCACGATCTACATATCAAGTAACATAACAAAATAAGCTGATGACTAGACTTCCCCCCTCTGTGCAAGCTGTAAGCCCCTTTCCCACTACATTCCCTGAGATGCTTTGTGATTTCTGCACTGCAAAACAAAACTATTACACTATACATCACATTATATCGGTGTAGTATATCTACTGGTATTAAGATGGGTCAACTAACCTCTTACATGTCTGGTAATTCATACACAGTAGTTATTATTGAACAACACACATCTAGCAGTTATTTGAATTGCCAGGGTGCTAAAATCTTATTCTTATAAACGCCAGAATAGTGTACTACATTGGCATTTGCATACTGGATAAATATACTCCACCTCACATTTCATTGTTGAGCTGTAAGTTGATTACGGTATCATTGTCTCAAGAGAGTGTGAGTAAAATTAAATAAAGGAAATCATCTGTATTTTCTTAGTGGCTATACTATGATTGTAGAGGCACTTTTTGAACAGCTCTTCATTCGCAATGCTGTGTGATGGGGCTGAACATAGCTGGCAACAAAGCGTAATGGCTACTGACTTTTCAGACAGCAATTGATGGTTGAGGCACATGTTTAGACGAAAACGTTATGTCTGCCACCATTCCTTCTTTTGATGTGGTTTGCACAGGGTTCTATAACGTTTAAAAAGTAAACAAACAAGTAAATGGAAAATTTAGTAATGTTAAGTTCAATTATAGAAAGAAAAAGTAGCACAGGGATGCCACATAGATATGCATCTGCGACCACGCAGTGTCAAAGTGCGACTAAGTGTCAGGTTGTGACTAAGTGCCTTTTTCAATCTTTGACTGGTGACTTAGTGACAATATTTTAATACTTTTCGATTGTGTTAGAAATTTTTACCCTTGACTTGACCTTTGACTGAGACTTTGACTGCGGTCGCAGATCTACCTACAGTGAGTGCCTGTGTGTCACACCCTTGTAGTAGGGAAACAAGGAAGATTGTCTACACCTGCAGATATACTAGTGGAAATCCAATCCCTAATTCAGACTAGCTGTAGCTACCATGCATGACTGAAATGGCATACAGTGGAACCTTGATTACCAAACTAATTGGGGGAAAGGGTGTTCATATAATCAAACAGTACATAAAATCAAACTTCCATACATTTATATACAGATCTTTGCTCAACTACTCTAATAAAGCATACACTTGCTGACAAAATACCCTAATTGAACAGTCAATTTGGTGTTCGAGAGTTCGGTTAATCGGTGTTCAGATAATCAAGGTTCCCTGTATTAGCAGGTGTAGGCAACCTTCCTTGTTGCTATTTGTTTATGATCCCTAATTGAACTTAAAATTACTAACTGTTCCATTTTCTTGTTTATAGGTAAAGCTTCGCCGTACATCACTAACCAGACTGAGCTACATAGGCAGACCCGGTGTCAAAACACAACACTAATCTTGCTCAGAATTGCCTGCATATTTTATCTCTGACTTCGGAATCATTTTGACAAGCGATAATTCGGTTATCAGGGCTGAACAAGGTGCGAAATATCGACAACACTAATCCGTACAAGGAAACTGTTAAAGTTAAAATAGTGTACAAGACCAGCATGTGCTATCTTTGTGCTGGGGCCAGTCCATCCAGCCTGGGAAAATTGTTTTTAAAAATGGTGAACAAATCGGTGCAGCTGGACCAAATCACTGTATACTTCTTGATATGCCCCTTCCAGTGGATATACATAGGGGATTACCAAGAAATTAAATCCAGTTGACCTTCGCCAGTGGGACATTTGAGGAATTTAATCACTACAGGCTATGGCCTCCTGGATGAATAACCTACAGTTTACTAAAGTACACTGTGTGGGGATTTGTTTGCCACTACTTGGTATATCCTCACAAAAAATGATATGAAAAGCCACCTTTGCCCTAACTGGTTGGTTACCTAAGGGTGACATACAGACACTTACTGTAGGTAGATCTGTGACCACAGTCTAAGTAAAAGGTCAAGGCAACCAAATTTGTACCAAGTCAACGGAATATGTATTATCATGGCACAGCCATTGGAATAGCCTTTCCACCTTATTAACTGAAGTGGAATCACTACATAGTTTTAAGATGAATTATTTAGCCAAGCTTTAATTTGTAATTTATTTTGGGGCACAACTGAAAAACAACTTCGCTGATGCTGTCTCCCTGTTAAAATAACTATTTTAAAAACGGTCAAGGGTGAAAATTTCCAACCCACAATCGAAAAGTACTGAATATCGTCGATAGGTCACCAGTCTAGGATTGAAAAAGGCTCTTAGTCACAAGTCAAAGCATAATTTCGGCGTCGCAGATCTACATACAGCGCGTACCCCCTTTCCATTCAATCTCAAACGCTGTACTACCTAGCTATACGTGCAATAGAGAAGCATAGATTCCATCAGTAAAATGGAGTAAGCGTAAACTCAAGCATTGGTTCTCCCATTCAACCATTGAACTAATTCACAAAAAGCGACAACTATACAAAGCTTATAAACTCAATCCCACTCCAGCACTTCATGATCAGTATAGAAAATTCAGTAATGTTGTGCGCAAGTGCTGTCGGGACGATACTATCAATCATTCAGTTTCTGTGTCTGCGAGTTATCATTCTAACCCTAAGAGATTTTGACGATGGATTAACTCAGTTAAGAGGTTTAGAACTCCAATTCCTCCACTGTCTCATGCTGGACATAACGTTGCAGATGATTCTGAGAAGGCTGGTGTTTTTAATCAGTATTTCTGTTCAGTTTTTACAAAAGAAAATGTATCGAATCTTAATGAGCTTAAACCTAAGATCTCCCCAGTTACTACTATTGATTCAATCATAATTTCACCTGATGATGTTCTTGGCCAGTTGAGCTCTCTGGATGTTACAAAGTCCTGTGGCCCTGATTGTATTACACCTCGTATGCTGAAGCTAACAGCTGATCATGTGTGCTATTCACTGAGTAGAGTGATGAATAAGTCTGTTATTTCAGGATCGTTACCTTTTGACTGGATTTCTGCCAACATTGTTCCCATTCATAAGAAAAACGACCGACATTCTCCTGACAATTATCATCCAATTAGTTTGACCTCAATCATTGTGAAAGTTTTGGAACGTATAATTCACAAACATTTATATTCAGTATTGAGAAAAAATGACCTTTAGAGTCAACACCAGTATGGCTTTCAACCGAATCGTTCTACAACTACACTTCTGCTTCAAGCTTTAGATGACTGGACACTCTCACTGGAGCGCCGTGAGTCTGTTCACTGCTTGTTTTTGGACTATGCCAAAGCTTTTGACTCGGTTCCACATGAACGGCTACTTTTGAAATTAGAATCCCTTGGGATAAGTGGTAATCTGTTAGAATGGATGCGCTCCTTCCTTACTAAGAGATTTCAGAGGGTGGTTGTAAATGGTTCTTACTCAGATTGGGCACCATTCACTTCTGGAGTGCCACAAGGGTCTGTTCTGGGCCCTTTGTTGTTTTTACTTTACATAGATGAGCTGTCTTCAATACCTAATGTGTGCAAATTAAAGCTGTTTGCCGATGATGTACTCCTTTATTTTTGTGTGAAATCAGTGAAAGATTGCCAGCTATTACAGAATGATCTCTCTGCTATAGTCTCATGGTCTAAACTGTGGCAGCTTAATTTGAATCCTCTTAAGTGTGAGGCTTTATCTATTACCAACAAAAGGAAGCCTATTACTTTTACTTATTTTATTGGAGATCAACCAATACAATGGACTAATCTTGTGAAGTATCTGGGGGTTCAAATTAATAGCAAATTACAATGGTCTACTCAATGTCAGGCTGTTGCTACTAAGGCTACTAGGGTTTGGAATGTTTTAAAACATACCATGTTTGGGTGTGATTCGGAGGCTAGATGTAGAGCATACAAGGCTATAGTAAGGCCACTGTTGGAGTATGCTTGTGTAGTGTGGTCTCCACATACTGCTAAAGATGTGAATTTGTTGGAGGCTGTCCAGAGACGTGCTGCACGGTGGGCTTGTGGTAGTCGTTGGAACCCAACCACATGTTCTTGGTCTCTTCCCCATGAAACCTGTTATCAAAAGTTGCATTTACCTCCCTTGTGTTCCAGGCGTGACTATTTATCAGTTTGTACTCTTCAGGACATTTGTCACAATGGTTCCTGAAGTACTGTACTTACAACACGTTGGCTACACGTAGTCATTCTCTTTCTCTTGTACCACCCCTGTCAACAATTATGCTAGGAGGTATTCTTACTTTGTACAGGTATGTTTTGTCTGGAATCAAGTGCCTATTGATATCTTGGGAATTGCAACCCATACTGCCTTTCGCCATGCTGCATATAAACACTTCTGTGGCATTTTCTAAGTAATTTATTGTTAATGTTGTATTGCTTTCGTGTATAGGTATTTTGTTGTGTAATGTTGTCTTTGTTTTATTTTGTAGTTATTTTTGTATTCTGGACAGTACCTTGTACAGGCTTACACCTTTTGTACTTGTCCTTCCCGGTCTGTGGTAAATTGATAATAATAATAATAATAATAGATTTTAGAGGCTATGAAATGTATGGGGCCCAGGGGCGTAGTCAGGATTTTTTGAAGGGGGGTTCCAGCACCAGCATTGAGTTACTAGAAGCAGGGGTCTGGGGGCGCAGCCCCCAGCCGCTGAGAGACTTTCAATATTTTAATAAATTAAAACTCAGCAAATTGCTATATTTTATGCAAAAAGTACATTAATTATGATGCATTAAGTGCCCCTGGGATGAAGGTAGTACTAGATAAAGTCACCTAGTGGAAACAGACAGCATAACACATAGAGACACATATAGCTAGTAATCTGTAAGTGATGGTTATATCTCACTGTGGTATAGGAGCCATGAATCCACTAATACAAATGACGATCGAACAATATAACTATACAAATATGCATAGCATGAATTCATTTCGCATAACACAAGTGATAAATTACTGGAGCTCTATATCTTTAAACACTGCACACCAAAGCTATAGCAGTATAAGGTCATGCTAAGTTTTGCATTTAATGTTGGAATGTCTGAAAAACTTCATATGGACATGGATATTTACATGCATGTTCTATTAGAGTATACCTGACTGCTCTATTAGAGTATATACCTGACTGCTCTATTAGAGTATATCGATCTTTTTAACAAGTTTTGAAGAGGGCTCATGTTACCTTTGTAAATCCTTCCCTGAGAGATGAATGTAAGTTTTATCAATTGTTGTGCTGTGCCATTACACTATATTGCTCACTTATTTTGTCCTGCCACACTAAATGGTGTGTTAGGATCCTGCTTGCAGAAGTCTAAACTTTACAGGGGGGTTCCTGAACCCCCCCTCCCTAAGCCCTGTGGGGGCAGGAAGAAACAATCATGTGAATACACTTACTATAACTGAGAGTAAAATAATTTAAAATAACGATATTCACGATCCATTAGCAGGTTATTTAAGGCTGATGAAACTTAGGAAGGGCGATGGGGATATTGACTTGTAGGTGCATAAATCTACTGTAGGCTTGATACGCGTTAACAACTGTCGAGCACTATTTACACTCACTTCGAAGACTGTACTTCATCATGAAAACGTCGACACCAAACTCAACACTGAATCACACCACGGACACGAACTACCACTGTACTGTTCACGTGGCATCTATACGCGCGGGAAACTCTGTTGTTTTTGCGGCGTGTGCACAGTGTATAAAATCGCTCGAGTAAAATATAGTCGTGTGACACCTTGCCGCAGCCATGCAGCTAACACCAATGAATTTGAGTGATTTAATATTGTTGTCTTGATAGAGTGAATGCTGGTTTTTCCAACTATCCACCACTTAAGGCACCTAGTGCTGCATGGGGGTGGTGGCAAGCGAGGTGGCAAGGGTAGTCTATCTATCACGGGAAAGAAATGAAAATAATTAAAGAACCTGACAACATAGCAAAAAAAAAAGAAAAAGATACCCACAAATTTGGCCAGATGGAACATGATTGTTAACCTGGCCAGTTTGTGTCAGTCAACCCAGCTGACAAGTCACAATTTTTAAACTGGCTGTTCCATGACTCTTGATCAGGGCCCAGGGAGATGCATGTACTATGATTGGTTTTACAAGTACAATTGTTCCCGCTTTTTAAGAGAGATTTACCTCCTAGCTTATATTACTGGTTTGACTAATTGATTGATTATTTGTTTAACCTCATGGTAGTTGGCAAAAGCTGTTCGAGTACATACAGCAATAAACACAATACAAAACACAACTACTTAGCTACAAAACACAACTACAAGCTATACAACAATACTGATAATACAAGATAAGCTATCAAGTAAAAGTCCTTAACAGAGGATGTAAATTCATTATAATCACAAGTAGCCCATGTGGCTACAGCGAGGGAATTCCAACAAGCAGTGGCTGATGAGCAGAAAAACTTTTTGGTAGAGGAGAGATGACAAGTTTGTAGGTTAGCAAAGCTGTCCTTGCAATGTGTGTAGTACTTATGTTGGGGACCAAATAGGATTGGTGGATCAAGGACTAACTACCCTGTAAGTAGGGCTTACTGTTACTGTTATAGTAACAAAACATAGCACAAGTAGATTTAAACTTGATTTGATCACACACAGGTAACCAATTTAATTGTTGACAATGTCCTGAAACGTGATCATATTCCTTAAACTGGTCACCCTGCATGGATCTTGGTAGCATTATATTATAGCCATTCCATCTAACCTCTCAGCTCTATTAAGCAGACCTAGACTTCCATCACATTGCTTGACCTACCAACTAATACATGCAGCATATACGTTTTTGGCAGCCATATTCAGGAAACAAGATTGCTATGACCCAATGTTACACATACTGCTCTATCTGTTGAGCTTGTGACAATCAAAGTTGGAAGTTTAAGCCAATAATATCATCTAGCCAGAAGCCCAAGCATGTTTTCTGGTGTTACATTTGACCTGTTAGTGTATATATCAAGCTTCATTTTAATAGCTATATGGACAAAAATTAATAATATGTAAATATGTACGGTTGCTCACCATCAATTCTGTAAGTTGTATTCCTTGACAACATCCCATGATGCTGATAATCAATTCTGTATGAACAGGGGATTACACTGCTGGTTAAAAGATTGAGGTTTTATAATACATTTTGTATACCTGAGAAGTACTGTACAAGTATAGGCTGGTGTTCAAACCTCAAAGTTTGTGTGGTTCAGCACAAATTAACCATCAACAAGTTGCTTAATCAAATATACCATAGTTACCACTACTACTATATATATTATAGTTTAGTTGAGCAACAATATAAAATTGAGAGACCAAAAGACTTATCACTTGTGCAACAACCTTTACTATGTTACATCATCCAACCCATTGCATAACACCTTGTATCATGCACTTCTGTTGCAGGCAAACACAGCTACAAATAGATAAATAAAGCAAAATAGAAAGTTCAAAACTACACTATTTTACACACTACAAAGCTGCTTGGCAATTAGTCTATAGATAAAATAACTCAAAGGCCTGGCATGGGTGGTAACTTAGTTTTACAATAGTAAATCAACAAAACTATACTGATATTAATAATGAAACATTGTAACTATACAAACATCAGTTTATATACGTATTTAAAAAGACTATAATTGACTGTTTCAATGAATATCAATCTGTCAAAAGTACTATTAATACAGTCATTGGAAGGGAAAATGGGCAATGACACATAAGGAAGAGAGCAAGGTGGAAGTAACTCCAGTGGTACTAGGAATGGAGAGGAGGAATTTTGTTTTTCTTGGTGCAATTTTTAGTGCTATGTACTACATCTTGGTAGGATTAATACAAAGCAGTCTTTAGACTCTTGGAAACAGTTGGTATATAGTGGGAAGATACAACTCTCACATTACGTTAAGCTGCTAAAGAATCAAAAACTACATTGTAAAATTGGAAGTATGAATATCATACAAAATTTCCACAGGATGACTTTTGTATAATACTTATACTTCTGAATTTACAGTGTAATACTCTAATAGTAGTCTCGCGTGGCCAGACCACTTTTTCTCCCACAGCGCTTATTGATTAGGTATAAGTGTCTGCTAAAGTAATTAATAAGCGTCGTGGGAGAAAAAATACACACAAGACTACTCTAATAGAATGGTCAACTACTCTACAATGATTTACACTACTTCACATATTGCTTTATATCTCCTACATGCATTATAAGGAATCACGATGAAATGAGTTATATGTGCATCCTAGTGACCAATTGAGAGCATTGGCATGATTATAGAATAATCGACTAGATGGATTTAAATGTAAAAAACATTTTCATTGATTTTTATACACAGCTATATTGTATTGGATAGCTATACAGTAGTCAGCTACAAACTAAACAAAAAAGGACATTCTGTGATGATTTTGTGACAGAAATAAGACTAACTTTAGCTATATATGAGGTTACTGATCCAATAAAATGAGTGCTTATACAAAGCACTTTCCATCCAGCTACAAAAAACATTTCAAAGAGATGCATGGGAACAGATGCTGGGAAATTACGGGTTAGGCCACTGTGTGAGCTGAAATTGAATGTCTATTTTCATGCACGGCATTGTGCTGCCATACCAATTGCTTAAAGATTTAAAAAAAATTATATCAAGGATGGATTTAAGGGGTGCATGGAGTGCTAAGACACACCCCCTCTCCAAAAGTTTACCATGTGCTAGCTAGAAGACTAAAAAAAAGCTACAGTACAGGTGTATAATATATTGCATCTAAAGCATATTTGGGCAATGAAAAGATGGAAAGAGCAAGTAGGGAAGAGATAGTCTCTTCTAGGAAATTAACAAATTATTTTTTTAGCAGTAAATTAAAACCACTAGCTACAATTTAAAGCTGCTAAAAATCAAAATGCTCTAATAGAACATCGATCACTAAAACTGTAAGGAACAGAGAGTGGCTGTATGCACCCAAGAAATTACAGTACTCGATCAAGCTCCTCCACACAGTTTCTAGCATTCTCAGCTTTAGAACAAAACAAAAATAAACACTGTATGTATCTCTTCTACTTGCATGTTTCATTTGAAAGTTCATAATTATATTATTGGTGCCCAAAGCTTGGGAAATCCTAGATCCGCTCCTGCACATATATATATATCTTTTTATGCGTTGAATCATTACAATAAAAAATGTCTGGTGAATCAAATTTGAAAGACCATTCTAAAAATAACTTATATTAAATGGCTTATACCGGTATTTAATTAGCTAGAAACTTGATGCTTGGGTTGAAATGGTTCTATTTGTAACTAAGCTATTAATTTTAGTAAGCATTTCAAAAGTTATAATTAAGAGTGACATCTGTGGTTGCACTCCCAGACTAGACCCCTTATATATTTATAGGTTTTATCCTACTAGGGACCAGTGAGAAAGCTATAATCTCTCCTATCCTAGATACTTGCAATTAAATTGCACATTGGACATGTGAAGAAATTAGCACTGATGAAAGGATTGCAGAAGGATGGATTGCAGAAGGATGGATTGCAGAAGGATGGTTAGCTAGAGGCCTTAAACTTTTTATAGGTGGTTCAGCTTTCTTACTTATGAAAAGCAGTTAGCTATACTAATAGAACATAAACATACACCTATTGAGGGTTAACCTTCTTTTATCAACATAAACAACTAATTACAGCATTTCTTTAAATTCAAAGGAAGGCGCTGCACATGTACAACTACAGTTTGACCTGGTCCAGGAATTCCCTTCCACAACTTCATAAATACTTATTATATATGTGTATGTGTGTGTGTATATAAAGGAAGCAGAAGCCAAGAATAAATTTTCAAAAAAATTCTGTGAGCACATTATGTGCATCCAACGTCGGCCTGGCCTTCCTCTAGATAACGCATTCTGAATCAGGTGCTTTGCACATTGCACTGATAGTCCATGCTGTTATTACTTTCATTTTTGCCAAACCCCTGTTAGCACTTTCCACCTTCTAAATCCACACCTGACACACAACATAAAGTTTTATAAATTAAAATATTTTAATTTAATGTTGCTTTTGTAATGTGTATACATAACAACAATGCACAATAATTAGCTAGGAGGTTTAGTGTCAACAGTCGTTGCCATATTTTGGTGAGGGGTACACAACATACAGTTAAACTCATATACAATATAAACACTCAAATCATATTATTGTGTTGTCAGTGTAGCTAATCAAAATTCCATGGAGTTGGGAGTGCTTGGCTTTAAGAAATGATCTTTAATGTAGAAAATATCTGAGCACTATCGAAAAACACTCCTTTACTAGTGATACTATTTCCAGACACAATTAGCTCTTCTAACGTGCTGTTGTTTCTTAGACAGTTACAAATGGCCAATGCTCCATCATCGGAGATGTTATTGTATGAGATATCAACTATTTTTGTGTTAGTATTCTTGTATAAAATATTTGATATTATAACTGCATCAGTGTCGTCAATGCTCTTATAAGACAACTTATAAAACAATTCCACCGTGCTAATTGTAATTGTGTCATTTTTCCATGATAATTTCAGCTCTTGTAATGTTTCACTGTATTTGTAAGCATCACTGATTGCTATAGCCCCTTCATCAGGTATGTTGCAGTAAGAAATATCTAATGTTTTCAGTGTGGTGTTGATTTTAATTAATTCTGCAATCTTCTTTGCCCCTTTGTTACTGATGGTGTTACATGACATGATAAGCTCTTGCAATGTGGCATTTCGCTGTCTTGTAATGCTATCACAAATGATGATGATGCAGTCATCTTTCATCCCACACATTGAAATGCGAAGTTTTAAAATGTACAAATTCACTTCAATCAGTTCTCCAATTTTTGTGGCCCCTTGGATACCAATAAAATTGCCTGATACATTTAGTTCTTGTGCAGCATTATAATTTTTCAAACAGTTACCGATGGTTATTATTCCATCACCACATATATGGTTGTGAGAAATTTCCAGTATATTTATTATTGTATTTCTGTACAAAAGGTTAGATATTATTACTGTCCCAGTGTCGCCAATGTGTTTACCTGGCAAGATGAAAAATAAAGATTTTGTATTAATTGTAATTTGGTCATTTTTCCATGATATTATGAGCTCTTGTAATGTTTTGCTACTTTTGTAAGACTCACTAATTATCAATGCTCCACCATCAGGAATGCTGCAGTGAGAGATATCAAGCTTCTTTAGTGCATTTGTAGTTTGAATAAGCTCAGCAATGCATCTAGCTATCTCAATTGTGTCAATGCTGTTAAATGACATATTGAGCTCTTGTAATGTTGTGTTTTTAGGAATCCTGCTACAAATTATTTTAATGCTATCATTTTGTAAACAGTTTGAAATATCAAGTTTGAGAAGGTCAAAATTATTTTCAATAGCTTCACTAATTTTTACTGCTCCAATGTTGCTAATAGAATTCATTGATACATTGATTTCCTGTAGTGTAGTATTTTCTTTGAGGCAGTGACTAATGGAAATTATACCATCATTAGTTATTTTGTTAGATGAAATATCAAGTTTCTTAACAACAGTATTCTTGTGCAACATGGCCATTATGACTGATGTTTCAATGTTACCAATCATTTTATTGGCCATGTTACATACTGAGCTTTCTACATTTATAGTCAATGGAATATTACTCCATGGAAATGATATTACTAATGTTAGCAATGTGCTGTTACTTTTAAGAGCATCACTGATGGAAAGAATGCCATCTTTTACAAATTTGATTTGTGAAATGTTGAGCTTTCTTAGTGCTTTAGACACAGTAATGGCATTTATAACCATCACTGCTCCCTTGCTAGTAATGGCACTGTGTGAAAGGTCAAGTTCTTCTAGAGATTTATTACACTTCAGACACTGACTGATAGCCAATGCTCCATTATTAGATATGTTGTTATGTGAAATATTGAGTAATTTTATTGCTGTATTAAATCTAATAGTTTGTGCAATAATTGCAGCTCCTTTGTCAGTAATATTATTATGGGAAATGTTGATCTCCCATAAATCATTATTATGTTTAAGACAATCATCAATAGCTACAACTCCACTGTCAGATAACCTATTCCATGAAATGTCAAGTTTTCTTGTGATAGTATTGTTGTGCAACATTGCTAGCACTAAAGCAACCAATTCTTCAGAATCACCAATTTTATTACCAGAGACATCAATTATTTCATCCCGTCTATTTAAAGTTATCATTGCAACCCATAAATGCTTTAAACCTTTTGGCATTGACACAGTAAGTTCTAATAGTGTGCTATTGATTTTAAGACAATCAGAAATAGCTTCACAGTCTGATAATTCATTGTATGATATATCAATTTTCTGCAGTGTTGTGTTTTTATTCATGGCATTAACAATTTTTACTATTCCATCATTATTTATCTTGTTATAAGAGATGTTAAGATTTTGAAGTGTGTTATTATATTTAAGACACTCAGCAATTGCTGTGGCTCCTTCATCACTAATTTGGTTGTTTGAAATGTCAAGTAACTTTAGACTTGAATTTTCAATAGCATTAATAAAAATACTACTTGCCCCAGCATCTTTTATTTCATTATTGGAGATAATCAGAATCTGCAGTGTTTTATTGATCTTAAGACTCTTGCCGATGGTAACTGCTCCATCATCATTAATACTATTATGGGAAATTTTAAGATTATGTAGTGTCTTATTGAACTTAAGACTCTTACCAATGGCAACTGCTCCATCATCATTAATAAGGTTATGGGAGATGTCAAGAGTCTGCACTGTGGTGTTAAAATATAAACCAAATGCTATGAATACTGCAGAAGTATCATTTATATTGCTGCTATACAGGTGAATCGTGTAGGGTGGCCATTCATGATAACTATCCCACCATATGTTGATTTTGACCTTGTGGTTATCTGTTCTTGCTTTGTTCATAAACTCTGTGTACAATAAAACTACTGGTTTATCATCAGAATTGCTTCTAATTTTCCTCTGTGATACGTTTACTTCAAATAAAGTTGTGTTTTTGACTAAAACCTTTTTGATTGATTCAATGCCATTCCTACCAATACCACAAAGTGTTAGTGAAGTTAGCATTGTATTTGATTCTAGACAGTCTGTTAGTTGCTCAATATATGTTTCTATGCCGTTATCTCCACAAACAGTTAAACTATGGACACAGCAATTTTTAATAAAAGCACAATAGACAGCCCAAGGGGATGCCTCGTTATCACTGAGATCAACATATTCCAGTGTTGATGTGTTTATTTCATTTTTAGCAATATGTTCTAGTAAAGTGTTCATACCAATGCTTCTGAGATTACATTTTCCTAGTTCCAGTGCCTTCCACTTCTGTGAGGTCGAAGCTGACATAAAAAATACTAGAGATGAAATATGATGTGGTAGTAGTGTAATGTTACTAAGTGCAACAACACCATCTTTAACCATGGACGAAATTGATTGTGGTATACTATGATTCCTTTTGGCCTCTATGAAGCACTGAAATATATGTAAATATTTCCTTTTATCACTTTCCAAATCCTGACGTAATAGTGGTGACCTATCAGGAATTGTGAATGGCAGCTTTAATTCCACTTCACTCATCGAATTGTCGTCTTTAGTGTCAAAAACATCTTCTGCTTCAATAATATCATCACTGCTTTCTTCAGTGCTTACATCGTTAGCATGATCACTATGCATGTAAGTAGTAACGCCATAATCCATAATAACATCATCAACACCAAGTGAATTGTCAAGAGTAAGGAGATTATTGCTATCACTGGTGTTAACATTACTTTCATTGCCAGTGTCAGCATTATCAAGAGTATCAATTATATTTGAGGCAGATAAGTTATCAGTGTTAACCTTTAACTTGGTAGTGTTAACAACATCAAATTCATTTGTACTGATAAAAGCATTACATTTGTTAGTAATGTTAGAAATGTCATGATGTTCATCATTAAAGACCATAAAGTAATCAGAGTCCATGGTACCGGTATCACTTTTATCATCACTTATTTTTGACTCTTGCAGTTCATCTCTGCTGATGTATTTTGAGAAAAAATTTAACACATGTGAACGTATTCCAAGAATTCCAACATACATCATCCACATAAAGTTATACTGGCCATCCCAAAATGTCTTTTCCATCAGTTCTGACTGTTTAGAAACAGTAAGAGTAGACACATGTAGGGCAGCAAGGTATTCTTGCATTGTGAAGTGAAGGAAATTAAAAGATATGGTCCTTCCAGCTCCTCTATGAACGTAATGGCGTACAGCTTGCAAAAGACCATACCCATATATATCTCCAGTGGTGTTACATATTTCTGGACAGACATTGTTCATTTCATCATATGAAAATACTAACTGGTTTTTTTTCAGCCCAGTAAAGGCTAATGCAGACAACTTTCGGATAACTTGATAAATGTTTTTAGGCAGATCAGCAAGTCTTTTTATTTCATGCTCATCATATGGATCTAATTTATTCAAATGTCGATACACTGTATGGACAATAAAGTATTCGTTCATTTCAGTTAAAGTTTCTGGCAAGCTATCCATCTGAAGAAGAAACAAAAGAATTGCTAAATGAAGTGGAACAAAACAAAGACTGTTTATAATGGGATATTTTTGAAGATGTTTATCCAATTTTTCTCTCTTATTGTCAGGTGCACCAAGAAGTGATAGTGTGATATACCTGTCACGTTCTTCTGTAGAAAATCCCAGTATTTCAATTTTTCTGTCAACTAAATCATGTAGGAACAATGTGGCGGTTGGTCTTGAAGTGATCACTACTGTGGATTTTGAAAATTTGTAACCTTTAATAATGTCTGTAACCAATGAATCTTTTTGTAGCGAAGGGGAGTATTCATCAAACCCATCAAACACAAATGCTATGTTTTTTCCTTTGGACTCTTCAATGTCTTTCTCTAAATCTTGTGCTAATTCATCACTGGTGAACAGCTGCAATAAATCTTTCACTGATTTTATTGTATGCACTCTTGGGTCCCTAAGAAAAATCAAGAATGTTAACTTGCATTCTTTAAGCAGTTCGCCCTGAGCCCAAAAATAAGTAATTTCTTTAGCTAATATAGTTTTTCCAATTCCAGGAGCACCTTCTATTAGAATGCGCTTTGGGAGTTTAGAAGAGCTAGAATGGGTCGTAGTATGGTCTACAAGAGGATCTGCTTCAAAAATGTTTTGAATGTTTTTTGTGACCTTTGGATCTGTTGACACTAACTTATCAATAAAAGGAGCACCTTCTTTGAATCGTGTAGATATTTCAATCAGTTCTAGTTCGGTTCGTCTAGTTTTATAATGTATCAGTGCAACACTTACAATTGAATTTGGCTGGTGTGGAGGCCATTCTTCTTCCTGAGGCTTTTGTCTGGTTTCAATATAATCAAAACGCAAATCATCAGCTAGTTTTTTTACTGTACAAAAATAACACAGATTACGTTAAATACAACGTAACTTAGAGGAAGAAATGTGTATCTATTAATAACAATTTTTCTGGCTACTTTATTTTTCTCAAAGCTATTGCACATTGTAGTGATAGACACTAGTATGGTTATGTATTGTGATTTTGTAATTATAGTACACTATGTAACAGGGTATGTGAGATGTGAACATGTCATTAGGGAGGGACAATGTGATTGTACATGGTGTAAGTTGTATGATTTTCAATCAGTCTTAATCTCATCTATATAAATCTCTGAATGTAACACTACATTGTAACAGGAGTCTATGAACCATTTCTTTAACATTTTCAAAGTTGTACACTATCACTTCACCCAGTTTTCAGCTTAACACATGGCCAGTTACTAAGTGGTAGCACCTGAGCTGGTTAATGTCAGTTGCCCCTCTGAGTGGGAGAAATGGATACGCTAATTTAAACGATGTACATTAGCATCAGAAATTCACAAAAAGGAGGAGGCCTCACAAATAAACACTGTAATATACTCAATGGGCAATACAGCGGATGATATTTGATCCTTATGTCTCACTGAAGAAGATGCAAAAGAAATACAAGACTGTTAAAGAGAAATTTGACAGTTACTTTGTTAAGTGGCACAATACAATTTAAAGCAGACTTGATTTAATGTATGCAAACAAGAACAGGGCAAATCAGTTGATGTAGCACTATATTATAAGTTAGCCGAACATTGCTCCTATGGCCAACTACACAATGAAATGATTAGTGGTGGGCATCAGAGACTCCAACCTCACTGAGAAACTGCAGCTCGATGACAAACTAACTCTGAAAACAGCTATCCATTGGCAATGTGTCCGTCAATCTGAAACTGTTAAGCAGCAACAAGAGAAGAGCAACAAAGTGGACACACATAGATGATATTCCAATTAGCTCTGTTTGAAGCTGCCAGTAAGTTACTTCACACATGTAATGTACGTAGATCGCCCACCACAGCACATAAATAAACAGTATTACCCTTGTTTGTATTTACGTGGTAAAACAACTACTTGTGCACGTAAATACTGGATACTATTATTTTGCAGTCTTTGTGAAAATTGGGCCACTTTTAAATTATGCATCAAAGTTCAACAACAACATGTGATATGTACACACACAATCCAGTTTCACAGGCTTGTGTTAATTTACTAAGCAACTATGACAGAAGTGACAATGGGTAGTGACTTACAAGACACCACTACAAACCTATGGCAGCAACAATCCAACTCCCATCAAATTCCAGGAGCTGAGGTCATGATTATTACTGTGGCCCTTGGTTCCCTCCCCTGATGGCACCAGATGAAACCCTCAAGGGTACTAACAACCAATCTCTCAGTGTGAAAGGCATGTTTGTATAAACTGTATCAATTACTGTGATACTTACACCGATCAACACTCCTATGCTATTACAGATACGTACTGTTGGGCTGGTGGTCCAGTCATAGAGAAGTTAAATTTGTTGGCCAGGGTATGAGCTATACAAAAAGCTACATCAGCCACTGAACGATTTCCACAACTATTTACGGGCTTGAAAAAGCTTCCAGGGTCATATATGTACTAGCAAGTCTCAGACAGGGCTAAGCCCTTTTCTCTGCATGTGCTCCACCAGGTAGCTGTGCCCTTCATGGAAGCAGTGAAACAAAAGTTAAATTATATGGAACAATTGGGGGCCAGTGCTCGGGTTTAAGAGCCAACAGCCTGGTGCTCGAGGATGGTAGTTGTTTCAAAACCTAATGGTCAAGTGCAAATCTGCATGGACCTAACCTAATTCAATAAGAGCATCTGTAGAGAGAGGTATCCACTTCCAGATGTAGAACAAATTCTCTCACAGTTGGCATGCGCAGGTGTGACGATTTTTTTTCAGAACTGGATGCAACTTCCAGTTGACCAGAGTTGACTCTTCTGACAATGTTTATCACACCTGTAGTAACATCAACTTATATTTATCACTGATTATTGTAATTATAATTATAATTGACTATGTATTTCTTAAGTGTTTTGTGTACACAATTAGAGTCAGTATGCTGTAAATAGAGTTGTGTGTGAACATGTGTTGAGAAGCATTGATTAATATTGTTTTACACTGGTAGCAGAGGATGGCAGGTCACATTAGTCTTCCCAAGCCTTTCGCAAGTGGTGATGTAAAAGAGTGGCTTCAGTGATTCGAGATCTGCTCGCGAGCAAATGGATGGGACGCAACAAAACGGGCAAAGAAATTACCAATGCTACTTGAAGGTGAAGCATTGGCAGTCTGGATAGAACTGACTACTGAACAACAAACTAGACAATTATGATCAAGTTAAGATGGCACTGGAAAAAGCGATGATGCCCATCAACCTTGTGCCACTAGATGATTTTCATCATAGAAGACTTCGACCAAGTGAAGCCATCACACTGTATGCACATGATTTGAGGAAACTGCTCACACATGCTATTCTGGGTATGGCTCAAGCATCAAAAGAGCCTCTGTTGCTGCATCAGTTTTTTGCAGGAATCCCTGAGCCAATCTCATGACAACTAAGAGCCTCAGGTGAAGTAACAACTTTAGACAAGGCAATTGAACAAGCGAGACTGCTGATGACCATTAACCCAGAGCCAGTGGCTGCTCTTCAGGAGCTCACAAGCCAGATGACATGCAGATTTTAAGAGAACAAATGGCTGCTCTTACAGAGAACAAGTGGCTGTGTTGACAACCAAGCAGTCAAGGGTTAGACAACCAACAAGAAGACTTCCTCCTCGCTGTTTTAATTATAATCAAGTTGGCAACCTGCAACGTTACTGTCACAATCAAATATACTTCTTCTGTGGTAAACTGAGTCATGTCTCCAAGGATTGCTGGCATCAGGGAAACGCCAACAGGGCGCCTGTACAGGGCAGCAGGCGTCCAAACCAATAAGCCCTGATATGAATTACATTGACAATGATCATGCAGTTATAACAGTAGCAGCTATGAAGCCCATAGCAACAATGATTAAAGGACGATTTGGAGGAGTGGAAGTAAAATTAATGCTGGACTCTGACTCATCAGTCTCCTTAGTACAACATGATGTTCTGCAAAATGCACACAATATCACTCAAGTAGCAGCACGGCCGATACAGTTGGTGACAGCATCAGGTGATCGGCTGCCTATTCTACAACACATCAAGGCTTCAGTGCAGCCGGGTAAGTTAAATGTCTCACATGAATTTTTTGCAGTTAAGACCCTTGTTGCCCCTGTGATTTTGGGAATTGACTTCTTACAGGGAAACAGGCTAATGTTAGATTTTACACAAAATCCAGTAGCAGTTACTAACCAGCCACTCCAAAGAACTGCTCTGACAGTGGATAGTATGGCAATAGCCCAAGTGGTCCCAATATTTGAAGCATCTCAGAACTTAACTTTTCAAACATGTCCCATACCTATATGTGACTGGATTTTGGAAAAACGATCCAAATCACACATTAGAAGTTTCGAGATAAATGGTTTTAAAGAATTGAAGCCAGCATAACTCTCCAAGGATAGCAAGCACGCGTATGAAAGTTACACAAAAGATGCATCTATCTGTTACCTTTCAAGCCACTTCCAGTACTTGTAGCTGCTTGTACAGTTTCCCGCCAAATAAGATAGAAAATCTGAGCAGTTGGACGAGCGAAGTAGTATCACTAGTGCTCACAAAGGGGTGGAGGCTGGGGGGTGGCGGGGAGGGAAAAAGATAGGCCTCAAAATGGAGGCAGACCACGATTGGAGTCCAGACACGAGATTACAGGGCTGTGCTGGCTCCTTAGTGGCTGATATGTAACAAAATCTACAGAGAACACGTCTGGCCAACATTATAAGGCTGTCCACCAGTAAACCACTGATTCTTGCCAAGCCAGGTCCTTCACAAGGCCTGAAACCGCCATTTGGGCACTCCACACCACCCAGAAAAGATTTTTATTAAAACCAGCCTAGTGTAGCTTGAGTAGTGCTGAGGGTCAAAACTTGTAGTACGATAGTGTAGCTATCCACTGGTGGTGTTAGTTTGATTTTGCCTGATGTGCGATTTGGTTCGGTTCTGTAAAATCTGGTCACATATACTAATCAAGAACCAGGGGTTGATATCATTGATGACTGTGCCGTCCCTAATTATGGTGCCCCATCAAACTCAGAACTGCCGACATGTTTGCTCCTTAATCTTCAACATGTCATAGAAAAATACTGTGACCTGTTCAGTTCTAGACCTGGGTACACTGAAGACGCATGGCATTATATCCCCACAGTGTGAAACCCGGTGAAGGTACCACCTAGATGGATCCCTGCTCATTACCGCACTGAGGTTTGCTAGCAACTTAAGACCATGTTAGATGAGGGAATTATTTGACAAAGTAAGAGTCCCTGGATGGCACCAGCTGTTTTTGTCCCCAAAAAGTCTGGGCAACTTAGAATTTCAAAATTGTTTATCGTAAAGGTTCCTCCAACAGTAATGCTGATTCTCTCTCTCGTCTTTCCTCAAAACCTTGTGCTGTCACTATAAGCTTACCTCACTATTCCCACGAAGAATTCCGCAGTGGTCAGTCTAAGGATAATACTTTATCTATGGTTCTCCAAGCTAGTTTGGAATTAACAGACACTCCACAAGCTCCAATGTGGAACAAAGCTCCTTTCTATAGATGGAAACAACTTTGGCACCAACTTAAAAGTAGTGGATGGTGTACTGTATTGTCTTGAATTACAGCTGGTCTTGTATAAATGCCTGTTCCCATTTAGTTGCCGGGGGTATACAGCATCATTACAAAAATAAATTCCAGGTCTTGAATAAACGCCGGGTCTCAAATAAACGTCTAGTGCAGTCATTATTTTTAATAATTCCACGTGGTATTATAAACGATGAAGTGAAGAACGTTTTATAGAGTTCTTTTTAAGCTTAAATCTGTGAAATATGCTGAGGAAAACATCAAGGAGAGTCCAGGAGAGCACAACACCAAAGTATGAAGTTGACTTGTGAATGCTGATCAGGTATATAAATGCCAGGCTTGTATAGTTGCCGGTCTCGTTTAGTAGCCGGGGTAAAAAGTTGCTTGAAAGAAATAAACACCCAGGCCGTAATTCGAGACAATACAGTATTCTGTTGCCAGTGCTCACCTAGCCCTATATGCATCAGTCAGTCACAGTACCTGTATTACCACATGATCTCCAACAAGGTGCAATTAGTTGTCATCATGATGCTCCTACTGCAGGCCACTTAATAGGTGTGGAAAAGACTCTTAATCGTCTATGCCACAATGCCTTCTGGATCAACATGGCCAGAGATGTAGATGAATATTGTAGGCAGTGTCCCATTTTCCAACAGTCTAAGCTCACTATACCACAACCAGCACCACTACAAAACATTTCTATTGAACAGCTATGGCAAATGGTAGCCATTGATAACTTACAAGTGCCATTATCAACAAACAATAACTGTTATCTACTGGCAGTTTTGGGAGTAACGCGTTACTTATGTAACGTGTTACGTAATATTATTACTTTTGTGGTAACTAAATAATATAATGAAATACGCTATAAATCAGGTAATATACGTAACTCAAGTTACTTTACTTACAAATCTAATGCGTTACCTAAGTAATATAGTTACTGCAACGAGTCTAATATTACATAATATTATTACTACAAGTAACTAGGTTACTAGTCTCGTTAATTATCGTCTAAGTAACGCCTAGCCACAACGAAGTAACAAAGCCTACTGAACGAAGCTTATCACCTGCTTCTTACTTATAACTAAGATTGCACATTGTCCAACAATGCAATCATGTCACGTGATAAGGTGGTAGTTTCACACGTGACAACTTAAGGCTGTGGACACAAAGTAATATAATATTTATTATTATATATAGTTACTTTATTTTATGGGTAATATGTAACTGTAACTAAATAGTTCAGTTGCAAGTAATATATAATATGTAACTAGTTACTTTTACCAAGTAACTTGCCCAACACTGTCTACTGGTGATCCAAGACTACTTCACCAAATGGGCTTATGCTATCTCCATTCCAGACCAAACAGCTCCTCGCATTACATCTGAGCTTATAAAGTTTTTCAGCACATATATGGCCTCCACAGATTCTCCACTCGGACCAAGGCCGTATTTTGAAAGTACTATCCTTACTCAAACCTTGGATGCTTTTGGTATCTGAAAGTCACGCACAACTCCCTATCATCCTCAAGGAGACGGTATGGTAGAACGATTTAATAGAACTCTGCTACAACTTTTGAGGGCTTATGTCACTTCACAGCACGATTGGAGCCTACTTGCCTTATGTTCTGTATGCATATAGAACATCTCAACACTCTTCCACTGGAGCCTCACCGTTCCTCTTGATATATGGTAGACATCCAACACCTTGCCCACTGGCAACACAAATAGGGTATGAAACTTTATCCCACCCAGCACAAATTCAAGATAAACTTGCAGAACTTCAGGACTTTGTTCATTCAAATCTCACTCAGGTAGCTCATTCACAAAAATGTTACTATGATCAACATGCTAAGTAACACACGTTTAACCCTGGTGACCCAGTGTGGCTATCCATACCAACAGCAAGAAAATTGGACCCCTAATGGGAGGGGGAATGGGTTATCCAATCAGTTAAAAGCCCAGTTACTATAGAAATATGTAGAGGTAGACAGACTAAAGTTGTACATATCAATAGACTGCAGTGTTGTTATGTTCCAGGTACTCAAGATTCTGTTGTTAATGATACTGAGATCAATCACAAGATTCCTAAATGGCCACCCCCTTCAGTATACCACATGATTCTTCCATCAGCTCAGCAAGCTGAGACTTCCCATTATCATCAATGCCACCAAAGACCACCAGACCGCTACAGACCATAAGCTTGTGGTCAAGCTTTAACTGGAAGGGGCGAGTAACACTAACTTACATTTATCATTGATTATAATATCATTGTAATTATAATTGTAATTGACTATGTATTTCTTAGTAGTGTTTGGTGTATGCAATTAGAGAGTCAGTGTGCTGAAAATAGAGTTGTGTGTGTGTGAATAAGTGTTGAGAAACATTGATTAATATTGTTTTACACACCCTTTGGTCATTATTGTTTTTACAGACTTCCCTTTGGCATTATGTGTGTCTGCCCCTGGACATTTCCAACACCAAAAGACACAAATCTTCAAATATCTGTGTGTTTCCCTATATATGACAATATGACAAGATGCAATAAAAGCACTATTACCATTGTATTACAATTACAATCTACTGGTATGATTCTGAACAAGGCAAAACATCAGTTTTGTCAAAGACGAGTCCTTTTTTTGGGACAGTTAATTGATGGAATGCAGATTGAGCCAAAGTTTTAGCAATTCAGATAATGCCAACTCCTAAGAACAATTTCATGCTACATAGATTTTAGGCATTGTTAACCATCTTAGCAAGTTTATGCCATGCTGGCAACAAGACAAACCCTTGAGAGACTTACTCGTGAAAGATTGTCATTGGGTATGGGGAGCAGTGTAAATTAACTTAAGGCATTTGAAAACCTAAAACAAATGCTCTGGTACTTACCTGCTTTGTTATCTAAGGTACCCTATAATGGTTTTGGCTGATGCATCTTCATATGGCCTAGGGGTCATGCTGCTCCAACAACAACTACATGTCAAGGGAACCATAAACCGTGTTCAGTGCTAAAAATCTCAATTATTTGCCAATTCAAGTTCAGAGGTTCCACATGGAAATGACTATACAATATCGTGTGTTTCAGGATATGTTGTACTGGATACCAGCAGACCACCTAGTACCAGTGATCTTCAATTTAAGCCCAAACACAAGCATTTGTCAATACAGTCCTACAAAGTATTCCAGCTACTGAACAGCACCTCACAGAAATCAAAGAAGCACAATCAACAGATAGAGTCTGTGTTCAAGTGAAGAATACTGCCAGTGGCTTAACAGGACCTATCTCTTAAAGAATTTCTTCTATACTACGTACCTCATTTGTACAGAACTATCAATTGTAGATGGATTGTTAATGGGAGGTTACCAAATTATAATTCCAATACAACTGCTGTATGAGATTTTGGACAAGCTACATGATCGTCACCTAGGATTATAAAGTACTGGGCTTGAACCAGACAATCTGTTTGGTGGCCAGGACTTGCAATTCACCTTGCAGGGAAAGTTACATAAGAACTGTACAGAAAATACACCAGTGCAGAACCCATGTTGTCCTCTTCCTTACCTGATCTCCCATGGAAAAAAAGTTGGCACAGATTTGTTTGAATGGAAGAAGAATCATTCCACTCTGTAGAGAATTCAGCTATAAGCAAATTATCCTGTATAGAGTTCAGCTGCAAACAAATCACCCTGTGGAGAGTTCAGCTACAAACAAATCACAGTTCAGTCACAAATGAATAACCCTGTTGAGAGTTCAACTACAAATAAATCACCATGTGGAGAAGTCAGTTGTGAACAAGTCACCTGGTGGAGAGATCAGCTACAAAATAAATCACCATGTGGAACTACAAAAAAGAGAGCAAACAAATCACACTGTAGAGAATTCAGCTACAAACAAGTCACAGAGTTCATCCACAAACAAGTCACCTATAGAGTTCAGCTACAAAAAGTCACCCAGTAGATTGCTTAGCTACAAACAAATCACCCTGTAGATACTTCAGCTACAAACAAATTACCCTGTGGAGAGTTTATTAATAAAAAAATTTGCCTTGTGGAGAGTTCAGCTACAAGCATGTCACTCTGTAGAGAGTTCAACTACAAACAAGTCACCGGTAGAGAGTTGAAGCTACAACTTGTGGAGAGATCAGTAATAAACAAGTCACCCGTAGAATGTTCAGCTGCAAATCAGTAACCCTGTAGAGATTTCAACTATAAACAAATCACCCTGTGGAGAGTTCAGCTACAAACAAGTAACCTTGCAGATAGGTCAGCTACAACAAGTCACCCTGTAGAGAGTCCAGCTATACATTGGAAGTGACTCTGTGGAGAGTTCAAGTTGCTTTGTAGAGTTTCTGCTACAAGCCAACCTGCAGGAGGGTTCATGTGATAATTTTCATACAGTATTAATTTTAAAAAGATTGGATCATTATAAGCAAAAATGGAAATATCCACAGAATTCAGCTCTTAAACTCTTCCTCCTTTCTGCAGTAAAGAAAAAAGACAGGTAAAAGAAGCTCCAAGCCAGCCATAGGCCGGCTTTGGAGAATATACGGTGGAACCTGTCTATAACTTTGGGACCAGATATATCTGGCCTTTATATACAGGTGGCTGTTATAGAGAAAACCTGCATAAGGTGGTCAGCAGCATTTTAGTGGCTATGACCGTTATAAATGAGTAATTATTATTAAGAGGCTCGCGCCAACTGCAATACAAAAATATTGTACTAGTTTTTAGTACAGAAAGGGCAAGGTGAATGCTAGTTATAGCTATTGAATACGTGTATGAAGCTTAATAGATTACATAGCATTCATTGAAAGGCAGGAAGTGTGACAATTGTGCATTAATTGAAACGGTGCTGTGGTGCCAGGCAATTGGCTTAACAAGCCACCACAAAAGGTAGCGACTGCTATACGGAGGATGAAGTTATGTATACAGTGATTCATAGGCAAATTCTTGGTTGGTTATTGTACACGTTAGACAAGTGACCACTTAATACAGACCACAATGCATACTTTTGTATAGGGAAATATTTGGGACCTCTTGACCATGGCTGTTATTAGTCTCATGCCTAGACCGCTTTTTTCTTTTTGTGTGGGGGCGGAGAAAAAAAGGGTCTGGTGGATCTCCAATGCTTTTTTTTGTGCAACCAGATCTACAACTTTTGGGGATCGTTGATTAGTGGTGATGAATAGCAAAGGCCTGTTAACGAAGCGACAATAAGAAATACGGCACACGTGCCCAAGGATGCAGCTTTGCCAAACAAACGCACGCCATCTTTCCTATTGTTGCTTCATTAACAGGCCTTTGTTTTTCATCACCACTAATCAATGATCCCCAAAAATTGTAGATTCGGCTGCACACATTGGAGATCCACCAGACCCTATTCTCCGCCCCCCAAAAAAGCGGTCTGGGAACGAGACTAGGCTGTTATGCAAAGGTGACCGCTTAATCCAGGTGACTGCTTAATCCAGGTGACCATAACACAAGTTCCACTGTACATGTAAATACAAAAAGAAGTAATATCTAAACCAAAACAGCCAAGCTGTGAATTAATGGTGCTGCCTCCAAAAAGACCAGGGTGAAAAAGATTATGAAATCCAAGGTGGTGGCTAAGACATGGCTGTGATGGTAGGTTAATAGTAAAATCATACAGTACGCTAGCACTGTATATTAGGGATCATGGAGATTCCGGTTTTCCTAGCCAAAAAATTCACCCAAAAACCAGCTTCACAACTCCATCCTGGCACCTTGGCAGTATTGATTAGGTATAACCAAGCCCAAAAGTACCTTCAGTACAATCCTAAAGGCTTCCAATAAATTGTTACAAAATTTAAAAAAAATTATTCAATGGAATTTTCTACTGACTAATTGCCCGCCTGCCTGCCTGCCCGCCCGCCCGCCCGCCCGTCTGCCTGATGCCTTCAGGCAAGCGTAATTCAATAACAGCTAAGGCTATGGGCTTGATTGTTTCACTGTTCAAATTCGCTTCCTCCCGAGATGTGCCTTTTGGCATACCGCAGTACATAAAATGCACACATCATGGACTTACCTTTATCCTCCTTTGTGTCCCATTTCTTTTTGGTGACAGCCCAAGGTGTCGATTCGCGGTAGCGTGATGCATGGCTTCCCTACAGCACATTTGTAAATGGGAATTGTCCGTATTTTCCGTGATGACTCATATCAAACATTTGTAAAATTTACCATACATTACGTTTTTACACATTCCGGCATGGTTGTGGTTGTATCAAAAATATACCAACTTTACACATGGTACCATAACTTCCCCATACTATGGTTTATGGAGGTGAAATACGGCTCATTGTAATCCTTATTGACTGAATTAGGCATTAAATGTTCACTAGTACATCTGCAGGACTGGTGTAGGCAACCTCCCTTGTTTCCATACTTTTTTTATGATCCCTAATTGAACTTAAAATTTCTAGTTTTTCCTTAAACTTGTTTTAATAACAATAATTCAGGTGAATTTGGTGCTGAATGGAGAAGGCAACACAAAGTTCATTTGAATTGTTGTCATTAAAATTTTTGTCATTAACTTGCCATTTCTTGGCCGTCACCCTGTATTTTACAATAGTTTTCACCCTTGCTTTTTTGGGGACCTCACCTTTTTTTGCAGCTTGGCTGTTTTGGTGTAGATATACAGTGTGATGATGCCAAGCATGGGTATAAGCGATCAAGATTAAAAACATAGTTTGTCACTTCTAGGAAACAATTTATTGGTGCATGGATATTATAGCCTAACCATCATGGTAATTGAACATATGAGTTGAATGGAGTTATAGAAGACACAACTGCAATAATAATGAATGTGCAGTAATTGAGGGCTACACAAAATTAGCATAATTATCTGTGTATGTACTTACATACTTATATAAAAACTTTTTTCACTTTACTCCAGCTAATTCTCACATGTTCAATATCATGACATCACGCTAGATTACTACACAGTTCTACACCTTAAGTCACATAAAGTCCTACAAGTCTCAGTTGTATTACATTTATAATCCTTGTATTAATTTTCTGGTTGCTTTTGTTAGTAATAACTATTTAACATAATAGTAAACAATCAGTTACTCTTCATTTATACACCACTACTTATAATGGTGATGGTCTTCAATCAACAAATTACTGCTAATCTCACCTTGGGCACCGTCAGCTTTTGGTTTATCAGTCTGGATCTCCTCACGTTTGTTACTATTTGCAATTTTCTCACTAGTAGTGGTGGGGATATCACTTATTTCAGATTCTAAGAATAAAAGATAAAATTTAACTTGTTAAATGATTATAGCAAATTTTGTACCAAATAAATAGGAAAATGTGTGGAATACAGCCAAGGTAGAGTACCATTATGGAGTGGGTGCATGGGCTGATGAAGCTACATACGAACATAGTTTGTGGAGTGCAGTGGTGGCAAAGACTGAGCAATAGTAAAACTACACTGCACATTCCCTTAATATGTACGTAATGACATAGTTAGCCTCTAATTCCATTCTGTATTGTACTTCCCCAATTATGGTGAGGAAGTAGCCACGAGACTATCATATAAAGCTACAAAACTTTCTTTGTATTGCAACATCATCAGAAGTAGAGATGGCTAGTTGGGCTACAGTTTCCCCACCTCTATTTAGAGGGGATTCAAACTCAGAAGGCTAAAATTAAAATATATATATATACATATATATTCCTGTGTGGTATGTTGTTTTTATACCCCTGTAACAAGTCTGATTAATGCTCAGCACATAACTACTACATCGTGTGGCACAAAATGACTAATTATGGCTACAACCAACATAGTAACAATAGCATCACCCGCGAGTGCCTTTAGTATTATACGTTACTTCCCCTTTCTGGGCTAAACAAATTACAGGAAATAATAACATATTGTATTCACATGTGATTATTAATACAAAATCAATTGTGCGTAGTGCTATGTAATGATTTCAGTTTTTTCATGTGTGAGCATATAAGCAAACAGTCAATAGTCAATCATTTTATACCTATACAGGTGGCCTGATTACCATGCCATACCTGGACTGCCTCTCATCCGCAGAGGCGTAGGCAGGTGGGGTTCGGATGGTTTGGGCGAACCCCCTTTCAGTGACATTTTTTAAAATTTAACTGTCAGCCTTGGAACTCTTCAGTAGGTATATGCTTGCTGTTGCGGATCCCTGAGAATCAAATTGTGAATCATTAATGATAAAACAAAGTGATTCTATAGGGTGTATCATGTGAGCAAATTGTGCACGTGATACCTGGTGGAAACAGGAAATCTGATTGTGAAAATGTTGGAGATTAGTCGAAGGGCAGCAGCTGCAATAATCGTGATATACACATGTCAGGTTAGTACAATGTATTGAATATGATATATTTACACTGTGAATGTCTGTTTATTACAATGTTTAGTGCCATAAGGCGTGCACGTGATGTCTCGAATGTATTGGAGTACAAGCCAGTCTAGTGACGAGTTGAGAGAGAACCAAGAAAGATGTTAAAGTTTGTACTTGAAATAACGCTTTGCTAACAAAAGGAGCTCAGGAGAGGATCCTGGAGAAGGACGGTGCGCTAGAAGATTAAAGCTGGGAATCAGTTTGCTATCCAGAAGTGAAGTTTCATACATTAGGGTTATAGTGTTTATAAGCTGCATAAACAGCAGTGTAGGTTTCAGCTAGATAGATGCACACACATTTTAATGTTACTGCCTAAGGGCAGATTATGTGTATGCATGATTTTCATCTAGATACTGGCTGTAGGAGAATACCCTGGGAATTTTCCAGATATTCCACTTCCAAATTCGAACCACCTTCCAAACTTTCCTGGCTACACACCTGATCTGGTTGTGGTGGTGTTAGGTATGGAAGCACTTCAAGTGGTGGTTGATTGTCTGAGGAAGTCAGTACTATTTTCATTATCAGTAAAGTCATTAAGTGTGCTACCAGCATCTTTGGTTTGTTTCATGTGATATCTGGATCTTCTAATCACAGTTCTTTGAACAGTTTAAATGTGAATGGTATGAAAATGAGTTGTCATACTGTAACAGGCTTCCAAGATCTGTTAACTTCGTGGTCTAGGTCAGGTAGTGGTTTTTCTCCTGATGTTTCTGTTTCTGTTGGTGCTGTGTAAATTTCTCCACTGATGGTAGGCTAGAGCATGGCAGAAATTGTTGGCATGCATGTGTGTGATCACAGATGTCTAATCGTTAAGAATGGGGCTGGTGACTTATCCAGTCCTCTGATAGAGGTATTTTGAAGTAGAGAATTCAGAGCATTAGCCAAATCATGGAATTTCCAGATAGTCACATTATCCACAATCAAATGGTCTGGTGGATTGCAATGTGCATACTTGTTCAACAAGGCTCGAGATGACGACAAAGGTACGGAGATGGCTTTATTTGGGTGAGAGTTCTTGAAACGAGTTTCCCTATTTGAAGTAGGCAGGCTCCCAGTCCAGACTGGATAGCATAAATGAATAATGCCTACAGCTATTGGGTCAAAGTAGTGCAAAACTGGACCAGAGTAGATGATAAAAACATTTCTCAGTGCTGTAGTTTGCTTGGCTCCCTAATCAGAGAGCACATCAAATTTCAACAGACATCTTTAAGGGGGGGGTAGTAATGTGATACGAGTCATTGGCTTCAAGAAAATTGATACCGAGCAAGCGTGGATGTCTGCCTGGTCAATAAATTGGTGAAACTATCTCAGCTATTGCCTTCACATTAGCTCTGGCAGTAAAGCACACTGAACCACAATGGTTTAACACAACAATTGACAGACAATTACTACACATGATTACCTGCTCCTGCGAGATGACACAGCTTGATCATACAAGGGATCACCACTGGAACGGTAGTAAACTTTTCAGAAAACAGACTCCACACTCCAGTCAACTATTTTCAGTATGCAATCCCAGAGTCAGTGGCAAACTGAGGATGAAGCACCTCTTGTGGAATGTGCTATAAATGTAGTAACATCAATGCCTGACAACTCCTTTAACCACTGCTTTGCAGTTTATTGGGCTGCCACGGTGCAAGTTTGAAATATGGAGAACATTTGAAGACATTGTAATTTTCCGATTAGCTGTACGGGTATAAAACTACCAAAAATGGCATATTTGTAGGGCGCACGCTAATAGTCATGTGACCATTCAGAACTCTTTTGAACTTTAATTAATGCTGTCTTGTATGATTTGTTGTAACTGTTGTGATTTAATATTCTGATCAATATCATCATAACCTCCGCAACAATTGGTGACCCTGACACGGAAATGACAGAAGAAAACAACCAACAGTAAGAGCTCGCTTGCGTTGCCGCAATTCAGCTGAAGATTCAAGCTTTCGCCATTTTGGCCAGCTGACCCCCTAGTATGGTTCGCACAAGTCGAAGCCCAATATACCAGAGACCAGAGGTAATTCATGACCAGAGGTATCATGATGCAGAAGACCAAGTTTGACTATGCTGTGGCCTCCCTTGCTCCTGAGTTCACAATGGAAGTCTGTGACCTTATATTACAGCCTCCTGAGGCTACCCCATATGACAAACTCAAAGAGCTACTGATCAAATGCAGTGCCTCCTCAGAGCAATGCCGCTTACAGCAATTGTTTAATGCAGAAGACCTGAAACCAACACAATTTCTACGACGAATGCAACAGCTCCTTGAAGAGAAAGTGACCAACACAGATGAGAGAATTATTTCTACAACGTTTACCATCAAATGTCTGCATGGTCCTTGCTTCCACTCCAGACACTGAAAACAAAGAAGACATATCTGTAACTTTGTAGGCTACCAAGAATAATGAATTCCTTGAAAGCGAAATGGGTGTGCCCCATTCATCCTCGAACTAATAAACGGCAGCCTCAATTTTTTTCTCTAGAGAATTTGCACAAGAAAATACTGTATGATAGATGGACCATAAAATTGTTGAGAAGAATGTTTTGTGTATACAGTGTGCAAGGCGGTTTGTTTGAAATACAGTACTTATTCTTACCTGTGCATAGCAATATAATGGATTACAACACGATTCATGACAAATACACAAGCTTTTTACAAAATTAATTGTCTAAATTTGTAATATCATAGAATTTAATTTTATACACAACTGAATGATTAACTGCATGCCTTTTAGACCTAGCATAATATCAACTTGTTAAAGGATTCCATTACTACGTATTACCTTTGGTCTACGTTCTTTAGAAAGACTATGAGCATGTCATTACCATGTGTATGTCTATGACTACACTTTCACACTTTCAGCCATTTCTAGCACACTAGTTTTGATTGTTTTTGTATCTACACTATTGAATTTTCCATCATGATACAGTTACAGTACCTGGAGATTACTCAGAAGTACTTGCTCCTATGCAACAGACACTTATAAGAATGGAAGAACACCTGCTAACTGTGCAAGCTGATGTGGAGAGTTTGAAATGCACTCAAACTCCAAGAGGGTAGGTAGGGAGCACGTCTCTCTGAGAGTCATAAAATCTTGCTTGTTACAAAGTAAAACAGTGCAAAGCATTTTTTCAACCCCAGAACTGGATTCAGCAGTAAGGATGACGACAACATTGCCACATGCCTGATTTGGGAAGCTTGAACACTATCCAGAAAGAGTTATAAATCCACAGTCCAGTCACACTCATGCATTCAGGCACTGTTCCTGGATTCATTTGGCCCTCTCACAGATCTATTAGATAATATCAACAAGGAAAACCCAAATTGTAGAAGATGTAGAGCCTACAGTAAAGGCTGCTCTGATCTATCATGAGAAATACATATCTGCATGCACATGTACGACAATACTCAATCTGAGTCTGTACAGTACTGAAATAAATGAATACATTTTTCATCCCAGTGCAACACTGAAAGGAGGACAACTGTATCAGAAGGGTACAATAAAGACCTTGCCTGACTTTGATCAGCAGACCACCCGGATACTGGCCAAGAGCCACATTCGGTGGTCAAACCAGGGAGATAATTAGATCAACATTGACACATACTTGTGTCATTCGGACAGAGTTTGAATCTGTTCTCTTCAGTAACAAATACATTATTTGGACTGTCTTTTTCAGAGAAGGTAATGGAGCACCTCACAAAGCTTATGACCCTCTGACAAGCTCAAGGTGCTGGTCTGAAGACAAGCCAGGCTTTTTCCAAGAATCCCTCACAATATAATCAGTAAGGGGGCAGATTCAAAACAAGTGGCAAAGCAGTTACCAACATTCCAGAGGAGGGACCAGCTCAATGGACAAGGGTCCAGCAGCCTACAGTCAACATACAAGGCCCAACAAATGAGTAGAACTCAATACATGCATCCCTTTAATATCAACTTCAAAAGTGTAAATCGAAAATTGTTCATCTTACACAATAGGGTTTTGTGAAGCCTCAGGCAGCACAGCTGTTACAGTACTACAGGCTCTATTCATTACTCATAATACAGGCCATTTTTAGTGCAAAGATATTGTTCACAGGAGTTCAGAAAGACAAACAAATATACGAACACACACTTCAAGGAAACCAGGTTTGTACCCACAGTCAGCCTGATCATGAGGTCGGCTATGGGCATGCGTTTGGTTTAAAAATTCAATGTCCTAGACAATAATTATATGATTTTCTACACATACACATATAATTTACTTAAGCACAATCGCCACATTCTAGCTTCTTCTTGTACACGACGTATATATATACACCTACACATCAATGCCTACACACAAAAGCTAACAAAACCTCAAGCTTTGCACGCTGTTTCACAATGATTAAATGTATAATTTGACAATGAAATGTAAATGCTCTGTACCTTCAGTGGCTTCTAATAACATTTCTTCAATTTTAGTTGCTGCATCATTCATTTCAATACCAGGTGCCCTCACAGCTTCTATTAACATTTTCCAAGTTGCCTTTGGCTGTTTGCAAAGCCATAACTCCAACATCTCTTCACAAGCCTTACCGATGTTAGTAGCATGGTTTGTTTTAATTATATGTAAGTCTTTTACATCTTCTTCATCCATCAACTCCAACCCAACATCATACCATTTTGGAGCAACTAACTTTCTAATATGTCTCAAATGCTTATGAGCAGGATGATCAGAACCTGTTATGGGGAAGGAACAACATTATTATGTACAGAGTGCTATCACAAAGCAACCTTGCAATGAGACATTTTGAGATCTTAATTAAGATGTCTACATATTAAAAGTGTGAAACGTGTGAACCTAAGTGGTTTGATGGGTGGGAAAGTTGACAAGTTGATGAATATACAGCATATTGGTGGATTATTAATTTGGTAAAGGATTGCTTTTAAGTCATGCGAGACTGTATCGGCAAAATACTTTGGCAGAGGCATATTTTGGTAAACAAAGCTACCATGTGCTAAAATTCTTGCAAAACTGACCATGTATTTAGTGTACATATATTGCTATGAATATTAATGCAACTCAGTGTTAATGCCATTTTCATGTATCCAAAGCTTGATATTTCCTGAATGGAAATTTACCATGTCTGCTGTGGAAGTGTAGGTAACTCACACATTCTTTAGTTGGTTTACTTCAAATTTGGATGGCAGTAGGAGCATAATGCAGCACAATAACAGTGTTACTTATGTATAGATGGGATTACGAACAAAAAGGAGTTTATTGTGAAAAGTTTCCAGTCTTATAATGGACTAATGGAATGCACCACGTGCACCAGCCTGTATGCAAATATTCTGGATAGGAAACATGCAAAGAATTTATTAGTCTGGTGCCGCCCACCCTTTCACGAAAAGTAAGGGTCAGATAAAATACAGATCCCATATCAATTTTAGCATAGAAATTCCATGCTAGCCAATTAATGTGGGCCAATGACATTCAGCAAACACGAAACACAAATTGCCTTGGCAATGCAATGTCTGTATTCAAATATCTTACATACAGTAACTAGTAGTTACATACGTTGTCTAACTGAATTAATTTGAAACTGATAGGGGATCTGAAAAGGACCAACCAGACTGAGAATTTATTTGGAGTGGCCTAAGCAGAGATGTGTCTGGAAGAGTGAAGGGAGCCCAAGCTAGTCTCTTGAGATCGCTACCTTTCTTTCCTCTCTGGGATGGAAAAGAATTGTTATAGCTATATGACCTTACCCTGCCCACACTGGTTTCATCCTGTGAGCAGTCTTTGTGATCATATGTGACTGATCATGAGGTTGAGGTTATCACACATAATATTAAGGCCACTCCAAGAAAATTCATTTTTCCCATTTCCCGCCCGCATGCAGATTCTCTTCCCACATGGTCATTCATTATTGCTGTCAACTGAACATTTTATTCATTATTTATCCTGTGATTGCATAGCAGCAAGAGTAGCAGTAACTAGTTTAGCATTCAGAAAGCTCATTTAGCTAGCTTTTCATTGTACAGGTTCTTATAGTAGTTCAAATATTTCTACTGTATTCTTACCTGTAAGTTAGTTATGAATTTCGAAAATTAGTGGAAATATCTATAATGGATAATGAACCGCCCTCCCGCATGTATTTGTGAGGTCAATGAAATGGGAAACAAGGAATTTTCTTGGAGTGGCCTAATGTTCACTGGATATGCGAGACCAAATTCAAGTTTACGTGCACATGACCATGATCATGAGTGCCCAAACTTAGCCCGGTGATCAGGCGTAATATACAGTGAAACCTGTACATGCGACTCTCGTGTACATGTCTATGGATGATGATGATAATGTCATGAAAAGTATGACAACATACAAGAGAAAATGGGGCCCAGACTGAGGGGTATCGAGTTGAAATAACAAGGGCCCTGGCAAGGCTGCTGACATAAAATGGCCTTAACAGCCAACTTCAACCGTCACATGCTCAACAAAAATTTAAGATCTTGTAGCAGTGGACCATAATGATATTGTTTTCTATGGCTAGCAGCTAATAAGTAGTGCTTGGTATTAGTAACTACAGAAAGTTATAATAATGTGAAGGAATCGGAGGAGACTAACACCAAGTCTGGTCTACTTAACGATGTTGAAAGATTAGAAGGAATGGTGCTAGGAGGGCTCTCACTAGTAAGATGGCCAGGGAGATCAGCATAAAGCTTAGAACTGGGTGACAAATCTTTCAGAAGACTACGAACAAAAACTTGTAAAACCAAGTCATGGTGCCAAGTGTATCAAGAGCCACAGAACAGCCAGTTAAAATGTGGTTGGTTGTGGGCTGAGTTGACTGACACAGAGCACAAACTGGATTAGTAATCATTTTCCAAATTTATTGGTGCTGGCAGTGTATCACAACCAGCACGGAGAAGAAATGACAGTTACTTTTCCGGAAGTCCAAACATCAGCCTCTTCCACAGAGGACAAGCTTGTTCCAAGTCAACTATATCCAAGAATTTGTTCTGTACCGTCAGTGACTCAAGCATAGAATCCAAATAACTTATATGAGATTATCTCAGATTGCTATGAGCAGCCTTAGCAATAGTAGCAGAGTGGATATTAGATACAGAAGCTTTAGCAGCAGATAGAGTGCCACAGACAGACAAACTGAGACTCAGAAGCCAATAGGGAATGGCGCAATTCAACAATCAGTGGTCTGAAGAACGTTCAATGGCCAAAACATATGACAGCTTTACACGCACCTTAAAATGAGGTAGAAAAGGAAGATCTAACACTAGGATGAAAATCGGTACCAGGCCAGTGGGGCACAATTCCGAGGTAGATTCAACCATCTTTCAACAAAGTTGATTGAATGGATGTAATTGAAGACACACTGAGCCTCTCTATGGCAGTATGAAAATGAATAACAGAAGACACGTAATTTTTTAAGATCCACACTTTGTATTCACCTCTTATAGAACAGTTATCAATATGTTGTAAATAACCTAAAATTTGCTGCTTCATATTGTCAGAGGCTAACTTCTGGGTAGCTGAAAAAGAATAACCAATGGTCTTACCCAGGAACTTTGTTCAATTGACATCACATATATTGATAGTAGCTATTACCATTAGACATGGAAAATTTTGTGGTGGACTGATATAACATGATGGCCATTAAAGTGAAGAGAAACACACTTGGAAAGTTGGAACTGAATCGAAGCAGATCTCAATTGCCTTTAGGACTAAAAAGTATACCTATATATGGGCCAAAATTTTCATCAAGCAGGTGGTTGCATTAGATAGATAACTTTGTAACATTTGGCGAATATTACAATGGCCTATTTAGACAGGTGACCTCTTTACAATAGCAAGAGTAAATAATGGAAGATTATTAATTTTACTCTTGATAATAGTGACTGTGACTAGCTAGACAGGTTTCACTGTAGTGATAACCTGAATAAAGTTATATAGAAATCAATGCAAATAACAGCGTACTTACGTTTCTGAGGTATTCTCACAGCTCGATTAACTTGCTGGTATTTCCCAGCCATTGTCACGAACCACTCCCTTCTCAGTCACGTGATACAGGGTTTTCAGTATGGCGGACGTACTGGCGAATAATTTACAGAAACAGTTCGACTTCATAAATTGGCCTCCAACCAAGCCTTTACAGTCATTGACTACAGATACAGAAGGGCAATTAGATGAAACTCTTTGTGGCAAATTTCTAGACGAGTTATGCAAGCTACTAAGGAACCATTGCGGACGCCAGAACCACATTGATGGAGTAGCTGTATCTCAGCTCATATGCTACACAGATAAATTACTTGGAGTGTTCAATCATCCAAATATATGCGTGCAATTACAAGCAGCTAAATTGTTATTTTACGATGAATTTAAAGTTGTAAAACTAGTGACGGAATTATCACTTGGTGATCTGGACGCCAAAGACATAAACAGTAAGTGCATTTGTGTTTTGTGTCAAAATAATTGTTCATGATAACTCACAATGTTGGCACCAAGCTATACAAATGCAATCAGTATAATAGCCCAGCACGATGTCAAGGTATGTCAATCCTATAATGTGATCTAGTGTGGAAAGCCAGTCTTATGCTGGTTTAATTAAATTTTAGTGTGATGTAGCTCGACAATGGCTGAAGCTGCACGTACCAATTTTTCACAGCTTCTAAACTGTCCACTGTGACTACAAGTATAGCCAACAACCAGTGGCGATTCTAGACCTGACCTACAGGGGGGGAGCCAAGTAGGGAACAGCTTAACTATTGTTGTTTGGCTGTAGTATAGTGCTGGACATCATAACTTTCCAAAATCGTAACGTGCTGTATAATTTGGTTGACCACTACTCATGTACACTGTATATAACCAAAGCGCTGTAATTTTCATAGTGTTTGTCCTATGACTACGCAATCAACGTCAGTTTACACTCAGGCATATGGCTCACCACTGGGCTTGGTAAAAACAGCCAGCAATAGTAGACAACTCAAGCCTGGCTGATTTTGACCGTGAAATTTGATAGTGTTTGTGGTGAAAAATCAAACCTGCTGTCATGGGTGATAAGACCGGCTTTCCCGGATTAAGTCACCTATTAGTCTTACTCTGCCTACTCTAATTTCTTAGGACAGGCAGTACCGAGACATACTGAAAATGTAGTCATGCAATAAAAATCCTTACAAGATAAAAATAATGCTCTCTTTTAATCCTGGCACCATAACTTCTGCATACTTTAATATACAGAGATGGGATTAATTAAATCATCTGAACCCTTGATATAGTGATTCAAGTGATATAAGAGTTTGTGCAGGAACATAAGGAAAAGGCAGGATAGAATCTTGCATCAGAAAATTATGTCTATATATATACGTGTGTATAATACAGCAAAAACTTAGGATTTTATTTGCGAGTTCCACAATGTATCTGTATACTGTATCTCTGTAAAATAAACAATGACTCACTTTGGACAAATTCTTAATTAGCATGCTTCAATGTGGAATAACACCAAGGTTGCTAAATTCAAGCTCGCTGTACTTTAAATTTGTAATTTCCTAGTAACTCTGGTCGGAAACTTCTCCAATAGAAAAATATGAGGTAGTGAATGAATCTCACCATGGTAACATCACAACAAAAGTTCGGGTAGCATTGTATAGAGAAATACAAGAGCAGCTTTTGTGTTTGTTTGTTTGTTTGTTTAGAACACTATGGACATTATGGGTGCTAATGACTACACTTAGCATTTTTGTAAGAACAGTAAAGTACATGTAAATTGCATAGGACAAGGACAATGTCTGTCAACAAAAGTTTTTAATTAACTGGCTAGCTAATCAAAAGGACATTGATGCATAATTCATAATTACCAAGGGTAAATTCAGTGTTATGTTAAAATTTTGTTCAGTTGACAAATCCCAATACTGTACGTATATATACCATGTTTTAATATGACTAATCAACTGCATACATGATAGCAACTTGAAGTCGTCTCTAGGGGAACATAGAATGACTTCAACTTTATTTTCTGTAATGGATGGAAATGACATTGATGGGTACATAAAACCTGTGAGAGTAATGGAACTTAGCAAATGTAATAAAAGTTTGTAGACTGAAAAAAGAAACTGACTGAGATTTCAGATCATATTGAGTAGATAGTATTTTTTATCCGGCCATGCTTGTAAATAGATTTGAAACAACCATGGATTTTTAGTATTCTCTAGTGTTAGCTCACAAATTCTGCGACATGTTTTATTCCAGACCTTCAGCAGTTAGCAACTTTTCAAGTAACAGCACATGTGGTGTATTAAAGTACTGAATCAGATGTTGGTGTTCCTGACAAGCATTAAATTCAAACTCTACAGCCTTCATGATGTCATTTCATAACAAATACATCATGTGATCTGAGTTCTAAAGGAGTACTCGAGTACCAATTTACTATCAAACTACCAAATGAAAGCAGCACCATGCACATGAGTACTTTTCTGCCTTAGTTGCAAATGCCCCTACCCTGGGTATAACTTTTGGTAGCAAATCTACCCAACTTACAGTAGGTTGGGCATGACATTGGAGGGTATGTTGACTGTGTCCACTGAACATACTGTATAGCACAGTGTCTAAGTAACAGATGTGACGTTGTGGTTGACGTTTTTGTAATAACTTTATACCATACATTCTGTAGACAAAACCACATAGAGCCTATAATAATTGAATTGCCTGCACGTAGTGTGATCTATATGGATACAGTGCAGAGGAGGCTGTTAATGCATTATAATATAACCATAATGACGTATTGTTGTGCATTGCTGTACAACTAAGCATGATGCCCTGAATTGGTATAAATTGATATTTTTGAAATATTTTTGTTACATCATGCGAAATATAGTTTCACAACACTCTACCCCAGTTTATTTGGTTAGTGGAATTATTTCAAGGAAGATATTTATTTTTGTGATTTTTGTGGATCCACGAAAATTTTCTCCATCGAAATTTGCAGCTCGATCTAAATAAACATTATAAATTCATGAAGAAGCAAAAGTTTCCGCCCTCAAAGTTTTGGATGGTGGCAATCATTTTCCCATCAAAAATTTCCCACTATACGGTACTTCTAAAAATGTTAAGGTGGGTACAGTTCCGTATATGTACAAATTTTCAAGAGACGTAATTTTAGCAGATTTTGCAGTTGCTTGGCTGTCCACGAAATTTTCATTCTGAAAAATTAGCAATTATCAGGGTTAGCTCTGTGCTTTCTAACAGTGAAAAATGAGTGGTCCTCGAAAATAAAACCATGAAAATCCTGAAATTAGTCAATCCACAAAATTACGTCCCTTGAATATTTGTACGTGTACAGTACTTGTTTGTTAGCTAGGAAAGCCACACAAAGTGTTTGGTGACTAAAAGAAGGGCTCTTGGAGGTGTGACACATGGATTTATTAATTTATGCATTAGAGTACTTTTGGTCTAATACTGCAGAGTCAGGGTGAATTGTTTATGGGCTATTCTCAAGATGTGATTTTTGACGACCCACTTGGATATGAATCTTGCCATAGTAATGCTATGTGAGACGAGATCATAAATGACTCCTGATATAATTGTAAACAACTTTAACTTAAATTTATGAATAATAATTGAATAGTTTAATGTGCATGGCATCCATTAATTTTTTACCTCAGACTCCTAAAATAATTTTTTTTAAATTATACACATGTGGTTTCAGGAGTGTGCACAGGAATTTTGAAATGGGGTTCGATAGCAGTTATATGACTGTTTTATTAGAGTACCTGAAAGCCCTGAATATCTCAACCTTTTCACTATAATTATGTATTGTTCAGAATAGCATTAAATTGATATGCTATAATGCATATCATGTGATAAATCATTGTTATCTAAAATAAGGAGCTGTGAAGTACAGTACGTATGTCCCACTTTTCCGTGATCTTTAAATTTGGAAACCTGAATTCTTAGTTTCGTAATATTCCAAGCATTGTGTAAAATCTCCTGAAAACCCTTGGGTATGTCGCTGAATTTGAACTGTATAGTTTCTGATTATGTATTAATCATGTACTTTTACCATTTTAGACAAACTTATTTTCAGCCAAAGCTTGTTACTGTTGGAATGTGCTATGCTAAACTGTTTGTCATCATTTCCAGCCACTGAGATCACTAATGATAATGGAAAAGTGCTCTTGTCCTTATTGTATAAACATCTCATAAATATTCCGCACTTGAATAAGTCTCAAAACATGGTAGGCATTTGCATATGTGTATTACGTGCATGTAGTGTGTGTGTGTGTGTGTGTGTGTGTGTTTGTGTGTGTGTGTGTGTGTGTCTGTGTGTGTGTTTGCGTGTGTGTGTGTTTGTGTGTGTTTGCGTGTGTGTTTGTGTGTGTGTGTGTGTGTTTGTGTGTGTGTGTGTGTGTTTGTGTGTGTGTGTGTGTGTGTAGTGTGTGTGTGTAGTGTGTGTGTGTGTGTGTGTGTGTGTAGTGTGTAGTGTGTGTGTGCGTGTGTGTGTGTGTAGTGTGTGTGGGTGTGTGTGTGTGTGTGTGTAGTGTGTGTGTGTGTGTGTGTGTGTGTGTGTGTGTGTGTGTGTGTGTGTGTGTGCGTAGTGTGTGGGTGTGTGAGTGGGTGCGTGCGTGCGTGGGTGTGTGTGTTGTGCGTGCGTGTGTGCGTGCGAGTAAGTGTGTATTTGTATGTGCGAGTGAGTAAGTGTGTATTTGTGTGTGTTTAGTGTGTATGTGTGTGTTTGTATTGTGTGTTGTGCACGTGATTCAACATCTCTTTTTATTACATCATTTTACATGCATGACGTATACTATACTAATGTGCTGGGTGGACTTAAGGAGCAAAACTACAGAGAACTTTTTGTGAAACATTGGTGGAATTTATCTTGGGAATGCGTGCGGAGATGTTAATTAAGTACTCTGATTTGGTATATGGACTACTGAAAGAGAATCATGCAATTGTTTGATTTGGAAAGAAGAAAACAGCCATGTTTGTAGGAAAATTTTATACTAGCACACTCAATTGTTGCACTGCCTTCTTGGGCAGCATCGCTCTTCTTTGTTTAATTGTCCTATTTTCAGTACATCGTACCTGTATAATGTATATACACATTTAAAAGTTCCAATTCCTGCAATTTGACATGATCTGATGAATAAGCATTAATTAATCATCTACCATTTCATGCACTACACCGATATATGTGCAGCATGCACTGCTCAAACGCAACGTCATCTCAGGGTGTGAGAGATTAAAACACTTGCTAATTAAATGGCATGGCACCCATTACGCTTGTGAGCATTCATCCCAAACGAAATGGGATGAATACTCGTGAGGAAAATGAGTACCACACCCTTTAATTAGTGAGTTTTTTAATCACTTAAAATCTTGCGAGATGACGTTGCATTTGAGCGGTACATGTAATAGTTGTAACACAAGCATGAGGGCTTTGCCTGATATGTATGCCCGACTTCCCGAGGGTCGCAGGCCCTAGGCAGAAAGCATACATATCAGGCAAAGCCCAAATGCCCCATGTTATAGCTAATATGTAAGGCTGATGGCCTGTACAGGGTGATCAATCACCCAAGCCAATACGAGTGCAGCCACTGGATGTATTATATATGCATACCTAAAGTTTTCAATTATGGATCAGTTGCTATTTCGTTCTGGTTATGTTTGGTTATGATGAACGGACATATCCTAGAGATATCACGGAGAATTTCGGTTACGTGAGTTTAATGTTTTAATCAGTGCTATTGAATCGTGTATGGAAAAATTATGAAGTTTACTAAGGGCCTAGATAGGTAAGCTTGCTTGTAGAGTTGTTACTCCATGCAGATGATCAGTGAATAAGCTATAGCACCAGTTCTCACCTTAGCTCAACGTTTTTCAAGTGGTAGGATGGCGAGGATAACAAAGCACTCTCCGTCTGAGTGGTTTTCATGGCGAAATCCAAGTTGTGCATTCTAATCACATGAGTATTAATCGATCCCCGCATTCAATTTCAGCCTCAACATCTATATAATCACTTCCCAGTTGTAGCCCGGCTACATTTTGTATGTAGCCTGGCTAACTGGGCTACATATGAAATGCAGTCAGGGCGGTTCCTTTGATCTGAGGTGTGAAAGTGTTACATGCTGTATTAATTGATGTCAACAGTTTACAAAGTGAATAGTAAAAACTTGCAATGTCCATTATCAACTTACTTTTTTGACTCAAGTATTATAAAATTTATTAAATTATACTGGAATAATGCCTGATGTTTTTGCTACGCTATTATGCTGGCTTTTTTAGTACAAGCCCATTGAATGTGCGGTAGCAGTTTTTTCTGAAGTATGTGAAAAGCATAAGTAGGGCCTACGCAGCAGGTGAAAATTATTTTTTTCCAACACAAATCATGTGGGAGGTAACTCATTCAAAAATGAGCAAGTTATTTCTTCAGGGTGGGCCATAACATGCTTGATTTGAATTAGTCCAGCTAATTTTAAAATCCTCGTCTTTAAAGTTTCTGCATAATTCATTTGTAACCTTTCCTTGGCAGCAAGACACTATGCTGAAAATTTTGTGCATGCTCTACATAATAGTTAGACATCGAAACACTATGTTCTATGGAATTTAGTAGCCTGAAAGGCCTTGAGTTGTGGTGCCCAGGCGAAGGAAGGGTGCTACTGCACATAGTAGATTATAACTGGTCTTCGTTGATCTGACATTATGTCAGATCAAAGTCAAAGTTGATCTGACATGATTTGACATTGTATGACAATGCATGTGCAAAGCAACAGCATGCTAAGCTAGGGGAATCTGGGGTGTGTTCCCTGCAGAAAATTGTGGATTCTCATTGCTTGGAGATTTCAAATTATGAATATTCTGACACCCAAAACTCCTTCAACAGCCATGCACTGCATCACTGTTAAGCCACATACATAAGAATAAATCTACATACTGTAATAACATTATGGTGATATTATCCATGCATATATGTACTGTAGCTATAGAAACTACTATAAAATTGTGTGAACACGTGGTAGAATAGTGCAGATTATGCTTCACTGAAAGGTGCAGGTTTGATTCCCTAAGTCAGACGACTTTCCCCCAGACTTTTTAGGTACACCTTTTTAGAAACTCTTCGATTGCTCTATTAGAGTAGCTGACTGTCCTATTAGAGTATATTGATCTTTTTAGCGGAAAGTGGTTGGCCATCCTTGACAGGTGCAGTATGTAATTGGGTGGTCTTCGAGCTAAATTGGTTGATGGCAAACTGTTATAATCTGCTCTGCTACTACAGGGCCTGAGGGTTTCTAAATTCCATGGAACCCTGTGCCTCGATGTCTAACTAATTTAGACCACAGCTTGTTGTACCATCACAGCTGCTTGTGACATGAGAAATTTAGCGTTCAGTAGTAGAAACAAGCCCAATACACCTCCCTGTAACTTGTAACATCACTTAATTGCTATCCAGTTAAACTCCCATGTGTTGCCAATTTTACATGTGTTAGTGGGTGTCTATTGAGACATAAGGAAGGGATCTATAGGATTTAGATACCTGTAAGTAGCCAATGAAATTTGAGTATTTCATCTTGCTGTGGTCTAAAGTATACGTATATGCTTGAATGTATATGAACACTTTTACTTCTTGTGCACTGAGAGAATATCTAAAGACTGAGTATTATTGTGATTTCATATTTGGTAGGTCAAGTTGATGGTGATACATTCTGTCCTTGGTACAGTTTATCACTTGCTAAAGAATATGTCAACAGGCTCGTGTGTTCTGCCTGACCCAGAATGTGTTAAAGCTATTGAAACAGTAGCTGTTTATCCTATTCAAATGCTACGAATCCTTGCCAAGTCCATTCTCGGAACTCTGTATCCTTATGTGTCCACTATCAAAAAGGAGTCTATGCTTTTAGATGATGCTGAGATTTTAAGTTTCATCAACCTCTTGTATGCCAAGCCATGCTATAACAAGTCTGTGATTGTGCCAATATGTAGTTATATGGAAAGCATACTGGCTATCAATGAAAACAGAATTGCTCTTTTGCAGTGCAATCTTCCTAAGATAATACTGGCAGTAAGAGGAAAACAAAATGATCCAGTTATCATATCACTTTTTGACAAGGTAGTATCGCTATTAACTATACCAGTGCAAGAATCGAAACTTGATAGTATTCAGGAAGTAGCAACACAGTCTTCTCCTAGCTGTTTGAATTCTGATGACTCAAATGTTGCAGATTACAATCATTTAACAACTTCAACGCTGGAATTGTTTGATGTGTTTTTATGTGCACTAAAGCATTTCACATTGTATGTCAAAAGCATTCTGTCATCATCAGTTGAGTTAGGCATCTTTACAATGAACAGTGTTACCTTAATGTTGGGTTTTATCAGACATTTGGTGACTTTTCCGAGCCTGAGAGTTAAAATTGTTCATTTTATAGCTGACAACTCTAATCTCCTGTCACTGCTATTAAAGCTTCTTGAGCGATGGAATGGTATGCTATAATGTGTGTATTTGTACGTGTGTTCTTTCATATTGTGTAATAGTAATTGCAGATATTCCACTGTTTGGTAATGCTATGTATGGGTGTCTTATGACTGGATCAAACTATGATCGGTTTTGCTATGAGTTAGGAAGGAGTGGTTTTCTGTGTTGGATGCTTTCATTTCTTTATACAGGATTTCAAGGGGATATGCTGAAAGTATGTCATTATAAAGGTTTGCCCATGCCAATGGGTATATGTATGTTTTGTGTGTATTTGTGCATAATGTGCAATGTACATACTGTACAGTATGTATAGAGGGAAATTTTGGCAGGGAAAACTTTGGCGAATTTGGAGAATTGCTACAAATTTGCCAGTTTAACCCACCAATTACTCGTAGCACCTGAGATTAGCATCTTTATAGCTAAAGACTGACTTAATTCGCCAATAGAATTTTCCAAATGCAATTTAACTTGCTATTCGTCAAAGTTTATCCCTCCCAAAGTTTATCTCCACCAAAGTTTCCCCCTATATGGTACGTACATTAAATAGATTAACTATATAATAGTTGTTACTTATATTTCTAAAACATCACTGTTTTCATACAGTTTGGGGATGTTGGTGAAGTACTTGGAATTCTTGCTATAATTTACAATTGTGCTCAAAGACAGCAGATGTTACCGGCATTAGAGCTGGTCAGCACTGTAAAAGTTCTTTCGTTGTACGCACAGTGCTCCAATCTGCGGGTGAAAATGTTAGCTAAATTTATTCTATGCTTGATGGATTTTTCATTGCATGACAGTTGCATATTAGATTTAAGTGGTGAAGAAATTGAATATTACAAAAGTCAACTGATTGAAGCTATAGCGAAAGGATCCACATCTCACTGGTATACATATCAAGAACTATTACAGCTATTAGTTTATTTTATCAGAAATGATTTAAAACATTTTCCTGCATTTTTGGATGCAATTTTTGATTTATTAATGGAAGCGGTGAGGTCAGATGACATAACAGTGCTAAGAGAATTCCAAAAAGTTGTCGTAAATTTGTGCACAAGGTCAGTATACAAGCAACTGCCTAGTATTCGATTGTCACAAGTTGATGAGAAGATTAATCTACTGTGTTTGCATGAAGAACCTACTATTAAAGATTCAGCGATCTATATTAAACTACTGATAGGAAATGCGTTTGAAAGTAAGCTGCATACAACTGTATATACTTCTGTGTAAGTAGAATCTATACTAATCTGTTAAAAAGCGTGTGGCCCCAGGGGTGTATTTAAGGGGATTTCCTGGGGTTCCAGAAACCCATTCGAAATTTGAACTTGTGCGCTTGCAGCAAGAAAATCAACCATCACAGTTTGGAAGTATACAGAAAGATGGGAATAGAGTAGATCTACAGTGCATGTAATAGGAAACTTGCTCAGCGAAAGGGCTTTGTGGAAAAACAAGAGTATGTACGTATACAAGAAAAAACATTAGTAGAGATCGAGATATTCTAATAGAGCAGTCAAGAGTACTCTAATAGAGCATTTATTATTTACTATTATTAGCACTTTACAGTGACCAGCACTGAAGGTTTATAATGGATGACAGGCTCGTACATATATATGTATGCATGTATGTATGTATGTATGTATGTATGTTTGTAATGTGGTGTGTGAACGGCTGCCACCAATGATTTGTAAACTGGTTACAAATGGTTGTAATGGGTGACACAGTCTGACCACTAATTAGTTCAAAGGCATCAAAAGAAACCATACATTGCAGCACCATAGGAATTCACAAAATATCAGGCTATGAATTTGGCCAATGCACCAAGCTCATAAATTGCTCAGGAATGAATATCTACAACTTCGGTTTTGCACTTACTGTCTGAATGAATGGAAGGACTGAGGCCAGCTCAGCAGGGTGGGCCATGGCCACCTACTAATGTTTGGCCGAGATCAAGATACTCAATTAGAACAGTCATGTATAATAAAGCAGTCATATGCTGCAGTATACTAGCTTTGGACTAACAAAACCATAATCGTGATTGGTATCCATATACCACCTGCTCATTCTTCCATAAATTAACAAAGATTATTATTGTATATCACTAAATCACTCAGCAATGAATATCAATTTAGCTAGTCTAAATGTGAAACAGTACACTAATTGGCATCTACGCATTCAGTGCTACCAACTAATGAACTAGGTACCAACTAAATATCAAGACAATAATTAGTGAGTAAATCGTTTCTTGGGCATAGAATTCAGCAATAGCCAATATTAGCTTTTTCGCAAATCTTCCTTGTTACAAATAGGTGCCTTTGATCTGTGCATGCTCCATACCTCAAATCGGTTATACGTAACACACTCATTCATTCAGTTTGTATCTGATTTGTAAACACTCCACCCTCGGGCCTGCGGCCATTGGGTATCATCTTTATAAATTCAATACGAACATGTTATTAAACAGCATAAACAACATTATACAGTACATGTGCATGATGTACGTATGTATGTATGTGTGTAATTTAGGCATAAGATTATTATAAGTATTTCAAATTTGTTTCAGGCACAGAAGAATTACTTAAATGCATTGAATTTTGCCACCAGTTTACTTTACATGAGAAGTGTTGTGAATTGTGTAGTAACCCTTTGGTTGTCAATATGCACCAAGCTCAACTATTTAAGGCGAAAAGTTTGTACCACTGGTATAGATGGGAACATAAGTACCTTTCAAGACATTACTCCTTAATCAGTAGGGAACTAGCTGATGAAAAAATGAAATCTTGCTACTCAAAAGCAGAAGAATGCATTAGATTACTGAGTCGTTTGTTGGACAACAATGAAATTGATTATGAAGGTTCAAAATTTCTTGACCAGTCATTATTGGATTACATACACAGAACTAATAAGCTTGACAAATTGAAGAGGTGCCTTCTCTGTAGAACAAGAAGCGACCTTAAGAGGAGTCACTTATGGCCAAAGTCATTTTTAAAAAGATACAGTACATATGTTAGCAGCAGTGTTGCTACTCGAGTGTTTGTTTCATGTGCTTCACATTCAACTACATCCAAGGAAAAATCACCTGGTGAAGTGACGTATTGGATGTTGTGTGGTAAATGTGAGCAAATACTTAGCCAAAATGGTGAAGATACATTTTTTACTGAAATGTTTGACCTAGTTTGCTCCAAAGGTGACAATGTTGATAGAAACGTTTCTTATGGGTCTTGGTTATATAACTTTGCTATTGGCTTACTATTTCGAAGTTTTATCTTCTTTGATTTGGAAATTGAAGAGAACTACTTAGTGTTTCTTCATTGCCGTAATCATTTGCTTAGCCTCCCTGTCAAGCATGTTGATTATGCGGAAAATTCTCAAAGGAGTTTAAATAATGCACAACTATTTTATGATGTTAGTCAAGTAAGCAATCCACTTTCAGTTTTTATTTTAGTCAATCCGACTACACTGAATTTCGATCATCCACGAAAAGCAATGTTATTTCGTGCTTTGATGGATGCAGGGTCTGCCAAGATGTCACCTTTTTATTTAAGCACTGGCGAGCATGATTGCAGTGGACAATATCATTTCATTGTTGTGCGACTTCGAAATTTTAATTTTCTCATACAACTTAGTGGGTCAACAGATTATACCCCACCACTTACAAGTATCGTTAACCCGTCAGGTGGTCTGTTGTTTGTTCCGTGTGAAAAGAATAGGTGGGATTGCATTCCTGATGGTTTGTGGGCTGCAATTGATGAAATAGCTGAAGTTATTGAAGAAGCAACTCTCCGCCACTATGCTTATAAAGCTCGTTCAGGTACTTTAAAACCATTCAACTCACCAGAATTGCAACAATATCCATTATCATCAGTTAGACTGGAGATCCTGGACAATGAAAGAAAGTTACATGGTGCCCTCCAGGAATCTTCCAGAGGTGTATATTCCTCTTTTGTGACCAGGTTTCTAGAAGGAGCACAACCTTCATTAAGCTTTCTTCCAAAAGAGTTTCAGATAATTCAGAAACATTTTCATACACATAAAGAATATTTGGAGCTGCCTCAGTCACACAAAATTCTCTCTCATCTCACACTGTGTTTTACTGAAGCTATCATAACTGTATTTTTAGCATCGTATTTTTACAGTAATAATTCTGATCCAAAGTTTTACGTGATTGTTGTGGAGCAAATTCATGGAGTCCAAGTAGCCTATGGAGTTCATGTTGTAGGTAGTTCAGACCACAGTCAACTTGAAGTAACTGAACCTCTTATTGACATGAGCAAGGTCTCGGAGTATCATAAAAATCGCTTTCAGCATTATTGTACTGTTATTAAGAGAGTTTTCATCTATTTCTTCAAGATCAAGCAAGTAGAAAGTTTTGAAGTACTTACTCAGCGTGTAAAGTGTACCAGGTTAGCTAAGTGTAACAGACAGTGGTTAAACTGTTCTATGTAACATAGTTTATGCATATGTGACCAAAACCGGTCTTATTGCCCATGTCAGCAGATTCGATTTTTCACCCAGGACACAAAGCTACATGAATAAACTATCTAATTCCACAATCAAAATCAGCTAGACTTGAGTGGTCTGGTTTTGCTGGCTGCTTTTCCCAACCCAGTGGCGATCCATACATGCAGTGTGGGGCCTTAATGGAGCTCTGGTCAGCTTGGGGATGACTGTATGTGGCTGTACAGCTCTGTGGTGTTGAATAAGTACAGTACCTCTGCTGTGAATCTCCTTTCATTTTAGCCAATTTTGAGACCTCAATGGCCCAATACTTGGCCTAATTCATCTCTACGCCTTCCTTTTCAATTTTTGAGCACCATCTTGCCCGCTTTCCAGGCCCCCCCCGCCTTCCACCCATTTTGCAGCTTGCCTTATACAGTCAACCTCAGTTTAAAAACTATCTAAAATGGCGGGAAACTTAGTTGTTGGCTACTTGCACAGTGGATACTGTGGAAGGTAAGGAATTGGTGTAAAACGTGTGAAATTTGGTACACATAGTTTCAACCATTGGCAAGCTACAACACACTAAATACTTAAAACCGGCGAGCATAGCTATAAAATACACGTGCTGCTATGACTGCTGTATTAGAGTATTTCTATCTATACACCTGTACACCCCTGTACTCAGCTACACAGGTGTGTGTTTGTGTGGGGAGGGGATGGTACAATGCCTTGTTTTCTATGGAGCTAGATCATTGATAGCCTCAGCACTGCTTACTCAGGAGGTTTCATGGCATGTTCTGTTCGTTAAAGTGGGTGTGGCTCATTACTAGTATTTTTTAAAAATGAATGAAGTAGGGATCCATGCAATAAAAAGTAGTGAAACAAGAGATGAATGATGTTATTACAGCATAGCTCAGTGGGAAAGTCCCTACTTTGGCATCGAACAAAATAGTTGTTATAGCTATTGTGCCAAAGTAGGGACTTTCTCACTGAGCTATGCTGTATTACCAGCATTCATCTCTTGTTTCACTACATTTTCCCTACTTCATTTTTAAAATAACAGTTTTTAGTTTATTTAGTTTTTGTTGTAGCACAGCTCAAGTAACTTGTGACTGTTCTGTTAGAATATCATACCTAACTGTTGTATTAGAGTATATCTCAAGTCAGCCAAGGTGTGTGCAGCTAGCTAGTCCAACGAGAGGTGAGGTCATCGTGTTTACTGTTAAGTAAATAGCTAGATTGTTAAGAGGTGTGGTATCCATACTCTATCACTGTTAGTCCACCTAGATCTTTAATTGATGGGCATGGCCGCAAACCTATCGTGAACAAGATCCCAATCGCGAAGTTCCAGTTATCTAGCTAGTATATCTTTTATAGTAGTGCCAGGACTAAAGCGCTTCTGAAATCCAGCTCTAAAGTAATTCTCTAGCATCTAAATATGCTGCTGAAAGGAAGAAAAATTAATGCCTCCATATAGTTTTGTTGGATGAATAGCAGCTTGATTGAAGATAAAAGAAAAGACAAGGCGCAGAAGGCCTGGAACCCCAAAAGACATGTCACTGGTGAGTTTGTTATTGTGGCTTAAAATGGTGGCCTTGTACTGCTTCGTTTGGCCTCTAGCCTTGCGACTCTGGTCAGGCATGCAGGCAGTGTAGCAGTGAGACTAAAGTTCGAGTTTTGATGATTTAAAAAAAATCTATATCGGCCACCTGTAAGTGTTTTGTTATATTTAATGCTGCATTATATATTATATAGACTAGTACTATTCCGTAAAGGTGATTTTCTTCTCGTAAGATGTCTCCAGGATCATTTTCAAAGGCAGAATTTTGGGCAGCGCACAAAATTTCTGATAAGCACAGTTTAGCTGCTACCTGATACTACCAGAGATACTACAGTCCATTAAATGCTTTAAATAGCTTTGTGACATCTGAATACACTCCTGCAAGAAGAGTGCCAATGCAGAAAATTAATGCCTTGGTATGGTTTCCTGAAGACGACCATTTTCATTTAATTGAAGATAAAAGGAATGGCTCAGCACAGAAGGTAGAATTCATTGGAACCACAAAAGGCACATTCCACTTGTGATTTTGTTGTTGTACGTAAAATGGTAGCATTGCATGTGCTGCTTTGTTTTAGCCTCTAGAAATGAGTGAGGCAGGTAAACAAAAACATGAGATATGACTTCTTTTAAAACATTCTATATCTGGACACTTATATATAAGTGCGTGTTTTCTTGATTTTAATGCTTCGATGTTGGACTATTCTGTAAAGGTGACTTTCAACGTGTATGATTTTACTATGATGGATTTTAGATGTGGGATTTTTAGTAGCAGTCAGGTAGGTAGTAGACCCAAAATCTGGTTTTGGCATTTGTATAAATTTAGTACTGATGATTCTGTACGAATCTTCTTAGTTTTAATACTAGTCACTAGATATACCAACACTGTAATAGACATAATACATGGTAGCCAAAGCAGATGTTTATTTGGTTTGTTTGATTTAGTAGTATATAGAGCTGCACATAAGAATGTGTACTTCTGTTTGCAGGCTAAAGAAGTTACTACTCTCTGTGGATCTTAAGTGTGTGGATGGATGCTGGTATTGTAATGAAAGATGCCGGCACTGTTTACAACCAGCCATGCTTGGTAATTCACTTAGAAATATCGAAGGAGAAGTAATAAAGTTTTGTAAAATTAATCCTTGCTATGTGTTCTACACTTCCTCACCTGATAACACACCTGCATTAATCCTTCCACTACCTCATGATGCTCCAAGAGATTCAGAACTGTTACTACAGATTACTAAGCTAATTGGTACTGGTTGGAGCAGCAATACTGTGTTAGTGATACAGTTATGTATTAACACTAAATCATTTGATGAACACAAGGGTGAATTATATGTTCTCATGCAGTTCCGTACTGCTACATTTCAGTCATTTTTTGACTTCTTCATTTCAAAGGATTACAACCCACTGGATGTACTGTCATACATGAAACACAAAAAGTCATTGATCATGAAGAATTGTACACTTTTCATGTTGATGTTGAAGTTGATTGTTGAAGATTCACTGCTAGCTACTACACATCATGACTTGGATAGTCTACTTAGAGCTTACTATCAATCTTGTGCTAACAAAGTTGATGATCAAAATGAAGCAGTAAAAGAATCAGGTAAAGCAAATTGACAGCATGTACAATGTTGTACTGCATGACTTCACGCTGTACGCCTGGATAAATACACACATGTGCTAACACGTACACACACACACACACACACACACACACACACACACACACACACACACACACACACACACACACACACACACTACACGCACGCAAGCACACACACACATGCACACTTACTCACTTGACTGATTATACTTGTTACATACAGGTGATGATGATGATTTGTCTTCACTATTTTAAACCCACTGCTGATGTGCATCACCACTAATTATTATTTATGCGTACATGCACATAACTGCTTCCTATACTTTGTTCATGTTGAGTATACACTTTTTTGTAGAAATTTAGACATAGCAATATAATATTTTGAGTTTGTGTGTAGTTCTGTTATCTAGTATAAGAGCTCTATTATTTGCTCTTGATAGTACACACTTGATTTTCTTTGCATCTTTGTCATTTCCCTATTGTTGTTAAAAACTTTGCATACCCTGTGTACATCTTTGTGTGAATGCATACGTATGAGATCCATATACTTTTAATCACAGCTACTGTAAGTGAAGGAGCAGGGTTTGCTCTGCACAACTGCTTAGCTTAAGTAACTTGTGTATATATTTTAATGCTCAGCGGTATTGCAATTTAAATACACAGTATTAGGCCACAAATCATATGTTTCTGGTTCCCTTCCTGGTCACTTTTTCGCTGAATGAATTGCACAATCACTGTACAATAATTTATAACATTTTATATCTGTTCAAAGTTTTCATGTCTTGTAAACACTGTTTTCTTATAAAGATGCACTAACTTTATGCGTTAACTTTGTTTTTTAATAATTTCATATACTGTTATGTCAAATGAGTGTACCACATCAATAACAATAATAAAGCCTGGTCACCTGGCCAATTTAGAGGAATTGGTAGGACATATAATTAACTTTGCACGGCCTTATTAACAGGAAATTATCATTGTATATAGTTAGCTTGTTATTGTAACTATGAGCCTTATCTGTAATTACATCACAGACATAAAATGGCCACTGTAGTGTGGGGACGTCCATAAAATTTGTATGGGCAACTATGGGAAGAAAATTTTTGAACAGCGATATCTCAGCTAAGACGGAAGATGTCAAGCTCTAACCAGCAGGTATGGTTATAAATTAGCTGAAAGAATAGGAATCTAGCGTTGTTTTGAAAATCATTTTTACGCACTTACTGTAATATCTTATAGCCATACCTGCTAGTTAGAGTTCGATATCTTCCTTCTTGGCTGAAATATTGCCATTCAAAATTTTTCTTCCCATAGTCGCCCGTACAAATTTTACGAATGTCCCCACACTGCAGCGGCCATTTTTATGTATAGCTGTGACGTAGTTTCGGATAAAGCTCATTTCTGTGTTTTATTTATTTATTAGTACTTTACAGAACTGTACAGATCAAAAAAACAAAATTAAACAATATAGCTTAAGCGATTAAATTACAGAACTGAAGGTCTCAAGACACTGGTAGCCAAAATTAATTACTTATAAATTACAATAAGCTATATAACTACAAATAATAATTACAAGAGGTAGCTATAAAGAGTACAGTTAAAGAATAAAATAGAACAGGGCAACGGAAATAAAAAGTACATAGATTATTACTGTCAAAATTATTAACGAAATGATTCCAAAAATAATGTAGTTCAGAAAAGTAGGCAGGTGCTTGTAATGTGACATCATCAGTGTTTATTTAGGGTATAGCTTAATTCTTTTCACTGCTAAACCATCAACAAATTGAGTAACTAAACACCAAAGGCTGCAAGCAACCACCAGAATCTGGTTTTCAAAGACTATCTGTCATGGTATGATAACTGATTATGTTATTTTTGCAATAAATGGTATATCACCAAGTTTATCTAATTAGCATAGTCTTTTTCTCTCTTTTCCATTTGTCATGCAGCCTCTTAAATTTTTTAGGCCACTTAGGTGACGTCAACATTTTTTCTATGCACTTGTTAGCACTGGGCAATATAGCTAAGCCAGACAAACTGATCACTAGTTTCTCATCCTGGTATTTGCAACGTAGGTGCATTGCCATGGGAGTTCATTTTCAGTATTCATTATAAATATTATAATGCTCTGTATCACAAGCAGCATGCTGTATGTCAAAGTAAGTACATTTTCCTGCCTTTAAGATGTTTTCTGTGCTGTAAAATGATTATAATTGCATGGCCAATCCTTTCCACACCAAATATATAAACATCATCAGTGGTTGTAATGAAATTTGAGGTGAGCAGCAATAAGTAGCAACTAATCAGGTTTTGCTATGGATGATTAATAAATCTATGTACAGCAGTGGAAACTACAAAGTGTTGATGTAGAGTTAGTTGCATCCCACATCAAAGGCAGATATAGGGTGAGGGAGGAGGTGCTGAACACTACTGCGCTAGCTAGAAGGACAGAAACTACAGTACAGGTACGATTGCATGCACACTTGGGCTTTGAGAGATGGAAACAAGAAGCTAATCTTGGAACCAACAAAAGGGGGTCAAAATTATATTTAAGGGGTAAAAGCCACTACAAGTCAAACATCCCAGCTGACATATACCGATTGCTCAAAAGTATTATGTTCGGCTCGGGCTGTGATTATAGGCATCAACAGTTCTATTTTAAAGGCAAATAACTTCTTTGTATGGTTTTATGTGCATGTATATATTATAGTGGGTAATTTCATTTGTAGATACAAACTTGATGCTTGCCCAATGGGTTGAAATGCTTAATTGGAATTAACAAGTATTCCCACTTCTTACTTAGATTGCTCATGCTTACGATATAGATGAAAGAGAATTAGTTACATATACACCACTGATCAAAATATTATTGTAAACTGAAAAAGATATTTGAGAATAGTTGCAACATAGATATACGAATGGTACAAAGATGCTTTAACTGTGCACTGTTATCTCACCATTGCTGCAATGCCAACTAGTAATTAAAGTTAGAATTCTATATTATCTTGTCCTTGAATCATAAAAATTGAAAGGTTATAATATATAATATTGGTTTAAACCCCCCCGCCAACACACACACACACGCACCATGGACGCACCCACACACACCTAAAGTTATGAGAGTTGTCAAATCATAGATTTATATATATATGCACGTGGGCAAATAATTATTTGGGGATCAAAAAAAACAAGTTGATGTTGTGCTACTTCTAAAAACCAGGCGCCAAGCAGCTAGCTAACTCATCTGGAATAACTATAGACAGTATATACTACTATGAATTAACCAACTATGTATTACTACTTTACAATAGGGTAGTTTGATAATATAATTAGCTTTTTCTCGTATTTCGTAATTCATGAAATATTCCTAATTCGTTCAATTACGTTGCTATGCACTGCTAAGGAAGCGTTTGTTAAATAAACCGCTTTAACCAACATATTATGCACAAAACTATCTTCTAAACTGTTTTATAGTGTGACTAACGTGTTTTTTCCCACAAATTCTCTCGACAAAGCCTTAAAGCTGCTCTTCATTTTCGTTCGTGTACGTAAGGGATACGCCCCCTTTCAACTCGAAGCGATAGGCTATTCCTGGCAGTGTACGAGGCCTGCACCGTTGTTTTTCAGTTGCTAAATGCCTGAAAACCTCAAGGGGAAGGTAGTCTGAGGAAAGTCACCACACCCGTATTTCAGTCCGCCGAAAAGAAACCACCTCAGAGCAAAGTTCACCTGTGCAGAAGTTTAATACAGACTTCATTTCACTTTTACTTCTTACGTAAAAGCTGCTTTTACCGTTATTAAACGATTTTGCTCACGTGAGTGCGTACGGACAAACATAGGTAGATAGATAGGTACACACACACACACTTTTACGGAAACAATTACAGTAAACCAAGCGCACGCCCACAGCCGGCCTTCGGCCGGCTGTGGGCGTGCGCCTGGTTAAAAAAATTTGCGGTTTTAATTATTTGGTTGGGGGAACATTCTCGCGGTAATGGCTAAACAGGCAGACATTCAACAACGCTGGACTGAACATCCAAGCAAAGGCTTTGACTTTGTAAACTGGCCGGATGTAAAGGGAATGGAACCGCTCACAAAGGAAGGGTATTTAGACGAAGTGACGAGTATCGAATTTCTGGATAAGTTTTATAAATTTTTGCGTTTTTACTCGGCAAGATTAGTTGGACGCAAGGACGCACATAAAGGAGAGGTGGACGGAGTTACCTTATCTCAAATGTTATTCTATATGGACAAACTGTTAGAAATATTTTCCAGCACTAATCAGTGTGTACAATTGCAAGCAGGAAAACTGTTGTTCACAAATAAATTGAGCATATTAAAACTCGTAATGGATCTGTCATTGAACGAGATGGATACAAAAGATATAACTAGTAAGTGAACCAATGTAGCTATGATGATCAAATCAGGCAATTCAGTAGCCCAGTTGTTTTTACAAGTCCAACTGATCCACTGTGTTATAGATAGCTAAAAATCTATTTATTATCAAACTAAAGCAAAATCATTACCCTTTTGGGCAAGACTTTTGTACCCTTTCTAATGTATCTACTCATTTGGATACTAAAGTGCATCACCTCAAAATTTACATACAGTGTATAATGTAATATAAACTACAGTGAATGTTTTGTTGTGACCACACCCTCTTGCTTGAATATAAGTGTAACACTTCAATTTCTGTACTCCTTTTTAGCTAGTTTTATTCAACCTACCAACCTTGTAGTCCTGACGATTACAATTAAATCTTTTTGCATTAGTCTCTTTGATCAAGGAAATACGGACCAAGGTTATGGGTTAGGGGTCTCGTCTAGTTCAAATACCCATTCATTTTGGCGTCCACCTGAGGTGGACATTGTTAAGTGGAATATGACCAAATTATTATCTTTAATCACCACAATTTTAGTACTATTGTTACATATTTAGGTCACTTAAACATACATTCATAATAACATAACAACAATATGGATCTATTAAAACTTGTATATTCTATGGTTTGAATTGTTCTAGTGATATTATGCTGTTTTAATCAAAATGTGACATATATAAATTAACAACCTCATGCGGTAAATGGAGGTGTATATACTCAAGAAACCTACACCCATTTATCGAGAATTGTGTGTTGCTGTTAATATGCCATGGTCACAGGGGCGGATCCAGGACCTGGCTAGGGGAGGGGCACAAACAGGCTGCTAAGTTGTAGGTGGTTGGGGAGAGCCAGATTCTTTTGTTAGTTGCTGCATTTTTGAAGCAGCAAATGTACACCTCTTAGTCCTATTATGAACCCACTATCGTGGTTCATGATATTAATCCCTTTTAAATATCATACACAATATACCATACCATAGATACCCATGTTAATAATCCTTTTTGTCATTGACAGTGACAAATTATCAGTGTGCGTGTGTGTGTGTGTGCGTGCGTGTGTTTGTGTGTGCGTGCGTGTGTGCGTGTGTAACAATGTTTGGCTGTATACTGTAGGTGCAGTGCAATTGCACAGTATATGCCTTGGTAAATGTTGTGTGTGCATTTTACCGGTATAGATGCAGTGGCTACTACCAGGGGCTTGCTTCTACTTGAGTGTGCCATGCTAAATTGTGTGTTGAAATTCCCGTTATCTGAAATTTCTGAAGACGATGTGCAATTACTGTTGTCCATGTTGTATAAACATTTGGAGGACATTCCACACTTAGAGGATTCTCAAAACATGGTAATTAAGTGTAATGGAATAGCATGCAATAGTTTATTAAAGCATGAGTAGTATAGCTGTAGTTCAGCTATAGTTCTGGCTGGTGTGATTATCAGTAAATCTGAAACATTTTAGCATTCCTAAAAGTGATGAGATGATCAGGAACATCAATGACTAAAATCTATAATCAATTAATCACAATGTAGTTTTACTAAAACTTTTAATCTTGATACACATGTAAATTTCTCAATGACCAATGGGTCATGGATACTGAACCTGATGACCCACAAAACTAAATAGCTATCCAGGATGTGATTGAGGTACCATATACCAGGAATTTTATGGTATGTATGTTTCACGGTTATGAACTCTTGTTACAGCAATGGGTAATTACGTGTGAATTATTTTCAACCTATTAACCAGTACAGGCTCCGTATGGCACACAGCAATATAACTTGTGAGTAGAATATAATTTTGACTCACTATCAATGATGCTGTGTGTCAGTATAGAGTACCTAAACTGAAATAGGCGTGAACTACATACTGTTATTATAGTCACTTATAGTGTTGTGTATTACAATAAAGAACAGATCTATAGTACTTACCTGTGGTGATTGTACTCCCATCGTCTGAAGAAAAAAGAAGTGGCCACATGCTGTTTAGCACATGCACGAACAAGTTTTGCTGAAACTAGCAGAAAGCAGCCTTAGAAGAAGGGAAACACTGTAGTGATAGAGACTGATTCAACTTACTTGTTTGATGCTGTTACATTTGCAATACCTTTTAAAACAAATTATTATATAGTTATACAACGGGCATGAGTGCTCTGCCTGATATAAAGGCAAGTGCATTTATACAGGCAGAGCACGAGTGCACGTTGTATAACTGTTATGTACCACTCACCTAATAGGTGGGGAGACAGCTGTAACACTTATAAAGGCGAGGTTTCTAACATCGATTGTGGGTAACCAAGCCGAACGTTGTGATGATGTTCCTCTACAGTACTGCAGCCACCCGAGATATTGAAAGCTAGTGCGCTATGGGTTATATCACTAACCTGCATTTGCTGTTCGACTCTCATCATGTAGTGCTCAGCATGCCAGCGTGATGACTCAATCGCCATATAGACTAAGCACCAGACTAAGGCCAACAATTGTAAATACCTTGTTTTCTGTCCTAGTCAGACAAAAAATACCATGCGGGCGGGCGGGCGGGCGGGCGGGCGACTATTATTTATTATATTGTTAAAATCTATTATTAAATATCAAGGATATCAAAGGGAGCCCATTAACTCCAATTGCTTTTTTCTCTCTTAAATTCAGGAGAGCTAGATTCAAGGTTAGTTAAAGATTTTACTAAGATTCAAACCTCTAGAAGGTTAGATTTGATGTGTTGCAGTGTTTCCGGAAAGGCATTTATGTATAGAGCTGCTGGGCTGCCATGCTTGTGGTGATACGTGCTAGTTAGTACTGTACTTACTAGCCTGACTCTGTACCATAACTTCAACAGTACGAATTTTCCGAGTGTTAACAACAGATTGAGAATGCTCGTGTTGATATGCATCTCAAGTTTAGAAGAAAATTCACTGTTTCCCATTTCCCGCCCGCATGCAGATTCTCTTCCCGCATGGTCATTAATTATTACTGTAAACTGAACATTTTATTCATTATTTATCCTGTGATGCATAGCAGTAACTAGTTTAGCATTCAGAAAGCTTGCTGTTCAGGTTCTTGGTTTAAATGTTTCTAGCTACTGTATTCTTACCTGTATATAAATTAGTTATGAATTTTGAAAATTAGTCGAAATATCTATAATGAATAATAGATAATGAACCGCCTGCCCGCATGTATTTTTGAGGACAATGAAATGGGAAACAAGGAATTTTCTTGGAGTGGCCTTACCAATGGCTACTAGAAGAGATTCACTGCTAGTATTAGGCCGGATGCCATGCACTAAATAACAACACAAACTCACATCAGAGTCCACCTATCCAATAACCTAGTCTTCCAATGACACGACCACACAACTAGCGAGTATTAAATATATTTAGCTCACGTGACTATCAAATGCAATAATAAATTTGCATGCGGCTCGAAAATTACCATGAGGGCGGGTGACAGGAAACAAGGAATCTACAATTGGTGGCCTAATCGCCATAGTGATTCTCTCAAGTGAAAAAAGCAGCTAATAGATGGTTTAAGTAAACAAAATCTAACTACTAAACGATACCAGTCTAATTCTTACTATTCATACTGGCTAAACTTGAATCTGGTGGCATGACAAAAACTGGTTACCACTATTGAACATAAAGATGAGCATTATTTAGAATATAATAGTTTTATTGAGTCATTGTTGAAGTAGACTACAGTTTAATCTGGGCTCAGATGGCACCAGACTAATAAGGTGTATAAGTGCGTTTATATATATGTAGACCAGAGTTGTGTCCACCGCATTGGCTTTTCGATCGCCATTGGCTGCTTGGTAAACATTATACATATTGGTGACGTTATGGCCCACAATCGACCTTCACATGTCAGGCTATAAAAGAACTCTAGTAATCTGTGAGGTGTCTTTCCACCTATTAGGTGAGGTGTCATAGTGGTCTAGGCTGCCGGCACTTGTGCATTGCTGCACAAAATCGCAGCCAGTGCAATATCTGTATATTGCACCACGGTTCGGTGCATTATAACTTATAAGCACTCGTTGTGGTCTGCAAAAACTGCAACCAGTGCGTTATAAGTTATAATGCACTTGCTGCGGTCAGCAAGAGTGCCATATACAAATTATGGCACTGGAGGGGCCTTTGAACTGCCCACGCAGAGTGGTACATATCTTTTACATGTTTATTGTTTAATATCAACTTTGTGGTTAACAATATGTGAACAAAAGCAGTCCATGACCTATTTATAAATGTATATTGCAATGATAACATCCATTTTAAAAGCGAATTTGGCTGTTGTAGGTTTGCTTTGCCATTGAGTAGCAGTGTACGTTAGAACTCTGTATGACATTGTATTCATTAATTTTACTCATTGTAGTTTATTTTCTGTTATTGCTGTAGAAATCTATCTTTTCTGGTATGACTGTTATACTTTTGTAGAGCTGTAGCTTTTAAATTTCTGTAATGCTACTGAAACTTTTAAGAATACCTTTCAGCTATTAGGATAAAGGTAATACAATAAAAAAGAAGTGCGATTACCTGGAAGGGGGGATTGAAAATCATGTCAAAGTTTACTACTATAATTATTCTAGAAACACATGTAAGTTCATATTTTTACTTAAATTTACAGGTTAAACTGATAGCGATTCAATCAGTACTGGACACCATTTACCACCTGTTGAATTATTCTACCACTGGTCCCTGCATTTTACCACGTCCATCTTGTGTGAAGTGTATTATGACAGTAACAACATCTGGTATACAAATGCTAAGGATTTTAGCTAAAGTAATACTCAGCAGACTGTTTCCCTTCCTTACCTGCATAAACAAGCAATCCATGATTTTAGATACAATTGAAATACAAAGCTTTCTCAACTACCTACAATCACAGCCTACTTATAATGAAGTAACAACTTATCCTATTTGTCATTACATGAAAGATATTCTAGTGTTGGATGAAAACAGAGTTGCCTTTCTCCAATGGAATACTCCTGCCTTGGTACTGGCTTTTCAGAAGAAACACACTGATCCCGGTATCCTGGAGTTGTTTGATCAATTGGTGTCTATGATGATAACACCAGAAGTGGTAGTACCACTGAAGAAAAACACAGAAATAGTTGTGTCCGATGGTGAACATGTACGTTCTGATCCTGCCGAGCTGGTTATTGAGTCTGCTGAGAATTTTGATAATCTGACAGCAATGTCATTGTGTCCTTTCGATTTGTTTATTTGTGCTATGAAGCACTTTTCACGGTTTGCTCAGGAAGTTTTGTCTGCATCAACTGGACTTACTAAGTTTATCCTGAATAGTCTCACCATTTTGTTAGGATTTATCCGAGATATGATGACACTTAGTCAAGATATTCAGGACAGAATTGTAGCTTTCTTTGCTGAAAACTCAGTTTGCTTATCATCACTGCATGAGCTGGTAGATCACTGGCATGGTATGTACATATTAATTTATACTATGTCAGCATTCATTAAACATGCATACCACATGTACATACCATACAACACAGAAGTTTGATGGGCAAGGCAAAGCTGATTGCTGTATTATATACATGGTCTTGAGACATCCTCAAGTGCTGTGTTTTTTGTGTGCACAAGCATAGCCAGTGCTTTTAAGCATTCTATTGTACAGTTCACTTACAACCTCACATATGCATGGTATTTTATACATGATAGCCATGTCTCTTTCAGCATGTGTAAAAGCAAATGTCTAAATAAAGCTGAAGCCACACATGGGTGCACCAAAGTCCACGCACCTTGCCATACATGGAGAATTCCATGGCTACATGTGGGCAGTGATATGTATTAAATGTCAAATAATTTTACTGTTTTGATGCATGTTCAGGTAAATTGAGGTGGAGTTTTGCGACTATTTGAGACCAATTAAATTTTGTACTTTAGTACAACTTCAAGTGACAGTTATTACATATAATTTATGTATTGTTTAGTGCTCACAGATTTTCCTTTATTTGGCAATGCTGTCTACGGTTGTCTCATGACTGGATCTAATGATGATAAATTTTGTTTTCAATTGGGAAAAAGCAAATTTTGCTTTTGGATGTTATCATTTCTTTATGTTGGAATAAAAAATGATTTTCTTCAGGTTTGTTATTTAGTATCTTTATGTGTGCATACATAGGGAACCCCACTATAAATCCACCATGAATTGTAGACATGGGGAACCCCACTATAAATCCACCATGAATTGTAGACATGGGGAACCCCACTATAAATCCACCATGAATTGCAGACATGGGGAACCCCACTATAAATCCACCATGAATTGTAGACATGGGGAACCCCACTATAAATCCACCATGAATTGTAGACATGGGGAACCTCACTATAAATCCACCATGAATTGCAGACATGGGGAACCCCACTATAAATCCACCATGAATTGCAGACATGGGGGACCCCACTATAAATCCACCATGAATTGTAGACATGGGGAACCTCACTATAAATCCACCATGAATTGCAGACATGGGGAACCCCACTATAAATCCACCATGAATTGTAGACATGGGGAACCCCACTATAAATCCACCATGAATTGCAGACATGGGGAACCCCACTATAAATCCACCATGAATTGTAGACATGGGAACCCCACTATAAATCCACCATGAATTGTAGACATGGGGAACCCCACTATAAATCCACCATGAATTTGCAGACATGGGGAACCCCACTATAAATCCACCATGAATTGCAGACATGGGGACCCCACTATAAATCCACCATGAATTGTAGACATGGGGAACCTCACTATAAATCCACCATGAATTGCAGACATGGGGAACCCCACTATAAATCCACCATGAATTGTAGACATGGGGAACCCCACTATAAATCCACCATGAATTGCAGACATGGGGAACCCCACTATAAATCCACCATGAATTGTAGACATGGGAACCCCACTATAAATCCACCATGAATTGTAGACATGGGGAACCCCACTATAAATCCACCATGAATTTGCAGACATGGGGAACCCCACTATAAATCCACCATGAATTGTAGACATGGGAACCCCACTATAAATCCACCATGAATTGCAGACATGGGGAACCCCACTATAAATCCACCATGAATTGCAGACATGGGGAACCCCACTATAAATCCACCATGAATTGCAGACATGGGGAACCCCACTATAAATCCACCATGAATTGTAGACATGCAATTTCTTATAGTGAAAATGTGCCAATTATAGTCAGCTCACATTCATCAGAGTCCTGCCAAATATAGTAATATCAAATAGGTGAACATGTGTTCACTCCCAATGGTTTTGCACTGGAACAAGCATGTTTTCGTGTTGTAAACATGTTTGCACACCTGAATTAATTGTCCATACTAAATGTATGAGATATTTTAAAGGCCTCATAACTCACTTGTTCTTGTCTCATAACTCACTTGTTCTTGTCTCATAACTCACTTGTTCTTTTCTCATAACTCACTTGTTCTTTTCTCATAACTCACTTGTTCTTGTCGGTATAAAGTGCTTGTTTGATGAAAGTTGCAGTATTTATAGGGTTTCATGGTACTACTAAATGTTTGGGCAGCTGGACCATGTTATTAACTAGAAACAAGGGCTCAGGTTAATGCAAACTGACTGTTATAATAATAGTCCACACACCCTCCAAATAAGGACAGTTCTTCAAGAATAAATTCCCAGATAGTGTCCATCTTAGAGAAGTTCCACTGTTATAATTTTGTTTACTGACTGTTTACTGACTGTACTTCAGGTACCAGTATGAAAGTAGGGCCCCATTGTAATGATAAGCATCCTTTTTGTATGCATGTTGTTATCAATGCTGAGAATACTTAATCAAAGTTATGCACTTCATTCATGTTAATGTTCTTACACTTCATTAAGAATTGATTAATCTATGACAAATTCCATTGGTAATGTGGGATAAATTGCACATAATTATAATCAACCATATAGAGCTGGGCGGTATAAGAATTTTAAAAGCCGGTATGGTATTATAGAAAATATCACGATACAAATACACACCATGCTATGGATTGTATGTATATGTTAAAACATAGCCGCGAGTGCTATATGAAAAATAAAGTACGAGGCGCACGGCCAAGATGCTAATAAAGCACGAGGCGAAGCCGAGTGCTTTATTAGCATCGAGGCCAAGCGCCTCGTACTTTATTTTTCATATAGCACGAGCAAGGCTATGCTTTAAATGATTTATGGAACTTTCTAGTCGTGTAGCTTCACCATACACTAGGACTCGCAATTAACAAGCGTTGCACAAACTATTAGTAGCCTGAACGCACACAAACTAGTTTAACAAAGTAACTCACGCATATTTCACCATAGTTTGGCATAGTAGACATTCATCGCGTCTTTTGGCAGGTTTTGCTCGCAACCCACAATCGATTCTATTGTGAGTCACATGGTGAAGTATTTCCGTGATATCTCCAGGACTTGTCCGTTTACATTAACAAACGTAACAGCAACGTTACCTTCTCCCACCCATCATCGAAGCATTTAGGTATGTCTATAAAAGCAATCCAGTGGTGGAACTCGTATTGGCTGGGGTGATTGATCACTCAGCCCGGCAAGGCTATCAGCCTTCACCGGCTTGGGTGATTAGTCGTATTGGCGCGAGCCCCGTAGGCTATTAGCCTACACTAAGGCACGTGGGCAACTGTACTTTATTTCCCACAAAGAGTGCTTTATTGAACGAATAAAGCACTCTTTGCAGTGCAATAAAGCACTCTTTGGGGTCGATGAAGCAGTTGGCCGGCTGAGAGTGTACTTTATGATATTTAAAGTACACTTTTTCCTTTGATCTCGCCCACGCAAAGTTCTATAAATTTTAGATAATATGTCAAATGAACTTTCTTTTGGAAGTGTGAAGACAGTTGATGAAACATGCTAAAATGACTTTAGAAGGTTATCTTTCACATTGGTAAAGGCAGGAAAAAACATGATGGTATGAATCAGCTGTCATCTACAGACTGTAGCTCTAGACGATATGGCGGTATTTTCTAAATTCGTCCGGTACAGTAATGAGTGAATAGTAAAATTCACTCTTGGTATCATTAAAATACCTTCTCCTACAATACATACTGGTATATCACCCAGCTGTACAATCATATACGTAATTATAATTATCATGGTTGAATGTCGTCAGGAAATTATCACATTTTACTCATAAAGTGGTTTGTGTACTGCTAGATACGTATATCTTTATGCTGACATACAGTACGCTATATATTTCATTATATTGTAGTATTACTGTTGTATTTCACCTTTAGTTTGGTGATATTGGTCACATTCTCGGAATTCTCATTGTGATATTCAACTGTGCTCAGAGACCACAGATGCTGCCTGCATTAGAGTTGGTCAGCACAATGACTGTTCTTCCCCTTTATGCTCAGTGTTCTAATATGCGAATAAAGATGCTGGCAAAGTTTGCTTTAAGCTTCATGGACTGTGCACTTCAAGACTTCTGTGTACTAGAATTAAATAGTGAAGAGATAAAATATTGCAAGGAACAGCTGGCAGAAGCCGTCGCTAAGGGATCAACCTCTCACTGGTACACACATTCTGAAATATTACGAGTGCTTATTAATTTGATCAGAAGTAATCCCAAAAATTTGTCACTGATTAATCAGTGTGCCAATCCAGTTATTGATTTAATAATTAAGTCTATGCTATCTGACAAAGAGGAAGTACAGAAGGAGTCACTTAAAGCATTTCTAAACCTGCATACACTGTACAAGTTGTTCACCGATGAACAAATACTGCAGAGCAATAAACACATTGCAAAGTTGTCCCAGAATGAAGACAGTGATGTTAAAGATTTAGCTTTGTGTGCTGAAAGGCTCATGAAAGATGTAGAAAGTATGTTTTAGCTTCATGTACAGTATTACGTACATCTGTACATATACATGTATGCATGTACATATATATGTAATAGTTGTAACATGAGCATGAGGGCTTTGCCTGACATGTATGCCTGACTGCCCGAGGGCCGCAGGCCCAAGGGCAGAGGGCATACATATCAGGCAAATGCCCCGTGTTGCAGCTAATATGTAACACTCATCAGGCTGTTAGCCTGTACAGGGTGATCAATCACCCAAGCCAATACGAGTGCAGCCACTGAATATATATAATTAATGCATACATAAAATTTTCGATTATGGGTCAGCAGCTAGTATATTCTGGTTATATTCGGTTACGATGAATGGACATATCCTAGAGATATCATGGAAAACTTCGGTTATGTGAGTTTAATGTGCTATTGAATTGTTTATGGAAAAAATATGGAGTTTACTAAAGGCCTAGATAGGTAAGCTTGCTTGTAGAATGACTACTCCATCCAGAGTGGTAGCTTCATGATGGGGGCGTGTCCATATTTGAAAACATGTGGAAATGATTGGTGAATAAGCTATAGTACTAGTTCTCACCTTAGCCCAACGTTTTCAACTCATAGGATGGCGAGGATAACAAAATACTCTCCATCTGAGTGGGTTTCATGGTGAAATTCAAATTGTACATCATAATCACGTGAGTATTAATTGATCCCCACAGCCTCAACGTCTATATAATCACTGCCTAGTTGTACATTTTGTATGTAGCCCACTAGCTGGGCTACATACGAAATGTAGCCCGGGTGGCTCCTTTGATCTGAGGTGTGAAAGTGTTACATGTATGCATACACTTCAATTATGCACAGTACATTAATTTCACCCCACAAAAATTTATGTACATGCATTTGTATGTGAGAATTGTCCAGTGAATACAGTGTTTATATTGTAAGTCACAAAGTGTGCTAAGTACGCATGCTTGTGGAAAAAATTATTCTTGAAAATTTCTCTGCTGAAAAGTTAACATTATGGTGTATGCTTTTGTTATTCCCTAATTTTTAATGTTTTCTTTACTTCTCTGATCAAAATGTTCAGCAAGACTTTGAAGCAGCAAAATTGCTAAATCTACAATTTGCCTGGAAAGCTAGTACAAATGATACTTAGTGACTAATGTAATAAAGTAATGAACCATTCCGCTGATTGTTCTACTACAAAAGTAAGTGACTGCTTTATTAGAGCATCTCAATCTCACATGTATTTCATTTGATGTACAGAATGTCACTGGTAATATTATTCACACCAAGCCACTCTTTTTATAGCAATTTCGTGCAATTCACATGTAATTAATAAATTGGTTTTTTGCTTTATATCTATATTAAAGCCGGGCTCAAATAAATGCCGGAATCTAAATTAAGACCAGGGGGTGCCATCCTAATGCGAGGTTTTGTACAATATTACAATGGCTTGATTAGTTGAGCAAGGCTTACTACAACTAATGAAACCTGTGACTTGTCACAAGAATGCTGCTACAATGAGCAACAACATTTTTCAGCTGGTTCGCAATTATCCAAAATAATCGCCCAGACATCTACGTATCAAAAAATACAGTATATGTTTGGAGCTGCATAGTAATAAATTTAAGATCCTTTCTGAAGAATTCCTACTATCAAGAGTTCATTATATATATGTATACTGAGGAGAGTATCCTACTCTCATATACCCCTGTAGAAGGGGGTATCGTGAAGTTATGACGTAATGACAAGATGTTGTGGTTTGTGACGTACGGGCAGCTGTAAAAGTGCAAGAATCATTAGTATCATTCTACACTCGCGATGCTCAGGATAGCCGTATTTGCGAATAGCCTAGCAAAAAATGCCTATGAAGCGGTCTGAATCCATGAAGGAACGATTGTAGTTCTGTGAGGAACGCTTAGAGCTAGAGTTAATTTGGTTGCTAATGACATTGTTAGGCATGTGTTCAATCAATATTATGTTCAATTTATGACATCATTAATTACACAAAGAGAAACAGGAGAACCCGGAAGCATTACATCATCACAATACGCCCTTCTACAGGAGTATATGAGAGTAGGATATACTCTCCTCAGTATATATATTATGAACTCTTGCTACTATTAATGTACTACTTTAATTAATGATTATTGATTATTATAGAACTTTGCGTGGGCGAGATCAAAGGAAAAAGCGTGCTTTAAATATCATAAAGTACACTCTCAGCCGGCCAACTGCTTCATCGACCACAAAGAGTGCTTTATTGCACCGTAAAGAGTGCTTTATTCGTTCAATAAAGCACTCTTTTCGGTGCAATAAAGCACTCTTTGTGGGCAATAAAGCACAGTTGCCCACTTGCCTTGGTGTAGGCTAATAGCCTACGGGGCTCGCGCCAGTACGACTAATCACCCAAGCCGGTGAAGGCTGATAGCCTCGCCGCGCTGAGTGATCAATCACCCCAGCCAATACGAGTTCCACCACTGGATTGCTTTTATAGACATACCTAAATGCTTCGATGATGGGTGGGAAAAGGTAACGTTGCTGTTACGTTTGTTAATGTAAACGGACAAGTCCTGGAGATATCACGGAAATACTTCTCCATGTGACTCACAATAGAATCGATTGTGGGTTGCGAGCAAAACCTGCCAAAAGACGCAATGAACGTCTACTATGCCAAACTATGGTGAAATACGCGTGAGTTACTTTGTTAAACTAGTTTGTGTGCGTTCAGGCTGCTAATAGTTCGTGCAACGCTTGTTAGTTATGAGTCCTAGTGTATGGTGAAGCTACACGACTAGAAAGTTCCATAAATCATTTAAAGCATAGCCTTGCTCGTGCTATATGAAAAATAAAGTACTCGGCCGCGCGCCTCGTACTTTATTTTTCATATAGCACTCGCGGCTATGCTTTAACATATACTTATTGTTTTAGATGCAGATATACTTGGACTAATCGAGCATTGTTACAAATCTGATTTGTATGACAAATGCATAGAGCTGTGCTCACTGTCTTCAGTTGCTGCTTCACCTCAGGCTGTTTTGTCTAAGGCAAAATGCTTATACCATCTTTACAGAAAAGAACAGGAATATCTGAACAGACATTATTCAACATTTAATCAACAAGTGGCCAATGAAAAAATGAACTCTTGTTATACCAAGACAGAAGAATGCATTAAATTGCTGAGTACTTTGTTGGACAGCAGTGAAATTGATTCTGAAGGTTCAAGAATACTTGATCAGTCATTGTTGGATTATATCCACAGAACCAACAAGCTTAACAAACTCAAAAGGTGTCTCCTTTGCCGTACAAAGAGTGATCTTAAAAGGAGTCATTTGTGGCCAAAATCATTTTTGAAAAGATATCACTCACATACAAGTTCTAGTACTTCTTCTCGGGTATTCGTTTCTTGTGCATCACATTTAATTTCACCCAAGGAGAAGGCTCCCGGTGAGATAACTTATTGGATGCTGTGTGGGAAATGTGAGCAACGACTTAGTCAAAATGGTGAAGACAAATTTTCAACAGAACTGTTTGATGTTGTCTGCTCCAGTGCAGAAGATGACGGTGATGTGCATGTGTCATATGGATCATGGCTTTATGATTTTGTTATTGGAATGCTGTTTCGTGGTTTTATATTCTTTGATTTGACCAGTGAGTTTTATCCAATATTCCTTCACTGTCGCCATCATTTGCTTGGCTTGCCTGTGAAGTATACCCAAACAAAAGGTAAACCTGCAGAGGGTGAGCCAGTACCAAGCCAGTTAGCTTTTGAATCCATATCAGACAGTTTTCTTTCTCTTTTTATGCTCATTAATCCCAGCAACTTGGATATAAAGCACCCCCGAAAATCAATGTTAACTCGTGCTTTGTTTGATGCGGGATCTGTGAAACTGTCACATTATTCATTGAGTACAGGGAAACGGGATTTCAGTGCTCAGAATCATTTCATTGTAGTTCGACTGGCTAATTTAAATTTTATTTTAAAACTTAATGGATCAGTTGAGTACACTCCACCACTTGGAAGTGTTGTTATTCCCGAAGGAGGTAAAATGTTCGTTCCCAGTGAGAAAAACAGATGGGAGTATATCCCAGAAGCTCTTTGGGTAACCATTGATGATGTTGCAGAAATGATTGAAGCCACCACATTACGCCATTACTTGTACAAAGTGTCTTCAGGAACTTGGAAGCCATCAGATTCACCAGAAATGCGTCAACTGCCATCCTCTTTAGAAGTGGAGTCAGATAAGGAAAGAGAAATGCACACAATATTGAAAGAGTCATCAAGTACAGCTTACTCCAGTTTTATTTCAAGATTTCTACATCAGGCACAGCCTTCCTTAAGCTTTCTCCCTAAAGGATTTACTTTAATTCAAAAGCATCCTCGTACTCACGAGCCATATTTGCAACTACCTGACTCTCATGCTATTCTGTGCCACCTTACATCTTTTTTAAAGGAAGCTAATTTTACTCAATTTCTAGGTGCTCACTATGAATATGGTACAACCAAACTTTATGTGATCATCGTTGAAAATATTCAAGGAGTGCAGCTGGCTTATGGGGCTTATGTTGAGAGTGACCAAGACCAGAAATTTGTAATCAACAAGCCTCTAATTGACATCAACAAAATTTCAGATCACCACAAAGCTCGTTTCATTCATTACTGCAAAATTGTTGAAAGTGCTTTTCATTTGTTTCTTGAAATAAATAAAGTTGATAATTTGGAATTACTCATCCAAAGAGTAAATTGTACTAGGTCAGCAATGTATTATGTATGGATCAGATATATTTAAAAGTCACTGTATAATGTATATGTTTAAATTTATACGTAGTGCACTTCCTAAGAATTTTCCTCTAATCTGCAATTTTTTTTTATAAAATGCAAATATATTGCTTAATTCCTTGAAATTTAGGTAAGATAAAAAGTGAATTACGCATGTACAATGCTAAGTTTGCTGATAAGAAAAGATTGTATATTTGTCATGGCTACAGGGTAAACCTCTTCAGGGAATAACTTTATATTATGTACATACTATAAGTTAACCATTATACCCTTACATTTTAGTGATTTGAAAGAAATCGGAGTACTGGCTACAACCAATGTAGCCATTGAGCTATGCTGTAATACCATCATTCGTCTCTTGTTTCACTACTTTTTATTGCTTGGATCCCTGCTTCATTTTTAAATTAATAATTTTTAATATACCTGTAGTAGTACTCTAAAACTGTGTGAATAAGTTTCCTATTGTCACTGCAGCATTGCAACTTATGAACCTGTACATACGACACACCAAAATCTTACACATGAAATATTAATATCTTTATAATTGGTATATAGCCACATTGCTTAATTTTATGTACTTCTGTAATGTTGTTTAATTGCACAGATTGGACCATTCACTGATGTCCCTACTCTCAGTCGATTCCAAGTGTAATAAAGGATGCTGGTATTGTGAAGAAAAATGCTATCACTGTTTGCAACCAGCTGCGCTCGGTCATTCATTAAGGAAGGTGGATGGGCTAATTAAGTTTTGTAAGGTTAATCCTTGCTATGTGTTCTACACTTCCTCACCTGATAATGCACCTGCATTAATCCTTCCACTACCTCATGATGCTCCAAGAGATTCAGAACTGTTACTACAGATTACTAAGCTAATTGGTACCGGTTGGAGCAGCAATACTGTGTTGGTGATACAGTTATGTATTAACACTAAATCATTTGATGAACACAAGGGTGAACTATATGTTCTCATGCAGTTCCGTACTTCTATGTTACAGTCATTTTTTGACTTCTTCATTTCAAAGGATTTCCAACCAATAAATGTACTCTGGTATATGAGAAAAAAGCAATCAGTGATCATGAGGAATGGTACGCTTTTTATGCTGATGTTGAAGTTGATCATAGAAGAGTCACTACAAGCTACAACTTATCAAGACTTGGATGGTCTACTTGGAGCTTATCAAAAGGCCTGTGCTGACCCAAATGATTGTCAAAATGAAACAAACAAGTTGGAAAAGGAGTCAGGTAAGTTCATAAGCATATTATGTACACAATACAGGAACAGTGCAAAAGTAGGGATTATAAAATTAAAAGTAGCAAAACAAGGGAGGTTGCCTCTACCTGCAGATACACTGGTGGACATTTTATTTCTGTTTCAGTATGTGAAGTGAATGTTATGCTTTGTTTTCAACTATGTTCACCCCATTATACAGGGTCACAAACGAAACACAGTATGAGAAATTCCTCTGCCACCAATCCAGTCACTACGAAATATAAGGGCAATTCCTGTCATAAATGTGACTGGGTGCTGCAAACTTTTTAAAGTGCTTACACTCGGTGGATACCAGTAACTTCACGATAGGTTCAATACCACACAATCTTGGTTGATTAATAAAGATTGAGCACCGAGACCACACCTATTAGCAATCTATTTACTTGATCACGATGACACATCCCTTTATTATAGGTCTAGTTGTATTCATAATTGTAGCACAATGAAAATATGAAATAGTGACACACACTCTGCTAGGTAAAAGACTGACACAAGATACTCTGATACAGCAGTCACTCTTATAGAACAGTCACACATATGCTATAACAAAAAACACCCCAAGCAAACTAGTATATTATAAAATATTAAAAATGAAAGAAGGATCCAAGTTATGAAAAGTAATGAAACAAGAGATGAATGATGGTATTACAGCATAGCTCAGTGGGAACATCCCTACATTGACATTGAACAAAATCATTGCTATAACATGCAAATGTAGGCCACCGAGCTATCCTGTAATACCATCATTCATCTTTGTTTCACTACTTTTTATCACTTGGATTCCTAACTTTTTAATATACTAGTTTATGATATAGTGTTTATTCAAACTAGAGCATTAGTGTTAAAGCTAATCCAAAACAGCCAAGCTGTAAAAAAAGAGTGCGGCCTACAAAAAGGCTATGGTGAAAAAAGATGTGAAATCCAAGGTGGCGGCCAAGAAATGGCTGTGATGGTAGGTTAATGGTAAAAATTTTAATAACGACAATTCAGGTGAATTTTGGTGCCACTTGGTCTTGGCACAAAATTCACCTGAATTGTCATTATTAAAATTTTTACCATTAACCTACCATCACAGCCATTTCTTGGCCGCCACCTTGGATTTCACATCTTTTTCACCATAGCCTTTTTGAGGGGCGCACTCTTTTTTTACAGCTTGGCTGTTTTGGATTAGATTTCACTTCTTTTTGTATTTAGGCCAGCTTTGGGGGTTTTTAACCTATCTTTTTTTTTCTTTACCACAGGAAGAAGAAATGATGAAGCAGACGTTAAATACTTTAAATATTTCTGATTTTATTAGTAAATGTACAAATTATATATATAATACATATATTTATTACAGAACTCTCTACGTGGTAGTTTCTTTGTAACTGAACACTCTACAAGGTGACTTCTTCTAGCTGATCTCTCTACAGAGTGATTTGTTTGTAGCTGAACTCTCCACATGATGGTTTCTTTGTAGCTGAACTCTCTACAAGGTAACTTCTTCTAGCTGATCTCTCTACAGGGTCACTTGTTTGTAGTTGAACTCTCTACATGATGGTTTCTTTGTAACTGAATTCTCTACAAAGTGACTTCTTCCAGCTGATCTTTCTACAGGGTGATTTTTTTGTAGCTGAACTCTCTACAAGGTAACTTCTTCTAGCTGATCTCTGTACAGGGTGAATTCTTTGTAGCTGAACTCTCTACAGGTGATTTGTTTGCAGCTGAACTCTCTACATGATGGTTTCTTTGTAGCTGAACTCTCTACAAGGTAACTTCTTCTAGCTGATCTCTCTATAGGGCGATTTGTTTGTAGCTGAACTCTCTACAAGGTGACTTCTTCTAGCTGATCTCTCTACAGGGTGAATTGTTTGTAGCTGAACTCTCTACAGGGTAATTTGTTTGTAGCTGATCTCTATACAGGTTACTTGTTTCTAGCTGATCTCATTCTCTTCAGGATGACTGCTCTATTAGAGTATCTCGATCTCGCACTTGCTACACCAAGTTTGATTTCGTGTTATAACTCTGTGGCTTTAGTATCTGATTCTTCTACACCATTGAAGAGCCTTTCTAAGATGATTACTGTGTGATAACAATGCATGCGCAATAACTATTATTCCAAACAAAGTACAACATACATATAAGTTACAACAAACATACACTATAGTATACAGCAACTATAGTGATACAGTTTACATGTTACATCTTCCCCCCTAGGTCAATACCTCAGACGATCTGGAGCATGGACAACAGTCAGTTAGAGATCTAGTGGCTGGTCTGCTGGGCCCAATAAAAGACTGAGTGGGAACAATAGTCTCTTCAGCTTCAGAGCGAGTTCTTAAATGGGGACGGTTCCTTCTTAAATCCCCTGAGGCTGTTTCAACAACATATTACCTCGGTGTATCAGCTGCATGTGAAACTCGTCCTGGGGTTTTAAGTCCTCTGGTCTCAACCCAGACTGATTGGTCTTCTGGCAGTGATGGTAGTGGTCTTACTCTGTGGCGCTTGTCATAGTATTCCTTTTGCAATCGTTTGTACTTCTCATCAAGACTTCTAAAGTTTGAAATGTGAAGCCATTTGGGTATGAAGTTCTCTTTCACCTGGGGAATATCTGTCCGTATTCTTCTCCCCATCAGCAGTTCTACAGGACTGAGGGAACACCAGGGCATGGGCGTTGACCTGTAGCTGAGGAGAGCCTTGTAATGATCTGTAGAATTCTCAAACAAACGTTTGATGGTTTTTACCATTCTCTTTGCTAACCTATTGGCTTGGGGGTAATGTGGACTTGTTGTAATATGTCTAATCCATAAGTCTCAGAAAATTCCGTCATTTCCTGTGAATTGAATTGTGGCCCATTGTCTGATATCATCTCAGCTGGAATGCCAAACCTTGCAAAAATAGATTTTAAGTGTGTGATGACACTGGATGATGTTGTTGAATTCAGCTTTTGCACTTCTACAAACCTGGAGTAATAATCAACTGTCAATAGATAGGTAGAATTCTTAAGCTCAAACAGGTCTGAAGCAATGTGCTCCCAAGGATGACCTGGTAATGCTGTACTAATCAGAGGTTCTCTGTTGGGAGTTGTGGTTTTCTGACAAACAGGATATGATTGTACAAAATTCTCAATTTCCCTAGATACACCTGGCCACCAGATTGAAGAAGAGACACGCATCCTACAGCGTTGGATGCCCTGGTGACCCTGATGAATCTTCTCTAGGGTTGCTTGTCTCATACTCACTGGGATGACTATCCTGGATTGGTAAAGTAATAGTGCGTGTGTCACTGAGGGTGAGTTCACCTCGAAATCTCCAAAAGTCTTTCAATTCTCTAGACAGGTTATTTCTATTAGGCCAGCCTGAAGTGCAGTACTCGATTAGCTTTGAACAAATACTGTCCTCAGCTTGGGACTTACGATAGCTGTCCAAACGGTCAGGGCTTGCAGGAAAAGCTGCAGTGATTGCTTGTACAAACTGTTCGATTTCTTGAGAGGAGTAAGAGCTACTGTCATCTGAAATATCCTTAACTGGTGCTCTTGACAAGGTGTCAGCTGTATACAGAGTCTTTCCAGGTACGTGCTGAATGAAATACTGGAACCTCATCAAACGAAGTCTGAACCGAAGCACTCGTGGTGGGAGCTGATCTAAACTCTTCCTACCTAATATAGGTACTAAGGGCTTGTGGTCAGTTTCTAATATAACACTCTTGCCAAAGACATACTCAGCAAACTTCTCTAAAGCCCATGTCAAAGCCAGTGCCTCTTTTTCAATTTGGGCATAACGAGTTTCAGCTTCATTGAGTGCCCGTGAAGCAAAGGCTACTGGTCGCCATGCTCCTTGTTGTTGTTGCTGCATTAGGATGGCTCCAATCCCATAGGCTGAAGCATCAGCACTGACTTTTGTCTTTGCTTCTATGTCATAGAGGGAAAGTACATGGGATGAGCATACCTCCTTCTTTAGTTGAATAAATTCCTCTTCTTGGTCAGCTATCCATGTCCATGATGTCTTAGAACTCAACAATTCCCGGAATGGCTTTGAGATATGTGCAATATTTGGGGAGGATTTACTCATCTGGTTGATCATACCCATGAATCTTCTGAGCTCAGTAACTGAGGATAGTGGTGTCATCCCTAGTATCACAGTGGTTTTCTTTGGGTCAGGTGAAATTCCGTGCTTGTTTATCACATGGCCTAAGAAACATATGCAAGACTGGTAAAAGCTGCATTTACCTTCGTTTAAGGTGATACCGGCTGACTGAATTCTTTGAAGTGTGGCCTGTAGTCTAGACTCATGTTCAGCTGTGTCTTTACCATACACCAGAATATCATTGACATGACAAAGCACCCCTGGTAGGCCTGAAAGTACTTCATTCATGTGGTGTTGAAAGATTTCTGGAGCACTGGATATTCCGAATCGTAGTTTATTAAAACAAAACTTCCCAAAAAGGGTTATGAAAGTGGTCAGCAACTTAGACTCATTGGCTAAGAGGATCTGCCAGAATCCGCTATTGGCATCCAATTTACTGAACACAGTTGCTCCTGATAATTGTGCAAGTGTGGTATCCACTTTTGGCATAGGGTGCACTTCTCGTAATACATTTTCATTTAGTAGCTTAAGGTCAACACAGATTCGGACTGCCCCTGAGTCCTTGGGCACCACCACCATTGCTGCACGCCATGGGGTTGGTTCTTCGACAGGTGAAATTACCCCCAAACTTTGCATGCGTTTTAATTCACACTGCACTTTTGAGCGTAGTGGGAGAGGAATGTTTCGTGGAGCATATAACGCAAATGGTTGGCTGTTTGGTCTAAGCTTGATTGTATATTCACGTGCAAATGTTCCCAACCCTGTAAACAACGAAGGATACTGTGAAATGATAGTTTTTCCAACAGAGCATACATTAAACAACAGTTCTAATTCCTTTATTGCTGGAAGTCCCAGAAGATCACTCTTTAGGTCTTTAATGATGTACACATCTTGTGTGCAGCATCTCCCCTGGTAGGTGAGGGAAAGGTTTATCTTACCAAGGATATTCAAGCAGTCTGGTCTGGACCATAAAGTGACACTTCAGTCTCTTCCAATAGCATGGCAATGTCCATGGACTTCCAGGTTGAATCTGATATGGCAGTAACTTCAGCACCGGTGTCTACTTTAACAACTATCGGCTTGCCTTGGATTTGAATCGTTATAGCCCACATGTTATTTTTATTACCTTCCACTGTGTCTAAATACCTGTCAGGTGTTTCTGGCTGTGAGTAATTTGATTGGCTGGAGAGTTCATGCACATCCCTGGTCTGCCAGGCAACTGTGGTAGATAAACACTGACTGCTATAATGTCCTTTCCTGTTGCAGCAGTAACATGACACATCTCTTGCTGGGCAGGACTGTCGTGGATGAGAGCCCTTTCCACATCTTCTACAATTCTGGTGTGTTATTGTTTGCCTTACTGCTGGAGGTGGTATTACTGGTAGCTTCCTTCTGGGACCTGTTTTAGCTACTGCATCAAGGGATGTCTCTTCTTTAACAGGTTTTTTCAATACTTCTGGTTGCTCCTTCACAGCTTCACGTTGGCAGCTTACCCGTTTGGCTTTGTCCAACGTGAGTTCCGCCTCCATCTGCAAAAGTTCAGACAGGGTATGGTCGCGGATCCCGACTACAAGACGGTCCCGGATGAATTCTTCCTTCATCTCACCAAATTCACAGTTATCACCTAGTCGGTGTATCTCAGTTATAAATTGTTCCACTGACTCGTTCGGCAACTGACTTCTCTTGTTAAAACGCGCCTGTTCGAAGATTAAGTTCTTTCGCACCTTGAAGTGATCGTCAAACGCGTCAACAACTTTACTGTACTTCTTCCTATTCTCAGAGGTTATTTTCGTTGTGTCTAATACGTCTTCCGCGTCCTCTCCAAGGCAGTAAAGAAGGGTGCTTACTTGTCGTTCTTCCCCCTTGTCTGCTAGTTCTGACGCCAGTCAATATTGTTCGAAGCGACGCTTCCATTAGGCCACTTGTCAGTCTTTTGAAAACAAAACAGAGCTGGGGGCTGTAGGTTCACCGTAGCCATCACGAAACGACAGTCACTTCTGACACCATGTGTGATAACGACGCATACGACGCATGCGCAATAACTATTATTTTAAACAAAGCACAACATACATATAGGTTACAACAAACATACACTATAGTATACAGCAACTATGGTGATACAGTTTACATGTTACAATTACTCCATCTGTACAGCAATTTTCAAAGCAATACCCCAAGCGGTTTTTCTGGTAGGCGTGGCAAGTAGTGATTTTTTATTAGCTATTCACAATTGCATAATTGTTACGCACTGTTGGTTTTTTCGTTGTATCTTCGTGGTTTTTAGCTCGATTTCTTTCAAACCACAAATGGTTTGAGGTTCAATAGTTACCCTATTCACCCACTGATTTTCAGCTTCTTCCCATGCGCGGTTTACCCTGTAGGCGTGACAACATTGGTGTTATTTTTCGTGAATAATTGTGCTAATAACTCTTTGCCTGTTTATCATATTCCAGCCAAAGTTGGTACTGATATGTGCCTTTATACCCCCCTTCTGTGTGCCAAATTTCAAGGCAATCGGATAAGGCGTTCGCGTTTTATGGCAATTTTTATAAGTGTGCGAAAAGAGGAAGAAAAATAAGAAGAAACATAAGAAGAAAATATGCTAATTTTTGAAATCGCATATCTCTGGAACGCTTGAAGTGATTTCGCTCAAAGTTGGTATGTGGAGTGCTGAAGTTGGCGGGCATGTCCACAGCAAAAATCGTCTTGTTTCATCAAGGCAGCACAGAGCTACGGAGGTACGAAAATTTGCGTTTTCGTTCTTCCTGTCAATATACTCATGGGTGTTGCACGCTGGCTTCTTGGGCCGCACGACACATTACTGTGTGTCTTGATTTAAGTACACAGCTTGACTAGCAGACACTATTAAAAGTGCTACATGTAAAATTAGTATAGGTAATCACACACATTTGAGTGTGATTAGGGAATAATTGTACAAGTATTAGTCAAAATTGCACAAGGCAATTTGAGCTGAGTGCAATTTTGAGTAGAATTATTCCATAATTGCACTCAAATGTGTGTGATTACCTACTAATCACATAGTGATCACCCTTCATGGTTTCTAGTACACATCTATCTAGTTCTGTGTGGCCATTAACTTCTAATAAGTGATTGCATCATTCTTTCAGCACTTAAAAGGTTTCTCAATATCACTTTGTTGTAGCACTTGAAAGGCATCTGTAATTCTGTTATTTTATTGGCTATTTTACAGTGCAATTACGGAAACAAACCATGCCAATTGGGATTAATTATGCTCCTACATAATACTATTGGGACTAATGTATGGCAAACTAAATCACTATGTGATTAATGTAGTATTCAACTATGTGTAAACTGTTTCTTGGAATGTGATATACATATTCTATAGATGACATAAAGTTGATACGATGCTCTTGTTTACTTGTAGGTGATGATGATCTGTCCACTATTTTTCAAGCTAACTAAACCACACTCCAATAATTCATTACACTAGTACTGCAACTACACACATACAGTATACACTATACTTGGACTAGATGTTTGCTATAGACATTAATAGTGTAGCTAGCCACCTTATGTATGATACTTGTTTAACTAACTAATTAGTATATAGTTTAGCTAACTAATTTACATATAGCTATGTCACCCTTTTATCTTTTTGTCGCATAGAGCTTATTACTAAATTGTTGTTCTCGCATGTGATGTTATTATTTAAAATGCATGTACATGTACACATGGTGTAAATTTAGGCTGAAAGCATACTACAGTATTGTATAGTAAGAATCATGAAATGTGTGTTTTTCCAGCCAAAAATATCACTTGATAAACAAGCTTCAAAGCTGCTTCATTAAATTCTTTTTGCGGCAATTTAACAGGTAGAATATGATTAAATCCAAGCATGCACTCAGTGCAGCTTAAATGCATTGGTTATATAACAAGAAACATACAGTTACTTTATTGTGCCTATTAGGCTAACATTATGCTTGATGCTTCGGTTCACCTATGATGTTCAAAACAGTGCCAGCCTAATAGGCTGGTACCTAAACTTGCATCATTATACAGTGATGCAATCTACTTATTTAAACCAATAAAATTAATGTAGTATCATAGCTAACTATACTACATACTATTCACTATATACACCTTTCATTCTGGCCTGTCAACCATAACATCTGTGCACCTGTATATTATGGACTGGTATATGTTAACCATGTTAGTTAGCTATAATATAATGTGTTACGAGTTGCCAAGTTTGTCAGCTTTTTTTTACTTTATACTTCAATACCAATTAACATAGTGTTATTTTGTGACATGTAATAGCTGGTCATTTGATGACTTCTAGTCTGTGCAAGCAAGAAAAGAGATCAAATTGCAGCAACTATCTAAACAAGGCTCGCTCCACAATGGTATACATTCATCTTAGACCAATAAAACTGATAAATGCACAATACTTTTGGCAACGATTTATAATTATGGTGCTTGTTGTACATTAATAATTATGAATTTAATAATTCTTGTCAGAAACATAAGCAGTGCACAATAAATGCAACTCTGACATATGTATCTTTGGTCAGAGTGATTATAGTTGAGTGATTTGATTGAAAGCCATGCTGGTTTTCAATTAAAACATTGTTTTGGTTAAAATGGTCCATAATGGAATGGTAAATAACATGCACGTATTCCATAGTAGTAAAAAACCCAGGATTTTTGCACTGCATGTATGTCAACGTTACAGCAGGTGTTTGTATGAGGTCTCTTTGTGGTTGCTTATAAGATCTTTCATTACCATATATTTCAAGTTGGTGCTGTGTCAGCTGTGTGGGATCCGTACTATAATTCACATATCCAACAATTAGAAAGGTGCAATGTCATGCAGCCCAATGGATTTATAACGACTATAGTAGATTTAGTTCAGTCTGGCCATGTTAAGGCCATCTCTTGAGACCCATGATAAGATATCTAGATATGTTCTACACAAGGCACTGTATCACCAGCTTGCTATTTCCATTCAATCATAATTATTACTTACCGTCAATGAGAACAACCAGATCATATTACCCATTAACCATCTTCATCCACAAAGTCATATCAGAACAGTTATTTCTCCAGAACTATTAAAGAATGGAACACCTTGCCTCTTATTATTGAAACCTCTGACTCTGATTTATTTATGTCACCTTTAATTGCATTTTATAATTAGACAATTAGTTAGTGTATTGTAACTCTCCTTTTTCCTGAGCATATGTGACCAAATTTTGGAAAATCACCCATATGAGTGCGCGTGAAATAATTAGAAGTTTCATGTTTGGTGGGTTACTATTATGAGCAGCGGAGAGCTATAAAATATTTCTAAAATTTTCTAGTAATTTAAGGTATTGAGAATGGCTTAAAACCATCAACAAGTACATTTGCACTATAAAGCTTATTATTTGGTCATTGAATATTTTAAGTGTCAAATGTGCCCATATGGTTGATTTTCCAAAATTCGGTCACATATATACTAGCAGGGCTGACCACTCAACTAACAAATAGATAAACAGCTCACTGAATTACCCGCCTGGAACTGAGACATCTGTATTCCAATATATTGGTGCAATAACAATGAAATGTGAACTCCCAGAGATCAAAGCCGTACTGTGCTATGACTGTCATGGTATAAGCATGCATGTATATATTCTATGTTATATATCAATATGCCAGTGGTTTCTTCTTAAGCAAATTCAAAGTGTTTCTGTACATGTGAAGGAAGTAGGGCTGTAGCTATAGCCACTTTTCTGCTATGCTTGACTGAATGCATCAGGCAGGCAATGTTGAATAATTTAAAAAAAAATTCTGTTACGGCAACTTGATGAAAATGTTTGAAGGCATTGTAACCAATCAATACTGTCATGTTGTTGTGAAGGGAAATTTGTCTCTATACTATACAGTACTATTGCACTGTATGACAATAACATAAAATTAATGTATTATTAATACTTATGTGATCCATTCATAGTTGCATACAGCAAAGAAATAAAAACAAACAATGAGATGTTCACATACAGCAATGTTGCAACTAGTCTTTTGTTAAACTATGCACCAGCTGTTGGGTAGCGTGTTCCCCTGCACTGGTGCAATGATTCTCTTCAATAATATTCCTCACATGATCACTGACCCCATCACCAATGTGTTCCACTGACATGTCCAGATCAAAGTGAGGAGATACAAAGGTTGTTACTGAGTATCGATCACTTGATGTTGGCTTTAGTACTCTGTGTACACTTGATTTGCAGTATCCATTAGTGATGTAGTCAAGATAATCATTGACCAGAATTATTACTGCTTCCTCAACTACTGGAACATCAACCCAAATATTAGCATCTGGAAGCTGCACTTGCAGGCCACCTGTATAATTATGTTTTGTAAACATTAAAATAATATGCAATGTATGTAAGTATATTATAATAAGGTGATTTAGGGTTGTAATAAATTTATCATCATTATGCATTTATCAAGTAAAGGAATATTTAAGAGCTGGAATGAAGGGTGTTCATCTAAAATTACATGCAGAGCTGTGGTGCACAGCCCTCGCCATATGCCCTATCTGTCGCCTGCAGCTGACAGAACAACAGTCAAGAATGGATTGTTTCCTAAGTTTGCTGGGATACAGCAGGTTTCAGTGACTTTTTGGCAGTATAGTGCCAAAATGATGCTCCACCAATATTCTCTTTCTTCTGAGAGTTAGTGCAATGACTATAGAGTTACTGACTATTCTATTAGATTATTCCTAAAAGCTAAGATAATTTAGATCAATAGGGAAATCTTATCTGTATTTGTAGAAAACATTTTAATGGCTGTTGATCGATGATGCAACTAATTATAACGATATATATTTGCCATACAAGCTTCCTACAGTAGGTTGTTATAGAACAGTCAGGCTTGTCTCACTTTCTAAAATTTTCTGGGCTACACTCTTGATATCATAAATCACAGATAACATATGTGACCAGATTTGCGATATCTTCTATACACATCCAATTTACCAACTGGTTGGAAAATGTTATTGACTTGAACTTTAGTCAGTGGTGAGTACCAACATAGCTTATAAGGTTAGAGAATTTCAGGTTTATGTGTTACTTGAACACTAAAAAATTGATATGTGTGTGGAAGACCACTTACCACAAATCCAGTCACATATTATCATACCAGGGGCTGATCCAGGAATAAATGAAAGGGGGTGGCTGGCTTAGTTCACAAGCTTTACATGTGCAGTAAGGGTGTAGCTATACACTGGTGAGAGAGGTGACTGCAGACAGCGTGCGGAGCACGCTTAGCGAAGTGCGAAGCACGAGCTGTCTAGGGGGGTCTGGGGGCATGCCCCCCCAGGAAAATTTTTAAAATTAGGTGTTCAAAACATGCTATTTAGATCAAATTTTACTTAGTTTCAAAACTTTTGTTCTTATACAGTAACTGTTGGCTGCTACTGCTACTGCCCTAACTACACTATAGTGTACAGATACAATATCCTAAAAGGGTCCCTTTAGGATAAATTGTATCTGTACACTGTAGTGTAGTTAGAGCAGTAGCAGCTAAGAAAAGCAGTAGCAGCTAACAGTTACTGTATAAGAACAAAAGTTTTACCGTAGCCCCCTTCCCTCCACCCTGAATCCACCAAAGAATTAGATTGAATCTGGAAGTGATTTTGACTGAAAAGAACAATTGTATGTAGCTACTAGCTAGAATTTCAGACAGTGTACTAGCTGTTTAGAAGAAACACTGTAAAGCTAGCTACAGCATATAGTTTAAAAACTTGTTGGCAGCTGTGCTATTATGTCCATTTAACAACTGCAGCTGTAAATGAACAAAACCATAATAATAAATGTCCACCTGAAGGTTTTGCTTCAAATAAAGTGCACTGTTAGTGTAGATGCCATGTGCTAGTTTGTACAGATGTCCAGGTCTATTTTAGATTATTTTAGATCAAAAGTTATAGCCCAACAAGGACAGAATCCTCTAAGTGAAACCCTTACTACTGATGGAAGTAACAGTGACAGTGAAGTTGGGGAAGAAGGTTTGATTGACAATGAGACTGAGTCTGGAAGTGAAACTCCAGTCACAATCACTAATGAAAGTGGTATCAACAATGACAGTGATGGGAATGAATGTCAATCTCAGGGCATAAATGAAGAGACAGAGGCTACCCCTTCCACTACTGAAAGTATTAGAGTTAATGCGGATTTCATTGAAGCAGCTAACTGGCCAGATAATTTGACAGTGAGCCTTCAACAATCAACTGGTGAGCTTTGCCGTGAGGTTGCACCAGAAACTTTCCATGATAGTGATCCTGTTGAATTTAATAGCAATGGTGAGCCATCTTATCCTAACGTGAACTTTGTATCTAACTCAGAATCTAGTGATATTCTGCAAGTGGCCATTAGTAGATCAAGAATAATAAAAGATCATGAAAAATATGAATTGATTACTTCATCACAAAGCAATCTAAGGAGCACTGATTTTGACACAGTCTACTTCACTGTTTCTGGAGGAAGGAAAAGAAAACAGATAACTTTTCAATCTCGATGGCTTCAAGATTACAAATGGTTACGTTATGGTTTGGAGAATAGTCAAGGAGGATGGTGTTTGCCCTGCATTTTGTTTTTAACTGACAGTGAAAAGACACATCTCGGTGCATTTGTGTGTACGCCCTTCAAGAATTACAACAAATCCAAGGAGTTGATGGAGAGGCATGCCAAACATGCATATCATTTGAGAGCAGTAGATCATGCCTTTGAATTTACAAGAAGGTGGGCTAATCCTGAATCAAGAATCGATAGTCAGTTAATTGATAAAAGCTCTAAGAATTTTAAATTTAATACTGAAGTATTGCCAACAATTGCTGAGACAGTATTATTGTGTGCAAAGCAACGAATTTCTCTCCAAGGTCACAATCAGGATAAGGTGAACTTTACACAGGAGCCATTAAGAAATGAAGGAAATTTCATTGCCATACTTAGATTGCTGGCAAAGAACAATAAAGCACTGAGCGAACACTTAATACTTTGTCCAAAGAATGCAAAATATACCAGTAAGACCGTTCAAAACGAGATACTGGAAATAGCTGCTGACCAAATTCGTGCATTTTATCGAACCTGCATACAGAAGTGTCCACATTTTTCATTAATTGCTGATGAAGCTACATCTCATGGTAAGGAGATTTTGTCGGTTTGCTTAAGGTTCTTGGAAATTGATAATGAAAATTTTCGTGTGAAGCCAATAAAGCACGAAGTGTTACTTGACTTCCATTTTCTTCAGAGGATAACTGGGAAAAGCATTGCAGATGGCATCTTGCAAGTTTTACAAAAACATGAAATTGATGTTAAAAATTGCCGAGGGCAGGCATACGATACAACAGCTTCCATGAGCTCTTCAAATTCTGGTGTACAAGCACATATAAAGAATAATGCACCAGATGCAGAATTTCAAGGTTGCTGCCTGCATAGTTTGAATCTAGTAATATGCCATTCTTCAAAGGTTCAAGCTGTAAAAAATATGATTGATAACTGTCATCAGGCGTTCTTATACTTCCACAACTCTCCAAAGAGACAACGGTTTCTTGAACACATAATTCAGCGCTTGTGTCCATCTGCCAGGAAATCTAAGATAAATGGGCTGTGTAAAACAAGATGGGTTGAACGGCATAATACTTTCACCACAATTTTAGAATTGTATCCTTACCTTATTAAGACTTGGGAACATATTTGTTCACCTGCTGATGATGACAATGAAATTTATCCTGATGGAAATACTTGGAACTGGGATTCTGAATCTCGTAGCACTGCTAATGGTTTGAAGCACATTTTTACTAGCTTTGAGCACGTGGTTGCATTTTTGCTATCAAAAGAATTATTGGAGCCGATTAAACCAATTGCAGAATGTTTACAAGGTAGACTACAAGAGGTATACTTTGGTTTTAAAAAAGTTGATGAAGTCAAGGAGCATTACAAGCAACTTCGTGAAAATGTAAATGCTGAACATAATAGAATTTATCATAAAGCTCTAAATCTATGCAGGGATATTAGCAGCAGCGAAAGTATGCCCCGTGTTATAAGAGGCCGTCAAACTAGACCAAACCCTACAGTAAGCTCACCAACTGATTACTGGAGAGTGACAATTACCATTCCTTTGTTAGACTCAATTATAAGTGAATTGGAAGCCAGATTTTCTGTAGATACACGAGCACATTATGAACTGTGTGCATTGGTGCCCACTGTAATTACCACAAAAGACGAACATCAACTGTGTACCATCTTAAAATCTAAATGGAGTCATTTGCTACCAGCAGAAGATGACCTTGACAGTGAACTTGCTAGATGGAAAGCTCACTGCAATAAATTCCATGCCACTTTAAAGGAGAAGTCTATAACTCACTTGCTGAGTGAAGATGCAGATCCAATATTCTTCCCCAATATAAGAGAACTCCTGTGCATATTGGTAATACTTCCGATTGGAAGCACTGAAGCAGAAAGGACCTTTTCTTGTCTCAGGCAAATTCATTTGTGGTTGCGCACCACTATGACGGATGAAAGACTGGGCAACCTTGGGGTGTTAGCAATGCAAGGATTTAGCTTTCAACTGAATGTTGAACAAATATGTAAAGAGTTTGCAACTAAACATAGCAGAAAAATGTGTACAAGTAGTGTTTTATATGATTAGTATGAGCTGTTAATGCTTAATTTGCATGCCGTGATATATAGTTTAATCCAGGGTGGGTGGCTAGCCACCCCATCCACCCCCCCTGGATCAGCCCCTGCATACAATATGGTAATGCAATACAGTACACTAGTGCAGGGATCATGGAGGTTTGGGCTTTCTAGCTTGCCCAAGAATCAGTCTCACGTTTCTTCATAACAACGTGGCAGCAGTGGTTAGGTATAACCAGCTCAATAAATGTCTTCAGATCAACCCTAAACCATTCCAACAAGTTTCTATAAAGTTTTAAAGTGATTTAGTCAGCTACATTTTTCTACTAACTGATTGCCTGCCTGTCTGCCTAACTGAAGATGCTTTCAACCTAACATAACTTTGACTATGAATAAATTATGGGCTTGATTTCTTCACTATTCGATATCACTTTGACCAGAAGTGTTTTTTTTTTTTCCAGCCACAGTAGTTATAATGCATGCATCATGGCCTTATATACCTTTGTTTCCCATTTCTGGCACTGTGTATATAGGTGTTGATTGGCGATAATGTGTCCTGGCTTCAATATTTTAATTTTCATGGATTGATTACACATATGCTTCTAATATTCTTCTTCGTTAGTAATGCTGTATAACATAACTGAAACTATAGTGGAGTGGACATTTTTCATTTCAATAATTGATAGTCGGGCATGCGTTCAGTTGTAATTTTGTTATTTCTGTAGTGATTGGATTGATTGTAGAGTACTGTTCTTTGTTTTTTTTACTGTTGTATAATGGATGGAACATACTGATATTTTCATCAGCATGGGAATCATGCATGACTGTGTAGTGTCATGCATATAGTGGTTAGCATGATGACAAACGCGTGAGTTTGCAGTAATGATCAAAACTTTATGAACATGCTCACACCATACACAATCGTTATGTGATTTGAATTCTGATGAAAATATCAGTAGCTAATAACAAAGCAGATTGGCCACTTCGTAATTGATAGTTGAAGCGTTGATGCACATGCTCAGTCACTTTATAATGTGTCTGGTGCCATTCTTTCCTTTAATGTAGTATGCCATGGTTCACCAGTACTGAATTATGTTGTTACAAAGAAGTAAGCAAATAAGGGTAAGAACAAAATTAGATATTTTATACTTGACATAGTTGAAGCACTGAAACAAAGGAGGTCATCTATCTACACCTGCAGCTATACCAGTTGACATTTAATCCCTGCTTTATACTATTTACAGGCCGTGTATGAAGTAAAGTAGGAATTATATGTCAACTAGTAATGTACAGTGTAGTTGCAGATGTAGATGGTCTCCTTTGTTTCACTGCTTTTTATTTCTATGACCCCTACTCAAATGTAGAATTTCTGTTTTTCCTTACACTTGTTCATGATATACATAGTCACATAATAAACACCACCCACAAAATGGTGTAACTTTCTGTATGTTTTAGGCCTTCACTTAACATGCAGGCATAAGAATTATAGGTCTCCAATTTTGTCAGGATGTTATACCAGCATAATTTGAGCCATTGACAGGAATAATCTTTAAACAGGCTGTAGGACCAGGTGTCCTACAGACCTTCAGCACTCGTGTTGTAAAGTCTTAATAAAAAAAATTGTCTTCTTAATTAGCCAAAAGAATGGCTTACAAATGATGTCTTGCTGATATACCGTATACTAGCTGATGATGGGGAAAAGAAATCTGATGCCTGGGCAATGCAAGGGTCTGGCTATGCCAAGTGGCAGACTGTGAATGTTTAGTGTCAGAAACAGTATATCCATGCTCCCCAACTTAAATAACAGATTTAGTAATGTGTTTTACTGCAGTAACTGAATAAAGTCACATGATGGCAAATCTATGTACAAAGGTAGCAACTGAGGACAAGCAGGAAAGCAAAATCACTTAATGTGTTTTTCTTTGAAACTCCAGTATTTGACTTCATTGTAATTTTCTGTTATAGCAACAGGCAGGGATAATTTAGGTATAAAATCACATACCATTGTTTGAGGAATTTAAAATCATGCATTGTATTAAACAAAGGAACATATGGAACGGATAAATTGCAGCCCCAAGAACCATTAGCAATACCAGACCATAACTAAGTGCCACTGCACACTGTCTATGTATCTGTGAAGACATAGACAATGATATAGCTAGCAAGTATATACACGTAACTTACCAGCATCACTAGTTACCATTGTGATTAATCCACGATCAGAATGTGCACCAACTCCCCAATCTGATTGGATGCTATCATCTTTGATTTTGTGATATCGAAACATACCAAGCTGTTTAAATGTGGAGATTGTGTTTACACTAAAGTAATCTGTTCCCCATCCTAGTTCACTGGAAATACATCTGCATATAGCATGAGCTGTCTGATCTACTTCATCAAAATGTGACTCAACTGAAGACTTGAACTTTGGAAAGTCCTTCTGGCATGGCCACTTGTTGGGTCCTCTTAAAGCAAACCCAGAGAAAATAGCATCTCGGCTTGACATTTCAGATCGCAAGTAGATACCTTCCTTCATATCTGGTACTCCTTGTGTCCTCTCCCCTAACAATCTAAAGTGGCCCCAAATTCCATCACCCTTTGATGCTGCTATTTTCTTGTCAGTGGAACTACTAAGGAAGTGCTTAGACGTATCAAGTATCTGTAGTAATACCATCAATCAATACAAAGTTGTACTGTACATAAAGCAGTTACTCACAGTAATCGGTGTCTAATTGTATAACGGTATGTGATTGTTGTATACCACTAACTAACTTTCATTTAGCAAACTACTACAACATGCTACTACTGTGCACAACAACTAATTTTACAACAGAAGAGGGTGGAAGCATTTTAGGTGCTTATGTTAATTGCATTAGAATATCATGCACATGTACCTCAATAGTCACAATACAAAGACAACAAATGGCAGGAATTACTAGGGATCATTGGCCCTTTCGATTATGCTTCATGAAGCCTATTACCCCAAACCCAGTGCTTATAGTTCATACCCCCAAACCCAGTCCTTATATTAGAAATAAGATGATGTATTTTCTTTAGAAAATGCGGCTTAGTTTATTTATTTATTATTGATACTGTGCAGACCTCCATTAGGGAGTATAAAGCACAGATACACGCAAGAAAACATACATAAGCACAAAGTGTACAGCATTTTAGTCTACAGCTGGGCTAATACAAAAATCGTCTACAATCCTTTTCTTAAAGTCATCTATATTGCTTGCTTCAATTGCAGTAGCTGGGAGGCTATTCCATATTTTAATAGTGGCAGGAAAAAATGAGTGAGAATAAATATTTAAGTGAGCTGACACCAGTCTGAATCTTTGAGAGTGCCCTCTTGTACATGTAGTTATTGGCATAGGAAGGTGGTGACTGGGAATGGAAATTTCATTATGCAAAATGTAACTGTTTTTTTGTAGGTAAAACTGATGAACACTCTTTTGCACATAATTTATATGTACAGTATAGTGATCTAGTACTAGTCAAGTGTGCATATTCTAAACATAACAACGATGCCACACTTTCTCCAATCATCCACACATTTTGGCTCATTTTAAAACCAAGCTTAAGGGTTTTGTATAATTCTTTTTAACAACACTTAACCGCGTCCACCATCCACTGATTTTATAGGGAGCTATGGATTCCATCAATTAGAAATATTCCCATCAATAAAAGCTTATGATAGCATTTTTGCAAGCTCCTATAGTGGAACGGTAATTATTAGACTAAACTCTTAAATACATAAGGTTCTTATTCATGAAACTTTTAGTTCACTACATAGTTACAACACAACAATCGGATGCAGAAAAAGCCCACATAATGTGGTGACTTGATCCATAGCTTGGCATCACAAATCCTTTTGTAAGTCATTCAGTTGTGACAATTAATTGGTAGCTATAATTTCCAAAATTCTTTTTTATTTTGTGGATTTTTTATGCAAAAGATATATAACTGTAATTTGTTTTATGGTTAATATTTCATATAGTGTACACCTGTAATAATTATAATTATTGTGGAGTCTTTCTCTTTTGATCTAATGCTACATTATAAATGACAAATATTTTGCACAATAATACGATACCTGTTTGGTGCTTATTCCATGATTGATAACTTGAAATGCACCAACTGTATTGGCTGCAGAAATAATGTCTCTGGCCACAGTAGCCTTATACCTTCCCCACATAATGGCATCAACATCAATTACAGGGATTTGTGGTGACAAAGTAGATGTGGTACTCTGAAGTCCATAGCTCAGTGATCTCACTCGAAGAACACCACAAGCCTTGTACAAATTTTGCCATAATCTGACTGTATATAAAGTTAGTATTCAAGATAATTACGTTATGCACCACATCTACAAGATTGAACAATATTGGTTTAGTTTAACCACAAAGGTAAGGTGCGTAAAATGGCGCAGGCCTATACGGATATCACTTACTAAAGCACAAAAAACGAAAACTATATTATATATAGCAAAACAACTATAATACACACCAAACTACAGTATAATGATAAAATATTGTACATATGAATGAAATTAGCTACTGTGAACACAAACATTGGTACAACAAATTTCCAATTGTAGAGGGACAAGATATTGCAAAGGATACAATTCCAAAAACAAATGTGACCCAGTATGACAAAATGGGGCTTATAGCCCATCAAATTTTAACCATAATTTCAAAGTTTGAAATTTTATAGCTTTTTCTGTGGACATGGTAACTATTTAAAGTTTTCATCACTTATGTAGAACTTTATGGAGATGTTACTGAAACTTACAGAATTGTTATAGCTTATACAGAAACGGAGATGCACATTATTACGCAAACAGATGTATTTCTGGCTATAAGCCCCATGTTGTCAGAATACCATTTAGCCTGTAATTTTACTAAAGAGGTTTCTGGAGAATTTGACAAATTGAGCAAACTTTATTTGCCAATTTCAGTAGTTATCTTATGTTGCCCAATGTGGCTGCATGGTAAGTAAACTTTATCTACCACCCTATTTCGTATCTTTGCTGATTTGCTTTAGCAAAAATTATGCATCAAATTCTTGGGGTGGAAGTGAAAGATCACCCGAAATGTGGATTGATCACTATCGTAATTTCTACAAAGTGATGCAGCCCATGACCAACTACAAACTCCTCAACTGTTTCAAGAAATGCAAGCTGCACAGATACAGATTAGGTATGAACAACACAATTAACAATGATGACAATGAGTTTCCTGATAATGACAAGTATGTGAATTCTTACACTGAGAACAAGGTCAGTGGATGCAACTACGTGAACTAAATTCTAGATTTTCTACATCAGTTCAGTCTAGCTCTACTACTGATAGGGAAGCAGCTACACGTGAACTACCACCCCCTCTACTCAGAGATGCCGCAAAGTGCAAGGACATCAATATAATAGATCTCTTTCCACTACACACCAATCACAAAATAATAAAGTGTCGATATTCAATCACTTAATTCTAAGCAACCGTATGCTTATACAGTCATTCAACAACATAGTACACAGTATGCCTTAATCCAAGATATTCAACAAATGTATATATTATGATACTATTTAGCACTGCAGGAACTGGTAAATCATATATTACCTCATTACCACTATCTTAGGCTCACAATGCCTACCACTGACTTGTACCACAGGAATGACCTTTTTCAATAACTCAGGTTGCATTCTATATTCTGCTCTTTCTCTGCCAGTTAATCACCATGCATGGCGCACAGGAAATACAATACAATAACTACAGATAAGGTTATTACCGATATAATTGCATTATGTATGTGTGCATAGGTGAACAAACATCTATACCAAGCAACTGGTACTACTGTTAACGCAGTAGTACCAGAACAACACGTCTATTTGATGACTTTAAATTTGAGTGTTCCTACTGTAGCTCACTGAAGCCCACACCAAGAATTTCAGATTGCATCACGAAAGCCCTAGCGATAGGCATAGCAGCTCATTACAAGTGATAGCTTCAAATAGTGTAACCTTGGGTACAAATGTAGCTATCTGGGATACATCAGTAGAGTCAGTAGACAAGGAATACCCCTAACCCACATAAACAATTACAGAGAAACGTTTGGCTGAAGCTGTGGGATTATGCTCAGTAGCTACCAATGTTAGCTAGGTCTTCATCAGAACAAGCTACATAGGTTCATAGGCCTTTACTTGAATTTCTCTGTGTTTTCTATCTCTTTAGTTAGCCAGATACATATTTGAATTTGACTAGCTATTTCAGTGAAAATTCACCAACCACCAAAATTAATTCCCTGTTGAATTTTCTGCTTGTACAGTAGTTAGTGACTTTGGTCTGCAGCTGTTGGAGACAAACCTTAGTATACTGTACCCATTAGCAGTGAATGACACTTCGCCGATCATATGACACTTTATCACTATCATATGACACTTTGACATTATCATATGACACTTTATCATTATCATATGACACTTTGACACTATCATTATGACACTTTGACATTATCATATGACACTTTATCACTATCATATGACACTTTGACACTATCATTATGACACTTTGACACTATCATATGGCACTTTGCCTATCATAATTATGCCACTTTTATTATGACACTTTAACTCCTACTATATGATGCTTGCCTAGATCACATGACACTGCCTATCACAATATAACACTTTGTTATGACTTTTTTCCTATCATAATATAGATGCTTTGTATTCATGTTAGGGCGCAGCTAGAAATTTTAAATGGGTGAGGCAGATCATGAAATGATGCACATTCTCTAGTGTGTGAAGCATCTGGTGTGTGAAGCATCTGGTGTGTGAAGCATCTAGTGTGTGAAGCATCTAGTGTGTGAAGCACATGGCTAGGAGGTCTGGGGGCAGGGAAATTAGGTGTTGCAAGTTTGTATTTGGAGGTAATTTTGATCACACTATTAACTATAGCAATTGCAAAAGATGTGCATATATATTATATCAATTAGCTGTAGCTCACACCTTGACTCTGGCTGAAACGTACGAGCACCACTACCCAAGTTATCATAAACAATTAAAATCTAGATAATTAAACTCACCCCATAGTTGTACAATAGTCTTTTGGAACTTCATTTTTTCATTCAACATTAGCAATCTGGTCCTTACTGTACCCACACACACACCACACACACTACAGATGCATATGAGCTGAACCCTCAAATGCATTCAATAACCCAAGGATGCAATTACACAAGTTCTTGAAATTTGGCTCATTTGTAGTACTGCTTGACCTGCTAAGAATATTTCACTATCATTTTGTTCTAATGTCTGACACAATATTTACGGCCAATCAAAATTTTCACAATCAATTTCCTATGGTATGTCCACAATTGAAAATTGACTTTTACCAAATTAGCTAGCTACTCCTAACCATTTCAACATGTTAGTATTATACTATACATACCATCAAACCGGATCATTCTTTACATGACAGGAATTGCGATACTTTCCCACACGCAATTAAATATATTTCACAATCATTTTGTTCAAATGTCTGACACAATAATAGGCAATCAAAATTTTCACAATAAATTGGCTATGGAAAAGCCATAAAATGTACTGTCCATTATGCCCTATTTCCGGACTTTTAGTGGAGCTATACCACACATATCTGTTGCTGACACCTTTAGACCAGGAAAACTTGATTAACTGTTTCTCATCCCTGCCTGCGTCACTTTTTACCCCACCGCCTCAAATTGCTATTATCAATCATGTTCGCCTATACAATAATATTGTAAAGTTTGTCTTTTTGATAGCACATCACAAGCTGCACTGCTGACCTTCCTAGAGTATAATTGTACTACAGGCAAAACTGGGAAACTGTAGTTTCATAGCCCCAGCATGTTGCTGAAAATTATTGGATAATTAGAGACACTTTAAGAGTACGTTGAAATTGGTGCAACACAACCCCTGCTAAGAATATTTAGCCAAAATTCAAAGTTGTATACATACAGCATGGTAGGCTGTTTCTGTACAAAACATATTTTTTCCTTAGTCTCTACCATATCCATTGAGTCCAAATAGAGATCTGTGTGTAGGCCTGCATCAAATATGGCAGCATAATACTAGCATAATAAGTGGATATTCCAAACTTTGGAGCTTAATTCCATTACAATAGATCAGTACTCCCTAATAGGGTAGTCAATGGAAACTGCAAACACATGCATACCTCAATACTCTCTAATAAAACACCACTTTGTACTCTAATAGTGCATTCACTGATTAAAATGTTCCACAAGATAACTGTAAGAGTTGCTAACCTAGGAACATAATGGAAGCATAATGGGAACACTATAAAGAGCATAATAGGTGAAAACATTGGGAAATTACTGAAAGCAGTTTGGGCAATACTTTTTACTCAGGCCTATCTGTATGATTGTGTGACAATTTGAAGTGCTAAGAGTAACTATGCTGAAAACAACCCTTGGCTTGCTAAGAATATCACATGTAGCTAGCTGCCTTTGCCATGTCTAAAAATTAAAAACGGTATGCGTTTTCATGCATGTTAGCTATACAGAAACATTCTCAGTAGCTACTCATCTGCTCCTGATTTATGTTCACTTAGTCTCTAATATATCCAATTGAGTCCAAACAGAGATCTGCAGCTGTGTGTGACAATTTCAAGTGTTAGGCTTTTAGGCATTTGACATGTCCCACTGTAGTCCTAGAACAGTTTACCATGCTGATTTGTTTGACTATTTTCTTTTGTTTATTTTAGCAGTCTCCATTTCCCATATTTTAAAATAATAATACTATACATTATAAATCCATTTAAGGATACCATGATAATGATATAAAACAAAAGATGCCGGTGATGCTTGATACAAAATTATATCGAGCCAATTATTAAGTTGCATGTACAGTATTCAGTTCAAACCAACGTTAACAACACTGGTGTATTTTTTCCTTACAGTTGAGTGTACTTTGTACTATAGAGTTCTGATCTATCCACCTGTGGCAGTGTATAGCATGCTGTGGTCACCAATGTGTATTTGTGTTTAGCTTCCAGTGTGTATGCACACATGTGCAGCTCTATGATCATGGTACGTCAAGTAGGCTTAAGGGTGCTTTGTACAGTTGCGCGTATGGCTTCCCATAAATTATTTTTTCTGCTGTAACTTACGAACGCATTAAACTATTCTGCTAAACTCTTTTTATTTGCAATAAGCTATCACTACTGCACAGTTTAGTCCAAATCCCATGTCTTAACTCACTGTAGAAGGCAACTTTTAAATTTTCGCTTCAAACTAGAACTAGTCCCACAGTTTATGCCCTAGAGACTTGATTCTTTTAAAATACATTATTGAAAACTGTACAAACAAACGTGCGTTTCTATTTTTTTGTTCTCTCTGGCTTCTCAGTCATCAGATACTCTTCTTCCCCTTTTGTGCTGGCACTAATCAGTCTTCTTTACCTCCACGCCATTCCTCGCCAGAAGGAGCTATCAAAAAACGACAAGCGCTCTTTTAATGCATAAATACCATGCTTGCCCATCTGAAATTTTCATGCCTATCGGGTCTAAAATGACGAACTAGTTCTAATTTTAGTATCAAGGTGTAGAAACTGAGGCGCACGCAGCTGTTCTATGGCCACAGTTATTGTTTCTTAATTGCGTAACCGGAAGATAATCGGTAAATTACGGATCGCCATATTCATTAGACCACGATGAAGAAGATACATCACTTACTTCGCTTCCTTCATGTATATCGATCTTCTTTCTTCGTTTGTGGTAGGTTATTTCATCATAAAAGACATTTTCTTGTTGGGCGCGCCACGCGTTAAACAAGCCACAGACTAATTAGATAATTACTGGTGACCATTAGTAAACCCCAGCTGTGCTAACCTCAGAAGCCATACGCGGAACTGTACAGAGCATACTTGCATGTTTTCAGCAGAAAAAAGCCAAATGACAGCTGCTGTGTTCTTCCTCAATAGTAAAAATGTTACTTTAGCATGTATACATAGTTTGTATCCAAAGGAACATGTTAACTTGTTAACTAGTTAATACTATTATACACTCAATTACACAAAGCACTATAGCTGAATCAAACTAACTTACCTTCTTTGCTGACTCTTATGTACTCAACTATATACTCTCAGTTAGCTATATCATGTAACCTCTAACACAATGTACATTGAACATCTATAGTAACAATATTTTGGTCTGTACTTTTCACATCATAATTATATAATAGATATTTTATACTTATGTGTGAGGCTTAATGGCTTATGCACAAGTGCATCACCTAACCTATGTAGCTATTTTTTGCTGATCTACAAGAAAATCTGTTTATACTCTTTGAGAATAAAACTACATAGCCTTTTCCTTCCTACTGCATGTCGTTCTTCATACTGCAATGATGTTTCCATTCTCAAGCTATTCTTGTAGGTTTGCTTTGCCATTGATCTAAAGAGTGAAGCCTTATGCTGCAGGGAAACCACAACATGTCAATTATGTTAGGGTCCGCAATCCGAAAAATCAACTTCTACAAATCAATCCCCCTACCATTGTGGGATGTTCATTGTAGTATCCCAGTGCTTGATCCACCATGAAACCGGAGGCACGATTGTTGTCTTCACAGAAATATTGTTTTCAGTATTTCGCAAGATGCAAACTTTATTTTTAAAACTTCGTGCTCCACACATAGGACCGGATTAAACTTGCTACTTAGCCAAATGGTATCCAGAGTTGTTGTAGTTGAAAAGTACGCACAGAAATAAGTAAATAACTCGCTGGGTGCCCGGCACAAGGTTGCTTTCTTTGAAAAAACCGACAGACAAAGAGATACGACGTTTCGAATTCAAACTGCCCTACCACCCAGGGCAAGAGAAGCCAACTCTTCCTCATAGTGTTTCGATACGGTTGGGTGCATAGTCTGTTTATGCTGTTAGTTTGGAAAAGATCTGAGACTTCTCACCATCTGGGTGACGAACGTCAAAATTTTCTGCAGCATCAAAGAATTGTGTCGCGCTTTCTAGCCAATTCCAGCGCCTCTGCAGCCACAACAATCATCAATTATAAACTAAAACTATGGCAAAAGATGTCCCTGAACGTTTGGTAGCAGCGGTTGTCAATTATTATTTCATCTACGGCTTCCACGCCTCGTTCTAAGCTATGCATCAAGGGAGGCAGCAAAATCGTCCAAATTTGACTTCACCTCTTACGCTCCACAGCGGCTTCAAATCTTCACTAGATCACCCTACATCACCATTATGCTGCAAAACATACCGAAAAAAGCACATAATCTGTCATTTCTGATTCGAGCTGGGTGGAGCTCCTGGTGAGCTGCTGGTATACTGCATCACCTACAGATGATCTTACCCCTAAACTTTCAAGTTTAAGGAGTGGCTACTATCACCAACCAATGACTCTAATTGATACATACAAATTTTCCTTTTTCCCATCAACCATCAAATTATGGAACCAACTCCCTGCTGATGTAATTAATTCCTCTACCCCTATAATGAGTTTTGTAATAACTTAAGTAACTTTTATGATCACACCTGTGCGTTATAATCTTTTGATTTCTGCACAGTAATAAATATAATAATAATATATATCATATGAAATCACAGAAACACCAACTACTACTACCAAGAGTAAATAATGGAAGAGAGAGTATCCAACTGCCATATACTGCATCAAAAATGAGCACATCAAGTAGAGAAGTCATCCTGTAGTGCTTTCAAAGACAGTGTTGAATGAAGTAATAAACACCTGCTAGGTCAGTCTGTTTGAAGTGCCCAGGTATGATTTGAAGTCAAACAGTCTGAGCTAGAAGGTGTTTATTACTTCATTCAACACTCACTTTGATAGCACTAAGGGATGGCTTCTCTACTTGATGTGCTCATTTTTGATGCAGTATATGGCAGTTGGATACTCTCTCTTCCATTATTTACTCTTGCTACTACTACTACCAAATGTTTTGATCCATCATTTATCATCATTCTAAACAAAACTAAGTGACCAGTGTGGCATCAGAAGTACTGGAAAGCACTTTGGTACCATTGAGAGAATCCCTTGAAATGACGCACGAAACTTTTGACGTTCTTCACCCAGATGGTGAGAAGTCTCAGATTCAATCCAGACTAACAGCATAGACAGACTATGCATCCAACCTTATCACATTACTATGAGGAAGAGTTGGCTTTTCTTGTCTTGGCTGGTATAGGGCAGTTTGAATTCGAAAATTTGTGTTTCGTTTTCTGCTTTTTGAGAGAAAGCGACCCTGTGCCGGGAACCCAGTGAACCATTTGCTTATTACTGTGCGTACTTTTTAACTACATTAACTCTAGATAATATCTAGCTAAGCAGCAAGTTCTATCCTGTTCTTTGTGTGGAGCACGAAATTTAAAAAATAATATTTGCATCTCACGAAATACTAAAATCGATATTTCTGTGAAGACAACAATCGTGCCTCCGGTTTCATGGTGAATCTTGCAATGGGATACCACAATGAACATCCCACAATGGTAGGGGATCGATTTGTAAAAGTTGATTTTTCGAATTGCGGACCCTAATTATGTGTTAATAAGTATCAAGTTAACATGTTCATTTGGAAACCCTATCCCATTATCCATTATGTTGTTGTGTACTACTACCTACTTGTGATCACAGAACTACAGGTTTTGGATTAGATAATAATAGTGAATAAATATTTAGATTCTTGATGCGTTCTTGGTAAGGTAGATTTGCTAATCGGGGTATCAGTTTTGTAGCACGGTGCTGGAGTTTCTCTAACATATCTGTATCCAGAGGCGTAGCCAAGGGGTGGCAAGGGGAGGCATTTGCCCCCCCATCACCGTAGTGGTTTTGTTAAAAAACCTCCGTCACAAGCTTACCAGTATTAAACTAACACGCAAATGACTATAAATTATGTGCGCTACTACGCGGTATCACCAGGGGTTGCTAGTGAACGCGCAAACACAACATTCAACTCGCTCGTGAATCCACCGAACGAAAATATTAGAGACACACTTCTATATTTAGCCTAGATTACTCATGTGATAGGGCATTTTCGAATCTAAAGAGTTACCGCTCTAAGGACCTCGCCGCAGCAGGAGTCACAACTCACAAGTGACAAAGGAGACCAGATGACGCTACGAACCTACTGCCTACGAGGTGATAAAGTGTTAAATGTACCAAGTTTATTTTCTCGAGTCGATCACACTAGATCTTTGTACGGCAGTGCAGTCTAATTTTTTTACTTTATCAGTGAGTCAGGCGGATCAGTCACAAGCTTAGAAATTCTGCTAGCAAGAAAGACAAGTGGGATTTCAAGCAATACGTGGCATTTGAATTTCGCCGTGTGAAGTGAGTGAACATGTCATCCTGTCAGCAGTGTGCTAGGACTGCAACACAAGCTGTGGCTAACGTAAAGTAACTTGTATTGGCACTAAAATATATAGCTCTACCGGACTGTGCATGAATTTGTTGGAGTACAGTTGTGGCACTTGCGGTGATGCTCGACGAATATACCTCCACTGAATCATTGATATAAGTGATAAGCGATCAGTGCATCTACTGAAATAGTTACGTAGCTAGTTACATAAGCTGTAATAATACAACACCGTATGTTGGCTAGCCCACCATTGGGTCATTAGCCCTTTTTGCAACCATGAATGATTTTGAGCGTTTCGTGGGGACATGCCTGCCCCTCCATCACCTTCTGGCTAGCTACGCCCCTGTCTGTATCCTTAGCATAATGGACTCCAATCCTGAATACAGTACTCAATATGTGGTCGAATGGCATCAGTAGGTATTACATAGCTATTACGCTAACCTGGCCCGTTGACAAACTGTTGCATGATCAATCAAACAATCAGATGAGAGGCGGGTCCGACAGAAAAATATTTGAACTGATAACTAGTTAATCAAAAAAAATTCAATCAATCAGATGAGAGGTCCTATCCTTTGGGTCCTATACTCGTAGCTACGGTAGCTACCAACAAAACCCTTGAGAATCCTAGATTCCCAATTCCAAGAAATGAGTTGCTGTAATTAGTTATTGTAAAGTAACTATGTGACCGAATTTGACAAAACAAGGCTTCCACACACATCCACTTTTATGGCTTTGAAGTACCATACCTCAATGTCGGAGTATGCCATTAGTTTCAAATTTTACCTGTTATTGCATGTACTATGCTATGGAAGGACTTTGTGAAAAGGTTAGGGCAATAGCTTGCTAAGTAGTCAAGTTACAGTTGATTAAAGTCAGAAAAGTGGATGTGTGTGGAAGCCTTGTTTTGTCAAATTCGGTCACCTATAGTTCTGTAGCTTTTGAGATTTCAGATTACATAATATTATAGCTATCACAACGGGTTTGATTTCCCAGCGCCGGCAAAATATTCGCGAAATTTATTTCTAATAGAAGGGGCGGCTGTGCCAGGTGACTAGCTAATGCTTCGCAAGAATTACCCCTTTAACTGGCAAGAGTATACTAGCTACGTATGTCAGGATCTGCCTAACATAACATACGTGTACATACCAAAATATGAATGAAGTTTTTGATTTCATCCCTAAAACTACACTGATTTTCAATCACAAAATAATAGAACAAAAGTCACTGTGACCTTTCAAAGTAGGACTGCGTACAGATTATATCACACACACACACACACACCACACAATTTTGTACTTATTCAATAGCCTTAGTGAATGTCTGTTGCTCGATGTATTATGCATGCTATGCTTTGGTAGCTACAGAACAACAACTATAAGTGATTAACCACATGTGCACCTGTACACATGCAAGCATTGTCAAGCAACAGTGGCAGATCTAGAAATTTTTAGAGGGGGGTTTCAGGTTCAGAAAGTTTTCAATAACTGTAATCCCAGCTGGGGTGAATTGTTAACTTGATAGCTCAGTGGCCTATAGCTATATACAGATCTATAGCAAAAACTAGCTACTAGTAGAATCAGTAAAATAGCTCCACACTATTGTTTCACAGTTGAATCTTGCTAATCCAGGACATAATGGCATTTTCAGTGATTTCAAAGGCAAAAGTATGAAGAGTTTGGCCAATAGAAAAAGTCCCAATATAATGTGATTTCATCCTCCACACAAATCGTAAATAAATTTGGGGCGCACGCACTATTTTCAGAGGGGGTTTCAGCTGAAACCATAATTGCAAACTCCCTGTATATCCACCACTGGACAAATCTGTAGAGCTCCATACATTGCACTGAGTCTGTAAAAGCCAAAACAAAAACTGTGTCTTTATATAAGTAGCACACAAAGTGATGTTAGGAATAGGGGTGGATCTAGGATTTCCAAGGAGGGGTGCTAAGCTGAAGGAATCAATAGTGAGGACAAAAATGTGGTAACTGCATGGTTGATGCAACTATATATTATAGTAGTGCAGCGCATGTGAACACACTCAGCATGCTTTATCTAGCTAGGGAGTCTGGGGGGCATACCCTCACATTGACACACTCAAAGAATTTTATTTATTTTTTTTGCATTCTGAGGTTGAATTTGGTAATAATATTGACTGAAGCTTATTGAATAAGCATTGTGATCCATTTTAACTAAGTGAAATTATTTTCTAGCAGTGGTAACTAGCTGTCATATAAAGGGTGTAAATGTTGCAGTGTGGTTTGAGTTCAAAGATAATTTCAAAGGCTCTAGAAGTTGAAACTGCTGAATTGACTACTAAACATCACAATACTCAGTCAACTACTCTAATAGAACATCCATCATTAAACAAAAAGAACAAAGACCTTATAAATGCTATCCTCTAGGGACAGTGTTTATTCTAGGATTTCTCCTTTTGGGGAATCAGGAATTTGGGGGGTGACCAGGTGAAAGTCTGCTATATAGTTGTCCAAGTTCACAACTATGTTAAACACTTGAAATAGTTGCCAAACACTAGTTAGTCATTTAACGTTGTGTCATGAGTGTTGATTTTGATATTTGTGATTGGGTAAAGCCAGATTGTATGATCAGGCTTTCTGAGATTAAATCCGGTGGGTATTTGTGGTGACTGTGTATGCCATTTTGAAAGTAGAAATTTTTACAAATCACACTTTCTGAGATTGAATTTATAAGGACAATTTTCAGAGTTAAGCATGCTAGTTGGAAAAACTGGGTAGACTTTGGCTCTCAGGTATTGAATAGCCATCACTTGCATGAAATTTAGTTTTGTATATGTACCCTATAGTTGTAGCAGATTTTTAAAAATTAATTGATCTGATACTGAATCTGATAGCATTTTAAGGTTGCATTTGCAATTTTTAACCTGGGAAAATTTTTCATATTAACCACTCTGAGAAGGAATCTGAGAGCATGTTTGGTGTGCCATTTTAAAAACAAGCTTAACCTGTAAGTATAGTGTAGTAGTCACTCACAATTTTAGGGGGTGAGTCTGAGATTTTAGGGGGGGGGGAGGAAGTTCCCCCCCTAACAGCCCTAGAATAAACACTGTCTAAGGACCTGTGAGAAGACAGTTTTACCCACCTTGTTAATTCCTAGAAGGGATTTATTAGCTCTTTTTCCTCTTTCCAAGAATGTTTTCAATTTTTCATTGCCCATGTATATACGCTTTTAGATGCAACTGCTATACTAAAAAAATAATATTTATTTATTTGTGATGTACAGGACTCAAAGTTGAGCATAATTTACATGTATACAGATACATTAAAAAGAGATGACTTTCTAAAAGTGTTGATTCTGGATGAATATGCTTCACCCTACCCCCCCAATCTACCCTTGTGGAATTATCAGCAGTTTTAGTTGTCCAATCAAACTCTTAGCTAACCCGTTGGTCAGTCACCAGCTTCAAGGAAAAGCACAGCGTTGTATGTGATATGTATGTGAGAATTTATTGTATATATCAACATACAATTAATAGTTTATGTAATGTACAAGATAAACAAAGCAACAAAATTAATAATTATATAAATTGAAATATATTAATGAAATATAGCAATTTTAACAATGTTGTAACTAGTCCTTTGTTAAACTATAGACCAGCTGTTGAGTAACATGTTCCCCTGCACTGGTGCAATGATTCTGTTCAATAATATCCCTCACATGATCACTGACCCCATCACCAATGTGCTCCACTGACATGTCCAGATCAAAGTGAGGAGATACAAAGGTAGTTACTGAGTATCGATCACTTGATGTTGGCTTTAGTACTCTGTGTACACTTGATTTGCAGTATCCATTAGTGATGTAGTCAAGATAATCGTTGACCAGAATTATTACTGCTCCCTCAACTACTGGAACATCAAACCAAATATTGGCATCTGGAAGCTGCACCTGTAGGCCACCTGTATATATTTGCAAATATCAAAGTATTCAAGTATTAGTAAAACAATAAGGTGATTTAGAAGAATAATACATTCATCAAGTAGAGCAATATATATTAAGATCTGGAATGAATCCAAAATAACATGCAAAGCTGTGGTGTACAGCCCTCACCATGATTATATGATATTATGTCCTGTCAATAGCTGACAGGACTACAGTTATGGTTAGTTTGCATCCTAAATTTGCCAGGTGAGAATTGCTACAGCAGGTTCAGTGACTTTGTGGCAGTATCTAGTGCTAAGATGATACTAAGCCAAATTCTTCTAAGGATGACTCGGACTTGCATTGGTTATAGTAAATAGTGCAGTTAAATACACGTATGACTGAATGTACGCCCAACTATCAAGTACTGTAACATCAAATGTCCACAGACTGCACGCCACTTCACTTTCAGTTGTGTTATATCTATTGTACAACATATCCACAGAAATTAAAGTAATAAAACTAGTCTAACTTTCCGTACATTTTAGGCCTGCCCTAATATATATGCAGACATAATTTATGTCTCCAGTTTTGTGAGAACAATTCTAGAATTATGTGTAGGATGTTTACCAGCATAATTTTTGAATAATTGGGCCATTAACAGGAATAATCAGTAGAAGGGGACATAGTTGCAAAGCTCTTCTCAGTTAGCTAGAAGAATGCATGCATGGGTTAGAAGTGATATCTTGCTTTGTAAGAGTGTGGTCTGCTTTTGTTCATTTTGTAAACAATTTTCATGTAAAAAAATTATAATTTCTTGCACAAATTGTTTGCACAACTAGCTATTGAAAGTTTCCAGTATACAGTGGAACCTTGATTATCCAAACACCAGTTAACCGGACACTCAATTATCTGAACACCAAATCGACTTGTGCGATTAGAGTAGTTTGTCAATAAGTGTATACTTTATTAGAGTAGTAGAGCAAAGAAATGTATGGATGTTCAATTTTACATATTTATATGAACACCCTTTCCCCATATTAGTTTGGATAATTGAGGTTCCACTATGCTCTGTATTACTGCAACCACGTCTGTGTGGTTCTTTGTCTTTAGCTAATACTTCAGCTATTGGTAACCATGTGTCCAGTAACTACTTAACTACTTTAAAATTACTTGCCTACAGAGTATCTTTAAATTTATCATAGATACATAATTATTATGGCAGATTCATGAAGGATCTGAACCAGTTCCAGATACCACACATAGATGTTTTTCAATATAAATACTTGTTATTATAACAATAGCATTCATAACAATAATAATTATTATGGTAATGGAGACTGAGGTAATGATGCGCCTATTAAAACAACTACCAGTCCAGTGTTGGGCAAGTTACTTTATAAAAGTGACTAGTTACACATTACATATTACTTGCAACTGAACTATTTAGTTACAGTTACATATTACCCATAAAATAAAGTAACTATAATAATATTACATATTATATTACTTTGTGTCCACAGCCTTAAGCTGTCACGTGTGAAACTACCACTTTATCACGTGACATGATTGCGTTGTTGGACCATGTGCAAATCTTGGTTATAAGTAAGAAGCTGGTGAATAAGTTTCATTCAGTAGGCTTCATTACTTCGTTGTGGCTAGGCGTTACTCAGTGGATTACCAACGAGATTAGTAACTTCGTTACTTGTACTTATAATATCACGTAATATTAGATTCGTTACAGTAACTATACTACTTAGGTAAAGCATTACATTTGTAAGTAAAGTAACTTGAGTTATATTACCTGTTTTTATAGCGAATTTCATTATATTACTTAGTTACCACAAAAGTAATAATATTACGTAATGCGTTACATATGTAACGCGTTACTCCCAACACTGAGTCAACTACATAAGGCGTGAGCAACAGAAATGGTTGTACAAATTACATGGTATGAATTCTCAGCCTGTTGTAAGGTCAAGTTTAGACCAATTTAAAGCAAGGCTAGCTGAACATCAATTAACCACATAATTAATTTTGCTGATTTATTATCTGTGCTTGTATATACTCTTTGTAAGAGGTTTTGCACAGTAAACAATAATAATAATAAGGCCAAAAACTGCATGGGGTGCAAAATTTCCTATAGAGATCATATGAACTGTGGTTCGCTGTGAGGATTGCAAAACCATTGCTACGCATAAATAACTTATGTAGTGGTTGCACTTGCATTCACGTTTACTTTCTTGGCCACGTGAATCATTATGGTGAGTCTTGATATATAAACAAACAAAAAATGGACACAATTCACTTTGAAGTCTCTTTAATTTTCCAGTCTTGGAGTTAGCTATGGTACCAACATGCCTTGCCACAACCTGTAGCAATAAGTGCTAGACAAATACTGGAATCTTTTCATAAGCCAATGAGCTGGAGCCACCTGAACCACAGCAAGTGAAAGGTCAGGCAAAAATGACACGGTTAGTGTTATTTACATCCTCACAAAAACAGCCAAGCTGTGAAAAAATGGTGCGGCCTTAAAAAACCTGGGTGAAAAAAGTTGTGAAATCAAAGGTGGCGGCCAAGAAATGGCTGCAATGATGTTAATGCTAATAAATTTTAACAATGCACACAGCCATTATTAAAATTTTTAGCATTAACATCATTGCAGCCATTTCTTGGCCGCCACCTTTGATTTCACAACTTTTTTCACCCAGGCTTTTTAAGGCCGCACCATTTTTTCACAGCTTGGCTGTTTTTGTGTTGATTTCACTCCTTTTTGTACTTTACAAGGCCCCAAAACCAGCCTATGGCTGACTTTGAGGTTTGTCTTTACTCACATTTCTTCTTTTCTATGTAGATACAATGATGATTATTGCAGACAGACTTATAAATGTATTTCATTGCATGATTTAATTCAATATTTGATAATATTATTGTAATACTCTAATAGAGTGCACATTTTTTGAGGACTTCTAATAGAACATACATAGAATGTTCTAGAACAGTCTAGAACTTCTATTGGTAGATCTATGAAATTACAAACGTTTGACTATAAGCAGATTTCAACTAGAAATTTCATTTATAAAGCAGAAATTAAGTAAGGTGATCAGTCAAGGTAGCAGTGGTTCAGTGGTTAAGGATGGAGATGTTAGGTATGGAGGTCCCTGGTTCGAACTCTGGTAAGTTTTGTTTTTTTCGACATTTTTTGTGCACCTTTTTTACCCTGTGGTGACTGCTCTATTAGAGTATCTCGATCCCGCGATTTTACACTTGCTTAGTTTTTGCTTTATAACTTTGTCGCTGTAACTCTATTGCTATTCAAACTATCAAAAGGCACTGCTACGATGATCAGCCTATCTACACACCAATTATCAAGTTATTTCTAAGCTTGGTTTACCCTGTAGCCGTGACAGAAGTTTGATCTGTTTTTATGTGAATAAACGTCCATAACTCCTTGAATACTACTCAGACTTACAACAAACTTGGTACGTGAATCCACCGTTACACGTTCTTAATTTGTGCCAAAGATCGAGGCAACCGAGGTACACGTTTGCATTTTATAGCACTTTTTGCAAAGTGTGCGAAAAGAAACCGAAGCCCCCGTAGCCCCCCGTACGGCATAAGAAGAAAAAAACGAAGAAATTAAAACGAAATTTTGGACGCCCATATCTCGCAAATGGCTGTTGCGAATTTAATCTAATTTGCTGTGTGGCGTACCCTACCTGGGGGACAGCTATAATGCAAAAATAGTGTGCTTTAGAGAAGAGGCCATGGAGCTATGCATACGTGAAAAAGCTGTTTTCTTTCTTCCTGTAAATATACTCACGGTGTGGTCGCCGGCTTTCTTGGCCGCACGACACACTACCGTGTGTCTTGATGTAACGTGTGCTACTTATTCTTGTATAATCATGGATGTCATCTTAGTTGAGTATGGATCCAGCCCATGTCTTTAAATACTCTGGGTAGCTGATGGTGGGGCAAAGAAGTCTGCATGATACCTGGGCTTGCCCGGTCTGGCTATGCCACTGTTACAGACTGTGAATTATTGGTGTCAGAAACAGTATATCAAGACTCTTTAGTATTATATGTACATTCCCTAACTAAAATAACAGATTTAGTAATGTGTTTTACTGCAGTAACTGAATAAAGTCACATGATGGCAAATCTATGTACAAAGGTAGCAACTGAGGACAAGCAGGAAAGCAAAATCACTTAATGTGTTTTTCTTTGAAACTCCAGTATTTGACTTCATTGTAATTTTCTGTTATAGCAACAGGCAGGGATAATTTAGGTATAAAATCACATACCATTGTTTGAGGAATTTAAAATCATGCATTGTATTAAACAAAGGAACATATGGAACGGATAAATTGCAGCCCCAAGAACCATTAGCAATACCAGACCATAACTAAGTGCCACTGCACACTGTCTATGTATCTGTGAAGACATAGACAATGGTATAGCTAACATGTATATACACGTAACTTACCAGCATCACTAGTTACCATTGTGATTAATCCACGATCAGAATGTGCACCAACTCCCCAATCTGATTGGATGCTATCATCTTTGATTTTGTGATATCGAAACATACCAAGCTGTTTAAATGTGGAGATTGTGTTTACACTAAAGTAATCTGTTCCCCATCCTAGTTCACTGGAAATACATCTGCATATAGCATGAGCTGTCTGATCTACTTCATCAAAATGTGACTCAACTGAAGACTTGAACTTTGGAAAGTCCTTCTGGCATGGCCACTTGTTGGGTCCTCTTAAAACAAACCCAGAGAAAATAGCATCTCGGCTTGACATTTCAGATCGCAAGTAGATACCTTCCTTCATATCTGGTGCTCCTTGGGTCCTCTCCCCTAACAATCCAAAGTGGCCCCAAATTCCATCACCCTTTGATGCTGCCATTTTCTTGTCAGTGGAACTACTAAGGAAGTGCTTAGACGTATCAAGTATCTGTAGTAATACCATCAATCAATACAAAGTTGTACTGTACATAAAGCAGATACTCACAGTAATCGGTGTCTAATTGTATAACGGTATGTGATTGCTGTATGCCACTAACTAACTTTCATTTAGCAAACTACTACAACATGCTGCTACTGTGCACAACAACTAATTTTACAACAGAAGAGGGTGGAAGCATTTTAGGTGCTTATGTTAATTGTATTGGAATATCATGCACATGTACCTCAATAGTCAAAATATATACAAAGACAACAAATGGCAGGAATTACTAGGGATCATTGATTATGCTTCATGAAGCGTATTACTCCAAATCCAGTGCTTATAGTTCATACCCCCAAACCCAGTACTTTTATTAGAAATAAGACGATGTATCTTCTTTAGAAAAATGCGGCTTAGTTTATTTATTATTGATACTGTGCAGACCTCCATTAGGGAGTATAAAGCACAGATACACGCAAGAAAACATACATAAGCACAAAGTGTACAGCATTTTAGTCTACAGCTGGGCTAATACAAAAATCGTCTACATTCCTTTTCTTAAAGTCATCTATATTGCTTGCTTCAATTGCAGTAGCTGGGAGGCTGTTCCATATTTTAATAGTGGCAGGAAAAAATGATTGAGAATAAACATTTAAGTGAGCTGACACCAGTCTGAATCTTTGAGAGTGCCCTCTTGTACATGTAGTTATTGGCATAGGAAGGTGGTGACTGGGAATGGAAATTTCATTATGTAAATTGTAACTGTTTTTTGTAGGCAAAACTGATGAACACTCTTTTGCACATAATTTATATGTACAGTATAGTGATCTAGTACTAGTCAAGTATGCATATTCTAAACATAACAACGATGCCACACTTTCTCCAATCATCCACACATTTTGGCTCATTTTAAAACCAAGCTTAAGGGTTTTGTATAATTCTTTTTAACAACACTTAACCGCGTCCACCATCCACTGATTTTATAGGGAGCTATGGATTCCATCAATTAGAAATATTCCCCTCAACAAAAGCTTTTGATAGCATTTTTGCAAGCTCCTATAGTGGAACGGTAATTATTAGACTAAACTCTTAAATACATAAGGTTCTTATTCATGAAACTGTTAGTTCACTACATAGTTACAACACAACAATCGGATGCAGAAAAAGCCCACATAATGCGGTGACTTGATCCATAGCTTGGCATCACAAATCCTTTTGTAAGTCATTCAGTTGTGACAATTAATTGGTAGCTATAATTTCCAAAATTCTTTTTTATTTTGTGGATTTTTTATGCAAAAGATATATAACTGTAATTTGTTTTATGGTTAATATTTCATATAGTGTACACCTGTAATAATTATAATTATTGTGGAGTCTTTCTCTTTTGATCTAATGCTACATTATAAATGACAAATATTTTGCACAATAATACGATACCTGTTTGGTGCTTATTCCATGATTGATAACTTGAAATGCACCAACTGTGTTGGCTGCAGAAATAATATCTCTGGCCACAGTAGCCTTATACCTTCCCCACATAATGGCATCAACATCAATTACAGGGATTTGTGGTGACAAAGTAGATGTGGTACTCTGAAGTCCATAGCTCAGTGATCTCACTCGAAGAACACCACAAGCCTTGTACAAATTTTGCCATAATCTGACTGTATATAAAGTTAGTATTCAAGATAATTACGTTATGCTCCACATCTACAAGATTGAACAATATTGGTTTAGTTTAACCACAAAGGTAAGGTGCGTAAAATGGCGCAGGCCTATACGGATATCACTTACTAAAGCACAAAAAACGAAAACTATATTATATATAGCAAAACAACTATAATACACACCAAACTACAGTATAATGATAAAATATTGTACATATGAATGAAATTAGCTACTGTGAACACAAACATTGGTACAACAAATTTCCAATTGTAGAGGGACAAGATATTGCAAAGGATACAATTCCAAAAACAAATGTGACCCAGTATGACAAAATGGGGCTTATAGCCCATCACATTTTAACCATAATTTCAAAGTTTGAAATTTTATAGCTTTTTCTGTGGACATGGTAACTATTTAAAGTTTTCATCACTTATGTAGAACTTTATGGAGATGTTACTGAAACTTACAGAATTGTTATAGCTTATACAGAAACGGAGATGCACATTATTACGCAAACAGATGTATTTCTGGCTATAAGCCCCATGTTGTCAGAATACCATTTAGCCTGTAATTTTACTAAAGAGGTTTCTGGAGAATTTGACAAATTGAGCAAACTTTATTTGCCAATTTCAGTAGTTATCTTATGTTGCCCAATGTGGCTGCATGGTAAGTAAACTTTATCTACCACCCTATTTCGTATCTTTGCTGATTTGCTTTAGCAAAAATTATGCATCAAATTCTTGGGGTGGAAGTGAAAGATCACCCGAAATGTGGATTGATCACTATCGTAATTTCTACAAAGTGATGCAGCCCATGACCAACTACAAACTCCTCAACTGTTTCAAGAAATGCAAGCTGCACAGATACAGATTAGGTATGAACAACACAATTAACAATGATGACAATGAGTTTCCTGATAATGACAAGTATGTGAATTCTTACACTGAGAACAAGGTCAGTGGATGCAACTACGTGAACTAAATTCTAGATTTTCTACATCAGTTCAGTCTAGCTCTACTACTGATAGGGAAGCAGCTACACGTGAACTACCACCCCCTCTACTCAGAGATGCCGCAAAGTGCAAGGACATCAATATAATAGATCTCTTTCCACTACACACCAATCACAAAATAATAAAGTGTCGATATTCAATCACTTAATTCTAAGCAACCGTATGCTTATACAGTCATTCAACAACATAGTACACAGTATGCCTTAATCCAAGATATTCAACAAATGTATATATTATGATACTATTTAGCACTGCAGGAACTGGTAAATCATATATTACCTCATTACCACTATCTTAGGCTCACAATGCCTACCACTGACTTGTACCACAGGAATGACCTTTTTCAATAACTCAGGTTGCATTCTATATTCTGCTCTTTCTCTGCCAGTTAATCACCATGCATGGCGCACAGGAAATACAATACAATAACTACAGATAAGGTTATTACCGATATAATTGCATTATGTATGTGTGCATAGGTGAACAAACATCTATACCAAGCAACTGGTACTACTGTTAACGCAGTAGTACCAGAACAACACGTCTATTTGATGACTTTAAATTTGAGTGTTCCTACTGTAGCTCACTGAAGCCCACACCAAGAATTTCAGATTGCATCACGAAAGCCCTAGCGATAGGCATAGCAGCTCATTACAAGTGATAGCTTCAAATAGTGTAACCTTGGGTACAAATGTAGCTATCTGGGATACATCAGTAGAGTCAGTAGACAAGGAATACCCCTAACCCACATAAACAATTACAGAGAAACGTTTGGCTGAAGCTGTGGGATCATGCTCAGTAGCTACCAATGTTAGCTAGGTCTTCATCAGAACAAGCTACATAGGTTCATAGGCCTTTACTTGAATTTCTCTGTGTTTTCTATCTCTTTAGTTAGCCAGATACATATTTGAATTTGACTAGCTATTTCAGTGAAAATTCACCAACCACCAAAATTAATTCCCTGTTGAATTTTCTGCTTGTACAGTAGTTAGTGACTTTGGTCTGCAGCTGTTGGAGATAAACCTTAGTATACTGTACCCATTAGCAGTGAATGACACTTCGCCGATCATATGACACTTTATCACTATCATATGACACTTTGACATTATCATATGACACTTTATCATTATCATATGACACTTTGACACTATCATTATGACACTTTGACATTATCATATGACACTTTATCACTATATCATATGACACTTTGACACTATCATATGGCACTTTGCCTATCATAATTATGCCACTTTTATTATGACACTTTAACTCCTACTATATGATGCTTGCCTAGATCACATGACACTGCCTATCACAATATAACACTTTGTTATGACTTTTTTCCTATCATAATATAGATGCTTTGTATTCATGTTAGGGCGCAGCTAGAAATTTTAAATGGGTGAGGCAGATCATGAAATGATGCACATTCTCTAGTGTGTGAAGCATCTGGTGTGTGAAGCATCTGGTGTGTGAAGCATCTAGTGTGTGAAGCATCTAGTGTGTGAAGCACATGGCTAGGAGGTCTGGGGGCAGGGAAATTAGGTGTTGCAAGTTTGTATTTGGAGGTAATTTTGATCACACTATTAACTATAGCAATTGCAAAAGATGTGCATATATATTATATCAATTAGCTGTAGCTCACACCTTGACTCTGGCTGAAACGTACGAGCACCACTACCCAAGTTATCATAAACAATTAAAATCTAGATAATTAAACTCACCCCATAGTTGTACAATAGTCTTTTGGAACTTCATTTTTTCATTCAACATTAGCAATCTGGTCCTTACTGTACCCACACACACACCACACATGCATATGAGCTGAACCCTCAAATGCATTCAATAACCCAAGGATGCAATTACACAAGTTCTTGAAATTTGGCTCATTTGTAGTACTGCTTGACCTGCTAAGAATATTTCACTATCATTTTGTTCTAATGTCTGACACAATATTTACGGCCAATCAAAATTTTCACAATCAATTTCCTATGGTATGTCCACAATTGAAAATTGACTTTTACCAAATTAGCTAGCTACTCCTAACCATTTCAACATGTTAGTATTATACTATACATACCATCAAACCGGATCATTCTTTGCATGACAGGAATTGCGATACTTTCCCACACGCAATTAAATATATTTCACAATCATTTTGTTCAAATGTCTGACACAATAATAGGCAATCAAAATTTTCACAATAAATTGGCTATGGAAAAGCCATAAAATGTACTGTCCATTATGCCCTATTTCCGGACTTTTAGTGGAGCTATACCACACATATCTGTTGCTGACACCTTTAGACCAGGAAAACTTGATTAACTGTTTCTCATCCCTGCCTGCGTCACTTTTTACCCCACCGCCTCAAATTGCTATTATCAATCATGTTCACCTATACAATAATATTGTAAAGTTTGTCTTTTTGATAGCACATCACAAGCTGCACTGCTGACCTTCCTAGAGTATAATTGTACTACAGGCAAAACTGGGAAACTGTAGTTTCATAGCCCCAGCATGTTGCTGAAAATTATTGGATAATTAGAGACACTTTAAGAGTACGTTGAAATTGGTGCAACACAACCCCTGCTAAGAATATTTAGCCAAAATTCAAAGTTGTATACATACAGCATGGTAGGCTGTTTCTGTACAAAAACATTTTTTTTCCTTAGTCTCTACCATATACATTGAGTCCAAATAGAGATCTGTGTGTAGGCCTGCATCAAATATGGCAGCATAATACTAGCATAATAAGTGGATATTCCAAACTATGGAGCTTAATTCCATTACAATAGATCAGTACTCCCTAATATAGGGTAGTCAATGGAAACTGCAAACACATGCATACCTCAATACTCTCTAATAAAACACCACTTTGTACTCTAATAGTGCATTCACTGATTAAAATGTTCCACAAGATAACTGTAAGAGTTGCTAACCTAGGAACACAATGGAAGCATAATGGGAACACTAAAGAAAACATTGGGAAATTACTGAAAGCAGTTTGGGCAATACTTTTTACTCAGGCCTATCTGTATGATTGTGTGACAATTTGAAGTGCTAAGAGTAACTATGCTGAAAACAACCCTTGGCTTGCTAAGAATATCACATGTAGCTAGCTGCCTTTGCCATGTCTAAAAATTAAAAACGGTATACGTTTTCATGCATGTTAGCTATACAGAAACATTCTCAGTAGCTACTCATCTGCTCCTGATTTATGTTCACTTAGTCTCTAATATATCCAATTGAGTCCAAATAGAGATCTGCAGCTGTGTGTGACAATTTCAAGTGTTAGGCTTTTAGGCATTTGACATGTCCCACTGTAGTCCTAGAACAGTTTAGCATGCTGATTTGTTTGACTATTTTCTTTTGTTTATTTTAGCAGTCTCCATTTCCCATATTTTAAAATAATAATACTAGTTTTATAAATCCATTTAAGGATACCATGATAATGATATAAAACAAAAGATGCCGGTGATGCTTGATACAAAATTATATCAAGCCAATTATTAAGTTGCATGTACAGTATTCTGTACAAACCAACGTTAACAACACTGGTGTATTTTTTTCCTTGCAGTTGAGTGTACTTTGTACTATAGAGTTCTGATCTATCCACCTGTGGCAGTGTATAGCATGCTGTGGTCACCAATGTGTATTTGTGTTTGGTTTCAGGTGTGTATGCACACATGTGCAGCTCTATGATCATGGTACGTCAAGTAGGCAGTGGTATATGCAACATACATTGCTGGACTTAAGGGTGCTCTGTACAGTTGCACGTATGGCTTCCCATAAATTATGTTTTCTGCTATAACTTACGAACGCATTAAACTATTCTGCTAAACTCTTTTTATTTGCAATAAGCTATCACTACTGCACAGTTCAGTCCAAATCCCATGTCTTAACTCACTGTAGAAGGCAACTTTTAAATTTTCGCTTCAAACTAGAACTATAGTCCCACAGTTTATGCCCAAGAGACTTGATTCTTTAAAAATACATTATTGAAAACTGTACAAACAAACGTACGTTTCTATTTTTGTTCTCTGGCTTCTCAGTCATCAGATACTCTTCTTCCGCTTTTGTGCTGGTACTAATCAGTCTTCTTTACCTCCACGCCATTCCTCGCCAGAAGGAGCTATCAAAAAACGACAAGCGCTCTTTTAATGCATAAATACCATGCTTGCCCATCTGAAATTTTCATGCCTATCAGGTCTAAAATGACGAACTAGTTCTAATTTTAGTATCAAGGTGTAGAAACTGAGGCGCACGCAGCTGTTCTATGGCCACAGTTATTGTTTCTTAATTGCGTAACCGGAAGATAATCGGTAAATTACGGATCGCCATATTCATTAGACCACGATGAAGAAGATACATCACTTACTTCGCTTCCTTCATGTATATCGATCTTCTTTCTTCGTTTGTGGCAGGTTATTTCATCATAAAAGACATTTTCTTGTTGGGCGCGCCACACGTTAAACAAGCCACAGACTAATTAGATAATTACGGATGTAGCTACAGGCATAAGCCTTTATCCTTAAAATACAAATACAAATTACTGGTGACCATGGGAATCCATTAGTAAACCCCAGCTGTGCTAACCTCAGAAGCCATACGCGGAACTGTACAGAGCATACTTGATTAATATAGGGTATCCAAAGGAACATGTTAACTTGTTAACTAGTTATACGCTCAATTACACAAAGCACTATAGCTGAATCAAACTAACTTACCTTCTTTGCTGACTCTTATGTACTCAACTATACTCTCAGTTAGCTATATTAATCATGTAACCTCTAACACAATGTACATTGAACATCTATAGTAACACTATTTGGTCTGTACTTTTCACATCATAATTATATAATAGATATTTTATACTTATGTGTGAGGCTTAATGGCTTATGTACAAGTGCATCACCTAACCTATATGTAGCTATTTTTTTGCTGATCTACAAGAAAATCTGTTTATACTCTTTGAGAATAAAACTACATAGCCTTTTCCTTCCTACTGTATGTCGTTCTTCATACTGCAATGATGTTTCCATTCTCAAGCTATTCTTGTAGGTTTGTTTTGCCATTGATCTAAAGAGTGAAGCCTTATGCTGCAGGGAAACCACAACATGTCAATTATGTTAGGGTCCGCAATCCGAAAAATCAACTTCTACAAATCAATCCCCCTACCATTGTGGGATGTTCATTGTAGTATCCCAGTGCTTGATCCACCATGAAACCGGAGGCACGATTGTTGTCTTCACAGAAATATTGTTTTCAGTATTTCGCAAGATGCAAACTTTATTTTTAAAATTTCGTGCTCCACACATAGGACCGGATGAAACTTGCTACTTAGCCAAATGGTATCCAGAGTTGTTGTAGTTGAAAAGTACTCACAGAAATAAGTAAATAACTCGCTGGGTGCCCGGCACAGGGTTGCTTTCTTTGAAAAAAACAGACAAAGAGATACGACGTTTCGAATTCAAACTGCCCTACCACCCAGGGCAAGAGAAGCCAACTCTTCCTCATAGTGTTTCGATACGGTTGGGTGCATAGTCTGTCTATGCTGTTAGTTTGGAAAAGATCTGAGACTTCTCACCATCTGGGTGACAAACGTCAAAATTTTCTGCAACACCAAAGAATTGTGTCACGCTTTCTAGCCAATTCCAGCGCCTCTGCAGCCACAACAATCATCAATTATAAACTAAAACTATGGCAAAAGATGTCCCTGAACGTTTGATAGCAGCGGTTGTCAATTATTATTTCATCCACGGCTTCCACGCCTCGTTCTAAGCTATGCATCAAGGGAGGCAGCAAAACCGTCCAAATTTGACTTCACCTCTTACGCTCCATAGCGGCTTCAAATCTTCACTAGATCACCCTACATCACCATTATGCTGCAAAACATCCAAAAACAAACCGAAAAAAGCACATAATCTGTCATTTTTGATTCGAGCTGGGTGGAGCTCCTGGTGAGCTGCTGGTATACTGCATCATATGAAATCACAGAAACACTAACTACTACTACTACCAAACGTTTTGATCCATCATTTATCATCATTCTAAACAAAATTAAGTGACCAGTGTGGCATCAGAAGCACTGGAAAGCACTTTGGTACCATTGAGAGAATCCCTTGAAATGACGCACGAAACTTTTGACGTTCTTCACCCAGATAGTGAGAAGTCTCAGATCCTTTCCAGACTAACAGCATAGACAGACTATGCATCCAACCTTATCACATCACTATGAGGAAGAGTTGGCTTTTCTTGTCTTGGCTGGTAGGGCAGTTTGAATTCGAAAATTTGTTTCGTTTTCTGCTTTTTGAGAGAAAACGACCCTGTGCCGGGAACCCAGTGAATCATTTGCTTATTACTGTGCGTACTTTTTAACTACATTAACTCTAGATAATATCTAGCTAAGCAGCAAGTTCTATCCTGTTCTTTGTGTGGAGCACGAAATTTTAAAAATAATATTTGCATCTCACGAAATACTAAAATCGATATTTCTGTGAAGACAACAATCGTGCCTCCGGTTTCATGGTGAATCTTGCAATGGGATACCACAATGAACATCCCACAATGGTAGGGGGATCGATTTGTAAAAGTTGATTTTTCGGATTGCAGACACTAATTATGTTATTATTATTTTTTTATTATTATTGTTTACTGAGCAGTCAGCCCTGCTGGTGTGCTCAGGAATCACATAAACAAATATATTATGTGTTAATAAGTATCAAGTTAACATGTTCATTTGGAAACCCTATCCCATTACCCATTATGTTCTCAGTGCCAGAGCAGCAGTGTTGTTGTGTACTACTACCTACTTGTGATCACAGAACTACAGGTTTTGGATTAGATAATAATAGTGAATAAATATTTAGATTCTTGATGCGTTCTTGGTAAGGTAGATTTGCTAATCGGGGTATCAGTTTTGTAGCACGGTGCTGGAGTTTCTCTAACGTATCTGTATCCTTAGCATAATGGACTCCAATCCTGAATGCAGTACTCAATATGTGGTCGAATGGCATCAGTAGGTATTACATAGCTATTACGCTAACCTGGCCCGTTGACAAACTGTTGCATGATCAATCAATCAATCAGATGAGAGGTCCGACAGAAAAATCTTTGAACTGATAACTAGTTAATCAAAAAAATTCAATCAATCAGATGAGAGGTCCTATCCCTTGGGTCCTATACTCGTAGCTACGGTAGCTACCAACAAAACCCTTGAGAATCCTAGCATAGATAGTATATACTACGTACCCGGGATTGCGTACCGCCGGTTTTCAAAGGAACGATCATCGTTGTACTCGTTAATTGAACACTTTTCCTTTGGCCGCGCAAGTGTTGTATTAGGCGGCATAGTACTGGAGCTCAACAGCATCATATCTGCTACCCTATACAGTTCCAATGGCTAGAGAACAGATCCTGATAGGCTAAGTGTCAAAGCTAGAAAATCGGCTCGAGCTGAGTGGTAAAATAGTGGTGTCCGCTTCGTGTTGTTAGAAGGTGTTTGGGGATCTCAGCTCTTGTTAAATGGCTAAATATGTCACTTACTATGATGCTGTTGGTTGAGTGGACACAGACGAATCGTTTAAGATAGACATGACGATTGTAGCTTGGTTTTTTGAGTCGTTACTCGATGAAATATGGTGGCGGATTTGAGGCTTGTAAAATCACTTTCACGATGCTTATGCTGTATTTCAAGCGTTTTCCTGGTAATTCAGTGTATTGAGAAGTGTTTGAGTGCATCCTTTCACTGTTTACATAATGTTGAAGAGGTTAAATCTTTCGCATTAGTAAAATCGCCAGGAGGTGGCCAGTTTTACGGGAAACGTTTACGATTTCTAACAGAAGACCGTATATTGAAGTACAACGCGGATTGGCAGTGTTGATAAGTGTTAACGAAGTCGGTACGCAATCCCGGGTACGTAGTATATAATATCTATGATCCTAGATTCCCAATTCCAAGAAATGTTGCTGTAATTAGTTATTGTAAGGTAACTATAGTTCTGTAGCTTTTGAGATTCAGATTACATAATATTACAACGGGTTTGATTTCCCAGCGCCGGAAAAATATTCGCTAAATTTATTTCTAATAGAAGGGGCGGCTGTGCCAGGTGACTAGCTAATGATTCGCAAAAATTACGCCTTTAACTGGCAAGACTATACTAGCTATGTCAGGATCTGCCTAACATAACATACGTGTACATACCAAAATATGAATGAAGTTTTTGATTTCATCCCTAAAACTACACTGATTTTCAATCACAAAATAATAGAACAAAAGTCACTGTGACCTTTCAAAGTAGGACTGCGTACAGATTATATCACACACACACACACACACCACACACAATTTTGTACTTATTCAATAGCCTTAGTGAATGTCTGTTGCTCGATGTATTATGCATGCTATGCTTTGGTAGCTACAGAACAACAACTATAAGTGATTAACCACATGTGCACCTGTACACATGCAAGCATTGTCAAGCAACAGTGGCAGATCTAGAAATTTTTAGAGGGGGGTTTCAGGTTCAGAAAGTTTTCAATAACTGTAATCCCAGCTGGGGTGAATTGTTAACTTGATAGCTCAGTGGCCTATAGCTATATACAGATCTATAGCGAAAACTAGCTAGTAGAATCAGTAAAATAATTCCACACTATTGTTTCACAGTTGAATCTTACTAATCCAGGACATAATGGCATTTTCAGTGATTTCAAAGGCAAAAGTATGAAGAGTTTGGCCAATAGAAAAAGTCCCAATATAATGTGATTTCATCCTCCACACAAATCATAAATAAATTTGGGGCGCAAGCACTATTTTCAGAGGGGGTTTCAGCTGGAACCATAATTGCAAACCCCCTGTATATCCACCACTGGACAAATTTGTAGAGCTCCATACATTGCACTGAGTCTGTAAAAGCCAAAACAAAAACTGTGTCTTTATAAGTAGCACACAAAGTGATGTTAGGAATAGGGGTGGATCTAGGATTTCCAAGGAGGGGTGCTAAGCTAAGGGAATCAATAGTGAAGACAAAAATGTGGTAACTGCATGGTTGATGCAACTATATATTATAGTAGTGCAGCGCATGTGAACACACTCAGCATGCTTTATCTAGCTAGGGAGTCTGGGGGGCATACCCTCACATTGACACACTCAAAGAATTTTATTTATTTTTTTTGCATTCTGAGGTTGAATTTGGTAATAATATTGACTGAAGCTTATTGAATAAGCATTGTGATCCATTTTAACTAAGTGAAATTATTTTCTAGCAGTGGTAACTAGCTGTCATATAAAGGGTGTAAATGTTGCAGTGTGGTTTGAGTTCAAAGATAATTTCAAAGGCTCTAGAAGTTGAAACTGCTGAATTGACTACTAAACATCACAATACTCAGTCAACTACTCTAATAGAACATCCATCATTAAACAAAAAGAACAAAGACCTTATAAATGCTATCCTCTAGGGACAGTGTTTATTCTAGGATTTCTCCTTTGGGGGAATCAGGAATTTGGGGGGTGACCAGGTGAAAGTCTGCTATATAGTTGTCCAAGTTCACAACTATGTTAAACACTTGAAATAGTTGCCAAACACTAGTTAGTCATTTAACGTTGTGTCATGAGTGTTGATTTTGATATTTGTGATTGGGTAAAGCCAGATTGTATGATCAGGCTTTCTGAGATTAAATCCGGTGGGTATTTGTGGTGACTGTGTATGCCATTTTGAAAGTAGAAATTTTTACAAATCACACTTTCTGAGATTGAATTTATAAGGACAATTTTCAGAGTTAAGCATGCTAGTTGGAAAAACTGGGTAGACTTTGGCTCTCAGGTATTGAATAGCCATCACTTGCATGAAATTTAGTTTTGTATATGTACCCTATAGTTGTAGCAGATTTTTAAAAATTAATTGATCTGATACTGAATCTGATAGCATTTTAAGGTTGCATTTGCAATTTTTAACCTGGGAAAATTTTTCATATTAACCACTCTGAGAAGGAATCTGAGAGCATGTTTGGTGTGCCATTTTAAAAACAAGCTTAACCTGTAAGTATAGTGTAGTAGTCACTCACAATTTTAGGGGGTGAGTCTGAGATTTTAGGGGGGGGGGGGGGGGGGGGAAGTTCCCCCCCTAACAGCCCTAGAATAAACACTGTCTAAGGACCTGTGAGAAGACAGTTTTACCCACCTTGTTAATTCCTAGAAGGGATTTATTAGCTCTTTTTCCTCTTTCCAAGAATGTTTTCAATTTTTCATTGCCCATGTATATACGCTTTTAGATGCAACTGCTATACTAAAAAAATAATATTTATTTATTTGTGATGTACAGGACTCAAAGTTGAGCATAATTTACATGTACAGATACATTAAAAAGAGATGACTTTCTAAAAGTGTTGATTCTGGATGAATATGCTTCACCCTACCCCCCCAATCTACCCTTGTGGAATTATCAGCAGTTTTAGTTGTCCAATCAAACTCTTAGCTAACCTGTTGGTCAGTCACCAGCTTCAAGGAAAAGCACAGCATAATTGTATGTGATATGTATGTGAGAATTTATTGTATATATCAACATACAATTAATAGTTTATGTAATGTACAAAATAAACAAAGCAACAAAATTAATAATTATATAAATTGAAATATATTAATGAAATATAGCAATTTTAACAATGTTGTAACTAGTCCTTTGTTAAACTATAGACCAGCTGTTGAGTAGCATGTTCCCCTGCACTGGTGCAATGATACTGTTCAATAATATCCCTCACATGATCACTGACCCCATCACCAATGTGCTCCACTGACATGTCCAGATCAAAGTGAGGAGATACAAAGGTTGTTACTGAGTATCGATCACTTGATGTTGGCTTTAGTACTCTGTGTACACTTGATTTGCAGTATCCATTAGTGATGTAGTCAAGATAATCGTTGACCAGAATTATTACTGCTCCCTCAACCACTGGAACATCAAACCAAATATTGGCATCTGGAAGCTGCACCTGTAGGCCACCTGTATATATTTGCAAATATCAAAGTATTCAAGAATTAGTAAAACAATAAGGTGATTTAGAAGAATAATACATTCATCAAGTAGAGCAATATATATTAAGATCTGGAATGAATCCAAAATAACATGCAAAGCTGTGGTGTACAGCCCTCACCATGATTATATGATATTATGTCCTGTCAATAGCTGACAGGACTACAGTTATGGTTAGTTTGCATCCTAAATTTGCCAGGTGAGAATTGCTACAGCAGGTTCAGTGACTTTGTGGCAGTATCTAGTGCTAAGGTGATACTAAGCCAAATTCTTCTAAGGATGACTCGGACTTGCATTGGTTATAGCAAATAGTGCAGTTAAATACACGTATGACTGAATGTACGCCCAACTATCAAGTACTGTAACATCAAATGTCCACAGACTGCACACCACTTCACTTTCAGTTGTGTTATATCCATTGTTCAACATATCCACAGAAATTAAAGTAATAAAACTAGTCTAACTTTCCGTACATTTTAGGCCTGCCCTAATATATATGCAGGCATAATTTATGTATCCAGTTTTGTGAGAACAATTCTAGAATTATGTGTAGGATGTTTACCAGCATAAGTTTTGAATAATTGAGCCATTAACAGGAATAATCAGTAGAAGGGGACATAGTTGCAAAGCTCTTCTCAGTTAGCTAGAAGAATGCATGCATGGGTTAGAAGTGATATCTTGCTTTGTAAGAGTGTGGTCTGCTTTTGTTCATTTTGTAAACAATTTTCATGTAAAAAAATTATAATTTCTTGCACAAATTTTTTTGCACAACTAGCTATTGAAAGTTTCCAGTATACAGTGGAACCTTGATTATCCAAACACCAGTTAACCGGACACTCAATTATCTGAACACCAAATCGACTTGCGCGATTAGAGTAGTTTGTCAATAAGTGTATACTTTATTAGAGTAGTAGAGCAAAGAAATGTATGGATGTTCAATTTTACATATTATTTGATTATATGAACACCCTTTCCCCAAATTAGTTCGGATAATTGAGGTTCCACTATGCTCTGTATTACTGCAACCACGTCTGTGTGGTTCTTTGTCTTTAGCTAATACTTCAGCTATTGGTCACCATGTGTCCATGTAACTACTTACCTACTTTAACATTACTTGCCTACAGAGTATCTTTAAATTTATCATAGGAAATTAAAGTTACATATGGCAAATTCATGAAGGATCTGAACCAGTTCCAAATACCACACATAGATGTTTTTCAATATAAATACTTGTTATTATAACAATAGCATTCATAACAATAATAATTATTATGGTAATGGAGACTGAGGTAATGATACGCCTATTAAAACAACTACCAGTCCAGTGTTGGGCAAGTTACTTTATAAAAGTGACTAGTTACATATTACATATTACTTGCAACTGAACTATTTAGTTACAGTTACATATTACCCATAAAATAAAGTAACTATAATAATATTACATATTATATTACTTTGTGTCCACAGCCTTAAGCTGTCACGTGTGAAACTACCACCTTATCACGTGACATGATTGCGTTGTTGGACCATGTGCAAATCTTGGTTATTAGTAAGAAGCTGGTGAATAAGCTTCATTCAGTAGGCTTCATTACTTCGTTGTGGCTAGGCGTTACTCAGTGGATTACCAACGAGATTAGTAACTTCGTTACTTGTAGTTATAATATTACGTAATATTAGATTCGTTACAGTAACTATACTACTTAGATAAAGCGTTACATTTGTAAGTAAAGTAACTTGAGTTATATTACCTGTTTTTATAGCGAATTTCGTTATATTACTTAGTTACCACAAAAGTAATAATATTACGTAACGCGTTACATATGTAACTCGTTACTCCCAACACTGAGTCAACTACATAAGGCGTGAGCAACAGAAATGGCTGTACAAATTACATGGTATGAATTCTCAGCCTGTTGTAAGGCCAAAAACTGCATGGGGTGCAAAATTTCCTATAAAGATCATATGAATTGTGGTTCGCTGTGAGGATTGCAAAACCATTGCTACGCATAAATAACTTATGTAGTGGTTGCACTTGCATTCACGTTTACTTTCTTGGCCACGTGAATCATTATGGTGAGTCTTGATATATAAACAAACAAAAAATGGACACAATTCACTTTGAAGTCTCTTTAATTTTCCAGTCTTGGAGTTAGCTATGGTACCAACATGCCTTGCCACAACCTCTAGCAATAAGTGCTAGACAAATACTGGAATCTTTTCATAAGCCAATGAGCTGGAGCCACCTGAACCACAGCAAGTGAAAGGTCAAGCAAAAATGACACGGCTAGTGTTATTTACATGTAACGTGTGCTACTTATTCTTGTATAATCATGGATGTCATCTTAGTTGAGTATGGATCCAGCCCACGTCTTTAAATACTCTGGGTAGCTGATGGTGGGGCAAAGAAGTCTGCATGATACCTGGGCTTGCCCGGTCTGGCTATGCCACTGTTACAGACTGTGAATTTTTGGTGTCAGAAACAGTATATCAAGACTCTTTAGTATTATATGCATATTCCCTAACTAAAATAACAGATTTAGTAATGTGTTTTACTGCAGTAACTGAATAAAGTCAAATCTATGTACAAAGGTAGCAACTGAGGACAAGCAGGAAAGCAAAATCACTTAAGGTGTTTTTCTTTGAAACTCCAGTATTTGACTTCATTGTAATTTTCTGTTATAGCAACAGGCAGGGATAATTTAGGTACAAAGTCACATACCATTGTTTGAGGAATTTAAAATCATGCATTGTATTAAACAAAGGAACATATGGAATGGATAAATTGCAGCCCCAAGAACCATTAGCAATACCAGACCATAACCAAGTGCCACTGCACACTGTCTATGTATCTGTGAAGACATAGACAATGATATAGCTAGCAAGTATATACACATAACTTACCAGCATCACTAGTTACCATTGTGATTAATCCACGATCAGAATGTGCACCAACTCCCCAATCTGATTGGATGCTATCATCTTTGATTTTGTGATATCGAAACATACCAAGCTGTTTAAATGTGGAGATTGTGTTTACACTAAAGTAATCTGTTCCCCATCCTAGTTCACTGGAAATACATCTGCATATAGCATGAGCTGTCTGATCTACTTCATCAAAATGTGACTCAACTGAAGACTTGAACTTTGGAAAGTCCTTCTGGCATGGCCACTTGTTGGGTCCTCTTAAAACAAACCCAGAGAAAATAGCATCTCGGCTTGACATTTCAGATCGCAAGTAGATACCTTCCTTCATATCTGGTGCTCCTTGGGTCCTCTCCCCTAACAATCCAAAGTGGCCCCAAATTCCATCACTCTTCGATGCCGCCATTTTCTTGTCAGTAGAACTGCCAAGGAAGTGCTTAGACATATCAAGTATCTGCAGTACAATACAAAATTACACATAAAGTCTTTACTACACATAGTTGCAGTTACTCAGTGTCTAATTGTATAATGGTGTATGATTGCTGTATACCACTAACCAAATTTCATTTAGCAAACTACAACTTATATTAATATTATAGATATCACAACATGCTACCATTGTGCACAATGACTAATTTTATAGCAAAAGAGGTTGGAAGCATTATATATAGATGCTACTTGAAAATAATATTATTACGTATGTGGGATATCACATGTACCTCAATAGTCACAATACAAACCCACAAAATGGCAGGAATCGTTAGCTTTTTCAATTGTGCTTCATATTTGGATTAAGATGATATTCTTTCTTTTATAAAAAGCACTTTGAAACACTATTTCACACGTAGTGATTAATACACACTTAGCTATAGTTTAAGTACTATAGCTAGGTGTATATTCCAAACACAACAATGATGCCACACGCTGTTCTATCATCCACACATTTTAAATCAGTTCATTGCAAAACAACACAATGTATTTTAATGGCACTTAAACTGCTTCCACCCTCCTCGGATCATGATTTTATAGATTCCATGAATAACACTGATTTCTCACAATTGCAACACAGGAATTTGATAGCTTTCTTGCACAATCTTAGTGGAATGGTATTTAAGTACTTACATAAATGCATGTAAAGTTTGTAATTCATGGAACCATTAGTTCACTATGAATGCAGAAAAAGCCAGTGACTCAATCCATAGCTTGGCATCACAAATCCATTTGTGAGTCATACAGTTGTGAAAATCATTAGCTATAGTTTTCCCAAATACTTTTGTTATTTTATGAGTTTTCACACATAAATATATAACTGTAATTGGAGCCTTTCTCTTTACAATGCTTTGATTTACAACCACATTATAAATTACAAATATTTTGCCCAATAATACGATACCTGCCTGGTGTTTATTCCATGATTAATAACTTGAAATGCACCAACTGTGTTGGCTGCAAAAATAATATCTCTAGCCACACTTTCCCTATACCATCCACACATAATGGCCTCAACATCAATTACAGGGATTTGTGGTGACAAAGCTGACGTCACACTTTTAGGTCCATAGTTCATTGATCTCACCCAGGGAATAGCACAAGCCTTGTGCAAATTTTGCCATAATCTAACTGTACATAAAACAGTATCAAGATAACATGATAGTATATTATATGTTAACAAAGGTAAAGTATACAAGTACAAAAAGAATAGGCTATAGGGATATCACCAATAAAACATGAAACTAGCCAAACAACTACTTATATAAATACACACCACAACTAAATAATGAAAAACATGTACATACAAAAGGAATTAGCCATGCACTCTGAACACAAAACAATGGTACAACAGATTTCTATATGTGGAACAACAAGACACAGATAGTATATTGTGAGGGCAAAATTAGTAATATTGGCCTATAATATTATTAAAGAGGCTTCTGTACTATATAAATGGTCACTTCATAGTATATAATACATATATACAATAAGTCAAGTAGGCAGTGGTATATGCAACAACATTGCTAACTGGACTTACTATACTGTGGTTAAAATGTATAGGTAATGATATCGGATTTCCAATGGAACGTGTAACCAGAATTCACTGCGGACTATTAGCTTTTTATGTACGAATATTATGTGTGTGAATTTTATTCCTTTGCACTGATAGAAGGGTTGTGAAAGCTTACATAAACAATCTGGAAAATATGCCAATCAACAATATGAAAGAGAACTCCATGTAGATACCAGACATGTGCATTCACTATCTAAAGTGTGCGTGGTGCATGTACATGTAGCTATACTGTATGTAGATTTTTTAATGCTAAAGAATAAGTAAAAGAAAATTCTTTTTACATGTCTTCAGCATGCATGCAGTGAAAAATAAATAACATATAATATTATGTATTATGTACTGTATTTACAACATTTCCAATGTAAAGGTTCAGTTGACATATGCTCTACTACAGGACGAGTTTCAGAGATCTTATGACAGATACATTTACACATGCAGATATCTTGGTGTGTACTACAGTGGAAGTATTCATGTTTTGTCCTGCACTAAGGTTTAGTCCAGATGTACTTGGAATGTCCTGCATTATATAAGAAAGATGCAGAAGTTCATGTGGAAGGTACAGTAAATCTACTGGAAATCTGTGGCCTATGTTTCCTGCATTTCCTGAACTCACAAAACCATTGGAAATTAGATTTTTCTCCCATGCAGTGATAGGTAGCGGATTATGATTGACAGTAGCTTTGAGGTTTGTTTTTTGCACAAATCATTGATCTTTTTATCTACAGATGCAATTGAGATGATATAATACAAACCAGTGCTCTACCAATACAGAAAATACCTGCATACCTAGTATTTTTATAATAAAGTGAAGTTCTTCTAAGTTAGGTATCAGTACTGTTTATCTATAAGGACTTTGCAGTGACTTTTCTATTATAGAGTGTCTTGATTTTTCATTTAAAATGTGAAAAGTTGGAGTTGCTCAATTATAAACATAGCAAATACTGCACCTTTTATGCTAGAATACGATTTTAACCTGTTGTCACACTTTTTGGGCACTCCTCAGGGGCGGATCCAGAGTCTGGAAAGAGGGGGGGCACCTTGCTGAAAAAAAGTTGAAGAGCAAAAAAAAAAAAAAAAAAAGGTCACAACAATAATAGCTAGTTATCCTTTACCAAATATATTATATCACGTATGTCATGTAAAATAAAATCCTATTTATAGCTTCCTAAGTAAGCTACACTTCCCCATGAACACTGTGACTGCTTTATTAGAGTGATTGGCGATTGACTGCTCTATTAGAGTATCTCGATCTTATATACATTTTTTTAAGGGAGGGGGGGGCACGTGCCCCCTGTGCCCCCCCCTGGATCCGACACTGCTCCTAACTGATAAATTTTCTGTTTCCCTTCCTGGACTCCGAATATTTGAATGAGGGCGGGTGGTCCATTTGCATTATTCCATTATATTAACAATGACAGCTTTTCAAGTCATTATCTGCTGGGCACTGCCAACTATTAAAAGCTGCATAAAAACATGCTTAAGCTTGTTCCTTCTTTTTTCATGTTACTTTGTGCTGACTTGATCGCATACTGCACTCATTACAAGATCGCTTTTACTGAGTAGCTCAGGTATAAATATCGATCACTAATCATTTATGGCACTATTATAACAGGCCTGCCAACCTGGAAAGTAAAAAAATCTTGAGATTTCTGTACCTTTATTGTAATACAATACAATACAATACAATAATACAGTATTGCAGTGTGTAGTAAAAAAAAACTGGTAGATGCTATGTGAGACCAAATAAAAAAGGTCTCGACTTTTTAAACTTGAAATCCGTGACATTCGCTCTACAAACCGTGAGATTCTATCCAACGAAGGTTAGTGAAACCGTGAGAGTTAGCAGGCCTCAAAAACCGTGAGATTCGATCTGCTGCCCTTGAGCAGGGTAGTGAAACCGTGAGACTCACGGTAAACCCGTGAGAGTTGGCAGGCCTGTTATAAAGACCTATGACTATAAACTCACGTATAAAATTAGGTTTCAGTGTGTGGCTTGGGCTAGCTCCATCAAACATAATGCATTGCTATATTGCTTTAATCCAATACTTGTGTACCAGTCATAATACTGATCACAAACAGAAACAAATCAAAATAAGCAAACCTTTTCAGGTACCATTTCCAGACCATATCAATTTGCCGCAGTACAACAGCTTTTAAATTTAAGAGGTTGAGAAGAACACCACACAACCCACAATCAGTTGTTTCATCAAGGTGGTTGTGACTATTATTACTATTGTTATTACTGCACTGGCCTCTGTTCAGAGTGCACATAAGTGCACAAAGATTACAATTACAGAAAAGACAGTTACATGCTAACTGGAAATCATCTATGGAGTTAACACCAATCACTGAGTTGGAAGTGAATTCCAGAGTCCAATTGCTGTAGGATAAAAAGAGTATTTGTAGGCATCAATGTTTGTATGCAATTGAATAAATCTTAATGGGTGACCACGAGTGCACACTGAGTGCTCCTTTGTACTAGGGTTAAATACTATCTGGTAATAGAACATTACCAGCATTATTTCTCAAACTAAGCTCTGGTCTTGTAGCCGACAAGTATCAGTGCAGTAAAAGGTAAACACCACAAGAAATTATTTGGTGAAGGTTGATTTTATTTCAATGGGAACCTTACAGTATTGTAGCTACAGCAACAATGCGGCAAATAAATTACAATCTCTTTAATTATTTTATCGATCATAACTCACAACTAAAACAGTCTACAAAGGTGGGACTTGGTTCACTATGAATTTACAAATTCATCAAGGTATAGTACTTTCCTCTGTGCGAACAAAGAGGTGGGCAATTTCAACGATGATTTTCAAAATAGAAATTAGGAATCACAGTGATGAATTTTGTTTCTACTGCATCATAAATAAGCACCCATAAACATGAAACTAAGGTTTTTTTTTTTGTTCTCTTCATGAACAGACAAATCTGATGGTATATAAGTTTTATTGATTTGAGCATTGCTAGCTAGCTAAAATGTCTGCTTACACTATTAATCACATAGTGATTCAGTTTGCCATATATTCATTAGTCCCAATAGAGTAGGAGTGCAATTAATCATGGCTTAATTCTGCAATTGCACTGTAAAGTAGCCAATAAAATAACAGAATTACAGAAGCCTTTTAAATGCAACAAAAGTGATACAATAATAGCCAATCAAATAAGCTGACAATGAAAGCCTTTTAAGTGAAACTTGAGTCAGAATTCCTGACATGTGAAGCCTTTTAAGGTGCAACAACAGATGATATCATAATTAGCCAATCAGATTAAGAGACCTTTTAAGTGCTGGAAGAATGATGCAATCACCTGTTAGAAGTAAATAGCCATAGAAATGTGTAGGGTGTCACAGTGTGATTAGTATGCAATCACCACATATTTGTGCAATTATGGAACAAGTACACGAATAATTTTTTTAACTAGAGTAGGGACCATAGCACATCGATAAATAGTACAGAAACAAGTTGGAGTAGTCCATGATATTAAATCACAGTAAAACAATAAGAAGTGTTATATCCAGCACTACTCCACACTGCACTACACACTCCACACTCCACACTGCACTACACACTCCACACTCTACACTGGGTTCCAAAATTATCCAGCACTACTCCAGCTTGTTCAAGTTACTCTAGTGTTACTAACATGCTAAGCACACTTAACTTACCCCCTTTACAACAAAGAAGAGAGAGAGCTAAACTTATAATGATGTATAAAATTATTAATGATCTTATTGATATCCCCAAAGAGTACTTTACCCCTAATGATTCGCGATTAAGAAAAGGATACTACAGGCAACTGACGACAAACATTGACTCGTATAAATTTTCCTTTTTCCCCTCTGCAATTAAACTTTGGAACCCCCTTCCCCCCTACATAATTAATTCCCCTTCCCTGGATAATTTTTGTAACAACTTAAGTAATTATATCTGTGCATTATAATCATTTGTGATTTCTGCACAGTAAAAACAAATAATAATAAACAAATAATAATAATCCCTACTGTGCTCAAGATACCATAACGGAAATGCACAGCAGGGATATAACACTTCTTATTGTTTTACTGTGATTTAATATCATGCACTACTCCAGCTTGTTTCAGTACTTTTTATTGATGTGCTATGGTCCCTACTCTTAGTTGAAAATTCCAAATTTCCCCATGTACTTGTTTGTTAACTTTTTTTGTAAATAATTCTATTATGACTGGTGAACCCACGCATACCACATCTGAAATTCCCAGCCCCTTATTGTCTGAAAAGTGAACTATACATTATGCTTCATTGTCAACTGTGTTCAACCCATTGCAGGGCCAGGGCCCAGAGATTTTGAGTGGTCCAGCCAGACATAGACCACAATGAAGGTCTTAGTCATGCACACTACTCAGTTTTCATTGATCTAATATGATCTGTAAATCAGAGATTATGTGCTTTGGTGTGTTACTTAACTGCATGTGCTATAAGCACACACACCATGCTAAGCTGGAGCATGCTACCCCATGGAAACTTTTAAAAACAGATGCTCTGAAATGGCATCTGCATGGAGGCTATTTTACATGTAAAGTCTCCTCTTTTTATTAACACATCAATGGTAATTTTGTGCTATATTACCAATTAATTGAGTTTCATATCTGACTATTTAGCTAGTAGCTAATTTTATTTTCATGATGTATACAAAAGTTTTTCAACATGAAAGTTTAGTTTTAGATTGTAACTGCATGTTAATGTATGACATGCATGATCAATTAGCTCAATGCAGTGTGCCATGCAGATGACTCACTGGGTAATTTTGGGACAGTTAACACAGATGTAATGGCTTGGACTATAAGCTATATTCTATACTGAATGCTTTATTAGAGTATCACGATGACTGTTCTTTTAGAGTATATTTTGATGACTGCTCTATTAGATTATCTCGATCCTTTCACTAAAATCAAGTAAGTAGCTGAAAAATGATTGGCCGGACCTTGGGCTCCCGTCCTGACCCATTGCACAGCATTTTGAATCAAGAACTGTTCGTAAAGTACCTCTGCAATTCACGAATACCAAAAAAATCGTACCGCGCGCCCCAAACATATAGAGCAGTTTCAAAACCATGGTAACCAAAAATTACGCAATGGACCACACCCAAATCGCCATGTTTTTGTACCAGATTGCTAGATGTTGCAAGTTGAATTCCTCGCTAAATCCATGCCAAGACTTATTAATACGTGAGTAAAATAGATGCCAGTGATAGAATAAAATGTGCAGGTGAGTTATTAGGCATTAAAAGATACGTACTGCCTCCCAACAGGGCAGTTTCGAAGGAAAGAGAAATGCGTAAAAATGGATTTGGCCAAATTACGACCTATTCACCGCCCAAAGGTGGTTAAAACTAGGGAAAACTTACAGTATACGTCTTTACCCAGCACCACAGCAGCGTACAGCCACATCCAGCTATCCCAGGATTAGCCAGAGCTCCTGAAAGGCACGAGACCGGTAATGGCGTACTACCAAACTGTGATAAAACGCCAGAAAAAGAAGACTCTTAGTGGTGAATTTTGCTAGAGTTAAGTTTTATTGTCGAAATCAACCATCAGTTAAACTTTAGCGGTCTTATTTTGGTGTCTGCTTTTTCACACGAAGTGGAAATCCCAGCACATGAGCGATTCTGGCTAACTCGGGGATAGCTCGATGTGGCTGTACGATGCTGTGGTGCTGGATAAAGACCTATACTGCAGGTTTCCCCTAGTTTTAACCACCTTTGGGCGGTGAATAGGTCGCAATTTGGCCAAATCCATCTTTACGCATTTCTCCTTCCTACGAAACTGCCCTGTTGGGAGGCAGTACGGATCTTTTAATGCGTAATAACTCACCTACATACTTTATTCTATCACTGGCATCTCTTTTCCTTACGTATTAATAATCTTGGCATGAATTTAGCGAGGAATTCAACTTGCAACATGAAACAGTCTGGTACAAAAACATGGCGATTTGGGTGTGTCCATTGCGTAATTTTTGGTTACCATGGTTTTGAAACTGCTCTATTAATAATTATTGTCTGAAAAGTGAAGGATGTCGATGTTCAACCCGTTACACCAGGGGCTAAAAAAGGGGGCTAGTTGTGGCCAAAAAGCTGACTTTTGGCTATTTGTAAATGGTGATTTGGCGGCTAGTTGTAAAAGTCAATGGAATACGCTAGTACGACCGTCAATGGAATACCGTCAATGGAATACGCTGCAGTGGAATACGATAGTACGACCGTCAATGGAATACGCTGCAGTCATCTGGGACCCATACCACCATAACAATATTCAACAGCTAGAGAAAGTACAGCGTAGGGCAGCTAGATGGGTCCTAAATGATTTCAATCGATTCAGTTCAGTCACAGCCACCATGCAAAAAGTTTGAAATACTTAGGTGTATAACTGATGTATGATTATGATATACGCTAAGAGTACACATGTGTGGCACATCTGTTATACACCATGGTTGCACCTGTGTATAGATACCATTTACAATACTATGTATAATTATGAGTATAATTGACTCATACACTACTGGTTAACCATGTGTATAACCTCTGTTTACATAAGTATAATGTGTGTATATATAAGATATACATACTTAGATATACAGACCATTGTATAATTGTGGTGTAACAGCTGAGTATAACTGATGCATATTTCTGCTATTATAAGATTAGAGGTTTTTAAAAATTTAATTAAAATATTTTATACAACATTAAATAAACATTGTTGCATGTGTTCAGTACAGTGTTCACATTTCTTGGATAGCTACAGCTACGTTGTTCTTCCTTCCTCTATATAGGTCTCATCATCAAACAATGAAAGAGATCACTTGACAATGATTCGCATGCTCTCTTGCTATATCACCACTGAAAACAATTATATTGACCAGGTGTACAGTACCGACATATTCCTCTTCCTAGAAAAGGCACAATTATAATAATTAGACAACTGTGCAAAGCCATTATACCTGTTCACTACATAAACACATTTAGATCAAAGGCTGACTCAATTGTGATCATGTGCCTGTACATCTAAACATGAAGTATCAGTGGGATTGATTCTACTAGCCAACCCTACAAGATGAAACTTAACAGTCAGTAATTCAACATTAATACATACCTGCAAAAATATTGATGTGCCGTACAGTCGTAATAAGCAGTGGCAGTTCCACTGTCACTTATTCCTGGAATTAAAAATGATTGGACATTAAAACTGACAAGAAAATGTAGTACAACTGCTTACCTATCCACAATGTGGCAAAGTGATGCCAGCATTTCTAGCCATCTGAAATGCATCATCTGCCGTTTAAAACACACACCTAGCAAACAATAAGATTTAGTATACCCCTATATCAAAGAATTGACAGACTCACATGTGGAAGTGCTCCTGTAAAAGTGTTCCTATGACTAGCAACATCCTAGAACAATGCACGATGAAATAAATGAAATGAACTACCAGAGTCTGCACATTTGAATAACTTGCTGAAATAAGCTATCGTCATTCACAGTTAATTCAAATGTTGTTTTATTTGTGGTCTCACCATTGAATCTGGTATATTCCCGTGTGTGTTCTTCTTTGGAGTTTACATCTCTATAAACCCCAGTGAATTACAAATACTAATGTCAATAGGAATAGCACATTGTTAAATAGACAATGTAAGCCCACTATACCTGTTGGTTACACAAACACAGTTAGATCAAAGACTGACTTGATCAACACTGTATTCCTGTACATCTACTGATTGTACCAACCAGTCCTACAAGATTAATTTTTAACAGTCAGTAATTCCACATTAAACATACCTGCAAAGTACAGGCCTTATGGTTGTAATGAGCCTTATCCAAATCACGTCACAAACATAAATAGGCCACCATAGTAGGGGCACTTTCATGACTTTTGTATGGGCAACTATCGGAAGAAGACTTTGAATGGTCATATCTCAGGTAAAAATGAAGATATCGAGCACTAACTACCAAGTATGATTATAAGGCATTACAATAACTACAAACTAGCGGTTTTCAGTTGATTTTCAAAACAACATTAGATCCCTCTTCTTTCAGTTAATATATAACCATACCTGCTGGGTATACCTCGACATCTTTGTTCTTGGCTGAAATATGGCCATTCAAAAATCTTCGTCCGATAGTTGCCTACACAAAAGTCATGAGAGCTCGCATGAGAGTCCCCTACTATAGCAGCCATTTTTATGTCTGACATATTCCACTATTACTGGGATGAAAAAATGATTTAATTAAGTAATTATAACTGACAAGAACATAGTGCAACTACTTACCTACCAGCAATGTGCCAAATTGATGACAGCATTTCTAGCTGACAGTTAAGTTTAGACAAGAAGTGAACAAACACACCTTTCAAATGTCTCATAATTGCTATTGTACTCCAAGCAAAATCTAAATTAAAACAACTTCAACAAGCACAGGTACAAATTGATGTACACTCACACCACAGCAAGTGACACACGACCCCTGTCTCTAGCCAAGTGAACAGAGAATACAGCTTGACAGGCACAGCTACACGAGCCTTACCAGCTAACGTACACCTAAAACAATAACATTAACACCACTAGAATTGAACATAGTCGTTCACCTGTGTGGAAGAATGGCTATCGGAAGAACGGCTATCTTTAACCCAGAACAGGAGGTTAATAAATAATCAATTACTTCTGGAAGTGCACCTGTAAAGGTGCCCCCCTACCCGCCACATCCCAGAACAATGCGCGATGAAACATATCGACGAAATAAACCACCAGACTCCACACATTCTAATCACTTGCTGCTCAAACTGTTGAGTCTTCACCCAATGGTCCAGAATGATCTAACCGCATCCGGTAGTAGCTAGTGTGTTTATAAATTCGAGCACTTAGTTAATTGATTCAAGTGTATATGTTTACTTTTGTCTCCAGGAATCTGCCCCTGGTTCAGTCCCGTCTTTCCTTGCCCCGTACAGAATTTCCATCGAAGTTAAGGCAGATCTGTTTCTCTCGAGCGTGCGTGTCATTGATGTTTTCCTTCTTTGCTTAGTGATCATTATTTAGAGTTTAAGCGTCTCGACATCAAAGAACTCGTTGCCCTAATATGTCACAACTGAACAGCCAGTAGTCTTGTGAGGGTGGTGTTACTGATATTTCGCTAGGTGAGTGGTTATGTTGTTAATGCACCTATCAATGTAATCCTTGACTACCAGGGATACTAGTGTCGCGTGTTTGGGTGGGGAGAAAAGAATCTGGTGCAACTCCAGTAGCTGTTTACTTCTGAGCCGTTCCCAGAATCTGGGGACGTTAATTGAATAACATTGTCCACAAAGGAGGCGTGTGAGGGTGGTGTTAATGACATTTCGCTAGGTGAGTAGATATGTTGTTCTGCACCTATCAATGTAATTCCGCGACTACCAGGGATACTAGTGTCGCGTTTTTTCCGTGTATTGGGTGGGGAAAAAAGAGTCTGATGCAACTCCAGTAGCTGTTTACTTCTGAGCCGTTCCCAGACTTTGGGGACGCTAATTGAATAGCATTGGCCGCAAAGGAGGCGCCAATGACATCAGTAAGTAAACTCGAGATGGCTTCGATCTGTTTATCCTTTAAATGATTCTTAATTTGCTCCGATATCTCTTTCATAGCATCTTGAAAGTTCATCCTCATTGTGTAGCAAGACTCACAACCACAACAGGAGTGTACGAATATTTCATTCTTTTACTGATGTTATGATGCCTCTTTTGCAGTCAATGTTATTCAATTAGTGTCCTTAGAGTCTTCAGAAGTAAACAGCTATTGGAGTTGCACCAAACCCTTTTTTCCCACCCAATATATGGAAAAAAGTGGTCTGGCCACACGAGACTACAGGGATATGGGCTAAGGTGGGGGAAGGTGGGGATTTGCATCACAGAAGATTACTATTCCTCACCTACTGGGGAAGTATTGGTCATACAAACCCTGACTAAGCCTCGACTAGCAAACCCTGGGGATAGTGTGGCTTGGAGGGGATTTGTATGATAATGTGGCATTCAGGTGTTGGCCAAGAGATTCAGGTTGTGAGTGAGTACAAGTGGATTCTAGTAGTTAGCTAGCATCTGAGTAACTCCTTTCTAAAACACACGCCTTTGTTTCAGTAAATTTCTTAGTGAAGACAACCCCCCATGGAAATTTGGCGATTGATTCCCCCATCATCCCCAACCTTCCCCCACCCTCAGCCTGTATCTGTGGTAGTTGGGCATTACATTGATAGATGCATTATAGTGCAAGGGGGTGTCACACATATACTCACTGTAGGTCGATCTGCAACCGCAGTTAAAGTCTTGACCCACCCAAAATTTTGCTATGACCTGTAACTAATAGTCTTTCGATCTTTGACTGGTGACTTTAGCAACGATATTTCACTAAGTACTTTTCAATTGTGGGTTGGAAATTTTCACTCTTGACCGTTGACTTAGCACGAATTTGGTGGCCTTGACCTTTGACTTAGACTTTGGTTGCAGATCTACCTACAGTGAGTGTCTGTGTGTCACCACCATGTAGTGCCGTTCCTTGAAGTTAAGAATACCCATAGAGCATTCACATATCCATGGTAACATAATTAAGGCCATGTTCTTGTACCAAGCTGAAACTTCTATCAGCTGAATTGGGCCAGAAACTAAGTCAATAAGTAAGTGATTTAGGTGTAGATAACAGGAATGATATTTTAAAAAGGTACCAGGCCTAGGAGATCTGTACTGAATCCCAAAAGGGCAGTTTTGTAGGGAAGGGAAACGTATATTGATCTATTAGGCCAGGTTACAGGCAATTCACGACTCCAAACTGGCTAGAACAACACAATCTGTAGTACAGGATTATATCCACCACCACAGAACCATACAGCAACGTTCAACTTCAGCCAGAGCTCCATCAATGTCCCATACCAAACGCATTCTAGCTTACCACTCAGTTCGGAAAAGTAGCTAGCAAAACCAAACCACTTAACTCTGGTTGGTTTTACACATGAAGTTCGAATGTAACATATTTATTGTCAAAAGTCAATTAAGTGGTCTGCCTTTACTGGTTCCATTTAGGACGGGTCTCCTATACCTGGTAACTTTTCTAAATAGCATTCCTGTCACTTACACCTAAATCACTCACTTATTGACTTAGTTTCTGGCCCGATTCAGCTGATAGAAATCCCAGCTTGGTACAAGAACATGGCGTCGATTACGTTACCATGGATATGCAAACGCTTTATGCTGAAGCATACACACTGTGATGTACTATGACACATTGGGCATACAAAATAATAGAAGGCTCTATAGTTGAGATAAGGCTAGTGGGATCATTACAGTGATGGTGCAGCCATTAAACAGCCCTCCACTAATAATCCTACCTCCCCAGAAATGCATTCATTAATGATGGTTGTAAGTGCTTGAGTGTGACGGTCCCACTCTGTCATGTTGGTCATTTCACTGTGTCATTTTGTATGTCCGCTGTGTAACTTTTTGTGATGTGCAATTGTAATATTACATATTATGATGAGTTTCTATATTCATGAGTGTACACTACAAATGGGACCATGGATTAAAACTAAAAGTGTCTTGATTAGTATTTGACTGAACTTAACGTTTGCTACATGCATGTGCTTAATCTTTTCCCAGATTGCAAAATTTATATGTGTGTGTGTATGCAGAGCTGTGTTGTGGGAGCCATGATTATATGTAAGCACTGATGTACATAAGTTGGAATACATTATGATATTCAAAATGATGAAGTACCAGTGCTTTATATTGATGTCAGTGGATTGGTCAGTTAGTACGCCCATCCTAGACGTGCTGCTTGTCACTTGAGAGATTATCAATTACCCATTAATGCTGGTGAGTATATTATATGCTATATACGTGTGTATTGAGTATAAACTAAACAAACATGAGCAAAATCGTTTATTCTCATTTGTAACTCTGTGCAAGTGAAACATGTAGAGTCAAAATAAAGTAAACGACTGGAATTTTTAAAACAAATAATAATCTGTGCACACACAGTACATACACTGTATGTAAAGCCGTCAGCTTTCTAAAGCTCTTTGCTACATAGTTGATCTTGTATGTTTCACAAAGCGAAGGATGTAATGTACTTAAAAGGAAAATTACTTATGGGTATAAATGCAAGTGTGCACTATTAGGAATTCACTTGGGTGTCTGAGTGGTGCATAAGCACCCCAGTTGTCATTCACTGGGAGGTGATAGTTATGGTAGTAGGGCTGGGCTGCCATTTGTAGTGCACACACACATACACTACACTACACACACACACACAAAACATGGGAGGTGTTACTCATATTTCGTGGTGTTGATTAGTATGAGAGGCGCAGGCCAAAGTCAAATGATGGTGAAAGACACATTCTTCTACTGAACGAGAGGACGCGGCAAATCAATCCGAGGTTGGGTTCCATATCATGCATTTTTGCAGGATGATCCAGATTGCTCCAATCACCCAGTATGTGCACGATGGTAAGTCCCCTTATACTTGCATGTTTTACCCTCTCTTTGGAGTTTTTCTCTAGCAAACATTGTACCAATTTATAAAGTGATACTTTTATTTGTAAATCATTATTGTTAGTGTAATAGTGTGGATGGTCAAGTTTAAGGAACTGCAAGTTGAACCATTATTAAGAGGTAAAGGTGTGGACTCAGTGCATACAGGGTAGGCTTTTGTGATATACTGGGCGACTGTTCGTGATACGTATGTAAATACTTACACATAGTGTATGTGTCATACACACTGCTATACCTCTATTGTGTTTCATACAGGCTGCTGTCGGTGATGAAGATAAGATTGTCCATAGTTCTTTTCCTAGTTCTAGTGTGTTTGTGTGTGTAGTGGTATGTCGTGTTTGCATTGCACAACCCACAGTGTCACGCACACAGACACTCTCACATACACACATGCACACACACATGCAATATATACACATGTGACAAGATGTGGGAAGAAAAATTGTTACATGTGCGCACATACATACACGTACGCATGCACGCACGCGTGCATGCACACACACACATGCACAACACGAGCACGTACACGTGCACATACACGCACATGTACATACACACTCGCATACAAGCATATTCCTGAAATTTACAGTACAGTGTATTTGTTGCTTTTTTAAATTAGTGCTTGTTGAAGATACTCATGATCACTTAGGGTTGTCTATTGCGATTACGTCGTTTGCTTTTAAATGCATTCTAAATGCATTGTATGCTACATGTTTGCAATGGTCAAGCCTTGTTTCGTAATATCTACTGTACCATTGCAACTACAGAGCACAATGAGTATGGTATATGCTCATAAGTTAGTCATTTATACTGTTACATTTCATTTCATGCTGTTTGAATTTATAGGGGCTGTTGAAATGTAGTCTTACCATTGAGACAGGTATCATGTGGTGTACTGCAGTGTTTCTTGCTTGTTTGTTTGTTTTGTTTTTTACAGTATAGGTACTCATGCAATCAATATTTTATATACTGTGGTCTTTAGTATTTCTACAATGCATCCATATGCATCTACCATATTGAGTATGAGTGGATAAATAGTGAGTTCTCTCTCATGTTTCGTCTAGTCCATTTTATGCTTCAATTTATAGAATTCCATTTGTGAACGTGGGTGGATTATCATGCAGCTCGGACCTCTTATCATCATGGAAATTGTGACAGTGTCTTGAATGTTTATATGCATAGTACGCATGATTATTATATTATGTATATAGTATGTATGATTTTATTTTATCAAGTGATAGAGAATTTATAATAATTGTAGTATAGAAAGGTAGTGACGTACTGGAGCAGTTGGGTGGTTTATCAAATTAAGTTGCATGGCTTCATAAATAAAATATAAACAGCATTAATAGTAAACAGTGTAAATATTTCATACAATTGTTAAATAAATCATACAAAACTAACAATTTCATTAGTGATGCTTACCCATCACTTATTTGTAAAGGAAGAGAATTTCCCGTTGGCTCATATGGCTTCTCAAATAATTGAGTTGGACAGGTTGGTGGCAAAGTATAAGTTTCACACTCCTTGTACTCTAATAGAACATCACTGCTTGGAAACACAATCAATTGAATGAATAATAAGACCACCCATGGCCACACATGGTAAATTCACTGTCTCACAGGTGTGAGGCATAAAGTGCTGTGGAAGAGTTTTGATACTAAAGTCAGATTGAGTGGAAATATGTAATTGATCATGATGACTTTCAGTTTACGGAATTTGACATCCTATAAAAGAATCGAACTTATTGCTAACGACATGCACGCATAAGTACAATTCTTTTTTGCATACGTGGATACACAATACCACTACCCACCACTAGAGTTTCACCCATTAAATAATTATTATTATTTTATTGAATTGCGGAGATTAACATAATTTGAAATTCATTCCATGTTCAAGTTCATAATATTATTCTGACCACAGGATACACCCAAATATGTTTGTTATGGATTTTTAAGTTTATTTATGGCCTCTATGACACTTTACATCATCCAAAACATCAGTATTGATGCTTCAAGTGCCTATAGGTTTACAAATTTGAGGTACTATTAATTTTTATGTTTTAATAATCATAACTATTATAATATTTTTAAGGATACTCCCACTAGGCTCAATTTTTTTATAGAAGGTATTACTTAAGGCTTGTAATATTTTTTTGGCCAAAGGAACCTTGTACATCACACGCTGTTTGATATAGAGAGCAAATAGTGATAAAAATCCTGTAAAAAGTACACTCTTTGCAAGGCAAGTTAAGGTTACTGTAGGCACTGTAGCTATTTTTATGATGTGCACCTTTAGCCAATTTTATCACTATTTGCTCTCTATATCAAACAGCGTGTGATGTACAAGGTTCCTTTGTCCAAATAAATATTACAAGCCTTAAATAACACCTTCTATAAAAAAATTGAGCCTAGTGGGAGTATCCTTAAATATATTATAATAGTTATGATTATTAAGTTTAAACTAAATTATAAAATTATTGTTACCTCAAGTTTGTAAACCTATAGGTACTTGAAGCATTAATTTGATGTTTTGGATGGTGTGAAGTGTCATTGTGGTCCTAAACAAACTTCGAAATTCGTAACAAACATATTTGGGCGTGTCCTGTGGTCAAAACATGAACTTGAAACAGGGAATGAATTTCAAATCATGTTAGAATCTCCGGATGTCAATAAATAATTATGTAATGGATGAAACTCTAGTGGTGGGCAGTGGTATTATGTATAAAATTGTACATCCACATGGTTAGCAATAAGTTATTTTATGGGATGTTGAATTCTGTAGTCATCATGAACAACGCATATTATATTTCCACTTTATTTGACTTAATGTTTTTTATCAAAAAACTCTTCCACAACACTTCATGCCTCACACCCACTGATCATGACTCTGTGAGACAGTGCATTTACCATGTGTGGGTGGTCGTACGCGTATTATTCATTCAATTGTGTTTCCAAGCAGTGATGTACTATTAGAGTACAAGGAGTGTGAAACTTATACTTTGCCACCAACCTGTCCAACTCAATTATTTAGGAAGCCATATGAGCCAACAGGGCAATTCTCTTCCTTTACAAATAAGTGGGTAATCACCACAAAAAATTGTTAGCTTTGTATGATTTATTTAACAATTATATGAAATATTTACACTGCTTACTATTAATGCTGTTTATATTTTATTTATGAAGCCATGCAACTTAATTTGATAAACCACCCAACTGCTCCAGTACGTCACTACCTTTCTATACTACAATTATTATAAATTCTCTATCACTTGATAAAATAAAATCATACATACTATATACATAATATAATAATCATGCGTACTATGCATATAAACATTCAAGACACTGTCACAATTTCCATGATGATAAGAGGTCTGAGCTGCATGAGATAATCCACCCCACATTCACCAATGGAATTCTATAAATTGAAGCATAAAATAGACTAGACGAAACATGAGAAAGAACTCACCCAGTGTAGCCAATATGGCAGATATAAATCAGGTTGATTGTTAACTAATATGTGTGGTAGCAATAAGTGACAACTCCCATCTAAAGAAAAGAATAATTTGTATGTGTATCTGTATTGTTCACATATGTGTATGTATGTGTATGTGCATGTGAGTGTGCGTACATGTGTCTGTACATGTGTCTGTACATGTGTCTGTACATGTGTCTGTACATGTATGCACATAAATAATAACAAACACTGCAGTACACACAATTTAATAATGAATTCATTACCAGCTCCCCTACAGCTACTATCACCTCTCACGATTCCAATATCACAACTGTGTTGAAGCTAATTTTTTACAGCTAGTCCTAAATCAAGAGTTTGGGAAGTGTAGCAGTATGGAGGAAATTGACGTATACCACTCGCAATCTACTTTGACCTACACAATGATCCTGTATATAAAAATGGATACTCTGAATGTGTGCTTACATTATTACCCTTAAGTTTGACTTTTATACAGTTCTGTGATGTACGTAACTTACATCTATCGCCATCACCATTTGTTAGATCCACAAAAGGCCATTCCAGGTTTGACTAATCTTACCTCCTCGTGTTTTAGCCTATCACCTTCAAAGCAATATTTATAGGGATACAATGTGATGCTGGTACCACATTCACAAGCCAAGGTATGGGTTGCCAGGTAGTAATTATAAGTCCCTTTATTGCAGATCTGGTCACATTAATTTTGCTTTATGCTCTGATCTCTGATTTTTGACAGCTTTGGAGTAATAAAACAACTTTCAAGGTCTGAAGCTATGTCCCAGCACTAGTGTACGTGTGCACACACACAAGTGCAATCAAATGTCCTGAGACAGAACCAGTAACCCACAGGAGTGCCAATTTTTGTATGAGGTCATGTAATTGGTACATGTTAACATCAGGAGTAAATAAGCACCACTATAAAATAATGTTTTTTTTATGGGCTACATGTATGTTGCTTACTTATTCCCCAGAAAATTTGGGACTGCTACGTCACCTGCTGTGAGTTGACCAGAACTAGTGATTCCATGCTACAGAACATTTTGTAGGAATTGGCAAATACCACTCCTTAAATCGTCATTGGGAAGCCATGTAGCAATCTCTGCTGGACCTGCCAACAGAACAGCATGGCAACAATGAAAATGGCAAATAATTCAGACCACCAAAAAGAAATGGTACTGTAGATACACCATGCATATTACATTACCAATGATCGCCTTTACACAGATCATTGATGAAGACACAGTAACGACTAAAATGTTATTGGATCACAATGCCTGCAAATCCAGCAGAGAAACCCTGAATTTTCACCACAGAAGACTTGTTCCAGCCTCCATCATACTCACTGTATCTATTACCTAAGAGTCACAAGAGTACAGCACATTACAGCTTTGGCACGACATGACAAGTGAAAATATGCTATATGTAAATGCACAAAACTTTACTACTAATAGGTTCACTATCTCAGCAAGCATAAGTAAAATTGCAATATCAATACTATTAAGTGACATACTTGATTGGCCTTCAATGTCAGCAAGAGAACTAACTCTATAATGCATGATGTACTACCTAATGTGGCGAGTTCTTACCGGTCTACATGAGGAGGTGAAGATCTTACTTTTACCATTCGAGCACACAGAATTAGGACTCCTTACACAGAGATTCTGGGTACAAAGATTGGGGATTTTGACAATACCACCAACAGCGTCCCTCTGTCTTCAGTAAATGTAGCACAGCTTGGTGGTTCACTGGATGGCACCAATTTTGTTTCTATGTACAATTGGAGTGAAGATCAGATCATCATAACTGCATTGAAGGGATTTAATCAGATGCACCATTTCAGATATATTTCATGCTCACCTGGTGTAGTATTTGTCAAGTCAGTGGGATCAGGAGCAGGGTGAAAGTGCTCAAGAACACAACATGGGCATGAACTGCCTGCTGTAATAGTTCCCATGGGGCTTAATTTCCACTGAGATTAAGCAGTATCTATTTGACAAAATTAGAGAGCAATGTCAAAAACCAAACTAACAAAACACCTGTACGTATTACATTTATCATTAACTGTGTAGCTAGTATTTGGTAAAAACTGACAAGAAGGTGGTTGTTGAATGAAAATTCACTAAACCAAGGCCATTTGCTGTACTTTTTTAACTTCTCATATGTAGTAATGCACAGATTAATTGATAAATAATTGGAAATCAGTTTATGGCCAAATTTCAGCAATACTGGTATCAGTAATTGTGACCGGATTTGCGAAAAGGGGTCTTCCACACACATCCAATTTACCAACTTTGGCAATCTGTAACTTCAGCTTGGAAAATGCTAATGACTTGAAATTTGGTCAGCAGTGAGTACCATCTTTAACTTAATGGATGGAGAAAATTTCAGGCTTATATATTACTTGAACACTAAGTTATGGTCTTCCAAGTTCATAGAATTGGATGTGTGTGGAAGACCCCTTTTCGCAAATCCGGTCACAATTATTAGCAGATTATTCAGCTGATTAATTATACTGACCCTTATGCTACAATTTTCATCAAGTTCAAAAATGACAATTTTTCAATATACGTGTGAAATTTCAGTAAACATAAATATCAGATTGGTTATCGGTATCAGACATTTCCTTATATGAATTTCAATAACGGCTAACTGGTAAAATCTCTTATCAGTGCATCACTACTCATAGGACCATATATTGACATTAATATACTGTGCTCCATCCCTTTGTAATGCTTACCGGTGACCATGTGTATCTGGAATAAAGAATGTTATATATTACTAGGTAAATAACTAGACTGGTTTTAGTATCAACAGTATAAGGGTCTTGTTACAATAGTGACACTTTACCACTATTTGAATTCCAGGAGTCACTCACAACCATCCAAAATAACATCTGGTCTTGAATCAAGGCTCCATTGAATTGTAGGTCTGGTCAAACTACACTCTTGAGCCTTCTTTATAGTACATTTAAAGTACTTTTGTTGGCGAGATCAAAGCAAAAATAGTACTCTATTTTCTGTAACGTATTCAAGTGTGCTATATTTTTCATTTGCATCACAATAAAGTAGTTATGGAAGATAAAGAACAGTTATGCATTGATTGGAAAATAAATACTAAAAACAAGATCATGTGCGTAACATTTCTAATCACCAAAAGTAGCCAAAAAGATACTATTTGCTTATATTACTACCACAACTGTACTACATAGACACTAACCGATTGTCTGATGGCTGAAAGCTGACGCGGTTCAAATTCACTAAATGAATGCTCCAAGACAAGACAGCACTCTAAACCAGTTAAAGCACCGCTATACTTGTACAATATGAAAATAATAGCACTTGGGCATGGTATAAAGCCTAATATAGCACGAGGCGAAGCCGAGTGCTATATTAGGCTCGATACCATGTTTGAGTGCTTTTATTTCCATATTGTATGCGTGGTGGTGCTTTAAATAGTATGTAATTGGTACACATTAACATCAGAAGCCCATGCACATAAGCATTAAACTCCACTGATACAGTTATTAACAGTCATCAATTTGTGACCCACTGAGCAAAAACCCAACTTGTTTGCATGATTCTGTTTTAGAGATAATGTCATTGAAATACATTAAGTAAAAATGCATAATTTTATGTAACGTTTGAATCACTTCAGTATGCAGTGAAGGAAGACTCAAAGTGAAATGTCTAAATATACCAATGGATTAGCATCTTCATGGAGAGTACGAATAATTATAATTGTTTCATTTCTGTGCTATGAAGTAAATGTGAGTTAGCTTACATTGCAGTAAAACTCAACTTTATTGTCGCCATTTTAAAGCACCTTCTTACTTGATAGCATGGGTGTATTTAGGTCAAAACATATACTTTTATGAATTCTCCAGTTCATTGTAAATAAGCTCATTGAGCCATTACAAAAATCATGCTTAACATTTTACGTAGGACACATACGCACACACACATACCATACCTTCCTGTTGCACCACTGTGTGCACATGCTATTTACTTGGCAACAGGTTCAGCCTCATTTTTATACCTACATAAATATTTAATTTCACATGCAGTACACTAAAATGTAGCAATTTTAAAATTTTAGTAAGGATGGTACAACTAAAAATGCAACGTTTCACATACGTAGTGTGGAGCATGTGTGCACATGTGTGTGTGTGAGGCAGCATAGCGAGGTGGTTAGAACATTGGCCTGGCAATTAATTTGGTATTTTCCTTGTGTAAGAAACTTTCTCTGTTTTCTCCAGTATTGTAAAAAAAGCAGCCCATCCAGTTGTAACATAAAAGGGCACCCGATATTGACTGGGGAAGCAAATACCAAACTGTATTTGTCTCACTTAGCTGTGTTGAGGTCACTGTGGAACTTTGGAATCCGAACCTTTCCGTAAGACCTGGTAGTCCTCCTGCGGGTTACTGTATGTGCGTGTGTGTGTGTGCGTGGTAGACATGTATCCCATATACATTAGCAGCACATTCATCAATTTGTATATCATATAAGTTAATAACAACTGAGACAGCCAAATTAAGACTGTGACCTACATGTACCACCACTATTTATACAATAATTCTAAGAAATTCTACACATAATTATAGTGAGGCAATTATTTTTCGTGCTGCGGTTAACCTGTCTACGTTGCTACAGCCGCCTCATCAATTTTTTTTATATAGCTAACAGCAAGGAATAGAGTACATCATTCCGTGAGGCCGCGTGGGCGAACAACTGAAATACGCCTGCATTTCCACATTGACTAGCGAGGTGCATCGTTGTTTAGTGTGTAATGTAAAACAAGGACCTGTAGAGCTGATATTATACCCTCATATTATCCCTGAGCCTTGGTGGAGGCTCTGCATAGCAATATTAAAGTAAATAATATTATTATGGAAAAACTGACCTTATATTAATACTCATCATTCAAAGAGGCAGCGAGAGTTGCGCCACTCCATTGTCAATCACACGATTTCAAGGGAAGCCGGTCTTCATCTCTGTCATTCGCCCCTCTTGGTGAGCCCACAGATAGTATAACTACGTACAAGCCTTTGAGTGTTTCTTTTTCCTTTCCTGTCATCACGTGCTATCACGTGAACTAGAAATAAACCCGCGAGTTTCTGGTACCTTTGGCGCAAGATGACTTCTCTATCAAGACCTGCAACTGGTGTACGTATACGAGTATCTGGAAACAGGGCACCCCAGCAGCATCCGGTAACTATTTTTATACAGTGACACTTTAATAGCTAACATTATGTCAACATGAGCAGCTAGACGGGCGCACCGCATCATCGAGTGCTGAAACTCGAGGCAAAATTATTATGTTTAGGGATATAAGCATCAAGGCGCTCATGTAGTAAAAGTGTAACTATACCTAGTCTGGTAAATTCATTCCAGCATGTGCTCACTGCCATGTCCCTATAGCTGTTGTCTGTGTGAGTGGGATAGCATTGTGGAAATTGTTTTATTCGCAGTAGCTATATTTTGTACTTTATCATGATTACAGCCTCCAGCAAGACGCAACTTGTTTGTTTCTGGATCTGCAAATTCTGATGAATGGTCAACTACCAGCGGCCTTGAATATAACACAGCAGTTCCCACCAACCGGTTCTATGGCAGTAGCCAACCATTGTCTACTCACTATGATGCTGAGCTCGAGCCCCAAGACTCCACTCAACGCTGGCTACCTGGACAGACAATCCCCATTGTGGCTAATGATATTCATGCCATTTTGGCTGAAATGCAATGTTGCATCACAAGGGAATTTGATAGGCTAAATGGTGCTATTGAAGACATTTCGCATCGCCTTGATGCAATTGAGAATACCATGGCTTCTCATGCTGTTACAATTGAATCTCTTCCTTCAGTAACTCCAACTACATCTCCATCATGTGAGGGGGTTGGTAGTGGCAAACGAAAACGTCATGTACCGACAGAACTCACTGTAAGTGAACAAAGGGTTTACAATTGTTTGTCAATGTAGGTGTCATTGCTTTTTATTATTTATTATTATCAAGTCTACCAGTTGGGCACCAAAAAGTTTGAACAGAAGGCAGAGCCTGTACAAGTACTTCACCGCTTGCTAGTGTTGGCTTCCCTTTACCAGCCTGCTGAACTACATGATTCCATAGCTATTAATTTTGATCATGCAACCTCAAGTCACTATTACTAACCACAAGGTGATGATGAATAGACCTCTCACCTGAAACCATACAAGAAAAACTATCAAACTTATTAATAATTAGTCTTGAGTATTAGCTAATTATTGTCAAGTTATAAATTTTCAAAAATAGCTACATTGACGATGTGTCAGCTATTTCCAAGGCCAATTAAATGGGAAACAATAACTATTTATCACATGTGTAGAAGTACTATTTATTAACTATACTGTATTGTTCCAATTTTCTAGAATTTGGTCCATGTTGTATACAACAACTTTCCAAATGAAAAACGGTTGAAGTTGGAGGAACCGTATGTTTATCTAGTAGTAAAATATTGTACCAATGACATTTAAATTGCAGAATTAATAGTGAGCACAATAACCGTGTAGTTGGGTGGGTGATGGAGCAGGTAAATGCATCTAAAACAAGTGAAGAAATTCCACACTCACTAAGTGATGTCAAAAGTAAGTAAATAGATTAGTGAAATAGGACTTTTACACAACTTCTATGGATCACTGATTCATTAATGTTAATGACTAGAAATCAGCAGTGAGCAACAATGGGTACAAAGGTTTGGGAACTTTAAATTTTAGAACTTTATGGTATGGTATTTGAATTTCATAGAATTGGGTGTGTACCCTTTTCACAAACCTGGTCACATTATAGCAGAGTGTGCACAACCACATAGATCAATGCACATGAAAACACTAGTAAAATATATACATTTAGTTACAGGTATAGATTAGATGTTGTTATCTATAATAGGTTCTTTGCAAACATACCGCAGAACATTAAACCGAAAGCATACAGATGAAGAAAAGGAGAAACGCTTAACAAGATCAAGAAAGCAAAGGGTAAGGATTTTATGCAAATGTTTGTATTTCTATATATCCTGTACATATATTAGAAATATGAAAGGAGGGGAAGGTACGTTACAGAAGAGGAAATGGATAAGTGGCAAGACATCACGCCTATGATGATGTCAGATGAGGAGGAAATGGATGGGAAATTCAAAGTGCATCGACCAGAATGGAGGTCTAGGGAACTAAATGATTTATTTAAGACCCTGGATATGAGGGCCAATACCTCTGAAAGAGCATCTGGCCATCCAAGAAAAGAAAGGGTGGATGGAACTCCTATAAAGTGCCCCCCACCTTTATGCATTGGTGATGGCTGCTGGATGGTGGCAGATGAAGCACCAAATAGTGATTTAGATTAGTTACTGTTATAGTTATGACATATTAGTGTAATATTACAATTTTTTGGCAAATTAGTTATTTATACATATAATAATGACTTAAATTAGTTACTGCTATATAGTTATGAATACATATGTGGTATCTTTAATGTAATGTTACAATGTTTTGGTAGTATTATTTTTAAACCATTAGGAAGTGCATAAGCACCATTACATTATTATTACACAACTGGCTTGAGATGTTCGGTATAACAAAATATATCTAGATGCATGTTAATAAATAAATATATTGTGATCTGACTATAGTACAGTAGTATCAGTGTGAAGTGCTGTACAAGTGTGATCATATTACATTTTCAAATTGTTGGTAACCTGCATCATATAATTACTTCAACATAATGAATTACCTCATAACATGTATTGTCTTTACATGGTTTTGGAACTATGCCTATATTGTATTTCCTTTGCAATTATATCCTGTCAGTCCTTATATGTATAAAGTTCACTGAAGCTGATATGACATTACACTAACCTCAACTACCAAAGTGATGATATGCCTGGCAAAGGGACTTCTTACTTAATTTAGTGCTTATGAATACACTACCATGCACATATGAATACACTACATCACATCCTACACTGCCATATAAAACAAGATAAAAATAAATTTCATACATTGTAGTTGTTAGAGTTAGATATATCTGTTTTGATGGCAAGTGAAGCGGCAAGGAAACGAGGACGAGATAAGTGCATTAAATGCAACCAAGAGCTTTCACATGCTGCTTTGAACCGTCATAAAAATCCAGCTGTCTGTCCTGGTAGACAGACTGCACAGCAAGTACTTAATGACATAACTGCTGATGATCACGAATCATTTAGTGTTGATGAAAGCTTGGAGCAGTTAGATTACAGTGGTAATCACGCAGGGTATCATGAAAACTCTGAGCAACAGCAGCAAAATATTATTTCACCTTTAGCCACAAGCACAGATTTGAACAATGACTACAGTGGAAGTGATACTGATAGTAGCTCAGAAAGCACAGTAAGTGAAGGGAATGAAGATACAATCCTAGTAAGTGATAATGAAGAAATAGATGACTTTGATAATCTCTTTGCACAAAATAGCCAAAACAGCAATGTGTATACTTTACAAGTTCCAGTCTCAAACAATGATACTGAAGTAAAGGAGGTGAAATCTATAGTATTTCATATTTGTTTGTTTCTAAGCTTTTTTCAAATATTTTATCGAATATCTGAACGTGGAATTTCTTTGCTCCTGGAGTTTATCAAGTGCTTATTAACATGGTTGCTGTCACTATCTTCACAATCAAGTTACCTGCAGTTACTACGTGATCATATGCCATCAAATGTTTACTACTTCAAAAAGTTGCTTGGAGATGAAACTAACATTGACTTGCAAGTTGTATGTCCTAAATGCAATTCATTGTATAGATTTACAGACTGCATTATCAGGCATCGGACAGGAGATGATGAATCAGCCAAGTGTTCATTTATAGAATATCCTAACCATCCTCAGTTAGCTCGTCGTAAGAAATGTGATACTGCTCTTCTCAAACGCATAAAACATGGCTCATCCTACAAGTTTATACCAAAGAAAGTTTATGCCTATTGTAGCATAACCACATCCATTTCAAAACTATGCAGCAAGCCAAGTTTTCTAACTAAATGTGAACATTGGAGAGATTCATTTCAACCCTTTACTTCAATTGAAAATTCAAATGGATTATTAACTGATATTTATAATGGCGAAATCTGGAATAAGTACCAAGTTGTAAATGGAAAGCCTTTTCTTGCAGTTCCTCATAACCTTGCACTGATTATGAACTTGGATTGGTTTACTCCTTTTAAACACATTCAGTACAGTATTGGAATACTCTATGCTGTTGTTGCAAACCTTCCTAGATCAGAAAGATACAAACTAGAAAATGTAATTATTATTGGTTGTATTCCTGGTCCAAAAGAACCAAAGAAAAATGTCAACTCATTCTTAAAACCTGTTGTAGCAGAGCTGCATAGACTTTGGGAAGGAGTTTATTTGAAAACATCTTCATTCTTTACATTTGTACCAGTGAGGTGTGCCTTGATATGTGTCACCTGTGATTTACCAGCTACACGAAAACTATGTGGATTTACGGCAGTTACTTCATTCAAAGGTTGTTCAAAGTGCAACAAGGAATTTCCTTGTAAAAAATTTGGTGAAAAGTCTGACTATTCTGGATTCAATAGACATGACTATACAATGAGAACGTACAGTGAACATAAGCAACAAGTCGATGAGCTACTAGCTGCTAATACATTGACCAAGAAAAAGGAAATACAAAAGAAGTATGGAGTTCGATATTCAGAACTGTCAAAGCTTACTTATTTTGATATTGTCTCATGTCATGTAGTTGATCCCATGCATAACCTCTTGCTTGGGACTGCTAAACACATGATGGATGTATGGAAGGAATTAAAGGTACTTAAAAAAGAAAATTTTACAGAATTGCAAGAAAAGGCAGATAAAATAATGGTACCTGCTAGAGTAGGAAGGATTCCATTCAAAATTGAGTCAAACTTCAGCTCATTTACAGCAGACCAGTGGAAGAACTGGGTAACTATCTATTCTTTGCACTGCCTAAATGGAATATTGCCCTTAGAACATTACTCCTGTTGGGATTTGTTTGTAAATGGATGTACTATCATGTTGCAACCTACTATAACAATGCAAGAACTTATTAAAGCAGATGAATACTTAATGGAATTCTGTTTAACATTTGAATTATTATATTCCAAAGAACATTGTTCGCCAAACATGCACATGAATTTGCACATTAGGGAATCTATTTTAAATTATGGACCATCACCTTCGTTCTGGTGCTTTCCTTTTGAGAGATATAATGGAATACTTGGAAGCTTACAAAAGAATTGGATAAAACCAGAGGTGCAAATGATTAAAAAATTTTTAAATTATCAAAGTTTACTAATGTCAAACATATCAACTGCTCTACCACCACAACTAAAAGAATTCTTTGAAATGCAGCTTGGAAAACAGAGTACAGATATAATGTTAACTGAAGGCTCTGTTGAACAAAGTCATGCAGACACATCTTCACTTCTGGAATTTAAAGCAAACCACCACTGCACTTTGTCAAGCATTAATGCCACCTACTGCAGCTTGTATAAAACAAATAAGAAATACGAAAAATTCTTTGATTATGAAGAAGTAGCTTGGCTTACAGTAATCTATAAAACACTGTACACAACAGCAGATATCATGTTTGTTCCAATGGCACATGAACGGTTTAATGAGGTAACAATTGCTGGGGAAAAATATGTGGCAAATAGAGCTAAGGGAAATCATTCAGCAGCAATAAGTGCTTATTGGTCAATGAGTTACAATGATGCAGATGGAATTTTGTCATCTGCAACAGTAAAACTTCATGTAGGTATGGTCGAGTACTTCTTCAAACACTCTGTTACTATAACAATTGGTTCCAATGAAAAGGTGGTCACCCATGTATTTGCCTATGTTGAGTGGTTTGAGGTGCACCCAAGAGAGAACTGGTTCCATCCTTCGATAATTGTTGTATCAACAGAGAAACAAATTGGTGGACCATCAAGGTTTCTTCCTATGAGTAGAATTTTATCCCGCTGTGCTCTGGTAAAAGAGCAAGTAAGTTTTGACTATGGGGAAGACAGTGTAATAATAGCAATACAATTATCACCTAAAATTGTATAAACTAAACATGCCCATCTACTGTATTATTGATTATTAGATGCACAATGTCACCAAAACTCTTCACACTTTCTTGTATGTATATAATTAGTTTAACATTACATTACTACTTTGTTTGAGAAATGTATTATATGCATGTGTGCATGATTAATGTATTTCAATACATTAACACAGAAAATAGTAATGTATATGCATGTACAGATGGTACATAGCAATCATTTATAACTGAAGTTATAATAATTAATTTCATACACTGTAGTCAGGTCAAGTGGATTTATTATACACTTGTTTCTTTGATTTAAAGCAGCAATATCGCTGGCTCATTCTGTGGTATTTTTATATCTGCACTCATTCTCACTCAAGTTTCCTAAATAATTATATTGACAGGTGAAAGCTATTCTACACTCAGTTTCACACATGCAGTATCATATACTATCTAGCAGTGGTTCATGTTACTGGTATGTACTTTATATACACAGAGTTGTCAGATTAGTGATTGTTATAGACCACAGCCATCAAATAATTTACATATAGCTATGGCTGCAAAATAGCTGAACTTGCTAATTGCTACATGCAACTCAGATAAGGTATACTCCATTGTGTATATCATGACCATATGTGCACATGTAGTCTACGCCATGTGTATAATTGTATCATTAGCACACTTAAGCTATACACACTGGTGTATATTATCCAAGTGGTTATACACAAGATATACATAATAAGTATATCATATTCATACATGTCTGAGTATACCACATGTATAATTGAATTATACACACTGTGTATACTTGAGTATAACAATTTTTTTGCACAGTGAGCTATGTTACAGCATCTTTCTTGGCCAAGCCTTCAGCTGAGACGTAAAATATCCAGATTACAAGCACTTTTTAAAATTATACATCAAGATTATTCACTGTCAATTCCTCCTCATTTTATTTCAATGACAAGATCCACCAGACTATATCACCCACATCGTTTTATTCTACCAAATTCATCTACCTATTCATACCAACAGAGCTTTTTCTCCAGATCAATTAAGGATTGGAACAACTTACCATCTTCCATCATTGAGAGCAACAATATTGACTCTTTTTCAGCGGAACTACAAACATTGTATGGAACCCAATAACTGTAATCTTTGTAACTACGTAGCTAAATTCATTTTATGATTGCTTTTTTTTTTCCTGAGCATATCAGCTGTGCTGTCTGCTCAGTAACAATAATAATAATAATAATAAAGTCAGACTAAAATAGCAAGTTGCACCACAGAAAAGAATAGGGTCAAAAGTTATATGTGCTGTGCATGCTTACAGTGTAATACAGGAATTTGACTAAAAGTACCTCAAGGTCCAATCTTGAGATAGCCATTTTCAAAAATTTTCCATTTGTGGTCCACTAAAATTGCAACTTATAAGTTATGGTCATTTTCACAGTCCACTATAGACATAAAATAATTGCTTTAAAACTAATACAACAATATAAAGAATTGGCTTGTACGTCACAGTAAGTTTGTTTGCTATTTCCAGATCTCAGTCAGTGATCTCCAATTGCTTCCCCTTGCCACAATTAAATATGCATGCCCCTGAAATCCCTTCAATCATTCCCTTCACTGCAGACATTTCACTACATAACAATTGTGATACTAGCTATAGAGCACAAAATACAAAATATGTAATTCTAATGCAAAAGCAAATTTGTTTATATGTGCTATACCTCCCCCGGTCTCAGGTTTGGGCTAGTAGTTTTTTTTAGCTACTGCGTTACACAGCTCGAAAAGCACCTCTGCAATCAAAATAGCCACTATGAAAAATACGGACGATTTCCGTTTCGAAGGAAAGCCATCACGTGCTACCCTTAAATCGACACCTTTCGCATTCAGCAAAGATGAATGGCACACAAAGGAGGACGCTGGTAAGTCCATGAAGAATGCATTGTACGTACTGCGGTATGCCAATAGGCACCTCTCGGGACGAAGCGACGTCAAAATTCAAGCCCATACATAGCCTTAGCCGTTAACGAGTTGCTCTTGTAATTGTAATTTTTTAACACTAGAGGGGATCCACTCAGTAACTGAATACTGATTTTCAGTGGAACCCTGTAAAGATTAAAAGTATAATACAATATAGTTACAGGGGCGGATCTAAGATTTATAAAAGGGGGGGCTAACTCAAGGTACTAATCTCTTGGGTAGAGGTGTGCAAAGCATGCTGGAACTAGGGGGTCTCAGGGGCGTAGGGAGGGGGGGTTCCGGAACCCCCCCTGTAAAATTTAGACTTCTGCAAGCAGGATCCTAACACACCATTTAGTGTGGCAGGACAAAATGAGTGAGCAATATAGTGTAATGGCACAGCACAACAATTGATTCATCTCTCAGGGAAGGATTTACAGAGGTAACATGAGCCCTCTTCAAAACTTGTTAAAAAGATCGATATACTCTAATAGAGCAGTCAGGTATATACTCTAATAGAGCAGTCAGGTATACTCTAATAGAACATACATGTAAATATCCATATCCATAAGAAGTTTTTCAGACATTCCAACATTAAATGCAAAACTTAGCATGACCTTATACTGCTATAGCTTTGGTATGCAGTGTTTAAAGATATAGAGCTCCAGTAATTTATCACTTGTGTTATGCAAAATGAATTCATGCTATGCATATTTGTATAGTTATATTGTTTGATCGTCATTTGTATCAGTGGATTCATGGCTCCTATACCACAGTGAGATATAACCATCACCTACAGATTACTAGCTATATGTGTCTCTATGTGTTATGCTGTCTGTTTCCACTAGGTGACTTTATCTAGTACTACAGTACCTTCATCCCAGGGCCACTTAATGCATCATAATTAATGTACTTTTTGCATAAAATATAGCGATTTGCTGAGTTTTGATTTATTAAAATATTGAAAGTCTCTCAGCGGCTGGGGGCTGTGCCCCCAGACCCCTGCTTCTAGTAACTCAATCCTGGTGCTGGAACCCCCTTCAAAAAATCCTGGCTATGCCCCTGGGTCTGGGGGCATGCCCCCTCCAGGAAATTTTTGAAAAATAGATGCTAAAATACTGCAATTTGGAGACATTTCCACATAAAATTCATAATATTTTCTGCCTGTAGATATTTTATATACTGCCTTTAGATTATAGGTATGGCTCTCTGAAGCATTTTTCTAATGAAAAAGTTTGGGTAGGTACAAACAACCAAGTACATGATGCACCCCTCTCACAATTGCACAACACTGAATAGGTGCTTGTTAGAATAAGAATGTTGAAAGTGGAAAATTTTGAAATTTGAACAATACAAGATTGAATCTGAGAGCATTTTCAATGGAAATTGTGTACCTGAATTAAGTATTGCCATACATATTAACTACACAAGTAGATGAATGAAGCCCTTTAAAGAGACCAATGCACTTCATTGTATGTATAGGTGCAGGCAGATTTGGAAAAATTCCATAACAGAACCAACTACGTGTTTCCAGTGAATGTTCTATTAGAGTAGTTAGCTGACTACTCTATTAGAGTATCTCGATCTTGTACACCTCCAATCCTGATCCGAGTCCTTGTTACACAAACTTTAGCATAAATCCACTGATAATACCTTGGAAAGATGTTTATAAGGTGGTTTTATGAGTATTTGTATTATTAGTGATCATATAATTATGCTAAGACAAAATTTCATTATAATACTCAGCATATTGATCAAGTAAAGCCTACATATGAAGGGGGGGCTTCAGCCCCCCCCCCCCCTGGATCCGCCCCTGAGTTAAATACAAAACACACATACACTAAATAATTGCAAACAGGAATACACACACATACAAAACAAGTTAATGAAAGTACAACTTTTTAAACAAAACAAAGAAGCAACCTCTACAACAGCAGATCTTAAATTGTTCTACAGAACAGACCCAGTCAGTCAGGCAGTCAGTAGAAAATTCTATTAGTATATTTTTAAAACTCCGTAGCAACTTGTTGAAAGTGTTTCTGGTCGATTTGAAAACTTGTTTGGGCTTAGTTTTGCCTAACGAATACTGCCTCATTGTTGTCTGGTTTTTATTGATGTGCTATGGTCCCTACTCTAGTTGAAAATTCCAATTTTTTTTGTTTATATATAGGGAGGGCCCTATGTATTATATGAACTCTTAAGAGAACAAAGGATTATCATATAGAGGTTGCTTCAGATTTTTATTGATAAGTAGACTCATCACATGACCCTTCCTCAAGTGTGCTTATTGATTTTAGATTATAAGTGCTCATCAAAAAGCACTTATATTATAATCTAAAATCGATAAGCACGTTTGAGGAAGTGTCTGGCTGACAAAACTAATTGATAAATGATAAGATAGAAAATATGGGATATTAGTATATCTGACCGTCTCAGCAAAAAACCCGACTTGTTCGCACAATAAAACAAAAAAAATTTTATTCACTCAGCAATATCTGCAGTATCCAAGGAATGGACCACCAAAGTTTCAGCCTTCTCTGGTGTGTAGTTTTGGAATTATAGCGATAGACAGTAGGAAGAGCAAGATAATCGATTTGTACAGCGACTATACTGAAAATAAACTACAGGCGCTTACATTCGCAGCCATAACTTCCGTTTGGATTAGTCTACAATGTAGCAATTTGGCTTAAAGGTTCACCATGGATCAGCACATCAGCCAAGGAATAGTATTAGCCCTGTAGATTTTTTTTTTTTTTTTTTAACTTATTATTTTATTTTATTTTATTTTTTTAGATAAAACAGTACATAATAAACAAAAACAAATTATCTTACATATGGGCCTCAGCGACCTGCACTGCAATCGGTGCCTCAGCAATGGGACAGCGCAAACTGGACCTGGCACCGCGAATGCACATAATTGCAGACCTCAACAAAGAGAAGCTCAATTTGCATCTCAGCCATCCCATCACTATTCCGTAGGAAAGACTGTGCTTTGCACTCAAAAGGTTGGCCAATCTCTTATAAAACTGAGTAGCAGCATCACCCATTCCACCAGTAGTGGTAAAAATTAAGGGAGTAAATGAGGCATTCTCTACTTCATGAACCCGTTGTTGGTATTCACGTCTCTTTTCCTTGTCATGATGTCGGTATGTAGAGTGTAGGGGTTGATTTGAGGGTGCACTAGGGTTAAAAATTCTGACATCAAAGTATGACCTCTCAAACCGTCCTCCCCAAAAACCATTAGCTACAATGTCAAGCCTTGCGTTATCATCACGATTAGCTGTTTTGTATTGAAGGGTCTCACCAGAAAGAGGCTGAAGGTGGGGTTCAGTGACAACATTGTTACAGACCTCGGAAAGTAAATTGGCAGTTAGATCACGCACTTCATTATGTCTCAGAGAAGGAAACCCACCCTTTGGGCAAGACAGAGCATGTTCTATGGTAAAAGAGTGACCACAGGCACAGGAAGTAGGGCAGGCAGATGGTAGCCAATGATAGCGAAGCGCAATTGCATCACGAAAAGCAGTTTTATGAAGCACAAAATTATGCGACTTCAATGGAAGACAAGAGAGCCAATTCGATGCACCCTTCTCCTGAGCCAACATGACTGAGGAACGCAAAGCCCTGTAGATACTTGCGTATATGGATATGAAGGCGGTTTGGTAGAAGAAATGACGATTTTGTTTACGTTTACCACATTGTAAACAAACGCACGTGACACGCATACCGTTGGAGCTAGAGAAACGAAACAAAGATTTTCAAACCCTCCATGTACAGGCGAATAAGATAGTATATAGTTTTAATTGATTTGAGTCTTCCTTCTTCAAGTACTGGCCCGATAAAAACTTGCGTAGTTTTTCTTATAGTATGCGTAATTTTACGAATTATTTTATTATTTCGATTTTCTCAATACGCATGCTTGTGCGAACAAGTCGGGTTTTGCTGAGACGGTCACATATAGCTGGTAGCGATTCTCTTTACGGCATGAATGCCAGACTCGATTCCCAAGAGAACTATGATTAGTTTAATACCCTTTTTGGTGACATGTTTTTGTTTAAGGTTTTTCAATTAGTTAACATTCCTTCTACCAGCTTTATATCCTCTACCAAAATGCTTTAATGAGTGACCAGGTTAATGACTCAATAAAGTAAAGATGTATGTGGTAAGAGTCGTGGTTGCACAAGACTAGACATTTCAGGGTGACAGTTGACCAATTTTTGTATATTCTATACCACTGAAGCCCTATAGAAAGTAAAAGATTAGGAGGATATGGTAGTTAAATGCTGGGAGTGGAAGTTAAACCCCAATAGGTGAGAATCCTTAAAGATGAGGGACAGGTTGATTTGCGCATTCAGTTGAAACACAAGGAAACTTGAAGCCAAACAAGGAAAGATGAAACCTATGAAGGAAACATTGAGGAAACAAGGAAGTAAACACTAAACAAGGAAACAGGAAAATAAGGAAACGTGTAGATAAAATGAGCGCTTCTTGGAAACACAAGCAAACATGAAACCATATAATATAAAATTCCAAGCACAGCAAAATTTAAACCATACACAACTTTACTTGCCTCATTGTAGTTCTGTACAAGTAAAAGTTAGGAATTTTAAGTTTGATTAGAGATCATAGAAAAAAGTAGGAGAAAAAGGTCACCTGCACATGCAGTACTATAGTGAACATTTAATCCCTGATTCAGTCATGGTATAGACCATGACTAAATTAGGGATTAATAGTTCACTAGTATAGGTGTAGGTGACCTCTCTCCCATACTTTTTTTGTAACATTATTATGACTGGTAAACCTGCGCATACCGCATCAAAGAAAAACAGTTTTCGTCTAAACGCGCGCCCCAACTATCAATTAATGACTCGAAAATGAAGTGGTTATACGCTTCGCTTTCAGCTATGTTACATAGTACTACAACGAAGAACAGTAGGAGAAGCGCCCCTGTATTAGCAGCAATCAATCCAGTCATCACGGACTATTCCCGTGTACAAACGCACGGAAGCCATTCATCGCCAGATCGCGCTACCGCGAATCGACACCTTGGGCAGTCAGCAAAAAGAAATGGGAGACAATGGAGAACAAAGGTAAGTCCATGATGCGTGTATAGTACGTACTGCGGTATGCCAAAAGGCACGTCTTGGGACGAAGCAACGTGGAACAGTGAAAAGATTAGCCCGTAGCCTTAGCCGTTAACGAGTCTGGCTTGTGGCTTTTTTTTTTTTTTTTTGGCTTGTGGCTTAAGACAAACAACATCTTAACCAGCCCATGACAACAGAGTAGTTATCACTCCACTTAAAAGCAAGTAAAGAAGCCAAGTGTTGTTATAATAGCTGCTTCATGAACTAGATCCTCAGAAGCAGACACAACTTGGGGTGGGGGGTGCATGCTCCACTTCACGAATGTGTGTGCTTAAGCATGCTTCTTGGTATTTTCATGCCTCCAGAAGCAAGAAATTAATAAGAATGATGCATTAGAAGCGGACAAAGGTTTAAATACCTGTACATCCACAAAACACCATTTAGTTCTTCCACCCCAGAAACCGCTCATTGCAAGGTCAAGTCGAACACCATCCTGGATGTTGGCAGATAAAGGATAGTCTGTAAGACCATGGCAGCACTACAGAAGAGTGCGGAGACAAGAGATGGAGGTCACACTAACAGAATTAAGGCAACGAGAGGAGTGTGAACACAATGAAGGAGTAATGTTATCTTGTAGTCTATTATTGAATGTAACACTTTCACACCTCACATCAAAGGAGCTGCCCAGGCTGCATTTTATATGTAGCTCAGCTAGCCAGGCTACGTATGAAATGTAGCCCGGGCTATGTACAACTGGACAGTGATTATATAGATGTTGAGGCCGAAATTGATTGTGGGGATCAATTAATACAGCTTGCTTATAGAGTGATTACTCCGTGCAGAGCAGTAGCTTCATGATGGTGGCATGTCCGTAATAGAAAATGTGTGGAAACGATTAGTGAATAAGTTATAGCACTAGTTCTCACCTTAGCCCAACGTTTTTCAACTCGCAGGATGGCGAGGATAACAAAACACTCTCCGTCTGAGTGTTTTTCATGTGGAAATCCAGGTTGTGCACCCTAATCACGTGTATATAGTACATCCAATGGCTGTACTCGTATTGGCTTGGATGATTGATTGCACTGTACAGGCTCTTAGCAGCCTGATAAGTGTTACATATTAGCCATAACACGGTTCATTCGGGCTTTGCCAATTGATATGTATTCCCTCTTCCTTCGGGCCTGCAACCCTTGGGCAGTTAGGCATACATATCAGGCAAAGCCCTCATGCCTGTGTTACAACTATTACTTGTAAATCATCAACAATTTTGTGATTATAAAATCATTGCTCAGGTCAAACAGTGTATTTAACCAGCGCACTATACTACAACTTGGAGGTCTGATAAGTGACAAGATTAGTGCCAACAATTACAATCAGTGATTTCAGTATTACAGTTAGTTCCTGCTCACATCAGAAGACTTTAGAATGGACTTCTGTTCCAATCAAATGCTTTTCATTAAGCTGTTAAGATTTTTAATGGTGCCATACATTACTATGTATTCGTGTTGTTGTTTTTTACAAATATGTTTTCTGTGTAATTATTTGGATTACTGTGTAAGACAGCTGTATGATGATGCAACACAGGGGTGCAACTGCGCAACCCCAAATAATAAACACAATGCATTATATAATTATAATAAATATGTGACCAGATTTGACAAAACCAGGTTTCCACACACATCTGATTCTTTGACTTTAACCGCTTGTAACTTCTCCACTCATTATGCTATTAAGCTGCAATTTTCACAATTCTTTCTATGGACATTCCAAGCACAGGTCAATAATTGAAAGCAATAGCATACTCCTGCATAGAGTTATGGTCCTTTAAAGTCACAAATCTGGATGAGTGTGGAAGCCAGCTGGTTTTGTCAAATTCAGTCACATATGAAGTTACATCAGAGCACAAAGCCATGGAATGTGACTTGTGTGATTAATGGCAGCATGTCACTTGTGTAAGGGAGTGTGATCAAGTGGATCAAGAATTATATCTTGCCCTGTGGCTTGGGAGTCATTTGACCATAGATAGTATGGTTTGACAGGCTCTTTACTTGAGTCATAACACTGAGGGTAGGCATCACCATGCTCTTTATACTGGAGTCGGCCTTGTAATAATATTTACATGGTAAATCCACTCAGTAAAACTGATTTTTAGTGGAGCCCTGCACATATACACACAAATATTGTACACAAAATACTAACTACTGTAGCTATATACAAAAATTGCATAAAACTCAACTAGCTATAATTACATACAACACAAAGGCAAACAAAATAAAACTACAACACAACTAAAAACAACAAAAAATCACGAATTCAGGTAAAAATTCTTAATGATGGCAATGTGGCAGCCTCAGAAACACTTGCTGATAGATTGTTCCATAACACAGCCCCTCGTTAAAAGAAACTCTTTTACCATAGCTGGTAAATACTCTCAGTCTGGGGACAAAGAGTCAATTAATGTTATGACTAACATGACCAGTTATGTCCTTTGAAAAGATTATGTAAATAAGGAGAAGAAATCTGATGTAAAGACTTGAAAATCTGAATCTGTCTCATTGAGTAGTATGAATATACTTAACAGTTGTAAGGATTTCATTACCTGAATAAGTAACTAGTTGACCACTAAAGAAGGCAATATAGAGCAACTGATTTTAACTACAATTGTTTCTGGCATATGATAACAATTATTTTGAAGTTATCTAATAAAGCAGTGGGCCAGATTTGGATTTAAGTTTTTTACAATAAACAGTGATAATTTGAAGAAAAGTTGAAGGGTTTGGTTAAAGAAAATCAATGCAAGGTAGAAAAGGCTTACTGTCACATATTGACATATGAATATAATTTGTACTTGTAGGGATTTCATTGGTTAGATAGGCAACTGATCAACAACTAAAGACGTCTGTATACATCAATCATCTCTCAGTATAGCTTTCTCTTTTACATGATAGAAAGATTTTCAAGCACTCTAATAAAGCAGTCTGTCATTATTTTGTTCCATATGTAAAACTATAGTTGCTGGAGCATCAACAATGGAGTTGGTAACTAAGCTGTTCCAGTAATTTTATGACGTAATTACTAAAAAAATGCGAACTTGAACAACAGCTGGTATGAGACTTGAAAATCTTTTATTACCATGGGTAACATCATTCAGTTGATGTAGGTGAGAAAATGTTGAGGGGTTTAGCTACATCAACTATAGTATGAAAAATTTGGTAAACTACAATCATATCTTCTTTCCAAAAAGAGACGGCAAAATAAGAGTTTTTAGTTGCTCCTCATATGCATAACACAAGTTCTTTAAGCTTGAAACCATGTGAGTGTGGCATGTCTTTGTACCTTTTCTAACATCATAGTAACTTGGTGAGTTGAGAAATAGGGACCCCAGACAACATTGGCATACTCGCGTACTGGTCAGACTAAAGGCTTGTATAGCTAATAGGGGAAAACATACACAAAATATTCTTCCTATGTGACTTCATCCACATCAGAGGTTGCCAGCTCTACCAAGACGAGCCCACACCCTATTGGATTCCTAGTGTTAACCAGTTGAGGAGACAAGTTCAGTGGCAGGCAAGCAGAAGACAACTTCCAGTTCTGGCTGCAAGATTGTGTAGAGCTACTGGCAACTGTGCATGCTGGGATGATCAAATGGGCTAGGTGGTTTTCTGGTTCCTGGAAGGACATGCTAAGGCTACCTGGCAACAGACAATGTCAGCAGAACACAAGGCTGACTATGGTAAGATATTATACACTGGCCCAGTCTTTATCCAAGAACAGTTTATGAGTGTTGCCATGAACTACGATATGGGCAGTTAGGGTCAGCCAAGGGCTACTTAATGTCATGAGGGAGTAACAATGCATAGCTCTGCTCAAGCTAACTAATGAGGTACTAGCGTCAGTCTTGTAGTGAATATTGCCGAGAATATTTATTTGCTATGAAATATAACTGCTAGGCACCTAGACTGAAGTTGCAGTTGCCATGTTCCAGAGTGGACCCCCTTTTGAAAGTCTGGATCCACCCCTGCAGAGGGTGACACTGTCCCTGATGATGGAGAGGATGAGGAAGTAACTGAGAAACCAACCAAACGAGCCAGAACCTTGGATGTGAACTATCACCATGGACTCCAGTGCTAGTGATGTGGACCGGGAGGAACCTAATCAAGTGGCAAGCAGATGGCCTACATACAAGGTAGGTGTAACACTGGATAGCGTATGCACTAGAGGACTGTTGGACCATAGCGCTCAGGTTTATTTTATCAAGTGCTTACTATTTAAGAGAAACACCATCCTTCTCACTTTGTATATCTACTAGTCTCAGCCACATCACATTACTTTTCAAGAACAATAATGAGTGGAACAACTTAAAAACATTTATCATTATCCTAGACACAACTTACTATGACATTTTCTCAACAAATAATTACTCTTAATCACTAAATGTAAACGGGCCTATGAAAACAGTGCATGTGGACACAAACTACACCCTATCACACAATAGTAGGTTATATCGTAGTACTGGAACAGAATATCTGCATTTTGTAACTTGCATCATAAAAGCCAATTAAATGCTTACCACAAGCTGAAATTTGCATTGCAATAGCATAATGGTATAAAAAGGTATGAGTGATGGAAGTTTGAAAAGTAGGCAAAAATCATGTGCCCACATGCCCTATTTTGTAGGCCCAGTCACAATTAATTGTGCATATGTGAAATAAAGACCTTACAATTATGATGTAATGTGTGAATATTTTGTAATATGTGCTTTTTTTTGTAATGTGTCTAGTATATACTGTAGCAGACTGATTGTAGTTTGGGCTGTTATTGCTGCCGCTGATAAAAATTACTCTGCCTATAATCTTTCTATTGAGATCCTGCTACCAAGGAACTTCTGAGTTTGGCAGGATTGAAACTTTTGGAGGAGGAAGGAAGATAAAAGGTCATAGATTTGGCAGTGAGGTACTATTATTATTAATAACCTGTAGCAGAGTAGAGTAGACATACTGTAGTCTAAGACTTTTGTTGATTAGTATAGTAGAACTGTTAGTGGATGATGAATTCTTCACCTAGTGTGGTGGAAGGAGAAGCCTTCTCCCCTTCTGACTCAGCCATTAGTGACTAGCAATACATCAACCGTAATGCAAGTGCATTCTGAAGGAGATATTTTTTATCAGGAGGAGCTGTTGTGTCAAAATGTCAGTCTAGCCAAAAAATCCCATTGCGTAGAAGTAAATGTGGAGGTAACCGGTGATATTGATACTGGATCTTATATCACAATTTTGAAAGCAGACATGTTCTACAGCATCTGATCTCAATGTACAGAATCGCAAGGCTGCAGAACAAGTTTAAACCTTGTACTTATGATCATCAAAGGCCAATATGTTTAGATGGGTAAATGGATATCTAATCCAAAACGGCCAAGCTGTAAAAGAAGTTTGCGGTCCTCAAAAAAGCTATGGTGAAAAAAGATGTGAAATCCAAGGTGGTGGCCAAGAAATGGCAGTGATGGTAGGTTAATGGTAAAAATTTTAATAACGACAATTCAGGTGAATTTGGTGCCGCTTGGTCTTGGCACAAAATTCACCTGAATTGTCGTTATTAAAATTTTTACCATTAACCTACCATCACAGCCATTTCTTGGCCGCCACCTTGGATTTCATTCACCATAGCCTTTCTGAGGGCTGCACTCTTTTTTTACAGCTTGGCTGTTTGGATTAAACTTCACTTCTTTTTGTATTTGTATACCCCAAAACTGGCCTATGTCCAGCTTTAGAGCTTTTTAACCTATCATTTTTTCTTTACCACAGGAAGAAGAACAATTTTAAATACTTTAGCTAATTCATTTTTTATCAGTAAATGTACAAATTATATATATAATACAAATACACACATTTATTACATGTAAACTATTTCCTATAGATAACTTGTTTGCAGCTGATCTCTCTACTGGGTGACTTGAAATGTAGCTGAACTCTCTAGTACAGGGTGATTTTGTTTGTAGCGGAACTCTCTACAAGGTGATTTGTTTCTTACTGATATATCTACAGGGTTACTTTGTCTGGCTTATCTCTCTAAAGGGTGATTTGTTTTTGTAGCTGAACTCTCTACAGGTTGATCCTTCTAGCTGATCTCTCTACAGGAAGACTTGTTTGTAGCTGAACTATCTGCAAGGTGATTTCTTTGTGACTGAACCCTCTACAAGGTGATCCTTCTAGCTGATCTCTCTACAGGATGACTTGTTTCTAGCTGAACTCTCTACAGGGTGATATGTTTGTAGCTGAACTCTCTACAAGGTAACTTCTTCTAGCCGATCTTTTTACAGGGCGATTTGTTTGTAGCTGAATTCTCTACAGGGTGATTTGTTTGCAGCTGAACTCTCTACATGGTAGTTTCTTTGTAGCTGAACTCTCTACAATGTAACTTCTTCTAGCTGATCTCTCTACAGGGTGACTTGTTTCTAGCTGAACTCTCTACAGGTGATTTGTTTGCAGTTGAACTCTCTTACATGGTGGTTTCTTTGTAGCTGAACTCTCTACAAGGTGATTTATTCTAGCTGATCTCTCTACAGGATGACTTGTTTCTAACTGAACTCTCTACAGGGTGATCTTTTCAAAGCTGAACTTTCTACTGGGTGGTTTGTTTGCAGCTGAACTCTCTACATAGTGGTTTCTTTGTAACTGAACTCTCTACAAGGTAACTTCTTCTAGCTGATCTCTCTATACAGGGCAATTTGTTTGTAGCTGAATTCTCTACAGGGTGATTTGTTACAGCTGAACTCTCTACATGATGGTTTCTTAGTAGCTGAACTATCTACATCGTGACTTCTTTTAGCTGAACTCTCTACAGAGTGATCTTTTCGTAGCTGAACTCTCTACAGGATGATTTGTTTGCAGCTGAACTCTCTACATCATGGTTTCTTTGTAGCTAAACTCTCTATTAAGTAGCTGATCTGACTACAGGATGGCTTGTTTGTAGCTGAATTGCCTACAGAATAACTTGCAAGGTAATTTAATTGAGTAAATTATAAAAGCAGCTGAATGCTCTATTAGGGTGACTGTTCTATTAGAGTATCTCGATCTCGCATTTGCTACACGTTGTTGTATGCCTTTCGAATCATAACTCAGTGGTTTGTAATCCGATTCTTCTGTACTACTGCAAGGACTTTCTATGATGATTATTCCAACTACATACTGATTTTCAGCTCATTGTTCTAAGCGGCTCGAAGCGGTTTGCCTGGCAGACACGAAAACTAATAGTTTTTTATTCATAAAAATCAATCGCGTAGTTTTGATACAGGTTGTTGTTATTATAGTGCTTTACAGTGACCAGCACTGAGGTTGGGTTTTGTGTCATATAAAAACGAAGAAATTAAAACGAAATTTGTTCGCTCGTATCTCGGAAATGGCTGGAGTGATTTTCTTCAGTCAAATTTGTATGTAGACTTCCCTAACTGGCCGGCACTTCTCTAGCAAATTTGGTTCCAATCGGATTAGGAATCACAGAGCTACATAGGTGTGAAATTGCGTTTTCTTTCTTCCTGTTAATGTATACTCACGGTGTGGCGCGCCGGCTTCTTATTTTTCTTTTTTGGGCCGCACGACACACCTACCGTGTGCCTTGCCGGATATATGAAGAACAGTTTTGCTGAGAAAGTACCTGATTACAACTGCTGTTTACATCAAGCTAATTGCACCGGATTAGTTATTACTGTCAGAGAAAGTGTGTCACCAATTAGAAATCATCCCAGTGAGAAGTATGTTGAAGTATGTTGACAGATGTCAGCCAGTTGTTGATATAAGTTTTGCTAAAAAGGAACCTACATCTTGTAATAGTGAAGCATCATGTGTGATCAAAATAGCAGTGAGTTGATTGATCACAAAGCGCCAGCCAAGAATTTATTAACTCCAGGGATAGTTTCTGTGAACAACAATCAAGAGATCCTACTCTTAAGCCCATGATGTCTTACCTTAATTTTAGAAGGGATTTTGCCTGATGATTCACCTGAGGAGGCAGCAAAGATAATTGTCCAAGTTTTGTTGCATACAATAGTAGATGGAACATTGAGAGAGAGAGAACCATCATTATAGTAATAAAAATTATGATGATACATACAATACATTATTAGTCCTCGGTCTCGTGCGACAACAGTCAGATCAAGCAAAATGAGATCTTGTGGGCACGGCAAGGGGTGTGTACATGTAAAAAAAGCTCTGTTGACCAATCACTACAATTCCTGGCCAAGAAAATCTTTTGCGAACATGTCATACATTGACGAGCTGCATTGTCAAGGATCTTTTGGATGGAAGATTTGGTGGTTACACAAAGTTGTTCAATATTATAATTATTGATCAAAAGAGTGACAAGAGTGACTTCTATAACTGATTCAATCATTGGTAGATGCCAAAGCAACTTAGACATTAATTAGTTTGTAAATGGGTGCTTGTGATTCATAGACGCGAGTGACTATGTACTTTTTGAATATGTATCACGTTTCTTTGCTTAACACTACCCAATTATCCAGGTAGTGTCGGGGATTCGAACCAGACTGGACCCTTTTTTTCTCCCTACCCAATGACAGAGTAAAAAGTGGTCTGGCCACATGAAAGTAGCTATTGAAACTGATCGATTGTCGATTTCAACAAGCGCTATAGCTTGCCTAGAACTCACCAAAAACTTTCCTTCATACAGACATTGAAAGACATCATAATGCTTAATAATTAATAGGCAAACTTTAGTGTTAGCATTAGAGTTAGGTTTGGGTCCAGCCTTAATTGGTTTCTTCTTCACTGGTCTTCTTAAATATATATAACATCTCTTTCCTGCTTATTTATTTATTTATTTGTTTATATTATTGTTTTACAACACCGGATACAAGATTACAGAATTAAAATGGCTATGTACAAAAATAGTGTTGTGGTGTTGAGGGTCAGATGGCAACATGTGCCAACTGCTCAAATTAATTACTTACAGTATAATACTAGTTAAGAAAGAAGAGAAGTTGATATACAGCTGGCACCAGCATAGTTGAATGGTTATCACAGTGGACTAGAGCATCCTAATGGCCAAAACAATTATTGTGTTGCTGGGTATTTAACGGCTTTCAAGACTTTACGAAGGCCAAAATAGCAAAAATAAGTAATAGGACAATACTAAGAGGTAATTATTTGCTGCTTCAAAATACAAGAGAATATATGCTCTCCCCAATCACTTACAACTTAGTCTGTTTGTGCCCCTCCCCTTGCCAGCTCCTGGATCCGCCCCTGAACATGATCATGCCTGTGCAGTGATATTCCGACGGACTCCACAATTTAGCAGTGTCTTTGCAGACGCTGGAGTGAGTGACCTATTTGTACTTAGCAAACAAAGCCAGGGGCAAAGGTTCACGTCCGACCAGGCATCCTACATACCCAGGCTGAAGCCTTTATAATAAATAAATAAAACGTTAAGACATAGTAAACTATCTTCAACCTTAGTAGCTACAAGGGCTCACGTTATATTCCTCTATTCATGGCGAGCATGATGGTGCAGATTTTAACGCCATGTGTCATTTTGCTCGTAAGTTACTAGCTACCGCCAATTTTAGTAAGTTCCTATAATTTACTTGCTGTAAAAATCGATTTTACTATTACTAGCTAATTTATAGGGCTTCAACTTCCAAAGTTATTGCCAAATCAGGCTGAAACTTTTCCAGACCATTTTGGTAGCTGGTCGAAATAATTATGTGCGATTGAGCGTTCGTGCGCGATTCAGTGTTTCAGTTGGGTTTTTGCAGATCTTTATTATGATTATGATTTAATACGGGTAAAGGCAAAGCCTGTATACCCGATCAATACATTAACATTATACAAAAGTAAATCTAAAATCTAATAAATAATTATCTAACAGCGATTTAAAAGTGTTAGCTAATTGAAGTACTTTCTACAACAAAGGTAGGCAAACTGTTCCAATCGTTAGCTAATCACTCTATTCATAAAGTAAGTTGATCTGCATAATAATCTTGAATGTTGCTTAAAGCGGCCCTAAAATGGCACTCTCTTCTCGCCGATCTCAGTCTATAGCTAGAAGTAAGACTAGTTTGCTTGCAAGAAAAACTAACCTACTGAGCCTACATAGACATTTTTGATGGTTTGGGCAAGGAGGCTATTCTTTATTACAACCGTCTGGCAAATCTTTTATCACAGAAGCACAATACAACCAGACACTCTCCTGGGTGCACTGTGCTTTGTCATTTTCACTACTACGTTCCGCTGCACTGGCTATTCGTGTGAGTAGAAAGCTGCAGTCAGCAGACCTCCCTGCATGCTGTCTCCACTGAGCTGCCTGTAGTGGAGAGCCGTATTCTTGTTGATTAGAACAATTGTTGTTTTGTTTATTTTTTCATTTCTTTTAAAAATATTAGCTATAATAACATTGAAAGTAACAAGTAACACAGCATTGATTTCCAGCTAACACAAAATCAACCCCTAACAGGGGCTTTGACCAGGAAGCCCTACATTTTTGCAATTTACAGTATAGCTAGCTATTACAGAGCAATTACGCTAACCTGGACCGTTGACAAGTTGCTGCATGATAAATCAATCAGGTGAGAGGTCCGACACGTACCAACAAAAAGTCCTATAGACGGATACGGCTAGATTTAGCTAGCTACGGCACTCTATAAAATCATGCACTACATATTCTTCTGTATAACCACTCCTTTATCATACCCACACAGGCCTTTTTAGGTCATACTAAACTTGCGGTTGCATTTGACCGAGGACTCACCACATTAATTTTGTTGATTGGAGTTTAAATTCAAACGCAACTAGCTCGGCAACTAGCTATATCCCCACCACACCCCTCCCTGCTGCACTCTTCCCTTTCCCTACCGATTCTGGTGCCTGTGTGATGTACTATTGTTTGCATATACGTGTATAGATATATTTATGATTGAAGTTTGACTAAACGTAGAATCTACGGAGCTCCGGACACTCTCAGACGCGCGCCCACCAATTAAAGGTGACAAACAGATATTGTACAGCACTTATACCTTTGTGATTGTTTGGGCTTAATCAGCTTTGCTGTCTGCCCTTTTCCTCCAAATAATAATACTTTATAATATATTTTAAACAGGATAATCAGGTTGGGTGACATCCCGTTGTTAGAAACCCGATGTCACTGCAGCGTAAAGTCTGTTGTGAGGTCTGGTGCTGCTTCTCATGATGCAGTCAAGGTTTATTCGCTTTTTAAGGACGTCCGAGACAGTCTGGCTACGCTTAGAGAAGAAGTATACCGGTCACAGTGTATCATACTGAGCCCGTAAAATAAAATTACAAGACTATTCAGTTCTATATGCACCCGATGGAGTGTCGGTAGGGCCCCGTACACGACATGACGACAGGCTCACTCCAGCCTTTCCAGTCAAGGTGTATATATGTTTTGTCAGTGTACCAATGCAGTTGGGTTTAGGCCACTTCAGCTAAATCCTTTTTTTTCTTTATTATTAATTACTATAGGCAGGCAGCACAGCTGGTTTTCCTAGGATGTAAATCACAGAACACGTTACAATCAATAAGTTAAAGTATGTATGCTACATTGTGTATGTAATAAACAGTGCATGTGTTGATTACAATTACTATTCATAAATAATAAGATACAGCATACAATACATACATATAACTGCTAGTTATAATCAATCAGTGAGTTATATGCATATATTACAATAAAAAAGAAAAGTTACGATAATATAGTTATACAATTAATAACTTACGTAGTTGATTAGTGAAATTATCTAGAGTAGCAGCTTCGATAGCAGAAATGGGTAGTAAGTTATGTTTCTCGGGCGAAATTCAGCCAATTATAAAAGGTCGGTAGGTCGGTAAAATTTAAAATTACATTTAATTTTGCTAGCTGAAGAGTGAATTTGCTAGTCAAACAGTGGCTAAACTACATTACGGTTGCTGTATCACTTGTAAGTAGGCAGCTATATGGTGAAATATCGAGTGCTCAGAGGAGGATCCAGGAGCTGGCAAGGGGAGGGGCACAAAGAGGCTAAGTTGTAGGTGGTTGGGGAGTGGTTAGTCAGGGGTGGATCCAGAGTCTGGAAAGAGGGGGACACTGCTGAAAAAAGTTGAAGAGCAAAAAAAAAAGAAGGTCACAACAATAATAGCTAGTTATCCTTTACCAAATATATTATATCACGTATGTTATGTAAAATAAAATCCTATTTATAGCTTCATAAGTAAGCTGCACTACCTCATGAACATTGTGACTGCTTTATTAGAGTAATTGACTGCTCTATTAGTATCTCGATCTTGTATGCAATTTCTTGAAGATGGGGGGCATTTGCCCCAAATGCCCCCCATCCTGGATCCGCCATTGTTAGTAGCTGCATTTTTGAAGCTGCAAATGATCACCTCTGAGTAGTGTCTCACTTTTGATTTTTGCCACTGTGACCTTTGAAAATGGCTGTGAAGACTTCAGAACTGTTTAAATGGCTCTTACTACGGATGATATATATGTTGCACATATCTGACTGTCTTAAACCACAGCAACACGAAAATTATTTTTATAGGCGCTTATTACATACGAAGGTGCTGGCTCGGGTGCTGGTGACAATTCCACCGCGAGTTTGACTTTGCAATTGGTTCGCTTTGGTCTCAGGTGAATTTATAATAAATTCTAGTAAAATGTGCATATTTTCATGTGTTTTATGAACTGATCGTGGCCTGACAAAGTTTAGTAGAAGTCCTCCGGGGGATCCTGGATCTGCCATTGGTGTTACTTACTTTTTGAGAGCTTAAAGGTAAATTTGTAACTCCTTCGTGGCGTTATGCCTCTTTGCTGCAATGCAAGGAGAACACGTGATTAGCATAATTATTTTATGCTGAAAAATATAGGGTCGGTGGGGCACGAGAAACAAAAGATTGGGTTGAAGTGGCCTTAATCAACTTTGCTGTCTGCCCTTTTCCCCCGGTTACTGAACCTAAAGGTTTTTATTTTCGTATCTAGTAGTTGCCCCGAGCACTCGACTTTAGGCATAGATTATTATTATTATCGTATAATGTACAAACCTCAATCACGAGTATAATGCACATGATTAATTAACAAACTAAACGTTAATAAATTTAATGAATTACATGTAAGTAACTATAATAGTAAAGATTTAAAAGTATCAACATTATCAGTTTCCACGAGGTGATTCCATAGTCTAATTGCTCTAGGGAAGAATGATTGCATGTAGGAACCAATTCTTGAGGGTAAATAGACCATATGCGCAGTCTAAAAACTCGAACGGAATTTTTTTCAAAAGAAAGTTGATGGTGATCGACTATCGAGTTGTAGTTTTGCGAGGCATACAGTGTGACACTGAAAGCTCATGTCTAGACGACAGTGTTGTATATGGGCTTGCCATAAAAAAAGGGACGATGTGCAGAAGATATTGATGGAAATCGGCTGTGCGGATGCCCAGTGCTTCAAGTAGATGGCTGTCCCCAACCGGAAATATTGACTCTCCACGCCATCAACAGAATGCCAAAATCGGTCAGAGAGGAGGTCATTCATAAGATAAACGGTACCAGACAAAATCCCCGTGGTGGCAAGTGGCGTCCTCCTCAAGGCGCCTTTATTTGCAATATGCATTATTACGATTTTAAAGGGCCAGGTAAAGCAAACAGAGATGTTATTCCAGTCTATTTTAAAAAGCCTAATAGCCGTGGTTCTACTCCTCCAAAGAGAAGAAGAGTGTTACAGAGAGGATGCTCAACTTCTGGAGAAGCTCAAGATGTTACACGTAGTGTGGAAGATGACGTTATACGTAGTGTGGAAGGTGATGTTACACATAGTGTGGAAGGTGACATTACACGTAGTGTGGAAGGTGACATCACACGTAGTGTGGAAGGTGATGTTACACGTAGTGTGGAAGGTGATGTTACACGTAGTGTGGAAGGTGATGTTACACGTAGTGTGGAAGGTGATGTTACACGTAGTGTGGAAGGTGATGTTACACGTAGTGTGGAAGGTGATGTTACACGTAGTGTGGAAGGTGATGTTACATGTAGTGTGGACGGTCATGATACTGCACATTTTAGCAGTACAGGGGTTGGTGATTTAGATGTATCTTGTCCTGTTGATGGATTTATTAGAGACCACGACACAGAACTAGAACAATCCACAGGGATCATTTCTGTGAGCCGTGGCAATACTGAACATGAACCTGAGCCTGAAAATGTTCCTGCAAATGCTGTTTCTGTTTCTCCCAATCAGCTGGAGCAAGAAAATGCTAAGTTGCGTTTAGAAAATTTACAACTGAAACGAATTATTGAAACTTTGAATACAACAGTGCAGCGGTTGGATTTGGCTTTACTTAATGATTGCCAAGTACTAATGTATACTGGTATTTCTCGTCAAATATTTGAATGCCTGGTAGCATGGTTACAACCAGTATCACGAAAAAAGAAAGCAAGTGATGAGTTGTCTACAACACAGAAGTTGCTTCTTGTGCTGATGCGGCTTCGTCACAACTTCCCACAAAGTGATTTAGCTTGTAGGTTCAACATTGGCCAGAGTTCAGTCTCCCGTACACTGAACCAGTGGATACCACTATTGCGAACGCAACTGAATACACTTATAAGGTGGCCACAAACTAATGTAGGGCCCACTGAACCACCATACAATTTATTGCCAAATGCAGTCGGTATAATAGATGGCACTGAAATTTTTATACAGAGGCCTAGTAACTTGGAATCCCAGAAGTCATCTTACAGTGATTATAAAAGTCACAACACTGTAAAATACCTAGTCGGTATCGATACTTTTACAGGTGTTTTTATTTTTGCTTCACCAGGATTTTCTGGCAACAGTAGTGACCGGTTTACTATCCAACACAGTGGGATTTTGGAGCAGCTTAAACCAGAGCAAAGGGTGCTGGCTGATAAGGGGTACAATGCAAGAGACCTCTTTGCCCAGAAAAGATGCTTTTTAACTATTCCTAGTTTCCTAAGTGAAGGACGTCTTTCTGCACAGGAAGGCATGCAATCCCGATTAATAGCCAGTGCAAGAATCAGAGTGGAAAATGCCATCAAAAGGTTGAAGGAATATAAAGTTTTCTCTGAAACGCTGTCAAACCACACTAACAAAAGGATAGTTGATGATATGCTTGTCATTGTATGTGCACTATGTAATTTAAAACAAAAACTCATCAAGTAGCTATGTGTGCCATTTTTAAGAACTTGTAACTTCCAATTAACATTACATTGATAAGTAATTACAATTACAATGGTTACAAAAATCAATCATTTAAAGGACAGAAGTGCTGATTGCATCACATATTACATAATCTATCCAATGCTTGTACACCTAAACATGTATAGTAAAAATGAGCAAGTCTTTCCTTCATTTCCGTCCACAGAGCAGCGTCAAGTAGAACTCGTTCAATGTGAATGTCTACTTCCGTCCAGACAACGAAATCGCAAAACTCAGCTTTTGTAAGTGCGATCTGCCCTGTGACTTGAAAGTAGTAGTTGTGCTGTCGGTTTAGTTGTACTTGATCATCTGATTTCGACAGGCAAAAAGCCTTATCTTCACAGGCCACTTCAATCAAGTTCTGTCGATGTTTATAAGGGCATTTGACTTCTAGCACAGCAAATTTTCCGGCGTTTTCAAGCTGAATAATGCCGTCAGGAGTTGTGGCCAAATACGGAAAGTCTTCACTCAAAAAAACTCCACATTCCTTAACAGTGGCTCCTGTGAATTGTACATACTGTTCAATGGCATCTGTCTCGTAATCACATCCCCACTGCAAAGCTGCAGTCGTAGGAAAACCATAGTCTCCAAGAAGTGATTTCACTAGTGACGGAGGGTACGACTGACTAAAAGACCTGTTACAGACTTTCCCAAAGTTGCTAGATGTCACCCGCCACTGCCTTGCATCTAGCCATAGCGGATTATTTCTTTGGCCAACGCTCATGCTTTGTACTAGCTCCACTTCTTCTGCTGTTGGTTTCAAGGCCTCAACTAGATCATCTACTGAAAGATCTTGGGTTGCAGCTAAATCACGCAATTTGTCAATCAGGTCAATTAAAACTGGATTGTTACTTGGTGGCGGAACTGACTGACTGCCTCTATCAGCTTCCTGGTTAAAGTACTGTTGCACTCCCACATCACATCCAGCACTCTCCATGGCCAATTGTTGTAGCAAGTCTTCTACTTGCAGCACAGGTCCAGTGTATTCAACATACCCAGTTAGCGATGACTGTCCAAAATCTAAGTCGGTGACAAAGGATGGCTTTCCACCCTGTGTAGGCCTAGACCATGCACACCGCATACTTGTACATGAGTTTGGAGTGACTTCTGATAAAGTAATAAGAAGTGCAGCAACATGCACGCAAGTCTGGGTCTCCCCAGCAGGGCATTTACAGTTAGCAGCTGTTGGTATACCATTCTTTACCTCCACAAAAAGTGAATAAAATGCAGGTTCCTTTCTCATGGTTGGTCTGCACTTGGCCTTGATGTGGGTAGTAGTAGCTAACTTGGCCATCTCCAGATCAAACAAGTGTCCACACTGGCATAAACGAACTCCCGTACGAAAGTTCTTTGTGTAGCCACTTCGTGCCTTTAGATACGTGGTAACACTGCTTTCCATGACGAGAGGAAGGTCATCATCAACCCAGTTATCAGCTGGCAGCTTGTCGAAGCCAGGAGGCGGTGGGAACTCGGTATTCTGGAATGGTATAGCTTCGATATCTTCCTCGAGCCTGTCTGTGTGCACAATATCCGTCACTTTTTGAACCAGTTCTTTCTTGTTCCCTGACAGTGGAATCCGCCTTTCTCATACAGCTGTACAACAGTCCAGGAACGATACGATTCATCACTTTCAGCCATTATCCGTTCACCGTCAACTATTATTACGTCACTAAAAATCACGAGATATTTAGAAACTTACGGCATGCATATGGTCTATGTGCGGCCCAAGAAGCCGGCGTGCCACCCGTGAGTATATTAAAAGGAAGAAAGAAAACGCAATTTGCACACCTATGTAGCTCTGTGATCCCTTATCCGATTGGAACCAAATTTGCTAGAGAGGTGCCGGCCAGCAAGGGGAGTCTACACACCAAATTTGAAGAAAATCGCTCTAGCCATTTCTGAGATACGAGCGCACAACATTTCGTTTTTATTTCTTCGTTTTTCTTCTTCTACTTCTTCATTTCGCACACTTCGCAAAATCCTCCATAAAACACGAATGCATGCTCGGATCGGGCTGAAATTTGGCACACTTAATGGGCTCATTAAGGCGGATCTCTGTACCAACTTTGGTAGGAATCCGATGAACATTCACGGAGTTATAACCGATTATTTGCGTAGAATAAGGTCGAAGGTGTGTCACGCCTACAGGGTAAACTCCTTTAAGGAATCAGTTAAAAATTGCTATGTAGATGGAGCAACCATCGTAGGAGTGCCTTTCTGTGGTTTGAAAGGAATCGGGATAAAGACCACGGAGATATGACACAAAACCCGACCTGTGTCAAAATTTCGCGATCGATTTTTATGAATAAAAAAACTATTAGTTTTCGTGTCTATCAGGCAAACCGCTTAGAGCAATGAGCTGAAAATCAGTATGTAGCTGGAATAATCATCATAGAAAGTCCTTGCTGTAGTACAGAAGAATCGGATTACAAACCACTGAGTTGTGATTCGAAAGGCAACTACGTGTAGCAAATGCGAGATCGAGATACTCTAATAGAACAGTCACCCTAATAAAGCATTCAGCTGCATTTATAATTTACTCAATTATATTACATTGCAAGTTATTCTGTAGGGAATTCAGCTACAAACCAGTCACCCTGTAGTCAGATCAGCCAGAAGAAGGTACCTAATAGAGAGTTCAGCTACAAAGAAACCATCATGTAGAGAGTTCAGCTCAAACAAATTGCCCTGTAGAGAGATCAGCTAGACGAAGTTACCTTGTAGAGAGTTCAGTTACAAAGAAACAATCATACAAAGTGTTCAGCTACAAACAAATCACCCAGTAGAAAGCTCCGCTATGAACAGATCACACTGTAGAGAGTTTAGTTAGAAACAAGTCATCTTGTAGAGAGATCAGCTAGAAGAAGTCACCTTGTAGAAAGTTCAGCTACAAAGAAACCACCATGTAAGAGAGTTCAGCTGCAAACAAATCACCTGTAGAGAGTTCAGCTAGAAACAAGTCACCCTGTAGAGAGATCAGCTAGAAACAAGTCACCCTGTAGAGAATTCAGCTACAAACAAATCACCCTGTAGAAAGATCAGCTAGAAGAAGTTACCTTGTAGAGAGTTCAGCTACAAACAAATCACCCAGTAGAGAGTTCAGCTAGAAACAAGTCACCCTGTAGAGAGATCAGCTAGAAACAAGTCACCCTGTAGAGAGTTCAGCTAGAAACAAGTCACCCTGTAGAGAGATCAGCTAGAAACAAGTCACCCTGTAGAGAGTTCAGCTAGAAACAATTCACCCTGTAGAGAGATCAGCTAGAAACAAGTCACCCTGTAGAGAGTTCAGCTAGAAGAAGTTACATTGTAGATAGTTCAGCTACAAAGAAACTACCATGTAGAGAGTTCAGCTGAAAACAAATCGCCCTGTAGAAAATTCAGCTACAAAAAAACCACCCTGTAGAGAGTTCAGCTACAAACAAGTCATCCTGTAGAGAGATCAGCTAGAAGGATAACCTTGTAGAGAGGTCAGCTACAAAGAAATCACCCTGCTTCATCTTTTCTTCTTCCTGTGGTATAGAAAAAATGATAGGTTAAAAAAAGCCCTAAAGCCGGCCATAGGCCAGCTTTGGGGTATACAAATACCAAAAGAAGTGAAATCTAATCCAAAAACAGCCAAGCTGTAAAAAAAGTGCGGCCCTCAGACAGGTTATAATGAAAAAAGATGTGAAATCCAAGGTGGCGGCCAAGAAATGGCTGTGATGGTAGGTTAATGGTAAAATTTAAATAATGGCAATTCAAGTGAATTTTGTGCAAAGACCAAGCGGCACCAAATTCACCTGAATTGTCGTTATTAAAATATTTACATAAAACACGAATGCGTACGCGGATAGGGCTGAAAATTGGCACACTTGAAGGGCTCATTAAGGCGGATCTCAGTACCAACTTTGGTAGGAATCCAATGAACATACACGGAATTATGACCGATTATGTTCGTAAAATAAGGTCGAAGGCAATGGCGGATCCAGGATGGGGCATTTGGGGCAAATGCCCCCCCCCCCCCCCCCCCCCCTTCAAGAAATTGCATACAAGGTCGAGATACTCTAATAGAGCAGTCAGTTACTCTAATAAAGCAGTCACAATGTTCATGAGGCAGTGTAGCTTACCTATGAAGCTATAAATAGGATTTTATTTTACATAACAGACGTGATATATTTGGTAAAGGATCTCTTTTTTTTTTTGGTCTTCAACTGTTTTTCAGCAAGGTGCCCCCCCTCTTTCCAAACTCTGGATCCGCCCCTGGAAGGTCTGTCACGCCTACAGGGTAAACTCCTTGGAGGAATGAGTTGAACATTTATATGTAGATGGTGTAACCATCGTAGGAGTGCCTTTTTGTGGTTTGAAAGGAATTGAGATAAGACCATGGAGATATGACACCAAACCCAACCTGTGTCAAAATTACGCGATCGATTTTTATGAATAAAAAAACTATTAGTTTTCGCATCTACCAGGCAAACCGCTTAGAGCAATGAGCTGAAAATCAGAGTGTAGCTGGAATAATGATCATAGAAAGTCCTTGCAGTAGTACAGAAGAATCGGATTACAAACCACTGAGTTATGATTCGAAAGGCAACTACGTGTAGCAAATGCGAGATCGAGATACTCTAATAGAACAGTCACCCTAATAGAGCATTCAGCTACCTTTATAACTTACTCCATTACAGAATAATATTACATTGCAGGATATTCTGTACGGAATTCAGCTACAAACAGTTAATCTGATAGACAATTCAGCTACATGCAAGTCACCCTGTAGAGAGTTCATCTAGAAACAAGTCACCCTGTATCAGCTAGAAGAAGTCACCTTGTAGAGAGTTCAGCTACAAAGAAACCATCATGTAGAGAGTTCAGCTGCAAACAAATCACCCTGTAGAGAACTCAGCTACAAACAAACATGCCCTGTAAAAAGATCAGCTAGAAGAAGTTACCTTGTAGAGAGTTCAGCTACAAAGAAACCACCATGTAGAGAGTTAAGCTGCAAACAAATCACCCAGTAGAAAGTTCAGCTATGAACAGATCACCCTGTTGAGAGTTCAGTTAGAAACAAGTCATCCTGTAGAGAGATCAGCTAGAAGTATCACCTTGTAGAACGTTCAGCTACAAACAAATCACCTGTAGAGAGTTCAGCTAGAAACAAATCACCCTGTAGAGAGATCAGCTAGAAGAAGTCACCTTGTAGAGAGTTCAGCTACAAAAAAACCACCATGTAGAGAGTTCAGCTGCAAACAAATCACCCAGTAGAAAGTTCAGCTAGAAACAAATCACCCTGTAGAGAGTTCAGCTAGAAGAAGTCACATTGTAGAGAGTTCAGCTACAAAGAAACTACCATGTAGAGAGTTCAGCTGCAAACAAATCACCCTGTAGAGAACTCAGCTACAAACAAATCGCCCTGTAGAAAGATCAGCTAGAAGAAGTTACCTTGTAGTGAGTTCAGTTACGAACAGATCACCCAGTAGAGAGTTCAGCTACAAACAAATCACCCTGTAGAGAGTTCAGTTACATAGAAACCACAATGTAGAGAGTTCAGCTGCAAAAAAATCAATCACTCTGTAGAGAGTTCAGCTAGAAGAAGTCACCTTGTAGAGAGTTCAGCTGCAAATAAATCACCCTATAGAGAATTCAGCTACAAACAAATCACCCTGTAGAAAGATCAGCTAGAAGAAGTTACCTTGTAGAGAGTTCAGCTACAAAGAAACCACCATGTAGAGAGTTCAGCTGCAAACAAATCACCTGTAGAGAGATCAGCTAGAAACAAGTCACCCTGTAGAGAGTTCAGCTAGAAGAAGTCACATTGTAGAGAGTTCAGCTACAAAGAAACCACCATGTAGAGAGTTCAGCTGCAAACAAACACCCTGTAGAGAACTCAGCTACAAACAAATCGCCCTGTAGATAGATCAGCTAGAAGAAGTTACCTTGTAGGGAGTTCAGCTACAAACAAATCACCCTGTAGAGAGTTCAACTAAAAGAAATCATCATTTAGAGAGTTCAGCTGCAAACAAATCATCCTGTAGAGAGTTCAGCTATGAAAAGATCACCCTGTAGAGAGTTCAGCTAGAAGAAGTCACCTTTTAGAGAGTTCAGCTACAAAGCTACCACCATGTAGAGTTCAGCTGCAAAAAAAATCAATCACTCTGTAGAGAGTTCAGCTAGAAGAAGTCACCTTGTAGAGAATTCAGCTACAAATAAATCACCCTGTAGAAAGATCAGCTAGAAGAAGTTACCTTGTAGAGAGTTCAGCTACAAAGAAACCAGAGTTCAGCTGTAAACAAATCACCTGTAGAGAGTTCAGCTAGAAACAAGTCACCCTGTAGAGAGATCAGCTAGAAACAAGTCACCCTGTAGAGAGTTCAGCTAGAAGAAGTCACATTGTAGAGAGTTCAGCTACAAAGAAACTATCATGTAGAGAGTTCAGCTGCAAACAAACACCCTGTAGTGAACTCAGCTACAAACAAATCGCCCTGTAGATAGATCAGCTAGAAGAAGTTACCTTGTAGGGAGTTCAGCTACAAACAAATCACCCTGTAGAGAGTTCAACAACAAAGAAATAATCATTTAGAGAGTTCAGCTGCAAACAAATCATCCTGTAGAGAGTTCAGCTATGAAAAGATCACCCTGTAGAGAGTTCAGCTAGAAGAAGTCACCTTTTAGAGAGTTCAGCTACAAAGCTACCACCATGTAGAGAGTTCAGCTGCAAACAAATCATCCTTTAGAGAGTTCAGCTATGAAAAGATCACCCTGTAGAGAGTTCAGCTAGAAGAAGTCACCTTTTAGAGAGTTCAGCTACAAAGCTACCACCATGTAGAGAGTTCAGCTGCAAAAAAATTCAATCACTCTGTAGAGAGTTCAGCTAGAAGAAGTCACCTTGTAGAGAATTTAGCTACAAATAAATCATCCTGTAGAAAGATCAGCTAGAAGAAGTTACCTTGTAGAGAGTTCAGCTACAAAGAAACCAGAGTTCAGCTGCAAACAAATCACCTGTAGAGAGTTCAGCTAGAAACAAGTCACCCTGTAGAGAGTTCAGCTAGAAGAAGTCACCTTGTAGAGAGTTCAGCTATAAAGAAACCATCATGTAGAGTATTCAGCTGCAAACAAACACCCTGTAGAGAACTCAGCCACAAACAAATCACCCTGTAGAAAGATCAGCTAGAAGAAGTTGCCTTGTAGGGATTTCAGCTACAAACAAATCACCCTGTAGAGAGTTCAGATACAAAGAAATCATCATGTAGAGAGTTCAGCTGCAAACAAATCATCCTGTAGAGAGTTCAGCTATGAAAAGATCACCCTGTAGATAGTTCAGCTAGAAGAAGTCACCTTTTAGAGAGTTCAGCTACAAAGCAACCACCATGTAGAGCGTTCAGCTGCAAACACATCACCCTGTAGAGAATTCAGCTACAAACACATCGCCCTGTAGAGAGACCAGCTAGAAACAAGTCACCCTGTAGACAGATCAGCTAGAAGAAGTTACCTTGTAGAAAATTCAGCTGCAAACAAATCACCCTGTAGGGAATTCAACTACAAACAGATAACCCTGCAGAGAGTTCAGCTAGAGTCAAGTCACCCTGTAGAGAGAATCCTGTAAAGAGTTCATCTACGTACAAGCAGATCACCCTGTAGAGAGTTCAGTTACATTTCAAGTCACCCAGTAGAGAGATCAGCTGCAAATTATCCTGTGGGGATTAATTGACATGTAATAAATATATGCTCTCTTTTATATTATGAACTCTTGATATATATATGCATTATATATATAATTTGTACATTTACTGATAAAATCAGAATGAGTTAAAGTATTTATAAAATCTGCTTCATCTTTTTCTTTTTCCTGTGATAAAGAAAAATATATAGGTTAAAAAGCCCCAAAGCTGGCCATAGGCCGGCTTTGGGGTATACAAATACAAAAAGAAGTGAAATCTAATCAAAAGACCAAATTGGCACAAAATTCACCTGAATTGTCGTTATTAAAATTTTTACCATTAACCTACCATCACAGCCATTTCTTGGCCGCCACCTTGGATTTCACATCTTTTTTCACCATAGTCTTTTCAAGGGCCGCACTCCTTTTTTTACAGCTTGGCTGTTTTTGATTAGATGTAGATATTTCCTGCTACTACTACGGGTGGTGCTTGGGACTTTATGAAGGATATGATCATAAGAGATATCTACATACTGATTAATAATTTTGTGAAACATAACTAAGATTTAGTCATCTCTTCACTTTTCTAATGATTTCCAATAAAGTTCATTCAACATTGCTGTAACACTAGAATGTCGAGAATAATCATTGAACACAAACCTAGCAGCCTTCCTTTGAATCATCTCTAATTATCATATCACACACCACATGCTCACTAACAGTTTATTTTCTCCAAGCCAACATGGTTTCATTGCTGGCAGGTCGAGCACAACACAGCTTCTTAGAGCAATGGACTACTGGACCCAATCACTTAATGATGGCTATCCTGTTGACATTATATATTTAGATTTCCGAAAGGCGTTTGATTCTAGTGTTGCACCGATAATCGATTCAATAATCGGTATCGGGCCGATATTGGCTACTAGCCGATTAATCGGTTTTGATTAAATCAAGGCCGATGTTAATCTCCACTGCGCTGTGTAGTATAATGATGTGGGGGAGGCTAGACATAAGTTATTTGGCATTTTAATTAAGTTATGTGTTAATGGTTTAGCAGTGACTACAAGCTATGCCCATAATAAACTGTCAGGGTTTAGGCCATGCCCAACAATAAACTGAGGTTTTTAGGTTTCTATGTAGTGCCAGCCACTTGTCTCAACTGTATAGCAGTAGTAAAATGTACTTAAAACCTGTTTACCATGAGTAACTTTTACTTGTGGTATACATCTTAACTTTACATTTTAGCCTATAATGAGCTGTATATCAATGGTTATGTCACTAATATGAGCCATTTAATAATGATGAGGATGAGTGTTAGTGTTATTAGTGTATATCGGATCGGTTATCGGTATCGGCTAATTCTGTTGCTTAATATCGGTTATCGGAATAATCGGCTAATTTGGATATCAGTGCAACACTATTTGATTCTGCCCCTCATAATTGACTACTGATGAAATTGAAGGCAAATGGCATGGGCGGGTCTCTACTAAGATGGGTACAGAATTTTCTTTCTGGTAGAAGGCAACGAGTTGTGCTTAATGGTGATCACTCTAGTTGGTCCATGCACAGTCTCTAGCGGGGTTCCCCAAGGTTCAGTCCTTGGCCCCCTGCTCTTTCTGTTATATGTTAATGATATTCCGTTATCTGTGGACAGCCCAATCTTACTATTTGCTGATGATGCCAAGATCTTTCGATCAATTAGATGTGAAGCCGATTACTTACAACTTCAACGGGATATTGATATATTGTTTGAATGGTCGAGAACCTGGTTGCTTAATTTTAATATTAGCAAGTGTTATGTTTTGCATTTAGGTCTCACCCACTCCTATGGAAATTATTGTATTGACGGTAATGTTATATATAACATCTACTGAGTCAGTCAAAGATTTGGGAATCGTCGTTGACTCTTCTCTGAAGTTTGATAACCATATTGCTATAGTAACTGCAAAAGCTAATCGTATACTAGCTGTGATTAATAAATCGTTTGAGTACTTGAACACCAACGTGTTACTCCAACTGTACAAATCTTTTGTTCGTCCCATATTAGAATATGGAAATATTATATGGGGTCCACAGTTCATACTTGATCAGCAGTCAGTTGAAAAAATTCAAAGAAGAGCTACCAAGTTAGTGAGCGAAATTAAAGACTTGCAATATGTTGACAGATTAAACCACCTAAACTTACCATCTCTCAGATATCGACGTCGTAGAGGGGACTTAATTTACACATACAGACTATTTCATAACATGCTGGACATGGATAGTTCATCTTTATTTACCCTTTGATCATCTTCTATAACGAGGTCATGATTTAAAGATCTACAAACCACACGCTACCTGCTTGCCACGCCGTCACTTTTATTCAGTAAAAATTATAAATGATTGGAATGGACTCCCATATGACTCAGTTAGTGTTAATTCAACCAATTTGTTTAAGACACACCTAGATAGATTTTATTATGATTACCAGTATGATATTGTATAGTTATTTTTGTAGTAGTTTGATTGTTTAGATCAGGTTTTTACAGGCTTTGCCTCCTTACCTGTACTCCCAATAATAATAATAATAGGTGGATGTTAGTCTGTACGTGGGGTGACCAGATGACTGCATAGATTATAGGGGACCTATGCTTTAGGGGATCTACTGAGTCCTAAAGGGAAACAGTAGATCCCCTGGGACCACTGAGTCCAAGTTGATCTACTATTAAAATATCCGCCACAGAGGACTAAATCTCCTAGTCTTCTGTGGAGTAGATCCGTGTCCGTAAATGTCCGTATTAACACATTCTCTCAGCAACATCAACTATGTATTATATAGACGCCACAGAGCTAGAATTATTTCAGAGTTGGATTTCAGAAGCGCTTCAGTCCTGACGCTACTATAAGACTACCATACACAAGGAAATTTTGACGGCTAAAAAATTTGACGAATCGGTTTAATTCGTCAAATTCAAATCAAATGTTTATAAGTGCCTTTAAAAATACAGATTTTCTCTACAATTTCTTGATTTTCGTCAAAATTTTATCGTCAAATTTGCCGAAGTCTGAATTCGTCAAATTTTTCTTAAGTCAAAATTTCCTTGCGTACGATAGATACCGTATATAACTTAATTCACTGAATTAATTTCATAACGCTTATAACTCGTTGCGAAGGAGTTGTCCGCCAATATTCGCCATTTGCAGTACAAAACCATAGTAACATCACAATTCTCCGCCAAATTCTCCATTTGCAGTACCATAACTATGGTAACATTTATTTATTTATTGATTGATTAGCAAAACCCATCAAAGGTATAACGCTAATGTACAAAAAAAAGGTCATGTAAGTGATTAACTAGATAAATAATCTTTAAAAATTCTAGATTACAATTACTTAAATTATCAATATTCAAGTTATTCCAGTCAGGGATTGTCCTTGGCAGAAATGAATAAAGATATCGGTTCGTTCTGGCATACTGTTGCACAAACTTTTGATCGTGGTTAGCCCTGGTAGTTGTTAAGGGGGATGGCACTGGCAAATACTGGGTAGGAATATGTATCAACAGTCTGTCTATGCTGTTAGTTTGGTAAGGATCTGAGACTTCTCACTATCTGGGTGAAGAACGCCAAAATTTTAGTGCATCATTTCAAGGGATTCTCTCAATGGTATCAAAGTGCTTTCCGATACTTCTGATGCCACATTGGTCACTTAATTTTGTTTAGAATGATGATAAATGATGGTTCAAAACGTTTGGCAGTAGTAGAAGTTGGTGTTTCTGTGATTTCATATGATGCAGTATACCAGCGGCTCACCAGGAGCTCCACCCAGCTCAAATAAAAAATGAAAGATTTTGTGCATTTTTCGGGTTTGTTTTTGGGATGTTTTGCAGCATAATGGTGATGTAGGGTGATCTAGTGAAGATTTGAAGCTGTTGTGGAGCATTAGAGGTGAAGTCAAATTTGGACGATTTTGAGCGAGGCGTGGAAGCTGTGGATGAAATAATAATTGACAACCGCTGTTACCAAACGTTCAGGGACATCTTTTGTCATAGTTTTAGTCTATAATTGATGATTGTTGTGGCTGCAGAAGCGCTGGAAATTGGTAGAATTCGCAACACAATTCTTTGATGCTGTAAAACATTTTGACGCTCGTCACCCAGATGGTGAGAAGTCTCAGATCTTTTCCAAACTAACGGCATAGACAGACTATGCACCCAACCATATCGAAACACTATGAGGAAGAGTTGGCTTCTCTTGCCCTGGGTGGTAGGGCAGTTTGAATTCGAAACTTCGTATTTCTTTGTCTGTTTTTTCAAAGAAAGCAACCCTGTGCCGGGCACCCAGCAAACCATTTACTTATTTCTGTGCGTAGTTTTCAACTACAACAACTCTGGATACGATTTGGCTAAGTAGCAAGTTTCATCCGGTCCTTTGTGTTGAGCACAAAATTTTAAAAATAAATCTTGCATCTTGTGAGATACTGAAAATGATATTTCTGTGAAGACAACAATCGTGCCTCCGTTTCATGGTGGATCAAACAATGGGATACTACAATGAACATCCCACAATGATAGGGGGATTGATTTGTAGAAGTTGATTTTTCGGATTGCGGACCCTATCTATGGAAACATCCAAGCTCCCTGAGAACAATTCCAAGTAACAGACAAATGATTCTTACGCCGTTTTGACTTGGTTATCGCTCTCATCCAGTTGGTTTTTAAGGGAAATAGCAAGGAAAATCGCTTTCCATCGCGGTTTCAAATGTCGAAGTTTGGAGGTTTTAGAGCATTGCCAGAGCTGTTATCATTAGGTTTGCTGTGTATTTCCAAGAATTCAGTCTTATAGTAGATGTTTTGTCGGTTTTTTCTGGCTGCTGTCAGTAGGCATTGCTCTGAAATATTTATTTTTAAAAACCTGATGTGTTGTATGTGTATCATAATTACTTAATTTGTCTGTGTTTTTACAGCACAATGACAGGAGAAGGAAAAGACCACTCAGGCTCGCTCACTAGTAGAAAGCATTTTAAGTCTAAGCCTGATGGGTATCAATCCCATTGAGTGAAGTTTCAGTCCTGAAAGTTTCTTTGCCCTTGTCGTTCAATGTCAAGCTACCATTGTCAGCATAGCTACTGTGATGCACCAGTCGAAAGCTTAGAAGCACTACACAGTAGATTGAAGGAGTGTGCTGTTGTACCTACAGGTATGCGTATTAATATGAAACATTTGTATTAGCTCTTCATGTGACTGCAGGTTGGATCGAATCATATGATAATGATCAAATTATGATCTACAAATTGGATTCCTCTGAATATGGCTGTGTAGTTTTGCTATCCTTAACCGTCAGGAAGAACTTGAGCTCCTTATAGTTGAGCGGAAGCTATTACCCTAATCAAATAAATATTTTGAAGAACATATAGATTGCAATAATAATTGTACAATTATGTAATTGAACAATCTTGTTGCATAATAAATCTACATACTGCTGTCGTATAAACCTCTACAAAGACTCTTGGATCGCTGTGTACTCTTTGGTTTTCTGTTTGTATTTTTCAAGCCATGCACTGGTGAAAGAAAAACCCTGTATATGCACAGTTCCACTATCTTGCTTAAGAGTTCTTGATGCACTTCTCTTTCATCAACTTCAAAATCAGCTGTCCAATAGAATTCAACGTCATCATTTGCAGAGTGACCCTTTGAATAATTTCATCCTTTTTGGCATCCCAGTGAGTGTGTGAAGACACTCCTTCAATTCTTCCTCAATAGCTAGAAATACATTAAAAGTGGCCTCCTTAGCTTGATATGACATAATCCCCTTCTATTCATCTTCACAGTCCATTCTTCAGAATTGTCACAGGTGCTATCTTTATCTTTGACCATGCAACTCCATAAAGCACAATACCATTTCTTCTTTGTAGTCATGTTTACTCTCAATTTTTTTTCCCGATGCCTTCTTACATATGTAACCAGCAGCATATATAGTATGGCATTTCCTTCATGCTACATAATTGCAGAAGATAATGATTCACTGTGGGATGAGGTTGTGCAATGATCATCTAAAGGTTTCCGAAATAAAATCAGTGTCAATGAGATGCTGGTACAGGATTGGCATTAGAGATAAATCCGCCAGCTGAAAAATGTAAACCACTGAGCTATAAACTTTTCTGATGACAGTAGCAAAAAGTATTTCTTCCATAATTTTTCTCTGTTGAAGTAATGTTTTTTTACTAGAAAGGATAGGTTGGTTTACTTCCTTTAATAGTGTTGTGGTGAACAAATAATAATTATCCACATTGACTCCATTTGAACACCAGGCTAACAAATTCATTGCAACCTTTCTAGCCTCAGCTGCAACCGGAGACTTTATTTCAAATGAACTCTCTTCCAGAACCGCGTTTCTAATGGCCGCTATGAATGTATCTAGGCTTTCCTTTTCCTTTAGGCCACTCCAAATAAATTCTCTGTTTCCCGTCCTGGACTCAAGCATATTTGCATGCGGGCGGGCGGTCCATTTCCATTATTTCATTATAAGATTGGCAGCTTTTCAAGCCATTATTTGCCTGGCGTAATCATGCTTAAGCTTGATCCTTCCTTTTTAAGTTGCAAAAATAACACATGCGTGAAGTGTGGGCCAACTTGATAGCACTGCTGACACGTAAGCTGACACCGTTTCGAGATGGCTTTTACGAAGCCTATCAGTATGCAAGAATAACCGGAAAATAATTGAAGAATACGGAATAATGCAAGTTTTAGAGCTGAGTAACCAGATGCGGGTGGTGGACGGGAAACAGAGAATTTATTTGGAGTGGCCTTATATGATGGGACAATAGTTCAGTACGAAATTTCGAGGATCCTTATAATTATATGAAACTTACTCTTCAGTTTCATCTGTATCGTTTGTAGCGTCTTTAGTACTCTTCTTTCATACTCCTTTTGGCCTGCCATCACTTGTGACATCTTATCGCGTAGAGTCAAGAACACAGTATAGTGAAACGAGATTCCGTTATACTACACTACAACGCTGAGTGAAACTGTTGATTGGTGTAAATTGCCTTGGTTTCCAATCCCGGTAAGGAATATATAATCTATGCTATTAATTGCAAAAGACAATTCAACTGAATTTGTGTCAAGTGGCCTAGTGAAAGTAAACTTGGAGAAGGCAGCACAGATTCATAATTATGAATTGCTATTAAAATTTTTGCCATTAACCCACCATCACATGCAGCCATTTCTTGGGCGCCACTTTGGATTTCACATATTTGGTCTTTTGGGGAACTGCACCCTTGGTATACGTATATAGATTATGTCATCCTAGGGATGAGATAATCTATCAATGAGATAAAAGATGCAGTATGAAGACCATTTACAATCTCTATCTGTCCAATCCAAATTTCAGAACTCAGCTGAGTTAGAAACTTCCTGTAGAACTTGGAACAGGCTGGTGATGGATTTTCACCCTAGTCAATTGTCTTTTCTCCTTCGTGCTGCATCTGATACTCTACCCACTGCTGTTAATTTATTGAGATGGTCTATTCAATCTGAAGCTAAGTGTGCTCTTTGTGATTCTCAGCGCCCAACAACTGCTCGTGTTAAGTAGCTGCCCTGCAGCACTCAATCAGTCACGGTATACTTATCGTCATGACCAAGTTCTTTTCGTACTGAGCACTAAGCTTACTGAATTCTTTGCTGGCACCCCACACATTCAAGTATTTGCAGATCTTCCTAATTTCCATGCAAACCATTGCCCCCAGTCAACAATTCCATCTAGTCTGCTTATCACATCATACCGTCCAGACATTGTGTTATATAATTCTCAGAGTTCATCTGTTGCTTTGTTGGAATTAACTTGCCCTCTGGACTCTAACCATCATATCGAGTCTGCTCATGCACGAAAGCAGAAAAAACCAGAATATCTCCAGCTGTTGGCTGAGTAAATATAGCCTGAGTTTGATTGCTTGAATGTTACTAATTATTATGACACTATTGAAATAACAGTACTGGGCCACTATCAAGTTTCCTCTATCAAGAATTTACTCAATCTTTTAAAGTTTGTTCACCCCGATATTGATTCTCCAAAGTCTGCTGTCAAGAATTGGTTGGATGATGCTGCCTTTGCCAGTATTTCTGCTTCTCAGAGGATATTTCTGGCAAGAAACTGTAAGGAGTGGTACACAAACTAATGATAGGCTCTTTTATTCTTTATTTTTGTATTGTAATAGCTACTTTTTTTTTTGCCTTGCCATGCCCACGGTATGATTCTGTTGTGGTGATTCACTTTGTGGTCGCATGTTGCCCAAGGCCTCACATACAATTTAAGTTATGTACATTTAATTTGTTCATCATTATAATGATGGTTTCTCTCTTACCTTTGCATGCAATTAATGATAAAATGCATAAAATTAATTTAATGATTGCTAACGATTTATTACATTGTTAATCATAATCAGTTAGCTATAACACCTAACCAGTTTGAGTAAGCCTTTATTTGAAATACACACGTATACCAATTCTGATGTGATTACATTATCACTTGTAAATATCATTGCACAGTCAGAAACACTTTTAAAATGTTCTATTATTAAAGAAGCCATAGCATGGAATTTGAAATGAAACTTGGTGTGTGATTTTGTCTCATGACAGACTGTCTATGTGTCAAATGTGAAGAAATTTGGAGATAGTGTCAATTATTAAGATGTGACAATGAATGACCCCAATGCTGAGTTAATATCTTATGCGGTGGTTTTGAGTAACCTTTTGTAGCATAAAATGAACTATAAACCACATTGCAATGTTCAGCCAAAAAACCTTTCTTCTGCCAGAATAACAGTACATGAAAATTTAAGTAGAATGTTTGCATGTACCAATGTAGAAAAATATGGTCTATGAAAATAATTATATCAATTAACAAAGTACTGTAACTACATTTTGGAGTATCCACCTCCTTTGTTACAAGCTGCACGACAAGGAGTGAATGTGAGGACAACACCATCCTGTAGAGAGAGAGAGAGATGTACATTGACAAATTAATAATCACACATGTATATACAGCCCAAAGACGTTTTGACTAATGACATAGGCACAAAAAGTACTATTGTGAACAAATTACACTACACACAAAGCCTAAAAGCAAAGCCTATAGCAGCCGTACGAAACACAGTTATTGCCGCTGAACCAACAATGGGATGCCTATGCACCACTCAGGTATTTGAGGCAAATCCTCCTGGAGCAGGGATAATAACCAGCAGGAGGACTGTCATACAGCCGGGTAGACTGGAGCAATGTGAGTAAATATTCTTTGCTCATGGAAACAATAACATCAATTTGACATAGCCAGGCATCAAATCTGGAACCTTTCAATTACCAGGCCAATGCCCTAGCCACTTGGCTATGCTATCTCACCATGTACTAGCCACATACACCACACACACACACACGCACGCACACGCACGCACACACACACACGCACACCCGCACGCACACCCGCACGCACACACCCACGCACACACACACACACACATGCACGCACACACACACGTACATACACACGCACACACACACGCATACACACACGCACACGCACACACACGCGCATGCAAACAATCACACACACACACGCGCATGCAATCAATCACACACACACACACACACACACACACACACACACACACACACACACACACACACACACACACACACACACACACACACACACACACACACACACACACACACACACACACACACACACACACACACACACACACACACACACACACACACACACACACACACACACACACACACACACACACACACACACACACACACACACACACACACACACACACACACACACACACACACACACACACACACACACACACACACACACACACACACACACACACACACACACACACACACACACACACACACACACACACACACACACACACACACACACACACACACACACACACACACACACACACACACACACACACACACACACACACACACACACACACACACACACACACACACACACACACACACACACACACACACACACACACACACACACACACACACACACACACACACACACACACACACACACACACACACACACACACACACACACACACACACACACACACACACACACACACACACACACACACACACACACACACACACACACACACACACACACACACACACACACACACACACACACACACACACACACACACACACACACACAATCATAGTAGTACAATGCCATTTCCTTTACCTTCACAAGAGATGGTAGAGCAAACCACAGCCTCTTATTAGGAATAACATCACCACCTGTCTTATCATACTTCACTCTCATCACTATCATACCAATCACACAATAGGCAGTGACAGCTATCAAGAACCTGAAGAGAAAAAAATACATTAGGCAGTGATGGCTATGAAGCATCTTTGGCAGGAAATGGAACATTTGTACACCTAAACACTCACTCTCAAGGGCGTAGGCAGGGGGGTTTGGACGAACCCCCCTTTCAGAGGCAGAATATTTTAAAATTAAAGATCACACCAAATCTTACAGTTCTGGAGCTCTCCAGTAACTACTTTCCCACTGGCGCTCCTCTGTAATACTCTTGAGGGTCACATCACATTAATGCTGAACCATTGCAAAGCATATCTATTGAATCACTTGATCAAATACGCACGTGATGCATGGTTGAAATGGCGCGAGTGAAATGGCGAAGGGCTGTTAAATGGTCGGTTGGGACATATTACAAGGCAGCAACTGCTAAACTTGAGTGGTTGTGTTATACATGTGTCAGGTTAGCACAAACTGTGAACTGTTGATGTATATGTGACTGAATTTGACAAAACAAGGCTTCGACGCACAAAGCTTTGTTAGGAGATATGGCGATTTTAAGGAATCATTGTGTAATAACTTCCCAGTGCCTACAGCTGTGCAAACAAAATTTGCACCAATTGTTCATCTGTTCACTAGCTATCACTGAGTGGGTGTATACATTTCTGATACCCAAAATTTGCCCTGTTTTGAGCAGCTTTTTTCGAGCGGGTAATAATATCACAGGTGGTAGTAATAGGGTGGGAGGGTGGGGGTGGACGGTGGTCTTAATATACGGGTATAAAATGAAGTAAGAAGACGATTGGAATCCAGAGGCCAAGTTTGGGCTCTCCATGGCCCTCCATGGCCCTCAAATTACTCCAAGTTGACTGAGAACACTATTGGCGAGCTCTCTGTGAAGTCCCAGCTCACTACACACCATTATCACAAAGCCTTGGCCATTTAATGGTGCCAATCTCACACTCGTGGCTTTGACAGGGTCGGAAGAAAGCTGCTACAGAAACCAGACTTGTCAGTGCTGAAGGAAGTACAGTGTGAAATATGATAGTGTATTAGACCAGCAATCCATTTCTGGTAAAATCGTAAGTTTGATTTTGTGTGTGTGGAAGCCTTGTTATGTGAAATCCGGTCACATATTTACTTGATGAATGATTTGTTTGTTACATGTTGTGGGCACATGATGTCTCGAACATATTGGAGTACAAGCCAAGTCTGAAGTTATTGACCATCATCAGGAGGACCGGCCTAGAATATTGTATAGCTGGAAAGAAGCATTGCCAACTAAAGGGACTCGAGTGTGGAGGGCTTTCGTGTGCTATGAGGTTAAAGTTGGCTGTCATTATGCTGTCTAGAAGTGAAGATTAGTTAGTTTTACAATAGGTTTATAGTTTCTATAAGCTGCATAAACAGCAGTGTGTAGGTTTTAGCTAGTTAGATGCACAAACAGTACCTTTTATTGTTACTGCCTAAGGGCACATTTTGTGTATGCATCATTTTCGACCCAACATGGTATAGGGGAAGCACCCAGGCCTTTCCCTTGAGACATTCCACTTTAAACCGAACCCCCTTCAAAAAAATCCTGGCTATGCCCCTGACTCTATATAAATTCCAAACCAAACATAATCAAAACTTAACATGAATGTTAGAGTTATGAGTTATGCCAATTCCCACTAAGCCAATATCCAATAATCTTTTGCTTTATTAATCCCCAATTGTAGAGATAATTACAAGTACATGAAAAAAATTGGAGTTTTCAACTAGAGTAGAGACCGTAGCACATCGATAAAAAGTACTGAAATGAGTTGAAGTAGTTCATGATATTAAATCACAGTAAAACAATAAGAAATGTTAAATTCCTACTGTGCTCAAGGTACCATAACAGAAATGCACAGTAGGGACATAATACTTCGTATTGTTTTGCTGTGATTTAATATCATGGACTACTCCAACTTGTTTCAGTACTTTTTATCAATGTGCTATGGTCCCTATACTCTTGTTGAAAATTCTAAATTTTTCATGTACCTGTTTGTTAACGTTTTTTGTAAATAATTTTATTATGAATGGTGAATCCACGCATACCGCATCTGAAATGGCGCAGTGTGCCCCAGCCCCTTATTGTCTGAAAAGTGAACTATCCATTATGCTTCATTGTCAGCTATGTTCAACCCATTGCAGTGCTGGGGCCCAGAGATTTTGAGTGGTCCAGGCAGACATGGACTGTAATGAAGGTCATAAGCATGCACACTACTCAGTTTTTATATTGATCTAATATGATCTGTAAATCAGAGATTATCTGCTTTCGTATGTTACTTAACTGCATGTGTTATAAGCACACACAGCATGCTAAGCTAGAGGGGTAAGGGGGCATGCTCCCCCAAGGGAAACTTTTAAAAATAGATGCTCTGAAATGGCATCTGGAGGCTATTTTGCATGCAAAGTCTCTTCTTTTTGTTAACATCAATGGTAATTTTGTGCTATATGATCGACAAGTGAGTTTCATATCTGACTATTATAACTAGTAGATAATTTTATTTCTATGATGTATAAAAAGAATTTCACAACGTAAAAGTTTAGTTTTAGATTGTAACTGCATGCTAATGCATGATATGCATGATCAATTCACTCAATGCAGTATGCTATGCAGATGACTCACTGGGTAATTTTAAGACAGTTAACACAGATGTAATGGCTTAGACTATAAGCTATATTCTATACTGAATGCTTTACTAGAGTATCATGATGACTGTTCTATTAGAGTATCTCGAACTTTTCACTAAAATCAAGTAGCTGAAAAGTGATTGGCCAGTCTGTGGGCTCTGGCCCTGACCCATTGCACAGCATTTCGAATCAAGAACTGTTCGTAAAGTACTTCTGCAATTCGTGCATACCAAAAGAGAAATCGTGCCGCATGCCCCAATCATCAAGACACACGGTAGTGTGTCGTGCGGCCCAAGAAGCTGGCGCGCCACACCGTGAGTATATTGACAGGAAGAACGAAAACGTCATTTTCACACCTTTGTATCTCGGTCATCACTTATCTGATTGGAACCAAATTTGCTACACAGTTGCCCGCCAGCCAAGGGAGTCTACATTCCAAATTTGAAGGAAATCGCTCCAGCCATTTCCGAGATACGAGCTGCCAAAGTTTCGTTTTTTTTTCTTCTTCTTCGTCTTTTCGCACACTTGCAAAAATTGCTGTAACAAGCAAACGCGTACTCCGATCGCCTTGAAATTTGGCACACAGAAAGGGAGTCCAAAGGCGAATCCTAGCATCAAATTTGGTACAAATCCGATGAATGTTTCAGGAATTATGACCGATTATTCGCGTAAAACAAGATCGATTTGTTGTCACGCCTACAGGGTAAACCGCTTCATGGAATGAGTTGAAAATTGCTATGTAGATGGAGTAACCATCGCAGGAGTGCCTTTTGGTGGTTTGAAAGGAATCGAGATAAAGACCACGGAGATATGACACAAAACCCAACCTGTGTCACAATTACGCGATCGATTTTTATGAATAAAAAAGTATTAGTTTTCACGCCTATTAGGCAAACCGCTTAGAGCAATGAGCTGAAAATCGGTGTATAGCTGGAATAATCTTCATTGAAAGTCCTTGCAGTAGTACAGAAGAATCGGATTACAAACCACTGAGTTATGATTCGAAAGCCAACTCCGTGTAGCAAATGCGAGATCGAGATACTCTAATAGAACAGTCACCCTAATAGAGCATTCGGATAATTTATTCCATTATAGAATTTTATTACATCACAAGTTATTCTGTAGGGAGTTCAGCTGCAAACAGTTAATCTTATAGACAGTTCAGCAAGAAGACAGTCACCATGTGGAGAGTTAAGCAAATATATCACTATAGAGATTCAGAACATTACAAGTCATACTGAAGAAAGTTCAGCTATAAACAAGTCATGCACTGTGTAGAGAATTCAGCTACAATTAAGTCACTCTCTAGAGAATTCAGTTACACAGAATTCAGCTACACACAAGTCACTGTGGAGAGAGTTCAGCTACAAACAAATTACCCTTTAGAGTGATCAGCTACAAACAAAACACTTTGCAGGGTGTTCAGCTGCAACAAATCAACCTTTAGAGCGATCAGCAATGAACAAATCAACACAAATCTACCTGTAGAGAGATAAGATAGAAACAAATCACCCTGTAGAGAGTTCAGCTACAAAAAATCACCCTGTAGAGACATCAGCTAGAAACTAGACACAATGTAAGGAGTTCAGCTACAAGCAATCACCCTGTAGAGAGTTCAGCTAAAACAAACCAACCTGCAGAGAGATCAGCTACAGACAAATCACCTTATAGAGAGTTCCGCTACAAACAGATTACATGTAGAGAGATCGGCTACAAACAAATCAACCTGCAGAGAGATCAGCTACACACAAATCAACTTGTAGAGAGATCAGCTACAAACAAATCACCCTGTAGGGAGATCAGCTAGAAACTACACACAATGTAAGGAGTTCAGCTAAAAACAAATCACCCTGTAGAGAGTTCAGCTAAAACAAATCAACCTGCAGAGAGATCAGCTACAAACAAATCACCTTATAGATAGTTCAGCTACAAACAAATTACCTTGTAGAGAGATCGGCTACAAACAAATCAACCTGCAGAGAGATCAGCTACACACAATTCAACTTGTAGAGATCAGCTACAAACAAATCACCCTGTAGAGCGATCAGCTAGAAACTAGACACAATGTAAGGAGTTCAGCTACAAGCAAATCACCCTGTAGAGAGTTCAGCTACAAACAAACCAACCTGTAGAGCGATCAGCTAGAAACAAATTACCCTGAAGAGAGGTCAGCTACAAAAAATCACCCTGTAGAGATATCAGCTAGAAACAAATCACCCTGAAGAGAGGTCAGCTACAAAAAATCACCTTGTAGAGAAATCAACTACAAACAAAACATTTTGCAGAGAGTTCAGCTACAAACAAATCAACCTTTAGAGCGATCAGCAACAAACAAATCAACCGGTAGAGAGATCAGCTACAAACAAATCAACCTGCAGAGTTATCAGCTACAAACAAATCAGCTTGTAGAGAGATCAGTTACACACAAATCAACCTGTACAGAGATAAGCTAAAAACAAATCAGAGTTCAGCTAAAACAAATCAATCTGCAGAGAGATTAGCTACATACAAATCACCTTATAGATAGTTCAGCTACAAACAAATTACCTTGTAGAGAGATCGGCTACAAACAAATCACCCTGCAGAGAGATCAGCTACACACAAATCAACTTGTATAGAGATCAGCTACAAACAAATCACCCTGTAGAGAGATCAGCTAGAAACTACACACAATGTAAGGAGTTCAGCTACAAACAAATCACCCTTTAGAGAGATCAGCTACAAACTAGACACAATGTAAGGAGTTCAGCTACAAGCAAGTTACCCTGTAGAGAGTTCATCTACAAGCAAATCAACCTACAGAGCAATCAGCTAGAAACAAATCACCCTGAAGAGAGGTCAGCTACAAAACATCACCCTGTAGAGAGATCAGCTAGAAACAAATCACCCTGAAGAGAGGTCAGCTACAAAAAAATCACCCTGTAGAGAGATCAGCTAGAAACAAATCATCCTGAAGAGAGGTCAGCTACAAACAAAACACTTTGCAGAGAATTCAGCTACAAACAAATCAGCTTGTAGAGAAATCAGTTACTTACAAATCAACCTGTAGAGAGATAAACTAGAAACAAATCACCCTGTAGAGAGTTCAGCTACAAGCAAAACACCCTGTAGAGAGTTCAGCAACAAAGAAACCACCATGTAGAGAGTTCAGCTGCAAACAAATCACCTTATAGAGAGTTCAGCTACAAACAAATCACCCTGTAGAGAAATCAGCTAGAAACTAGACACAATGTAAGGTGTTCAGCTACAAGCAAATCACCCTTTAGTGAGTTCAGCTACAAACAAATCAACCTGCAGAGAGATCAACTACAAACAAATCACCTTACAGAGAGTTCAGCTACAAACAAATTACCCTGTAGAGAGATCGGCTAGAAACAAATCAACCTGTAGAAAGATCAGCTACACACAAATCAACTTGTAGAGAGTTCAGCTACAAGCAAAACACCCTGTAGAGAGTTCAGCAACAAAGAAACCACCATGTAGACAGTTCAGCTGCAAACAAATCACCCTGTAGAGAGTTCAGCTACAAAAAAATCACCCTGTAGAGAGTTCAGCTAGACGAAGTCACCTTATAGAGAGTTCAGCTACAAAGAAACCATCATGTAGAGAGTTCGGCTACAAAGACACCACCATGTAGAGAGTTTAGCTGCAAACAAATCACCTGTAGAGAGTTCAGCTAGAAACAAAATACCCTGTAGAGAGACCAGCTAGAAGAGGTTACCTTGTAGAGAGTTCAGCTACAAAGAAACCATCCTGTATATAGTTCAGCTACATTTCAAGTCACCCAGTAGAGAGATCAGCTGCAAAAAAATATCCTGTGGGGCATAATGGGCATGTAATAAATATATGTATATAATTTGTATAATTACTAATAAAATCAAAAATAATTGAAGTACTAAAATTCTTCTTTAAGTTCTTTTGTTCTTCCTGTAGTAAAGAAAAAAACACATGGGTTAAAAAAGCCCCAAAGCCAGCCATAGGCCGGCTTTGCAGTATACAAATAGAAAAAGAAGTGATATCTAATCAAAAACAGCCAAGCTGTAAAAAAAGGTGCGGCCCCCAAAAAGGCCATGGTGAAAAAAGATGTGAAATCCAAGGTGGCGGCCAAGAAATGGCTGTGATGGTAGGTTAATGGTTACATTTTAATAACAACAATTCAGGTGAATTTGGTGCCAAGACCAAGCGGCACAAAATTCACCTGAATTGTTGTTATTATATTAAAATGTAACCATTAACCTACCATCACAGCCATTTCTTGGCCGCCACCTTGGATTTCACATCTTTTTTCACCATGGCCTTTTTGGGGGCCGCACCATTTTTTTACAGCTTGGCTGTTTTTGATTAGATATTAATTATCGTCTGAAAAGTGAAGTATCCATTACGCTTCACTATCGGCTATGTTCAACCTGTTACACAGCAGTATGAATCAAGAGCTGTTCTAAGGCACCTCTGCCATCAAAATAGCCACTATGAAAAATGTGACTGAATTTTGGAAAATCACCCTTATGGGTGCATTTGACACATTAAATATTTAGTTCTGAAACACAGCATTATAAGTTAAATTCCTATCCAAGTAAGGGTAGAAAAAACCATAGATATCCTGAATTACAAGAAAATTTTTATAAATATTTGAAAAGTGCTTTCTGCTTTTAACAGCACCATGCTAGTTTCAAAAATTCTAATTGTTTCAGGCATGACCATAAGAATGATTTTCCAAAATTCAGTCACAAATACGGACGAGGGAAGCCATCACATGCTACCGCCAACTCGACACCTTTTGCTGTCAGCAAAGATGAATGGGACACAAAGGAGGACACTGGTAAGTCCATGAAGAATGCATTGTGCGTACTGCGGTATGCCAAAAGGCACCTCTCGGGACGAAGTGATGTAGAACAGTGAAAAAATCAAGCCCGTAGCTCAGTCATTACCGAGTTATGCTTGTCTGAACACATCAGTCAGTCAGTTAGGCAGTCAGTCAGTAGAAAATTCCATTAAATAAATAATTTTTTAAATTCTGTAGCAACTTGTTGAAAGCATTTTGGGTCGATCTGAAAGCTTGTTTGGGCCTAGTTTTACCTAACGAATACTGCCTCATCATTGTCTGGGAAAATTAAGGCTGGTTTTTGGGTGATGTTATTTCATGGGTCACACCTACTCCTTTGTGGTCCCTACTATACAGTAACTATCATACATTATCATGGTAATGGTTCATAATAGGTATGGCCTATGTTTTTCCAAAATCCTAATAAAACACTCACCTAAACACCACCATAGAAACCTCAAAAGAGGCCTTATACGTTAATTTGTAAGAAGTTTAGGTCCACTAGCAATTATGAAGTCAAAATGACCTGATAAAAGTATATTTTAAAGAACAAAATTATTTTTCCACAGGGCTAGAGCAAAATGGGAGTACTTTTTGGGGATAAAAACTACAAAACTTTCCTTCCTATGTCTTTCTTCATGTATTTTTAAATACATAGTACATTGAAAATGCCCACTCTCAAATAAATTGGCTTCTTGTGGGTTTATTTTGTCATTGATCTTCTGACCTAGTTTCTGCAAGGGTAACCAATGTGTTAATATGTAAGTATCCATCTATTCATTTTAAACATGTTCAATTGGAAACCTTATATCATTACCTATACTTTAACCACAGTATATTAAGTTCATAACAAGAGCAGCAATGTTGTTGTGCACATTAGATAACTGCATAAGTCTGCAAAAGCCATACTACTGCTGGCTACATGCAGCATGCTATATGCTACCTCTATAGTTGGATATATCAAAGTTGTATAGTACAAAGTACATTCTATTGTAAGGAAACAATAGAGCTACTGTACATGACCATACTAACTTGATAGTTGATACACATGTTTAGTACTATCAAGCACCACCAGCACCTCTTATTATCATGTTAGCTATCCATATATGGATTTATAAAAAGTAAACAAAAATAATTTTAAAAGTTAAAACATGGGAATAGAGATCTTTGAAAAAGTAAAGAAACAAGAATCAGCATGTTAAACACAGAGAAATCTCTAGGTTCAAATAAACATTTAATAATAGTGCTTGGCAGTATTGAAATTAGAATACATGGTTAGGGATGAGTCTATTTTGCTTTTTTCCACTTATTTTTCTTGCCATAATTCTTTTATTTTTCACCCATTATGTAGCAAGAAATATCCATATATAACTTTGTGAATTGACCATTTCTACAAATACCACAGCGCAACTGGAAGCATATACGGATATATACAAAACCATCATTTTCAGACTTATATGGAGAATATACAGACTAGGGCTGTGCAATAATGGAAAAACCTACATCTTGATAAGTTTTGATAACAAGAATCATTTTATCACGATAAACGATATTATCTCGATAACAAAATATTGCCATAGAGTACTTTTACAAGCACAGTTTTGTCTAATAATAATTCTTTAAGACTACTATCTCTTGCAAAAATTGCCGTTTTCAGAATTGCCACAGCTGGTTGTGGCCTACTCACAAGACCTACTTTTATTATACAATGGTCTGTGGAGATTTACTATTATTATCGATAATAAGAAAATTCATTATATTTGTACTAGTAATAGCATGGGTAGCAGTGAAATTTGGGATAAATACAGTACCATGAGTGTTGTATTGGAAATTTACCATTTCCAATACAACAAGAGTGGTATTCATCCCAAATTTCATTGATATACCCATGCTATTCTCAGTTAATACCATACTCGCTGCATATACGCATGCTGTGCATTAACGCTGCTATGTACACAATTTGTCACTATGTACTAAACACACGTTAACACTAATTGGCGCTACATTGTTAACATAAATTCTAGCCAATGAAATTGCAATTACAACTTTTTCACTGCTACCAGTGAAATACGGGATAAATTTCACTGCTACTATTGAGACTTTTGTATGGGCAGTGAAACAGGTATGGTATTAATCACGATAATCACATAGATAAATGATAATCACGTTATTGCTATTATTGCACAACCCTAGCCTACCTAATACAGAAACGGAGAAAGATGGCAGGCCGTATACAGGCATATAGCTTGCCAATGAATGGCGTTACATATACATGAACGCCTTCTTCTGTTCACATAATTGTGGTCAAGACTACATTGTGTGAAACATCAGGGGCGAATCACTATCATGGTAGAGAACCAGCTACTGAATGACTGACACTCGAGTGGCAGTATGGTGCAGAAGTGACTGATGTTTCGAGTGAGTATTAGTTTATATGTACAAATATAACAAGAGTTTACAGCAGTTAGCTGCTGTCCTTGTCGAGTTACCGGCTGCCCAACGGGAGGGAAGAACTGGTTTTGTTACTCGTGGTATATCATACGCCTTTGCTCATTTGTCCCTTTTATTCTTTTAGTCAATGGGTTAGGAAAAAGAATGAACCATGGATGAAAAATCATGCGGCTAGCTATACTCAGAAAGAAAAGAAAGTCTTTGGGTAACATGCTGCCACAAACAGTGTCATGTACAGTCTTGGTGGACATGCATGGAACCATAGATAATATAACCCCCCTCCTGGATTGGGAACTAGTAAGTACCACTGCTTACAGTGCCCCCTTCAATAACAAAACAAGTTTCTCTGCAGCTGGGTGAAACAAGACTCACCTCTGGTAAAGGGTTCTTTCTCAAGATGTTTTGTAAGCCAACAGCAAGTTTTGAAGCAAATAGGCTCTTTATTGTGTGAAAGGTAGAAGCATAACTGAATGCAAGATGTGATGGTTTGGACACATTCAAGGAAAAGACCAAAACCCTGTGTGCTACCCAGACCAGTCCACAGAGCATTATTTGATGACTTCACAGTTATATAATAAATTGTGTAGGGATACTATTTAGAATCACAGAGAGAATGTGCTTCCCGTTTTACCAAAAAATACCATCTCAAAACCTGCCAAAGAAGTTATGGGAAGGAATATTATTTAGCCGAGGCCATTCTATAATGCATAGTTAACATTGTGATACTTTCTTTTTCTACCTACAACACTTTGTTTAGCCAAGAATGTTCTTCCCCCAAAGCATGTAATCCGTCATTGTAAGACTTCTAACCAAAAGTGATGCGAAGTGGTCAAACTTGCCAAAACAATTATCATAACAACACCACAAGTCATTCTCGTTATAAAATAAAGTCATTAATGTTTGTAATAGACAAATGTCATAATAAGGCTTTATATTTATAGAAAATAGAATTAACCGCTGTCCCTAGCAACCTGAATTTCCCAGTATCATTAGGTGATAACGTCTAAAGTAACTTCTCCAAATAAGATATGACATTTTGAAATTTGTGGTTTTCCCATACATATCTATGTGAGAGGGCTACAGTTGCCCCCTCTGGACAATCACAAAAATGTGGTATTTCAACGTATGCAAAAACTAAAAATTCAAAGGTACATATATCTCAGTATTACATAATTTGTAGGTGTGAATGACACCAATAATCTCTCCAAGTTTTAAATGGATAGTGTATATAGGTCATAAGATATGACCATAGATACTACACCTTGAATCTCATGATTTGCGTGATTACTGAGAAAGGGCACTGTTGCCCCTCTCATTGACAATGTATGGGAAAAGTGCAACTTCAAATGTCATATCTCATGACTTATTTATGCTATCCTTTTAAAACTTGAAGAAGTGACTTAAGACATTGACACCTACGAAAAATGTAAAATTTAAGTTGCTAGGGGCAACCATTGAATTTTTTATCATTATGAAATTTGTCTATTAAGTAATTAAGTTTGGCTGTAATAGAATTAAATTGTTGAGGTGCAAAACCAGCCTAAGGACACTGCATGGTTCTTGTACAAAGTCTATGGCCATGCGGTGCAGTTTCCAATCCTCACAACAGACTAGTAGAGCCAATCCAATGGTCCCAGCATAGAATCTGGATTGGCCTGATTTCTATGGTCCTGGAACAGAGGTATAAAAGTCTGAGTGGGTTAATGAAGGTGAATCCACCACAGAATTAATTTTTGTTGAGTCAGTCTGGCAGTGCTCACCCCTTCAAAAAGAACAACAGAAGCTTGCAAATGCACAGTAGTAAGCATGGAATAGCTTGAGTGTGGGATTGTAATGGGTCATTCTCTACATGTACTCATAAAACTGTCAACACGCTTTACTAACCAGTTTTACTTGTCTAACTTACCTGACACAGATGGGTCTGTCAATGCATTGCACAGATGCAAAGGATCTTACAGAATGTCTACGCAATAGACCAGACATAATAAATACTTTATTGCTGTGATATTCTTGTAATGTGCTTTAAATCTCCATGCCATGTTATTATAAAGTGCCCAGTTAGTTAATATAATATAATATGGTTACAGACAAAAGTGTAATTGTTGCATCTTTGTCTCATCTCTCTTGGGTGTGGTGCATGTGACTGACCAGCCCAAGCCCAAGACAACATGCAGCCTTGTATACCCTTTAGCTTTGTGTGCTAATAGTGTACAGTATCCTCTACTTATAGCTGCATGTGGTCTCAAGAACACCAAATGATGACACAGGCAATTTTAATTCTTAGGAAGGATGTCGGTGAGCTGTAAAGTCAGATAAACAATGCAAAATCGTAGTAAGGGAAAGTCCATGCAGTGAGCCATTACCAAGCACTTTGAAGGTAGTGTTATTATCACTATTAATTTTTATTTATAACAACTTCATATTATAGGTTTTTTGACTGTTATATTCAACAGCTTGCTAACGAGTTTACTCAAGGAAAGCTGATGACTAATATCTTAAGTTGTAAATTTGTCTTTTATTCATTTATATGTCTAATTCCGTTCACAGAGCAGTACATCGACACTATGACACAAGTGTTTGCAACATCAACCATAAAGGAGTGAGCGGATCGCACAAACAGTTAAAAAAAGAGGTACACATGAACTACAGATAGTCAGATATTGTAATATGCAAACTGTGCATTGACTCTGCATATGTCTTTTCGTAGTAGAATAATTACATGCAGGACATCGACTTAAGAGAAGAGTGACGATGAAGGTGATAAGGTGCTACATGTCCTACCAATCACTGTGGAGATCTGATAGTATGTTTATATGTGCGCCCTATATGGTGACTGTGTGCTGCAATAAAAGCTACATTATTATTATATTGTGTAATGTACAAGACCTCAATATGAGTATAAAGTACATGATTAGCTACCAGCTAAACTCGAGTAAAATTTAAAAGTGTTAATATTGTCAGCTTCTACAACACGATCATGAAGAGAAATCCACAATCTAATAGCTCTGGGGAAAAAGGAGTTCAGATAAGAATAAATCCTGGAGGATAAGTGTAAATATTTCTTATTACTTCTACAGGTGGAGTTAGGAGTGATTTGAGGGATGTGATCATAAGGGATGTCTACTTGATCATTTTGTAAAACATTACTAGTAGAGGTGTACCGATAGGGAAATTTTCAACCAATCCGATATAAACCGATACTGAGTCTGAACACCGATACCGATCCGATATACCGATATAACTAAGTGTAGCTATTTATATTGAGGAACCACATATGCCATGTTCAACTTTATTTTAACTACTGAAGACAGTCTTAAGATTATTGGCTATGCTTGGTTACCCATGGTGGTGTGGCCTCTATTGATAGCTCAGACTAGAAGGCACCCACAAATATTTTAATACATGCCCCTGCCAAGATTAGTCCGGATTACTCCGCATTTTAATGGCTTGTAGAGATGGCTGGTTGTTTTATGCTGTTCTCTTGGTTCATCTTAATGCTGTTTCCCCAGGCCCACCACTATGAGTGTATATTGTATGATTGGTAAGCTTTGTGACAACAAAACAGTAAGTATACATGCACTTAGATGACTTTGCGTAGCGTACTGCTTTTAGACAAGGAAGATAACTACTGTTTCCCGCCCTTGTTAGCTAAATAATAGAGTTTATAATGTGGCTTGATCATTGGACAGTGTCCTCAAGATAGTTCAGTTGTATATCGGTGTATCGTATCGGTTTTTAGCAGCAATATTGGCTTCCACTGATATAGTAGAAATGTCTATATCGGCCACCAATACAATATGTATCGGTATATCTGTACACCTCTAATTACTAGAGTTAGTTAGTCTCTTCTTTTTCACTGTTTGCCAATGAAGTTGGTGTAGCATAGTTGTAAAACTTGAATGTCTCGAGTAATCTCCAAATACAAATCTAGCAGCATTGTTTTGTAACATCTCTACTTGCTGTGTGCTAGCTTGTATATGAGGAGACCAAATTACTGTGCATTAGGCTTGTGCCAATTATGCTTTGAAAATTGCCTATTATGCTTTTGAGCAGTGCTCAAAAATCCAGCCTATTATGCTCAAAATTATGTTCTAAGATTATGCTCGAGAGCTGACTGTTTTATTAGAGTATATCTGCATTTCCTGACTGTTGTATTAGAGTAAGTGACTGCTCTATTAGAGTATCTCGATCTTATTTCCTGAATAATCAGTCAAGAAATACTAAAAATAATAACACCGCAAGGTTTTTGATATGAAATGCAGTAATAATGTGCAGTGTGTTCATGTTGTGCAGTACTTTTCGCACGCATTGTGCGTTTTAATTAAATTTCTTGAAAATCGTCCTATTATGCTGGCATAATGCTTGATGCTTTTGCTAGCCTATTATGCTCGAAATTATCCCGGCATAATTGGTGCAAGCCTACTGTACATACTCAAGAATAAGGCATACTAAACACCAAAGAATGTAGTTCAGTGCAAGTAGGTTGGTACTTGTAATGTGGCAACCTCAGTGTTTGTTTAGGGTGTGGCTTGCTAAATCATTAACAAATTGAGTAATTAACACCAAAGGCTGTGTTAAAAACAATCCTGTACTGGTATTTCGATAAACCAGTTATCAAAGACTGTCACGGTATGATAACTGGTTACGTATGTTAATTTAAACAGTATTACTGGTATATCACCAAACACTATTTTAATACAGAAGCATTCTCAGTACTTATCTGCCAGTGATTGATATAAAACTATTTCTTTTTCCTTAGTCTCTAGCTACCATATCCATAGAGTTGAAAGAGAGATCTCCGTGTGTTTAACATGCTGGCTTGTTTGACTCTTGTTTCTTTACTTTTTTCGGCGATCTCTATTCCCATGTTTTAATTTTTAAGATCACTTTTACATGCACGTTACTGTACACTTGTGCATTGTTGGGTAATGTTCTTAAAGCTAATGCTATGAAGTTGTACACATACGTATGTACCAAATTCAAAACTACTAATCAGACAAGTGAGCTAGGGCTCCAATATTTGTGGTTACCACAATCCAAGGGGACCCATGTGAATTTTATAGACGCAATGTACATTCCATACTTCTACTAGATAACTTTGTAAGTCACAATGCATAGTTTTGTATATATAGCCAAACCACTCTTTCTCTGTTACAGTGCCTCATACAATACCTAAAGCATAGATAAACGCCTACTAAAATGGGTCTGGGTGCAAATGGATAGTATTGGCAACTCATTCATCACATTTCCAGCAACTGGTGGTATATATGTGTTAATCAAAGGCTACAAATTCTAATAACATGTACCACATGCCACACAAAGTCTGTTTCTTGAGCTGCTTGTGTAAATTGCAATGATCACTTCATTGCAGTAATATTTGTTTACACAAAGTTTCTGAATTTTAGCAGCTAGACAACATAATAGGAAAGTGTGCTCATTTTGTCACATGAGTGGCCTAATGCAGTTAGTTGCAGATCCCTTTTTATAAGCAATTATAATTTCTACTTGACATAAACATTATTTGAGAATATACATACAAACACACACTACACACGCACGCACGCACACACGCACACACACACACTCACTACACACACGTACACTCACTACACACACGTACACACACACGCACACCACACACACACACCACACACTCACTACACACACACACACACACACACTCACTACACACACGTACACACACACTCACTACACACACGTACACACACGTACACGCACACCACACACACACACCACACACTCACTACACACACACACACACACACACACACACACACACACACACACACACACACACACACACCCGCACTACACAGTCACACAGTCACTACATACACATACAAATACACACCATATGCACACGTACATATAGAGTATATATACACACAGTACACACACACTACACTTACAAAGAGAGGACCACTAGTCCTGGTATTCCTATTCTACTAGCTTTACTATGGTGACTTCCACTCCCTCCTTTACCACTGTGTCCTCCTCCACTTGGTCCATTCTCAGTACAGTCCCCAGGGCAGGCACATACACTGGTTAAATTGAATGTCTATATACAGTAAAACAAAACAAAAGCAAATCACAGTTTTTACAGTTACACATTACAGTGGTATGCATTTTATCAGTACATACAATATTACAGTATACATAAATATAATTATTTACGGGTATATGGGTGACATTGTTGTTAGGACACAAGACTGAAGCACAGCCAAGGTTGAGTGTAAATGTACAGTAGATAACAATAATATCATCCAAGATTGCAGGATATTTTTATCCCAGTGCAAATGAGGTTATGGATATTAGACTAGGTTCCTGTTTGTTTCCTGTTAGTGTGCACAAGATTTTGTCTGGATACTGCATAGATTTAATTAACCTCTTAGCTCCTCCAAAGATACTAGATACACAGCAACAGACAGTTTTATGAAGCAGCAGTGTACAGGTATGATTAGTCTTATTTGGTCAACTTAGTAGAGTGGTATGTGGCATACAAAAGCTAAAACAACTGGTGAGCAGTGAGGATTACTCTGAGAGAGTGAGGGGTTGTCATAAGAAGTCAGTCTACATCACACACTGCTGGGACTGATTACTAGACAAAGCATCAACACTGACTGTTTCATTTAAACACTTAATTACTGCAATAGTATAATGGCACTGTGTAAAGACATAACTGTAAAATTTAGCAAGAGTACAAGTAAGTGTGATAGTAGTGTTTTTTGGAATAACACTTCATATTTGACTATTATTTTGTTTCATTTGCAACAATACACCATTTGTGGTTGTTAAGAGTGGCTCCACTACTGTGTGATAAGTTTGTCATCACTATAGTATGTACAAGTTGAGCTGGTTCCTGAAAAACAACAAAAATTAAAAGTGGATTTTTTTCTCTAGAGAGTTAACATTTCAGCTAACCAGATGATTAGTGGTGACAGAAAAGGTGTCAACAACAGACACGTACAGTTTGGCTCAATCACAAATCCGGGAAAGAGCTGCAATGGACAGTGCACTTTATGGCTTCCCCATAGGAAATGTATTGTGAAAATTTTTAACCGTAAATATGTGACTGGGCCAGCGAAAACAGGGCATGTGGGCACAAACTACACCCCCTCACAGTACAGGTCATATCTCAGTATTGGAACAAAATATTTGCATTCTGTAACTTGCATCATAAAGCCAATTACGTAAATGCTTACTATTACTTGAAAATTGCATTGCAATAGCATAATGGTATTAAACGTTATGTGTGATGGAACGTTGAAAAAGTAGGCAAAAATCATGTTCCCACATGCCCTATTTTTGTAGGCCCGGTCACATATTATGTTGGACATTTGAACAAAAAGATTTTAAAATATTTTTAGCAGGTCAAGCAGTACTACAAATGAGCAAAATTCCAAGATCATGTGTAATTGCATCATCCATGAGTTATTAAATGTTTTTGAGGATCCAGCCCTACAGATACATACTAGGTGATATCACCAAGTAACGGAGCCATTCTGTCTATTAGCTGTGTCAGCGTTGTAAGTGGACCGGGTCATCTGGATTATCCGGGTCATTTGGGTCACATTTTGTCTGGGTCAAGTGGGTCTTATCCACTTCACTGAATATCTGGGTCTGACTTGGATGAGATCATGTGTGACGATAAGTTAACAAGCTTGGTTGTATTGGTGGAAATGCAGTTGTAAGCACTCAAGAAACTTACGTGGAGCCACACCCACCATTCAAGAATATGTTTTGCTGTCTGTGCGAGGCATGTAGAGCCATGCCCACTTATTGGAATTGTATCAGCTGTGCTCTGTGGGCATGCATGGCATCACCAGATCTGTGTTGCTACTTGGCATGTAAACTTACAGTACGTGGAGCCACACCTACTTGAGAATACGTAGCTACCCACTTCTTGCAGACAATCTCCTTTCTATAGTGTAAAAAAAATGTAGGGCTGACTAGTGGAACTTGTGGACTTTTAATCTAGTCTTGGGGGACGCCTCTATTTTATATTAAACTAGGCCACATGCGGGTCAGATCCAGGTCCCATCTGGATTACTATTCAAGTCAGTGGGTCAGATGGGTCAACAGTACTGACCCACTTACAATGCTGAGCTGTGTAGTTGTTATAATGCAGCACTTCACATTCACACTCCCATGCACTAGGATTAAGCAGTTATAATTTCAAGTTCAGCATATAACATTTTTGACCATCTCTGTCAGTGCTACACAGTACACAAGCTTATGTTTTGCTAATTCTAAAACCAGATATCCAGTAGATACAATTACAGAGAATCAATCAATCATGCATAAAAATCAATTTATTAAAGTACATGTAAAAACAAGCTATGCTATTGTTTAATTTTTAGGTATGTAAATTGCAATTTTTTTTCATTTTGTAGTGTATCAATTATGTGCAGTAGTAATCCATTAATTCATTGTTAAGCTAAGGAAGCATAACTTGAACAAACTACTTTAACACTGTCAGTGACAGGTTGGTGTTTTGTGTAGATCACACGTAAACAAACACACATAACCTATATTCACTTAATGATTCAGAAACAACAAAGCAATATATATACATCAATTCAAGTCTTCTTTTACTGCTTACTGAGAAGCAACTTGTACGCATAAAATCTTTGAGCACACATTTTTTATCCATTTCATTTCAAATGTAACAGTTGGGTTTTCACTCAGCAGGTTACATTTGCTATGCTGGTAACCTGCTATAGGATACCAACTCTGTTCATTTGGTTTCTTCAATGCCCGTAGAGTCTGTTAAGGATGGTCCTTCAGAAACTCATACCATGTAACCTAAATATTTTGAGGGAGAAATTTTTGCTGATTTCACAGTTTTGGGGGTATCAGCAAAACTTTATCCTTGAAATATTTAGACCTCCATATAATTGGAATGTTTGCAAATCTGCAAAATATTAAATTAAGTAACATTGATCAACCTTGAACAATTTTCCCCTTGAAATATTTAAGCTATACATACAGTAGTTATTATACCAGCACAATCATGACACATCACAACAAAGCATACTGTTGCACATACAGCTTTCGTTTTTCATGTACTGGAATTATTTAACATTAAGTATTTAACATTAAGTATTTTGTTCACAGACATTGGAAAACAATTTCAAGAAATTACCATGTGCCCACAACCAATCTTTAAACAATTTACACGTCTATATATCATCATAATGTAGCACTGATATACAGCAGTTTGTAAAGTGAGTAATTTTGCTCTTCATTTAAATATCTACTACAAAATAGTACAATATCTATGTACATAACAATACATACACAGCAAACATGGTTATATTAGAACTTTCGCATGAATACATATAATACTTACATATTGATTCTTGGAAGTTTCACCAACAAATCCAAATTCAGGCTTGTTTTGACTTTTCTTGCACACAAGATTAACAACCATATTCCTGAGGAAGTGATGACACAGATATATGCACTTCACAGAGTTTATACATGTGAAGCTCATGTGGCTAAAAATTTTTGAGGGACAATAATTGGGCCTGAGTTTATTATGTTTTTGAAATTACCTATTATGCTTTTGAGTGACTCTAAAATTCCCCTATAATGTTCAAATTATGCTCAGTTGTATCCTATTATACTCCAAATATGCTCTCATATAAAATTGTGTCTTGACTGCTCTATTAGAATATCTAATGCATCTGTGAAAGTTCTATTAGGATATTTCAACATGCGCTGATTAGTATATTGATCTTTAACTACTATTCAATTACAAGTAGCCATAAAACTGATATTTCACTTTATTCCATTACACATATGCAGAGTTTCAGCTTTTTTTCATAACCAATGAACAAAACTGTGCCTATTGTGATGGAATTATGTTCAATGCTTTTGCCAACTTATTATGCCAATAATGTGAGCACGACTTCTCACTATTGTAAGAATACATGTTCTAACTATTACTTGATGCATATGGAAACTGTCTTGGACATTGTGACATAATAGTATTGGTTGTCCCCCAGCTCCCACTATAACATTTCAACTAACCTTCCTCCATTTCCTCCTATATATGCAATAGACACTGCCCCATTATCGGCAGTGTTGAATGATGCTTTGTCTGGTGTTCCAATGGACCGGTATGATCTACCATCCTTTTGACAACCCTGTACATGTACATGGTGTTCACCTTACAACATTTTCTAATTTGGGAACTTCACTTAAACTAAAGCTTGCAATTGGGTGCTGGGCAGTCAGCTCAACTGGTTTGCCAAGAAATGTTTTCCATAGATTTTTTGGTATATAGTGACTAATGAACACAATATCCATGCAAGCAAAATGACTATACATTGTGATTATTGTATATACCACATCTCATAATTTTAGATCAATATCTTCCTACATTGATCGTATACTCAGTCAATAATAACAAATTTTCAGGGCAAGCCATAATTTTGAAGATTTCTGGTTAATACATATTGAAAACCTTAAAGTTCCCCCTACTGTTAAGCACTGTCAACTTGAAGGGAATGCATTTTTCATTAAAGGCAGAGTACGAATGCTACACATATACAGCTACTATTGCTAGCATGGCTACACACGTTGTGTGGGCTTTAGCAGTAAAAAAAAGATTATTGTACTACTACATGTATTGTAAATGCTTGTAAACTAAGAATTTTAACAATATGCATGTTGGTAAATCAAACATAATCATGGCACACATATCCGAATATTCTACGCAATTAACTGATACCATTTTCTCCGATCTGCACTGTTATCAACATGAAAAGGATATTGTTAGGCACAATCTGCAGTTTATAAATTGTGCTGCACATTTTGTGAATTCATAAAATGCGAAACAATTTATATATTGTGCAGGTGTCGTGCTGACACATGGCAAGACGAGATGAGAGTCATGCGACACAGTGCAGTTGTATCAGTTGCTGAACTACTGTCGTTCCAAGTGTTGGATCACGAGATTTCCTCGTGGCAGTGTATCATCGGTGAGGTGTGAGTTTCATTATATAAGTTTAGAGATACATTAAAAGAGGATCACAGAGAGCTATTTGAAAGGTTCTGTAGAGGAAAATATCTTGATCCCAATCACACTTCCTAAAGCAAAACAATAACGGAGGAGGAGAAGGTGTAGAAGATAACAGACATTTTGAATGGATTGGAAAGAAGTAATATTTCTAATTAGCCCTTTCATTACTAAAACAAAGAAGTTTGTTTTGTTAGACTACCCAGAGCTGAAGTTGGAAGATGTTACAAAACTGTCTTTGGCCACCATCGTTTAATTACAACAGTTGAGAAATTTTATGACATAGAGCATGTGCATTCAACTGAAAGTGTACATGTAGACTACAAGAAAATACTTGCAGAGGTATGGAAGCATAGTGAATTATGTACGCTATAATATTCTCAAGCATCACAAAAATTTATAGCCACCAGTCATAAGACACTGGACATTGTGGAGATGGCCGGGTGGTTAATTATATTGCAATATTCTATACTGAACACGTAGTCCGGTTCCCAAGTTTGTAATAATGCCAAGCTGTTGTGAAGGAAAAGTCAGGCTGGATTTTAGCTGGTATTTTTGCAAGAGACCAAACTTTTGTGATCCCCACAGGCATAGCAACCACCTATCAATTTTCTGATATATTATTTTACAAAAAGATTAAGACACTCTAACAGAACAGTCATTTGTTCTGATAGAGCAGTTAGTAAGTGATCTCTGAAGAAATCTGTAGGGGCATGCCTCCAGACCCCTAGTAAGACCATGTGTGTATTTTGCACACGGTACTTAGCTTTACAACTATAACTGGAACAGACACCCTAATACAAACTTGATTTCTTCACTGTTCAACGTTGCTTGGTACCATAATTTGGCATACCACAGTACGTATAATGCGAACATCATGGACCTACTTGAGTCTTCTTTTATGTATCTTTGCTGACAGTGGAAGGTGTTGATTTGTGGTAGCTAGTACCATGTAATGGCTTCCCTACACATGTAACAGAAGTTATCTGTATTAATTTTTCTGTTACTGTAGTAACTGGAATGATCGCAGGGGAACTCCCATGCAATCATGTGAAACTGGCTGAACAAAGCTGAAAGCAAAGTGTGTGTGTGTGCGTGCGTGTGTGTGTGATAGCCTAATTATTGTTGGGGGCACGTTCAGATGAATACATAAAGTCTGGCACCTCTTTACTCTGTTTGTGCAGACTATACCCACTCAAATAGTTACATAATCCTTTGTTTAAAATGAAATGTATTGAAATACATTATACTACAGTATGCCACAAAAATTATTATAATTATGCACCTTATTAATTGCTGTAGCTGACAGTTTGATATACATCATCACATTCTGTGTATTCATTTGTACCATTAAGTAAACATGTTTGCGTTTGTCCATGTTGCGGTAAAATTAATCTATATTGTTCTAGCTTAAATAACTTTCTTGGTGAATAGTTGGATTTATTTTCATAGTCTGTTGTATATTCCGATGAGTTATGATCGCATGCATTAACTGATAATGTTTGTTTATTTAAAATCATTGGATGACTATTGTCATTCTTGTGGAAACAATAATTAGTTTGGATGATGATATGACTGATATGCATGGTGAAGTCTAGTTATGCAAACAAATTGTCTATTCATGTGTGGATTCCATAGGTCAGGTGCAATAGTTACTCATCGGTGTACCATGAACAGTGTTTAGGAAGACATGTGGTTACAGCCAGGCAAGATGAAAATGAAAATAACTTTTCTAAGTCTTGTTGTTCATCATTAATGGAGTTGTGCTTTTGTAGCTCATGTATTGGAGTATACTTTACTATAATATGTGTAACACAGTTTCCAAACACTGTATGTTTGCACTAATAACTGTATCACACAGAGGTGGCATTATGTAACCGCGTGTTGCATGCATGGGATAATGTGAGAGTGAAACTATAAGTACATGTACCATTTTGCTAAACTAGACATTAAGGACATAATGCTGGGCATGATTTACAATGCACCAAACCTTTTGTGCTGGTAATACATTTCATTACTGGTGCAGCATGTACAGAGTTTGTATGTGCTGGGAAACTGCTAAAAAAAGTAAAACATACAGGCTGGACTGAGCCCATCAATATCAGCTGATTAAAACGAGATGTACCACAAATGCTGTAGTACACAGAGGGCGACACTGACATAGAAAGACAGTATGCACCTTAGCTATCCAGGCCAGTTGTAGAGTATGCAAAGGAACCTTGGAGGGAGAGATAGTCTGCAATATAACTAGGAACCGGCCAAGAACGTAATGGCAGTACGCTGAATGGACCAGAATACAGTTCATAAAAATTCGCAGCTCTTACGGTAGTTCACAAACTGCGCAACCAGGGCCGCCCACAGGGGGGGAAACTGGGGCATTTTTCCCTAGGTCCCAGCCTGAAAGGGGCCCCAGGAGGCCCCATGAAGACCCTTTGAATACCTGTTTAAAAGATTGATATACTCTAATAGAGCATTCAGATCTAAATACTCTAATAGAGCAGTTACAGTATTCTTCAGAGGAACAGTGTAGAAAGCTTATAGGTAAGGAGATTTGTGGTTGGTGAGGGGTAGCTATTGTCATTGTTAGCAGGTCATGACCTTTTTTTTTCTTTTTTGGTCTTCAACTTACAGTACAGCTTGGGTGAAGTTGTCATTCAGAATGGAAACCTCCTTACCTCTGGGGCCCCACTTTAACTCTTTGCCCTGGGCCCCTTAATTTCTCTGGGCGGCCCTGTGCACAACAATTTATAAATTATTGCGCATTTTATGAATTCACAAAATGCGCAGTGCAATTTATAAACTGCGCAAATTCACAGATTGCGCCTAACAACTATATACATACATACATAATGTTGTACTACAGTATAGTTTGAACATACAGCAACATCTTTGCAGTCTTTTTCAGTGAACCCTTTACAAGGGTTGTAGTAGTACGTTGCTTTATCACTTCCTACCACACTAAATGCACTATGAACAATAACACAAAGACAACAATAACACAAAGACAACAATAACACAAAGACAACAATAAACACAAAGACAACAATAAACACAAAGACAACAATAATGTACAATTTATGAACAAACACAATTTCTGAGGCACAACATGTATGTAACAATAATAATCTTAACTGTGGGATGTCCAGTAAAGTTATTTAGTGGATAATAGTTTTGTTTGACTGGACACAAGTCAGGTATACACATGAACATGGTGCATCGTGTTGTTTCAAACATTACTTACAGGTTCTACACTTTGTTGCCATTACCACTACGGCATGCGTGTTTTATTAAATAATGGATAGCTTATTATTATTTTATGGTGTACTTATTATCACTTGCATCAAGAGTTTGTAATATATATTTAGGAGAGTATCCAACACTGTATTTCCCCTTCAAAACGCACTGCATAATAATGTTATGCAATAGTCATCATCACCAAAGATGTTAACTTGCTTCAAGAGCTATAAAAGCCTTGAAGTACTTGCAAGTCTTCACTTTGGTATATCAATGCCTATCAATAAGTCTTTCAAGGCAAAGCCATGTGTTGGAGTTTACTGGAATTATACTAAAATATTCGAATATGTTATACAATGTTGCACAATTATTACACAGTGCAGTGCCTTTCGAAGGGGCAATACAGGCATTGGATACTCTCCTAAATATATATATTATGAACTCTTGCTCGCATTAAAGAATGGTTTCAAGCACAGGGCTTGATATCAGTTTGAGTACACTTTATAATCACCATCAATGGGTTGTGATAGCTGTTTGTTGATACTGTCATTGGAATACTCCTCGAGGTATGTTCCTGAACCATTATTGGCAGGTTTTGATAAACCTACTTTTTGCCATTTTTGGCAACTTTTAGAGCTTCCAAAACTGGCAACTTCAAAAGCTGCCAAAACTGGCAACTTCATAAGCTGCCAAAACTGGCAACTTTAGAGCTGTCAAAACTGGCAACTTTTAGAGCTGCTTCAAAAATGTATCACTAGCAGCTTTATGATACTTCCAAAAGTGGCATAAATTCCATGTCCTTTTATAGTTGCAAAAGTATCTTTTAAATGTGGGATTGAATTTCAGTGTGGGGTTTCAAAACTGGAAGCTTTTATAGTTACCAAAATTGGCAAGTTGTAGTAAGTTTATAAAATTTCCAAAACGGGAAAGTTCTGTAGTTATCAAAATTGGCAAGTTTTGTAATATCCAGTGTTGGTAAGTTTGGATTTCCAAAATTGGCAAGTTTGAATTTCCAAAATTAGCAAGTTCTATAATTGGTTGATTGGCAAGTTTCAATTTCCAAATGTAGCAAGTCAAAACTATTTTAATTTCTAAAATCAGCAAATTTTGTAATATCCAATTTGTACATTCCAAAATTAGCAAATTTGGTAATGTTAATTTGCAAGGCAAACACTGTCATATTTGGCTTCATGACTGATTTAAGAATCTACATAAAATACAAAACTGCAGATTATAAACATAACAATTACACATTACATTAATCCTTCTCTACATAGTCACCAACTTTTAAAAATGTATATGGAATCGTGTTGATAGATGATCATCTTTTGGAATGCCTAATTTCTTAGTAACATCTTGTTTTTTTTATTGCTAAGAAGAGTGATACAGTGTGCATGAAATTTTCATGTGACATATAGGCTAACTGGCTTTTTATACGCTGCAAACCAGCATTGGCTTGTTCGTTGACTTGACTGTTGATGGTGTTTGTCAGTGCTGATTTGTAAAGGTTAAAATTGTAGCCTGACGAACAGCTTACATGAACTTTCCAGTGAAATCAATCCACAGATAATTGTGTGCGACTGAAAAAGGCTGGTTCACGATTAAGACAGTATTGATGTAATTTGCAGGCATTATCATAGATGATTAACTTTGGGGCACTTGTAAATCTAGAGCGAAAGATTTTAAATGGATAGTGTGGTGATTCATGTGAATCCATTACTTGAAAACCATAGCAAATTCCATGCTGATAATATATGGTAAAGATTCCAGGTGTAAGAACTGGATGAGAATCTGGATATTTGTGACATTCATCCGGCGTAGATTTAATGTTGAGGTGATCAATAGCATAGTTTCCTTGGCCATGCAGGTAAGTTTGGAAAAAGCTAAGTGAATCTTCTTGAGGAGGTAAATAGTGAGATGAGCTGGGCTCTGGCATAGTATTTGGTATTGTTTACACTAAACAATAAAAGACCAAGAAGAGACGTTTAGCTGAAGACTTTACTCCACTTGCTATCAGACATCCTCGAAGAAAATGACTTGCATAGTTATATAAGATTTAGTGTATTATTGTTCTCTTTAGTATGCATATTAATGATTAAAGTATAATAAAAAAGTTTGATTGGGGAACAACAAATTGATTGTGGGTTTCAGCTTGTGGTATTCTATAAGTGCAGAACTTTGATGAATCAGTGATTTGTAAATGTTTTGCACTAGACTATAATAATTCATGTAGAGATAGCATTATGCATTGTTGTCAACATCAAAATGCAGACTTGAAAGTTGTCAGTTTTGGTAGCCTATAAAATTGCTAGTTTTGGAATTTGCCAGGTTTGGCAGCCCCAGTTTGACAGCCTTGAAAGTAGCCAGGTTTACTTGAGCAGCCTTGGAAATTGTCAGTTTTGGCAGCCTTGAAAACTGCCCTATTTAAATTGCCACAATTGACAATTAGATATTTCCCATTACTACCAAAATTAGAATCTATACCACAGTCAGATATATCACACACCAATATATAAAGTACAATACAAGTGTGGCATTGTGCATTGTTGTCAATATCAAAAGCCAGACTTGAAATTTGCCAGTATTGGCAGCCTTGAAAATTGCCAATTGTGGCAGTTTTTTTTTTTGAATTCACAATTGGCAAATAGATAATTTCCCATTACTAACAAATATGAATCTATACCACAATCAGATATATCACACACCGATATAATTTGCAATAAGTTGCCAGTTTTGGCAGCTTTGAAAGTTGCCAAAATGGCAAAAAGTAGGTTTACCAAAACCTACCAAAAATGGCTTGTGAACATACCTGGAATACTATACTGTAACACCTGTACTGGAAAATCCATGTTTTAGGGTTGCACGAGCCAGTTCATTGGGTCTGTTTTCCAGTCTGTTCTGCATTAGTCATGTCCATTATTCTATGCATGCGCCCCAGCTCATGTTACAGCATACGAACCTAAGTTTAAAATCCTGAGTTAAAACCACACTGCTGACTCTGGTAGTGCGAACAGGGTGTTAGATGCACAGCTGGGAATCCAGAATTCCCACTTGCAGCTGATAGTCCCAAGACCTTCTTATTAAAGGAGCTGCCCTCAGATAAGAGCCACTGTTAAACATACTGATTGGAAGACACGTTTGAAGCAGAAACCATGGTTTAAGCCACAGTTATAGTAGTTGGAGTTTACAAAATATAGCTAGTCTAGTGCATATCAAATGGTCGAGGAAGACCAGTTAAACATGGCCAGTCATCAAAACTCCACGCACACCCGCACACACACACACACCATGGGAATACTGCTACACAAGCCCAGAGTAGCTGCCCACAAATGCTCTAGTAGACATCTTTGCATAGTAATCACAAGTACTTTTCTTCATGCTGAAAGTATAGTATTAATAATGGTTGTTACCACTAAATACTGTACTCTTAAATGGCATGCCTTATGTATCATGGCATGCCATGATGTATATGGTCTTCCTCGACCATATATGGTCTTCCTAAGGCATGCCTTATATGGTCTTCCTAAGGCATGCCTTATGTATCATGGCATGCCTTATGCATGCCTTATGTATCACAAGGGTTGTTCTTAATTAAAATTATCTGCCAGCTACACATGTATGAGGAAAGTCAGAATAGCGATATCGATACATTTGCTTGCTAGACATCTAATCATTTATTAGAGAAACCTTTATCACCATCTTATGTACACACAAAAACCTCAAGGGGGTTAAAATTCAACTGTGGTTCTCACAACACCTGAAGTTATACTCACTGGTTTATATTGTGTGGTTGTGTGGCTTTGATTTCATCATTTCTTTTTATCACAGTTCTAAAAACAGGATTATGTCTAGCTTATGCAATCATTGTGCTTTTGTCAGTTGACCAAACGTTTTGAGATGAACACAACAAGTGTAATTCCTTTCAACTCAAAAATGTAATTTCTAAATGATAAAAAATGATCACAGATTTTTAGTATTCCAGTAAATATTCTCTTGTGTTACCGATCGACCACTCACAACCACTCACGAATATCAGCTATCTGTATTTGCACCTATGTGACATGTTTTATACCAACTTTATCTGATGATACACACAGTCACACACTGCTATTATATACTCTTGATTCTATGTCTCACTTCTTGGTGACAAATGCATAATATGAAAAAGGTTACACGGTACTACACAAATGTTACATCGCACTTGCTCAAAGCAAGTGATTAAAAAACTCACTAATTAAAGGGCGCGGCACCTGTTTTCTTCACGAGTTTTTATCCCATGCAAAACAGGATGACTACTCACAAAGGAAACGGCTGCCACACCCTTTAATAGCTAGTTTTTTAATCACTCGCAATTGAGCGATGCGACATTACGTTTGAGCGGTACTGTACTTAACAAAAAAATATCCAAGTATTTATTCAAGTATCTGTTTCAGCCCTAGCCATATTTGTTGCATGCCCTACAGTTTCCATACAGCATGTAACAAAGCACTCATTACAAAATCAATACACTAACTTAAGAGCTATAGACACTACACATGACTGCATCCAACAGATCTCAATTTATGGCCAGTACCTGTTTCATATAATGCCAATTCATGATCTTTTTTAGTCTGCAGAGGTAACGAACGTCACAAGTGAAGTAAACACATTAGCACCATGTATTAAATATCTATCAATGCTGCGAATCAAATACTTGAGCAAAATGCCTTGTTGCAAATTATATTTCCATTAATGTACAGACTCAGGTATGAGTATTGTCGTACATGTATAGATGCCACGTCTCAAATAGATGTTAGCTATTGTAAGTATCAAATAAATGCTGGGTATCAAATATTTCCTGTACAGTCAGAACCGGCTATGCAGTGCCAAAAATAACTAAAAAGCATCTCTTATAAATTTGTGAAATATACACTATCCCTAGCAAAACATCAAAGCGGATGGTGCATCATGAATCTGATTTCAAGGAATTAGCTACAGTTTTATTTTTTATTATTTATTTATTTTTTGTAGTGTCCAGCACTGAAGGTGTATCATTTGCTCATCAGCTCAGTACTGTAGCTATAGATACGTACGTTACAACTCTCGACAACTCTTAATAAGACCTAGCTAAGAAATGAACGTCCTAGCGGTCCTACAATGGCAGGGGGGTTAGCTACTTTTCGGAGCCTAGCAAAGGCTCTTATTTTCACACAACTAGCTGAACTTACGCAGTTCCATCTTTGTGCCCCAAACTTCTCAAGTCTACACTTTTCTTGTCAAAAACACACACGCAGCCTTTGTTGTTCGGGTCTTCCTCGCACTGGTCTGCACTGTCACATCTTGAGGCGAACAGAAACAGCAAACATAACAAAGCACCAATCAGTCGTGACATCTTCATCCTAACGCGGTAATGAACTGAAGCGGGGGCACTCGAGTGCCTCACGTGAGAGGATCCACATGAGACATGATGTAACTCGATGCAACATAGATATAATTTATATGGGTGCGTAGCTATGGATGCAATCATTCAGTGTTTTTTTACTCATCTACATGTATCCAACTTGTATTGTGTATTGATTGATTGATTGATTGCCAGTGATCATTCGTTGTTTGATGGATGCTTTCCTATGAGGTTAAATTGAAAGTCGATAAATCATTGAGCTTCACCTGGAAACACTTTATGGCAGTGGTAGCTACGTTGTAGACAAGTTTTTAATCTCACTGTGAGGATCACCTCCAAAAACTATTACAATTCAGTGCAACTCTGATGATTTAGCTAAGCTGGAAGCTATCTTGGAATCAGGTTTCTATTCCTTTCTGTTATGGGTTTCATCTGACACGTTACCAACTGCTGTTAACTTACGAAGATGTAATATATCCAGTGCTGTGCACCATGTGTCTTAAGTTAAGTGATTCCCACATCCCACTACTGCCTAATAGTATGTTTTGAATGGCTGCCCCGGCTTTGTCACAGAAAAGATATACTTACCAACATAATTTAGTTGGCATCCAACATTTTTTGAAAATCTACCGTTTATATCAAGTTTTTGCTGACCTCCCAAACTTACAAGCCAGTGATTCACCTCCAGCCACAATTCCACCAGCTGTGACGGTGACTCCTTGTGATTCAGACCTTGTTATTCTTAATACTGCCACTAATTCAATCACCTTACTTGAGTTGACCTGCCCATTGGATTCAGAATACCATCTTCAGTCAGCCAGGTCATGTAAACAGAACAAGGGTAGAGTATCAACAACTATATTGGCAGAAATGGATCACAGCATTTGCAACTAGTAATATATTTATACTACAAAACTCTCGAAGTTAGTGTTTTGCCACCATTTCTTTATGGAACCTGTTATATTTTATAGACCAGGATACACTAGTGTCAAAAGTAGCACCATGGAAAGTTCTGGATGATGCAGTGTTACGGCTTTCCAAAAATATTAATTTTATGGCTTGGAATTGCTGCAAGTGGTTCCCCTCCCCAGACTAACTTTCTTTGTACATGCATGCTTTAGATGCATGCAATTGCACCTGTAGTTACTGTAGTAGCTTCAACTATATTATTTCCAGCTACCACACACACACACACCTAAAATATAAATCCGCCCTTGCAGCCCCTACTCCCTCAGCCCTTATGAGGTTATGCATTTATATTAGGCCTGAGTCAAATATGCTTAGTCAAAATTTTGTATACTTGTTTGTTTTTTGTACTCTCTTCATTGCCATACCCAGTGGCGGATCCAGATGGGTTTTTGGGGTTTCGACAGAAACCCCCTTTCAAATTTAGCTCAGTGACAGTCTAAATACATAAACATTGTTGTACTGACATTTTGTCATAGCAAACAACTATATACCACTGTATTTCAGTAGTATGCATGCAGTTGCACTTAACTAACACCATTCATAGCTATTAAACCCTCAGCAACACTTCATTTTTCATCCCCCACTGCATTAAAATCGATCGAGATATACTCTAATAGAGCAGTCAAGTAACTACTCTAATAGAGCAATCAAAGCTACAGCTCATAGTTACCATCTTTGCCTAGTTAGCTACAGTTTAAAGCAATGGATTTATTGTAATTGCTAACTAAAAGTAGCCTAAAATCCAATTTCACTGCTTCTAAATCTCAAATTTTTCTGGAGAAGTGTTATCAGATTCCTTATTCAGCTATACTAACTTACAGAAACCCCCTTTTAAAAATCCTAGATCCGCTACTGATACCCACACAGGTGTTAATTCACTAACCCTGTTTGGTGGTTGCATGCAACCGAAGACTCATTTATGTACTTTTATATTGGTTCATCTCCTTTTGGAACACGTGATGTTTTATGAAGCATTATAACTGCTCTACTGTGAAGAAACTCTTGCTAGTGTTAGCCCCAGTGTCCGGCTGATGTCCATGAGTTATCAGTGGTCTTATTATTATTATTATTGTTTACTGTGTAAAACCTCTTACAAAGAGTATATACAAGCACAGATAATAAATCAGCAAAATTAATTATGTGATTAATTGATGTTCAGCTAGCCTTGCTTTAAGTTGGTCTAAACTTGAACAGGTGATGAGGTCGTTGGGTGAATTATTCCAAATCTTTATACTTGAAGGGAAGAATGAGTTAAGGTATGAGTTTACTCTTGTGTTTGGCTGTAACAGCCTCATTGAATGACCTCATAGAGAGTAGTTAGATGGAGCCAAAAATATATGGTCTATGAAAAAATATATCAATTAACAAAGTAACTACATTTTGGAGTATCCACCACCTTTGTTACAAGCTGCACGATAAGGAGTGAACGTGAGGACAACACCATCCTGTAGAGAGAGAGATGTACATTGATAAATTAATAATCACACACGTATAATATACAGCCCAAAGAGGTTTTGACTAATGACACAGGCACAAAAGTACTATTATGAACAAATTGCACTAAACACAAAGCCTAAAAGCAAAGCCTACGGCAGCCATGCGAAACACAGCTATTGCCACTGAACCAGCAATGGGATTCCTATGCACCACTCAGACACACACACACACACACACACACACACACACACACACACACACACACACACACACACACACACACACACACACACACACACACACACACACACACACACACACACTACACACATCATTGTAGTACTATGCCATTTCCTTTACCCTCACAAGAGATGGTAGATCAAACCACAACACCTTATTAGGAATAACATCACTACCCGTCCTATCATACTTCACTCTCATCCCTATCATACCAATCACACAATAAGCAGTAACGCCTATCGAGAACCTGAAAAGAAAAAGCAATAATACAATAGGCAGTGAAGGCTATGAAGCATCTATGGCAGGAAATGGAACATTTGTACACATGAACACCCACTCACTCTATATACATTTCATACCAAACATAATCAAAACTTAACATGAATGTTAGCTTGATGTTAGAGTTATACCAATTCCCACTAAGCCAATATCCAATATTCTTTTGCTCTATCAATGCCCAATTGTACGGGTCTATATATAATCTAATCAAAAACAGCCAAGCTGTAAAAAAAGGTGCAGCCCCCAAAAAGGCCATGGTGAAAAAAGATGTGAAATCCAAGGTGGCGGCCAAGAAATGGCTGTGATGGTAGGTTAATGGTTACATTTTAATAACAACAATTCAGGTGAATTTGGTGCCAAGACCAAGCGGCACAAAATTCATCTGAATTGTCGTTATTAAAATGTAACCATTAACCTACCATCACAGCCATTTCTTGGCCGCCACCTTGGATTTCACATCTTTTTTCACCATGGCCTTTTTGGGGGCCGCACCTTTTTTTACAGCTTGGCTGTTTTTGATTAGATATCACTTCTTTTTGTATTTGTATACTGCAAAGCCGGCCTATGGCTGGCTTTGGGGCTTTTTAAACCATGTGTTTTTTTCTTTACCACAGGAAGAAGAAAAGAACTTAAAGAAGAATTTTAGTACTTCAATTATTTTTGATTTTATTAGTAATTATACAAATTATATACATATATTTATTACATGCCCATTATTCCCCACAGGATATTTTTTGCAGCTGTTCTCTCTACTGGGTGATTTGAAATGTAGCTGAACTATATACAGGATGGTTTCTTTGTAGCTGAACTCTCTACAAGGTAACCTCTTCTAGCTGGTCTCTCTACAGGGTTTTTTGTTTCTAGCTGAACTCTCTACAGGTGATTTGTTTGCAGCTAAACTCTCTACATGGTGGTGTATTTGTAGCCGAACTCTCTACATGATGGTTTCTTTGTAGCTGAACTCTCTATAAGGTGACTTCGTCTAGCTGAACTCTCTACAGGGTGATTTTTTTGCAGCTGAACTCTCTGCAGGGTGATTTGTTTGCAGCTAAACTCTCTACATGATGGTTTCTTTGTAGCTGAACTCCCTACATGATGGTTTCTTTGTAGCTGAACTCTCTACAAGGTAACTTCTTCTCTACAGGGTGATTTGTTGTAGTTGAATTCTCTACAAGGTGGTTTGTATGAGGCTGAACTCTCTACATGGCGGTTTCTTTGTAGCTGAACTCTCTACAGAGTGATTTGTTTGCAGCTGAACTCTCTACATGATGGTTTCTTTGTAACTGAACACTTTACAAGGTGACTTCTTCTATAGCTGATCTTTCTACAGGGTGAATTGTTGTAGCTGAACTATCTACAAGGTAACTTCTTCTAGCTGATCTCTATACAGGGTGATTTGTTTGTAGTTGAATTCTGTACAGGTGGTTTCTTTGTAGCTGAACTCTGTACATGATGGTTTCTTTGTAGCTGAACTCTTTACAAGGTGACTTCTTCTAGCTGAACTCTCTACGGGGTAATTTCTTTGTAGCTGAACTCTCTATATGATGGTTTCTTTGTAACTGAACTCTCTACAAGGTAACTTCTTCCAGCTGATCTTTCTACTGGGTGATTTGTTTGCAGCTGAAATCTCTACATGGTGGTTTCTTTGTTGCTGAACTCTCTACAAGGTGAATTCTTCTACCTGATCTCTCTACAGGGTGATTTGTTTGTAACTGAACTCTGTACAAGTACGTTTTTGTGGGTGATCTCACTGCAGGGTGATTTGTTTGTAGCTGAACTCACTAAAGGGTGATTTTGCTTGTAGCTTAACTCCTTGCATTGTATCTAGTTTCTAGCTGATCTCTCTACAGGGTGATTTGTTTGTAGCTGATCTCTCTACAAGTTGATTTGTGTGTAGCTGATCTCTCTGCAGGTTGATTAATTTGCAGCCGATCTCTCTACAAGGTAATTTGTTTGTAGCTGAACTGTCTATAAAGTGTTTTATTTGTAGCTGATCTCTCTGCAGGTTGATTTGTTTTAGCTGAACTCTCTACAGGGTGATTTACTTGTAGCTGAACTCCTTACATTGTGTCTAGTTTCTAGCTGATCTCTCTACAGGGTGATTTGTTTGTAGCTGATCTCTCTACAAGTTGATTTGTGTGTAGCTGATCTTTCTACTGGTTGATTTGTTTGTAGCCGATCTCTCTACAGGGTAATTTGCTTGTAGCTGAACTCTATACAAGGTGCTTTTTTGTAGGTGATCTCACTGCAGGTTGATTTGTTTGTAGCTGAACTCACTAAAGGGTGATTTGCTTGTAGCTGAACTCCTTACATTGTGTGTAGTTTCTAGCTGATCTCTCTACAGGGTGATTTGTTTGTAGCTGAACTCTCTATAAGGTGATTTGTTTGCAGCTGAACTCTCTACATGGTGGTTTCTTTGTTGCTGAACTCTCTACAGGGTGTTTTGCTTGTAGCTGAACTCTCTACAGGGTGATTTGTTTCTAGCTTATCTCTCTACAGGTTGATTTGTGTGTAACTGATCTCTCTACAAGCTGATTTGTTTGTAGCTAAATTCTCTGCAAAGTGTTTTGTATGTAGCTGACCTCTCTTCAGGGTGATTTGTTTCTAGCTGATCTCTCTACAGGGTGATTTTTTGTAGCTGACCTCTCTTCAGGGTGATTTGTTTCTAGCTGATTGCTCTGCAGGTTGATTTGCTTGTAGATGAACTCTCTACAGGGTAACTTGCTTGTAGCTGAACTCCTTACTTTGTGTCTAGTTTGTAGCTGATCTCTCTACAGGGTGAATTGTTTGTAGCTGAACTCCTTACATTGTGTGTAGTTTCTAGCTGATCTCTCTACAGGGTGATTTGTTTGTAGCTGATCTCTCTACAAGTTGATTTGTGTGTAGCTGATCTCTCTGCAGGTTGATTTGTTTGTAGCCGATCTCTCTACAAGGTAATTTGTTTTGTAGCTGAACTATCTATAAGGTGATTTGTATGTAGCTAATCTCTCTGCAGATTGATTTGTTTTAGCTGAACTCTGATTTGTTTTTAGCTTATCTCTGTACAGGTTGATTTGTGTGTAACTGATCTCTCTACAAGCTGATTTGTTTGTAGCTGATCACTCTGCAGGTTGATTTGTTTCTAGATGATCTCTCTACAGGTTGATTTGTTTGTTGCTGATCGCTCTAAAGGTTGATTTGTTTGTAGCTGAACTCTCTGCAAAATGTTTTGTTTGTAGTTGATCTCTCTACAAGGTGATTTTTTGTAGCTGACCTCTCTTCAGGGTGATTTGTTTCTAGCTGATATCTCTACAGGGTGATTTTTTGTAGCTGACCTCTCTTCAGGGTGATTTGTTTCTAGCTGATCGCTCTACAGGTTGGTTTGTTCGTAGCTGAACTCTCTACACGGTGATTTGCTTGTAGCTGAACTCCTTACATTGTGTCTAGTTTCTAGCTGATCTCTCTACAGGATGATTTGTTTGTAGCAGATCTCTCTACAGGGTGATTTTTTTGTAGCTGACCTCTCTTCAGGGTGATTTGTTTGTAGCTGATCTCTCTACAGGGTGATTTTTTGTAGTTGACCTCTCTTCAGGGTGATTTGTTTCTAGCTGATTGCTCTACAGGTTGATTTGTTTGTAGATGAACTCTCTACAGGGTAATTTGCTTGTAGCTGAACTCCTTACTTTGTGTCTAGTTTGTAGCTGATCTCTCTACAGGGTGATTTGTTTGTAGCTGAACTCCTTACATTGTGTGTAGTTTCTAGCTGATCTCTCTACAGGGTGATTTGTTTGTAGCTGATCTCTCTACAAGTTGATTTGTGTGTAGCTGATCCCTCTGCAGGTTGATTTGTTTGTAGTCGATCTCTCTACAGGTAGTCTGTTTGTAGCTGAACTCTCTATAAGGTGATTTGTTTGTAGCTGATCTCTCTGCAGGTTGATTTGTTTTAGCTGAACTCTCTACAGGGTGATTGCTTGTAGCTGAACTCCTTACATTGTGTCTAGTTTCTAGCTGATGTCTCTACAGGGTGATTTTTTGTAGCTGAACTCTCTTCAGGGTGATTTGTTTCTAGTTGATCTCTCTACAGGTAGATTTGTGTTGATTTGTTCATTGCTGATCGCTCTAAAGGTTGATTTGTTGCAGCTGAACACCCTGCAACGTGTTTTGTTTGTAGCTGATCACTCTAAAGGGTAATTTGTTTGTAGCTGAACTCTCTCCACAGTGACTTGTGTGTAGCTGAATTCTGTGTAACTGAATTCTCTAGAGAGTGACTTAATTGTAGCTGAATTCTCTACACAGTGCATGACTTGTTTATAGCTGAACTTTCTTCAGTGTGACTTGTAATGTTCTGAATCTCTATAGTGATATATTTGCTTAACTCTCCACATGTTGACTGTCTTCTTGCTGAACTGTCTATAAGATTAACTGTTTGCAGCTGAACTCCCTACAGAATAACTTGTGATGTAATAAAATTCTATAATGGAGTAAATAAATTAGCCGAATGCTCTATTAGGGTGACTGTTCTATTAGAGTATCTCGATCTCGCATTTGCTACACGGAGTTGGCTTTCGAATCATAACTCAGTGGTTTGTAATCCGATTCTTCTGTACTACTGCAAAGACTTTCTATGAAGATTATTCCAGCTATACACCGATTTTCAGCTCATTGCTCTAAGCAGTTTGCCTAGTAGGTGTGAAAACTAATACTTTTTTATTCATAAAAATCGATCGCGTAATTGTGACACAGGTTGGATTTTGTGTCATATCTCCGTGGTCTTTATCTCGATTCCTTTCAAACCACCAAAAGGCACTCCTAGGATGGTTACTCCATCTACATAGCAATTTTCAACTCATTCCATGAAACGGTTTACCCTGTAGGCGTGACAACAAATCGATCTTGTTTTACGCGAATAATCGGTCATAACTCCTGAACCATTCATCGGATGTGTACCAAATTTGATGCTAGGATTCGCCTTTGGACTCCCTTTCTGTGTGCCAAATTTCAAGGTGATCGGAGTACGCGTTTGCTTGTTATAGCAATTTTTGCAAGTGTGCGAAAAGACGAAGAAGAAGAAAAAAAAAACGAAGAAAAAAAAAACGAAACTTTGGCAGCTCGTATCTCGGAAATGGCTGGAGCGATGTCCTTCAAATTTGGAATGTAGACTCCCTTGGCTGGCGGGCAACTGTGTAGCAAATTTGGTTCCAATCAGATAAGTGATCACCGAGATACAAAGGTGTGAAAATGACGTTTTCGTTCTTCCTGTCAATATACTCACGGGTGTGGCGCGCCGGCTTCTTGGGCCGCACGACACACTACCGTGTGTCTTGATTATACATTATCATGGTAATGGTTCATATTAAAGATCGTCTATGTTATTCCAAAATCCTAATAAAACACTCACCTAAACACCACCTTAGACATCTCAAAAGAAGCCTTAGAAGTTATTTAGTAAGAAGGTTAGGTCCACTAGCAAATATGAAGTCAAAAGGACCTGATAAAAGTAGTTTTAAAGAACTGAAATCTGCCATTTTAAGCCTCTTTTTTTACCTTCTTCGTATTATTCCACAGAGCTAGAGCAAAATGTGAGTACTTTTTGGGAATAAAAACTACACAATTTTCCTTCTTATGTCTTTCTTCATGTCCATGACCTATTTTTAAATTTGGTACCATATGGGGTACTTTGAGATAATAAGTTACTCTCTAGAGTTCCTTGAATACATATACATGAAATTGACAAGGAGAAAACATTCTGACCACCTGGCAGACTCCCGTAAGCGTTCAAGTGTTAATCGGATGGCTGTAGGTTTGAGGCTGCCTATGGAATTTTTCTCCTTTCTCCACCTTTTCAAACACACTTTCTGTAACAACTTTAAACAGGCTATAGGACCAAGTGTCCTACAGACCTTCAGCACTTGTGCTGTAAAGCCTTAACAAATAAAGGAAATAAATAAATAAATGTATCTTACAATGATAACAACCATTCTCAAGCAAATTTGCTTCTTGTAGGTTCACTTTGCTATTGATCTTCTGACATAGTCTCTGCAAGGGTAACCAACTTGTTAATCTATTCATATTAACATGTTCAATTGGAAACCTTATATCATTACCTATATTTTAACGAAGTTCATACCAGAGCAACAATGTTGTTGTGCACTTTAGATAGCTGCACAAGTGTACAGAGGCCATACTACTACTGATCACATGCAGCGTGCTATATATGACCTGCTGGGCGAAAATCAACCGTATTTACAAAATTCTATTTTGCCATAAAATTGTATTGAAATACACTGGGTAAAAATATGTGTGCTATGTACATGAAAAATTTATTAGTGCTTTAATTGCATCTAAAATTAAAAAACCTATTTACCACTGGATTTTCCTGTTTATGGAGTTTAATATCTTTGTTTCGTGTTCACACAGCAAAGGATACGTGAGTTATGGGCATTTATTTATGATGCAGTAAAAATTTCTTAGTTGGAGTGGCCGTCTTTTTTGTCAACATGGAGGAGTTCATGCAGGGAAAGCACTATACCTTGATTCTTTATGGTACACAGATCAAGCCAATTCCCATCTTCGTAGCTTGTTTCAACGTGAATTATGATCGATTATCTAAGCACCTCTGATTTTTTTTTGAATAATGGAGAATGATCATGTGAAAATGACAACAAATGCTATAAATTGGAATTTACAAAACAAAATATGTGACCCAGTCTAACAAAACCGGGCTTATCGCCTATTTAAAAGTATCGAGAAATGCCAGTTTTAAGTATTTAGTGTGTTGTAGCTCGCCAATGGTTGAAGCTATGTGTACCAAATTTTCACACGTTTTACACCAATTCCTTACCTTCCAGAGCATCCACTGTGCAAGTAGCCAACAACTAAGTTTCCCGCCATTTTAGATAGTTTTTAAACCGAGGTTGACTGTACCAGGCGAGCTGCAAATTGGGTGGGAGGTGGGGGCCCTGAAAGGCGGGCAAGATGGTGTTCAAAAATTGAATAGGAAGGCCAAGGGATGAATTAGGCCAAGTTTTGAGCCAATGAGGTCTCAAAACTGGCTAAAATGAAAGGAAACTCACAGCAGAGGTACTTATTCAACACCACAGAGCTGTACAGCCACACACAGTCATCCCCAGGCTGACCAGAGCTCCATTAAGGCCCCACATCACACGTACGGATAGCCACTGGGCTTGGAAAAAGCAGCCAGAAAAACCAGACCATTCAAGTCTAGCTGATTTTAAATGTGGAATTAGATAGTTTATTCATGTAACTGTGTGTCGTGGGTGAAAAATCGAATCTGCTGACATGGGCGATAAGACCGGTTATCTCAGACTGGGTCACATATAGCTAACTACAACCAACTATGGAGAAAAAGAAAGAACAACTACGGGGAAAGGGGAAAGTCATCATCACCACCTTGCAGAGCCCAATATCTTACAAGCATTATTCATCCATAAACACACAGAAAGTTGTTGAAATTAATTTTCTTCTGGCCTCTTTAGGTTAATACCACTTCCGGTGGTGGTACGATCAGCAATACAACGAAGAACTGACAAAGCAAAAGGTGTCCATATCCCAAAACTTTCTACAACTAGAGGAATGAAATCTCCTCCTGCTTGTAATAGCATCTGTAATTTATTTCCCATATTGTAGCTGTACAAATTCAGTTTAATTTATCACTGTTCCAACTGTCAAGCGCTATAACTCCAAGACCGTTCATCATAAAAGGCTGAAACTTTGGCTGTCTACTCTTTTGTTATTATAGATCACAGAGGTACAATAAAATGGAATTCGAGGAATGTGCGAAAATGGCTGGGTTTTGCTCAGCCGATCACATATTATGTTGCCTCTATAGTTAGATATATCAAAGTTGTATAGTACAAAGTACATTCAATTGTAAGGAAACAATACAACTACTATACACGACTATACTAACTTGATATACATGTTTAGTACTGTGTAATATCAACACCTCTTATTATCATATTAGCTATCCATAAATGGATTTATAAAAAGTAAACAGACTAGAGTAAAAATAATTTTAAAAATTAAACTTGGGAATAAAGATTACTGAAAAGAAGAGTCAAACAAGCCAGCATGTTAAACACACAGAGATCTCCATTTGGACTCAAATAAACATTTAATACAGTGCTTGGCGGTATTGGCATATGTAATAGGACAGACGACTGTGGTATTTGGGATTAATAGGCAAGCATTGCAAACAGCAGCAGGAAGGAGTAAAATAGTGCGAGGTGAAGGCGAACACTATTTCCTTCCTGATTACAATGCGAGAACTATTAATCCCTAATACCACAGCCATCCATGCTATTGCAAATTAAAACAACCAAAAATTAACCACTGCAAAAGTTCAATCACACATAGCAACCATTGCCTAGCAACTGTTGCTGAGGCCTCAAAATGATGTTTACCTTAGCAATGGTTACTTAGAAATCATTGCTAAGCAACCATATGTCATTGGGCATCTATCACTATGGTAACACTAGTTGTCAAGTCGGACATTTACTTCTAATAGGAACACACCACACTACCTTAGCCAATTAAATTAGTATTACAGATTTTTATCAAGGGGCCTTGTCAAACAAGTGTAATACTAATTCTATTGGCTAATCGCTTAACATATTTCAAAATAATTATGTCAAATTGCTATTGAGAGTATTATAGTGTAACACATTCACTTGTTGAATTAGGATCAAGACACACGGTAGTGTGTCGTGCGGCCCAAGAAGCCGGCGCGTAACACCCGTGAGTATATTGACAGGAAGAAAGAAAACGCAATTTTCGCACCTCCGTAGCTCTGTGCTGCCTTGATGAAACAAGACGGTTTTTGCTGTGGACACTCCCTCCACCTTCAGCACTCCACATTACAAATTTGAGCGAAATTGCTTCAAGTGTTCCCGAGATATGCGACTTCAAAAATTGGCTTAGTTTCTTCGTTTTTTTTCTTCTTATTTTTCTTCCTCTTTTCGCACACTTACAAAAACTGCTATAAAACGCGAACGCCATATCCGTTTGCCTTGAACTTTGGCACACAGAAGGGAGATATAAAGGTGCATCTCTGCACCAACTTTGGCTGGAATACGATAAACAGGCAAAGAGTTATGAGCGATTATTCACGACAAATAACACCAATATGTTGTCACGCCTACAGGGTAAACCGCGTATGGGAAGAAGCTGAAAATCGGTGGGTGAATAGGTTAACTATTGAACCTCAAACCTTTTGTGGTTTGAAAGAAATCGAGCTAAAAACCAGGAAGATACAACGAAAAAACCAACAGTGTGTAACAATTACGCAATCGAGATTAGCTAATAAAAGAAACGACTGCTTGCCACGCCTACCAGGTAAACCGCTTGGGGTAATGCTTTGAAAATCGCTGTACAGATGGAGTTATCATCTTAGAAAGGCTCTTCAATGGTGTAGAAGAATCAGACTTAAAGCCACGGAGTTATAACACGAAATCCAACTTGGTGTAGCAAGTGCGAGATCGAGATACTCTAATAGAGCAGTCATCCTAATAGAGCAGTCATCCTAATAGAGCAGTCATCCTAATAGAGCAGTCACCCGAAGAGAATTCAAGAGATCAGCTAGAAACAAGTAACCTGTATAGAGATCAGATACAAACAAATCACCCTGTAGAGAGATCAGCTAGAAGAAGTTAACTTGTAGAGAGTTCAGCTACAAAGAAACCATCATGTAGAGAGTTCAGCTGCAAACGAATCACCTGTAGAGAGTTCAGCTACAAAGAAATCTCCCTGTAGAGAGATCAGCTAGAAGAAGTTTCCTTGTAGAGAGTTCAGTTACAAAGAAACCACCATGTAGAGAATTCGTTTACAAACTAGTGACCCTGTAGAGACATCAGCTAGAAGAAGTTACCTTGTAAAGAGTTCAGCCACAAAGAAACCATTCTGTAAAGAGCTCAGCTGCAAAAAAAATCACCTGTACAGAATTCCACTACAAACAAGTCACCCTATAGAAAGATCAGCTAGAAGACGTTACCTCGTAGAGAGTTCAGTTACAAAGAAACCACCATGTAGAGAATTCATTTACAAACTAGTGACCCTGTAGAGACATCAACTAGAAGAAGTTACCTTGTAAAGATTCAGCTACATAGAAACCATTCTGTAAAGAGCTCAGCTGCAAACAAATCACCCTGTAGAGAGATCAGCTAGAAGAAGTTACCTTGTTGATAGTTCAGCTACAAACAAATCACCCTGTAGAGAGATCAGCTAGAAGAAGTTACCTTGTAGAGAGTTCAGCTACAAAGAAACCATCATGTGGAGAGTTCAGCTGCAAACAAATCACCTGTAGAGAGTTCAGCTACAAACAAATCTCCGTGTAGAGAGATCAGCTAGAAGAAGTTACCTTGTAGAGAGTTCAGTTACAAAGAAACCACCATGTAGAAAGTTCAGCTACAAACTAGTGACCTTGTGGAGACATCAGCTAGAAGAAACTACCTTGTAGAGAGCTCAGCTACAAAGAAACCATTCTGTAAAGAGCTCAGCTGCAAACAAATCACTTGTACAGAATTCAGCTACAAACAAATCACCCTGTAGAAAGATCAGCTAGAAGAAGTTACCTTGCAGAGAGTTCAGTTACAAAGAAACCACCATGTAGAAAGTTCAGCTACAAACTAGTGACCTTGTGGAGACATCAGCTAGAAGAAACTACCTTGTAGAGAGCTCAGCTACAAAGAAACCATTCTGTAAAGAGCTCAGCTGCAAACAAATCACCTGTACAGAATTCAGCTACAAACAAATCACCCTGTAGAAAGATCAGCTAGAAGAAGTCACCTTGTAGAGAGTTCAGCTACAAAGAAGCCACCATGTAGGGAGTTCAGCTAGAAGAAGTTACCTTGTAGAGAGTTCAGCTACAAAGAAACCATCATGAAGAGAGTTCAGCTGCAATCAAATCTCCCTGTAGAGAGTTTAGTTAGAAGAAGTTACCTTGTAGAGAGTTCAGCTACAAAGAAACCATTCTGTAAAGAGCTCAGCTGCAAACAAATCACCTGTACAGAATTCAGCTACAAACAATTAACCCTGTAGAAAGATCAGCTAGAAGAAGTCACCTTGCAGAGAGTTCAGTTACAAAGAAACCACCATGTAGGGAGTTCAGCTAGAAGAAGTTACCTTGTAGAGAGTTCAGCTACAAAGAAACCAATCTGTAAAGAGCTCAGCTGCAAACAAATCACCTGTACAGAATTCAGCTACAAACAAATCACCCTGTAGAGAGGTCAGCTAGAAGAAATTACCTTGTAGATAGTTCAGCTACAAAGAAACCACCATGTAGAGAGTTCAGCTGCAAAGAAATCACCCTGTACAAAATTCAGCCACAAACAAATTGCCCTGTAGAAAGATCAGTTAGAAGAAGTTACCTTTTAGAGAATTCAGCTACAAAGAATCCATTCTGTAAAGAGCTCAGCTGCAAACAAATCACCTGTACAGAATTCAGCTACAAACAAACCACCCTGTAGAGAGATCAGCTAGAAGAAGTTACCTTGTAGATCGTTCAGCTACAAACAAATCACCCTGTAGAGAGATCAGCTAGAAGAAGTTACCTGGTAGAGAGTTCAGCTACAAAGAACCATCATGTAGAGAGTTCAGCTACAAACAAATCTCCCTGTAGAGAGATCAGCTAGAAGAAGTTACCTTGTAGAGAGTTCAGCTTCAAACAAATCACCCTGTAGAAAAATTAGCTAGAAGAGGTCACCTTGTAGAGAGTTCAGTTACAAAGAAACCACCATGTAGAGAGTTCAGCTACAAACTAGTGACCTTGTAGAGACATCAGCTAGAAGAAGTTACCTTGTAGAGAGTTCAGCTACAAAGTAACCATTCTATAAAGAGCTCAGCTGCAAATAAATCACCTGTACAGAATTCAGCTACAAACAAATCACCCTGTAGAAAGATCAACTAGAAAAAGTTACCTTGTAGAGAGTTCAGTTACAAAGAAACCACCATGTAGAGAATTCAGCTACAAACTAGTGACCCTGTAAAGACATCAGCTAGAAGAAGTTACCTTGTAGAGAGTTCAGCTACAAAGAAACCATTCTGTAAAGAGCTCAGCTGCAAACAAATCACCTATACAGAATTCAGATACAAACAAATTACCATGTAGAGAGATCAGCTAGAAGAAGTTATCTTGTAGATAGTTCAGCTACAAACAAATCACCCTGTAGAGAGATCAGCTAGAAGAAGTTAACTTGTAGAGAGTTCAGCTACAAACAAATCACCCTGTAGAGAGATCAGCTAGAAGAATTTATCTTGTAGATAGTTCAGCTACAAACAAATCACCCTGTAGAGAGATCAGCTAGAAGAAGTTAACTTGTAGAGAGTTCAGCTACAAAGAAACCATCATTTAGAGAGTTCAGCTTCAAACAAATCACCTGTAGAGAGTTCAGCTACAAACAAATCTCCCTGTAGAGAGATCAGCTAGAAGAAGTTACCTTGTAGAGAGTTCAGCTACAAACAAATCACCCTGTAGAAAGATCAGCTAGAAGAAGTCACCTTGTAGAAAGTTCAGTTACAAAGAAACCACCATGTAGAGAGTTCAGCTACAAACTAGTGACCTTGAAGAGACATCAGCTAGAAGAAGTTACCTTGTAGAGAGTTCAGCTACAAAGAAACCATTCTGTAAAGAGCTCAGCTGCAAACAAATCACCTGTACAGAATTCAGCTACAAACAAATCACCCTGTAGAGAGGTCAGCTAGAAGAAATTACCTTGTAGATAGTGCAGCTACAAAGAAACCACCATGTAGAGAGTTCAGCTGCAAAGAAATCACCCTGTACAAAATTCAGCCACAAACAAATTGCCCTGTAGAAAGATCAGTTAGAAGAAGTTACCTTTTAGAGAATTCAGCTACAAAGAAACCATTCTGTAAAGAGCTCAGCTGCAAACAAATCACCTGTACAGAATTCAGCTACAAACAAACCACCCTGTAGAGAGATCAGCTAGAAGAAGTTACCTTGTAGATCGTTCAGCTACAAAAAAATCACCCTGTAGAGAGATCAGCTAGAAGAAGTTACCTTGTAGAGAGTTCATCCACAAAGAAACCACCATGTAGAGCGTTCAGCTGCACCCTGTATAATATTCTGCCACAAACAAATTGCCCTGTAGAAAGATCAGTTAGAAGAATTTACCTTGTAGAGAGTTCAGCTACAAAGAAACCATTCTGTAAAGAGCTCAGCTGCAAACAAGTCGCCTGTACAGAATTCAGCTACAAACAAATCACCCAGTAGAGAGATCAGCTAGAAGAAGTTACCTTGTAGATTGTTCAGCTACAAATAATTCACCCTGTAGAGAGAGCATCTAGAAGAAGTCACCTTGTAGAGTGTTCAGTTACAAAGAAACCACCATGGAGATTTCTGTAATCAATATATGTATTATATATATAATTTGTACATTTACTGATAAAATATTTAAAGTACATTTACTTCATCTTTTCTTCTTCCTGTGGTAAAAAAAAGATAGGTTAAAAAAGTCCCAAAGCTGGCCATAGGCCAGCTTTGGGGTATACAAATACAAAAAGAAATGAAATCTAATCCAAAACAGCCGAGCTGTAATAAAAGTGTGCGGCCCTCAAAAAGGCTATGGTGAAAAAAGATGTGAAATCCAAGGTGGTGGCCAAGAAATGGCTGTGATGGTAGGTTAATGGCAAAAATTTTAATAATGACAATTCAGGTGAATTTTGTGCCAAGACCAAGCGGCACAAAAATTCACCTGAATTGTCGTTATTAAAATTTTTACCATTAACCTACCATCACAGCCATTTCTTGGCCGCCACCTTGGATTTCACATCTTTTTTCACCATAGCCTTTTTGAGGGCCGCACACTTTTTTTTTACAGCTCAGCTGTTTTGGATTAGATTATCTAAGCGCCTGTAATTTATTTCCCATATTGTTGCAGTACAAATCGAGTTTATCACTGTTCCAACTGTGAAGCACTATAACTCCAAGAGCATTCATCACAAAAGGCTGAAACTTTGGCTGTCCACTCTTTTGTTACTATAGATTATAGAGATGCAATAAAATGGAATCCGATGAATGTGCAAAAATGGCCAGGATTTTGTTCTGTGGATCACAGATATCTATTTTACTCAGCATATAAATTTGTTAATTTCTATAAGTGCAAAGCTACCATTTAACCGTAAAGTGACTGTTCTATAAGAGTATCTCGATCTGCACTTGCTCTAACTATATATAGCAGAAGCTAGCAATATATTATTACTTATGTGATGGCTCAATTAGGGTATCTTGTTCACCACTTGCTCTTCCCGTAACAAATTAGCTAGATATTTTATCACATGTCACTGTTCTATTAAAGCCTCTCTATCTTTTGTGCAATACTTTGTCCACTTCACAAAATTGCACCTACTATGCCATCATTTTGCTATTTGTGACTGAAATTGACAAAACAAGGCTTCGACGCACAAAGCTTTGTTAGGAGATATGGCGATTTTAAGGAATCATTGTGTAATAACTTCCCAGTGCCTACAGCTGTGCAAACAAAATTTGCACCAATTATTCATCTGTTTACTAGCTATCACTGAGTGGGTGTATACATTTCTGATACCCAAAATTTGCCCTGTTTTGGGCAGCTTTTTTCGAGTGGGTAATAATATCACAGCTGGTAGTACAAGGGTGGGAGGGTGGGGGTGGACGGTGGTCTTAATATAGGGGTATAAGATGAAGTAAGAAGACGGTTGGAATCCAGAGGCCAAGTTTGGGCTCTCCATGGCCCTCCATGGCCCTCAAATTACTCCAAATTGACTGTGAGCACTATTGGCGTGTGAAGTCCCAGCTCACTACACACCATTATCACAAAGCCATGGCCATTGAATGGTGCCAATCTCCCACTCGTGGCTTTGACAGGGTCGGAAGAAAGCTGCTACAGAAACCAGACTTGCCAGTGCTGAAGGAAGTACAGTGTGAAATATGATAGTGTATTAGACCAGCAATCCATTTCTGGTAAAATCGTAAGTTTGATTTTGTGTGTGTGGAAGCCTTGTTATATGAAATCCGGTCACATTTGCTTTTATCTACCCATTATTCCCAAAATTTGCTGGCAAAATGACATGTCTCTATACACGGTATTAATAACAGGAAATTATCACAGTATATCGGTATATAGTTAGCTTGTTACAGTGACTATTGCACCATTTCTTGGGCCTATTATGAAGTGGTATGCAACCCAAAAACCAAAGAATGTAGTTCAGTGCAAGTAGGCAGGTGCTTGTAATGTGGCAACCTCAATGTTTTTTTAGGGTGTGGCTTGTTAAACCATTAACAAATTGAGTAATTAAACACCAAAGGCTGGGTTAAAAATAATCCTACACCGGTATTTCAATATACAGGTTATCAAAGACTGTCACCATATGATAACTGGTTATGTTAATTTATCACAATAAATGGTAGTACTGATATATCACTATTCACTATTTAATGAGAAGCATTCTTGGTACTTATCTGCCCCTGATTTATATAAAACTTTTTCCTTAGTCTCTAGCTACCATATCCATTGAGTCAAAATCAAGAGCGGTGGAGCAGGCAAAAGAGTGAGGGGGCCAGGCCAGCTGTAAGTTGAAGACCAAAAAAAAAAAGGGTCACAGCCTGCTGACAATAGCTGCTCTCCACCAGTTACATCTCCTTATTTATAACTACACATACGTAGCTAAGAAATTTTCTACACTGCTTCTCTGAATACTGTGACTGCTCTATTAGAGTATCCAGATCCTGACTGTTCTATTAGAGTATCTCGATCTTTTCTTGCAAACAGTGTCCCAAAAAGTGGGGAAGGGGGGGCATGGCCCTCCTGGCCCCCCGTCTCCACCGCCTATGGTCCAAATAGAGATCTCTGTGTGTTTAACATGCTGACTTGTTTGACTCTTGTTTCTTTACTTTTTCAGCAATCTCTATTCCCATGTTTTATTTTTTTTAATTTATTTTTATATACAAGTTACTGTACACTTGTGCATTATAGGGTAATGCTCGTAAAGCTAATGCTATGAAGTTGTACACATATATATGTAACACAGTTCAAAACTACTAATCAGATATACACAAAAAGTTGGGTCACCTAGGATTGTGATAACCACAAACCAAACCTAAAATAAACTGTGATGATTGGAGCCCAAAGAAGTAGGCGTGGCCCACGAAATAATATCACCCAAAAACAGCCTCAATTTCCCCTAACGATGATGAGGCAGTATTGGTTAGGTAAAACTAAGCTTTCAGATTGACCCAAAATGCTTTCAACAAGTTGCTACGGAATTTTTAAAATATTTTATTTACAGAATTTTCTACTGACTGACTGAGTAAGTAAGTAGCTGACTGACTAGTGCCTTCAGACCGAGGGGTCCTTCACTTCCAGAAATGTCGTCGATGACCATAGAAATTTGGCAATTTTTATTAGAAATGTAGAAATTTTTGTTGGGAATTCAGAAATATTAACTGAAATTTTAAATACATAAATCCATACGATTAAAATTTTTATAATGTTTGGCATTGAATTTTGATTATTTGTAAGTTATATTACATGGATTTATATGTGTATATACACGAGGCCAGATGCAAGGAAGAGGGGTCACTATCAAGACGTATAGCGCCATCTAGATTATACGCACTAACATTTGTCCGTAATCTGCTTCGTAAATTTGTTGTATACTTTCGAGCTGATTCGATTCCCACAGTGCAAAGGCCACAGTACAAGTCGTTTTGGTGTGTCCGTGGATTACTGGTGAGTGTTTCATTCAAATTCCTACCTCACCCCAACCATGATAGAGTCACGACGACTTACCAGACCTCTAGTGAACCGTTCGGCTCGGCTTGAACCCATACTGAAACCATAATACAGTAGCCTAAGGCACGGAATATACTACAACTCAAGCTACAACTTCGTAGCACTCAAGAATTTCCAAGTCAGAAATTTGGAAATTTGGTAGAAATTTATCCAGAAATTAGAAATTTGGTTGGCAAATTTCCATATTTCGAAATTTCGTAGATGGATTTTGTATGTGAAGGACCCCCCGCTTCAGACAAGCGTAACTCGATAATGGCTAAGGCTACGGGCTTGATTTTTTCACAGTTTGACATCGCTTCGGCCTGACAGGTGCCTTTTGGCATACCGCAGTACATACAATGCATTCTTCATGGACTTACCAGTTTCTTTCTTTGTCTCCCATTCATCTTTGCTGACAGCGAAAGTGTCGATTTGGCAATAGCACGTGATGGCTTCCCTTCGTAATGGAAATTGTCAATATTTTTCATTGTGGCTATTTTGATAGCAGAGGTGCTTTTCAAACAGTTCTTGATTGTACTGCTGTGTAACGGGTTGAACATAGCAGCGTAATGGATACTTCACGATAATTGATATCTAATCCAAAACAGCAAAGCTGTGAAAAAATAGTGCGGCCCTCAAAAAGGCTATGGTGAAAAAAGATGTGAAATCCAAGGTGGCGGCCAAGAAATGGCTGTGATGGTAGGTTAATGGTAAAACGTTTAATAATGACAATTCAGGTGAATTTTTTTGCCGCTTGGCCTTGGCACAAAATTTACCTGAATTGTCGTTATTAAATTTTTACCACTAACCTACCATCACAGCCATTTCTTGGCCGCCACCTTGGATTTCACATCTTTTTTCCCCATAGCCTTTTTGAGGGCTGCACTCTTTTTTTACAGCTTGGCTGTTTAGGATTAGATTTCACTTCTTTTTGTATTTGTATACCATAAGCTGGCTTTGGAACTTTTTAAACCTATCTTTTTTCTTTACCACAGGAAGAAGAAAAGATGAAGCAGATGTTAAATACTTTAAATATTTCTGTTTTATCAGTAAATGTACAAATTATATAATACATATATTTATTACAGAACTCTCCATCGTGGTTTCTTTGTAACTGAACACTCTACAAGGTGACTTCTTCTTGCTGCTCTCTCTACAGGGTGAATTGTTTGTAGCTGAATAATCTACAAGGTAACTTTTTCTAGCTGATCTCTCTATAGGGTGATTTGTTTGTAGCTGAACTATCTACAAGGCAACTTCTTCTAGATGATCTCTCTACAGGGTGATTTGTTTGTAGTTGAACTATCTACAAGGCAACTTCTTCTAGCTGATCTCTCTACAGGGTGATTTGTTTGTAGCTGAACGATCTACAAGGTAACTTCTTTTAGCTGGTCTCTCTACAGGATGATTTGTTTGTAGTTGAACTATCTACAAGGCAACTTCTTCTAGCTGATCTCTCTACAGGGTGATTTGTTTGTAGCTGAATTCTGTACAGGTGATTTGTTTGCAGCTGAGCTCTTTACAGAATGGTTTCTTTGTAGCTGAACTCTCTACAAGGTAACTTCTTCTAGCTGATCTTTCTACAGGGCAATTTGTTTGTGGCTGGATTTTCTACAGGGTGATTTGTTTGCAGCTGAACTCTTTACATGGTGGTTTCTTTGTAGCTGAACTCTCTATAAGGTGACTTCTTCTAGCTGATCTTTCTACAGAGTGATGTGTTTGTAACTGAACTCTCTACAAGGAAACTTCTTCTAACTGAGCTCTGTACAGGGTGAATTGTTTGTAGCTGAATTATCTACAAGGTAATTTCTTCTAGCTAATCTCTCTACAGGATGATTTGTTTGTAGCTGAATTCTGTACAGGTGATTTGTTTGCAGTTGAGCTCTTTACAGAATGGTTTCTTTGTACTTCTTCTAACTGATCTTTCTACAGGGCGATTTGTTTGTAGCTGAACTCTCTACATGGTGGTTTCTTTGTAGCTGAACTCTCTACAAGGTGACTTCTTCTAGCTGATATTTCTACAGAGTGATTTGTTTGTAGCTGAACTATCTACAAGGTAACTTCTTCTAACTGATGTCTCTACAGGGTCACTAGTTTGTAGCTGAATTCTCTACATGGTGGTTTCTTTGTAACTGAACTCTCTACAAGGTAACTTCTTCTAGCTGATCTACAGGGTGATTTGTTTGTAGCTGAACTCTCTACAAGAAAACTTCTCCTAACTGATCTCTGAACAGAGTGAATTGTTTGTAGCTGAACTCTCTACATGGTGGTTTCTTAGTAGCTGAACTCTACAAGGTGATTTCTTCTAGCTGAACTATCTCTTTCCGTAGTTGAACTCCCTACAAGGTAACTTCTTCTAGCTGATCTCTCTACAGGGTGACATGTTTGAAGCTGATCTCTATACAGGTTACTTGTTTCTAGCTGATCTCTTGAATTCTCTTCAGGGTGACTGCTCTACTAGAGTATCTCGATCTCGCACTTGCTACACCAAGTTGGATTTCGTGTTATAACTCCGTGGCTTTAAGTCTGATTCTTCTACACCATTGATGAGCCTTTCTAAGATGATTACTCCATCTGTACAACGATTTTCAAAGCATTACCCCCAAGCGGTTTATCTGGTAGGCGTGGCAAGTTTATTATTATTATTACTATTATTGTCAATTTTGTCAAAATGACAGGGTCGTACAGAAGGACAAGCCTGCAAACGTACTCCCACAATTAAACATACATACAGTAACATTAAATGCACACTAATACAATAACTAAGACGAGACAGATAGCTAATAACAGAGCAATACACAACAGGACAAGAAATAGAAAGTTATTTGAATAGAAATCGGCGAAGGGCAGCACGTAATGGATTTGACTTCTTAATCTGTAGGATGGAATGCGGTATGGTGTTCCAAAGAAAAGGGCTGTTTACAAAAAAAGAGAAGCGATATGAATTAATAGTAGATACAACTGGCCAGATCGATAGAGGATGAGATCTAGTTGAGGTTTCAGGTAACTGAAAATGATTGTGAAAAGGAAAAGAGCTTCTGTGGTGCAGACTATCATGTACATGGCAAATGGAGAAATACTTGTGGCGCTGCTTGATGGTAGGCTAGTGTAACTCTTGCATACAGTCATCAGAAGATTTACTCCAGCAATATGATAATGGATTCCACCTACTATTGGAAGCCCAATGGGTAGCCTTATGTTGTATGGATTCCAAATGGTATTGGAGTAAAGATGCCACTCTGGACAGGCATATTCCAGGACAGGCCGGACAATACACTTATAAGCAATGGACTTAATAGATATTGAATAGTTGTAGAAACGATGACGGAGGAAGTTTAATGATCTAGAAGCCTTAGCTGAAACATATTTACAATGTTCATTCCAATTGAGTTTGGAGTCAACAAGTAGTCGTTTTTTATTAGCTAATCTTGATTGCATAATTGTTACACACTGTTGGTTTTTTTGTTGTATCTTCCTGGTTTTTAGCTCGATTTCTTTCAAATCACAAAAGGTTTGAGGTACAATAGCTAACCTATTCACCCACCGATTTTCAGCTTCTTCCTGTAAGCGGTTTACACTGTAGGCGTGACAACATATCGGTGTTATTTTTCGTGAATAATCACTCATAACTCTTTGCCTGTTTATCGTATTCCAGTCACAGTTGGTACTGAGATGCGCCTTTATATCCCCCTTCTGTGTGCCAAATGTCAAGGCAATTGGATATGGTGTTCGCATTTTATAGCAGTTTTTGTAAGTGTGTGAAAAGAGGAAGGAAAATAAGAAGAAAAAAAAACGAAGAAACTAAGCCAATTTTTGAAGTCGCATATCTCAGGAACACTTGAAGTGATTTCGCTCAAATTTGGAATGTGGTGTGCTGAAGTTGGAGGACGTGTCCACAGCAAAAAATCATCTTGTTTCATCAAGGCAGCACAGAGCTACGGAGGTGCGAATATTGTGTTTTCATTCTTCCTGTCAATATACTCACGGGTGTTGCACGCCGGCTTCTTGAGCCACACAACACACTACCGTGTGTCTTGATAACTGGGGCGTGCGGCACCATTTCTTTCGGTATGCGTGGATTGCAGTGGTGCTTTTCAAACAGGTTGAACATAGCTGACAACCAAGCATAACTTCACTTTTCAGACAACAATAGGGGCGCGCGGCGCCATTTCAGATGCAGTATGCATGGATTCACCAGTCATAATAATTATTTACAAAAAAAGTTAACAAACAAGTACACAGAAAATTTTGGAATTTTCAACTAGAGTAGGGACCATAACACATCGACAAAAAGTACTGAAACAAGCTGGATTAGTGCACGATATTAAATCACAGTAAAACAACAATAAGTGTTATATCCCTACTGTGCATTTCATCGTGTACTAATCCAGCTCATTTCAGTACTTTTTATCGATGTATTATGGTCTCTACTCTAGTTGAAAATTTCAAAATTTCTGTGTACTTGTTTCACAATGGACATTCCATACTTCTACTAGATAACTTTGTAAGTCACAATGCATAGTTTTTTATATATAGCCAGGCTACTCTTTCTCTGTTACAGTGTCTCATACGATACCTAAACCATAGATAAATACCGGTCTGGGTGTGGATGCATAGTATAGGTCACTCATTCTTCACATTTCCAGCAACTGGTGGTATATACATATTAATCAAGGGCTGCAATACTGTATGTACCACATGCCATGTTTCTTGAGTTGCTTGTGTAACTTGCAGTGATAACAGCTATTTCCTTGGAATATTTGTCTCATTTTGCCGCATGAGTGGCCTAATGCAGTTAATTGCAGACCCTTTTCAGAGGCACTTATAATTCCTACTTGATATATACATCATGTGGGAATACACATACAAACACGCACTACACACACACACACACACACACACACACACACACACACACACACACACTACATGCACACGCACGCATATAGTATAACATTATACACAATACACACGCACTACACTTACAAAGAGAGGACCACTAGTCCTGGTATTCCTATTGTACTAGCTTTACTATGATGACTTCCACTCCCTCCTCCTCCACTGTGTCCACCACTTGGTCCATTCTCAGTACAGTCCCCAGGGCAGGCGCACACACTGGTTAAATTGAATGACTACAGTAAAATAAAACAACTTGTTATAAAAGCAGATCACGATGTAAACAGTTACCAATGACGATGCCATGCATTCTATCAGTAAGTACAGTACACTATGTTACAGTATATATACATATAGTTATATACTGGTGTACGGGTGACATTGTTGTTATGACACAAGACTGAAGCACAGCCGAAGTTGAGTGTAAATAGGTAGTAGTGATATCATCAAAGATTGCGGGATATTTTTTATCCCAGTGCAGATGAATTTATGGATATTAGACCAGGTTCCTGTTTGCTTCCTGTTAGTGTGCACAAGATTTGTCTGGATAGTACATAGATTTAATCAACCTTTTAGTTCCTCCAAAGATACTAGATGCACAGCAATGGACAGTTTTATGAAGCAGCACTGAGTGTACAAGTATGATTAATCTTATTTGGAGTTAGTGTCAACTTAGTTGAGTGGTATTATGTGACATGCAAAGACTAAAACTACTGGTGAGCAATGAGGATTATTCTGAGAGAGTAAGAGTGAAGTCAGTCTACATCACACACTGCTGGGACTGATAACTAGACTGAGCATCAACACTGACTGTTTCATTTAATTACTTAACTACTGCAGTAGTATAATGTCACTGTGTAAAGGCATAACTGTATGATTTAGCAGGAGTATACGTAAGTGTGATAGTAGTGTGATTTTTTAGAATAACATTTTCATATTTGACTATTACTTTGTTTCATTTGCAACGATACCGTTTGTGGTTGTTATGAGTGGCTCCACTACTGTGTGATAAGTTTGTCATCGTTAGGTGATATCACTAAGTAGTGGAGCCATTCTGTCTATCAGCTGTGTAGTTGTTATAATGCAGCACTTCACTTTCACACTCCCATGTACTGGGAAATAAGCAGTTGTAATTCAAGTTTACATTTTTGACCATCTCCGTCAGTGTTACACAGTACACAAGCTTATGTTGTGCTAATTCTAAAACCAGACATCCATTAGATGCAATTACAGAGAACCAATCAACCATGTATAAAAATTAATTTATTAAAGTTGTAAAAACAGGCTTGTTTAATTTCTAGGTACCGTACGCAAAGAAATTTTGACGTCAAAAAAATTTGACAAATTTGACGAATCGGTTTAATTCGTCAAATTTAAATTCGTCAAATGTTTATAAGCGCCCTTAAAAGTACAGGTTTTGCCTACAATTTCTTGATTTTCGTCAACTTTTTATTCATCAAATCTGCTGAAGTCTGAATTCGTCAAATTTTTTTGACGTCAAAATTTCCTTGCGCACGGTATGTCCAATTAAAATTTCATGCATTTTTGTAGTGTATTAATTATGTACAGTAGTAATCCATTTGTGACCCAATTTTTGAAAACCATCCTTTTTAGCACATTGGTCAATTTTGTCTTTTTTAGCTTAAATGAGTCATTGAGAGGTTAACTAGTCAAAATTTCAGCTTGATACCTTGTAGGGTTCTAGAGATATGGTCAATTTACTGTCTAATACATTAAAAAGTAGCTTTTCATAGAAATGCATTGAATTCTGTGAGTGATGAAATTCGACAAAGTGTGACAAATCACTTTGTTTACAAATAATTTCATTCCTACTGTCTAGAAGTGTTATAAAGAGACTTCTGATAGTTAACTCAAGTGTTCCTGGTCCTTTTCTTCAATTAAATAACATGTATCATAGTCTAAATACTCAGTTTTAACCATTTCATCACCTGAACAAATCACCCCATTAGTAAGTTAATTGGTGTCCCACGCATTGTGAAATTACTACATGATCTGATAAAATCATCCATATCTCCTAGCAGAAAGAAGCTTTGGGTGTGAAATTTCACAGCAAGAAAGTTTAATAGTTGCTTTATCAAAATGTGCAAAAAATGGATTTTTTTAAAAAATTGTTGAAAATTTCAATTGAGTTTTCCTGCAAATTTAGCATGTGCCAAAAAGGAAAATTGGTTCATTCATTGCTAAACACTAAGGAAGCACAACAAACTAATTTTAACACAGTTTGCTGTATTTGTGTAGATTACACGTAAACAAACACACATACATAACCTATATTCACTCAGTGATTCAGAAATAACAAAATAAATACCGTATATTCCCTAAAAATTTGGCAGAAATAAATTAATTCAGTTTGTGTCTGGCCAAACAATTAGGAAAAAATGTACCAACCCGGTGTTATTGTCAAATTTTTAGGGATTTATCCCTAATACAGTCTGCACGCTTCATGGCTATGTTATTTGCGATCCGTTTACTGCTTACTTTCTGGATTTCTTTCTACCGAGACCAACAGGAATACCTTGCGGCGGAACTGATGATACTGGCCGCAGCACTCACTTGGCTGCTGCACTAACTTATATACCGTGATTGCCTACATTATCCAGGAGAGATGATCAATGTCATTACTACATCGCTTTTGTATACAGTCACTCGACAACTAATAAAAATAGAAACCACAACCAATACTATTAAACTAGCTATATCTTGTGATAATTAATTAATCTCGCTAGCTCCCAGTTGCTGCATGAAGTGTTCCATGACTTAACAGAGTGTTACATCTGAGGGTGTATCGTGTTTGTGGGCTCCAGGAGAGATGTTATTCTGTGAACAGAAACGAAGATCGTTTTGCAGTGGACACGTTCGCTGAACAATTTCACACTTGGTGCTTCATCCAACATTGAGGTAGCATATTATGTGAGGCCACTGGGAATCCTCAGTACTAAAGAAACCTTCATCAACTAGTACTCCAAGTGCCAAAAATCAGCACACTTTTAATAGAAATTTTCTTTCCCCTTGCCAAAATTTAGAGCACATTGTATTCAAAGCACGGGGGGGAGTGCCAAATATTTAGAGATGCCGAAATTTTAGAGAATCTACGGTATACATCGATTCAAGTCATCTTCACTGTTTACTGAAGCAACGTATATGCATAAAATCTTAGAGCACATGTTTTTTATCCATTAGTTTTCATTTCAAATGTAATGGTTGGGCTTCACTGAGCAGGTTACTGTACATTTGCTATGTTGGTAACCTACTATAGGAGACCAGCTCTGTTCATTTGGTTTTTTCAATGTCTGTAAAGCCTGTTAGGGATGGTCCTTCAGGAACTCATTACATCCATACTGTAGAGCCTAAATATTTCAAAGAGGAAATTTTTGCTGATTTCAAAGTTTTGGGAGTTATCAGCAAACATTGTATCTTTGAAATATTTAGGCCTCCATATAGTCTAATAAAATACTTTTTGGGAGTGGTTGCAAATCCGTGAAACATTTAAATTAGGTAACATTGATCAACCTTGAAAATTTGCCCCTAGAAATATTTAGGCTATATACACAGTAGTTTAAATACCAGCACAATTATGACACATCAGAACAAAGCGTACTGTTGCACATACAGCTTTCATTTCTCATGTACTGGAAGTATTTAGTGTTAATTATAAGTATTTTACTCACAGACATTTGGAAAACAATTTCAAGAAATTACCATGTGCCCACAACCAATCTTTAAACAATTTACACCTCTACATATCATTGGGGGTAACGAGTTACATTTACATGTTACATAATATTACTTATGTTGTAATGAAGTAAAATAACACATTACATGACAAAGTAACAAGTAATATATAACAGATATTAAATACGGAAATTGTAACGCGTTACTTCTTTTTAATGCGCATTGTGTCCAGTATGTGATTGGCTGCATTTATAGCACTGAAGACGACTTTCCAGACAAGAACAAAGAGAGATAGTGTAAGGGGAGTGCCCTTGAGACCAAGATGCTACAACAAAGTATGTTTTGGAGGCTTAACTACACCAGAGAAACACGTGTCTCACTCGTGTCACTTGTAGTTGTAGGTTGGGAGCATATAGTTAGAAGGTTGGGCTTAGTTTAATGCTTGTAACAAACAAATGTAATATGTAATAATATTACTAGTTACTTCCCTTAGAGTAAGTAATATGTAACCCGTTACTTGTTTTCTGGGAGTAATATGTAACTGTAATGCATTACATTGTATAGAAGTTACTAGCAATATGTAACTCAATGTAATGAGTTACAGTTATAGAGTAGCGACCCCACTTCTGATCATCGTGATGCAGCACCGATATACAGCAGTTTGTAAGGTCAGTAATTTTGCTCTTCATTTTAAATACCTACTGCAAAGTAGTAAAATACGTACATACATAACAATACATGCAAAGCCGGTACACAAGTATATACTAGAAGTAATGCATTAATACTTACATATTGATTCTTGGCAGTTTCACCAACAAATACAAATTCAGGCTTGTTTTGACTTTTCTTGCACACAAGATTGACAACCATATTCCTGAGGAAGTGATGACACAGATATATGCACTTCACACAATTTATACATACAAATGTCAAGCTCATGTGGCTAAAAATTTTTGAGGGACAATAACTAGGCCTGAGCCTATTATGTTTTTGAAATTACCTATTATGCTTTTGAGCAACTCTCTACAATTCCCCCTATTATGCTTGAATTATACCCAGTTGTGTCCCATTATGCTCCAAATATGCTCTCATATAAAACTCTGTCTTGACTGCTCTATTAGAGTATTTAGTACATCTGTGAACATTCTATTAGAATATTTCAACATTTGGTGACTGTTCTATTAGAGTATATTTATCTTTAACTACTCTTCAATTGCAAGTAGTTGTAAAACTGATGTTTGTACATAATATGCAGAGTTTCAGCTTTTTGATAATCAATGTACAAAAACCATGCCTATTATGCTGGAATTATGTTCAATGCTTTTGCCAACTTATTATGCCCAAAATCATGCTGGCATAATCAGCGCAGGCCTAACAATAATCCCCAGTAGAGAACCAAGGCTAGTGAATGTGGCAAAATGTACACTACCACTGGTGCATATATCTGAGAAAACTACATGTATTGGCCAATATGGCTTTTGTGATGATTCAGATGAATTCTTACTTGCACCTCTGGACAAAATACTTTAATAGAACATACTGTAAATACTCATTTGTGCAACATTGCTGGTTACTAAGGTAAAATGTGTCTTACTGAGTTGGATGGAGCACAAAAGGAGTACAAATAACATGTGAGTTGGCATGGTTTCAACAAAATAACATTAGCACATTTGCAGCCAAAGAGTGTTTTAAAGAAGTTTTTTTTTAGCAGGTGAATAGTGCAAGAGAGAAATCTGGCCTAGGCATAATTGGTGAAGTTGATATTGACCACAAATTTTCTCCATCTAAATATTTTGTTCATGAGAATATGTCACAAAGTGACTTGATAATCAGCCACTTGATTTTCTCTTTTGTAGACATGTCAATTTTGCAATGTTTAAAGTGTGTAAACAAACAACTGCTATATATTGATGAAACCTCTGTGCCACAATGGCTACTGTGTAATAAAGCTAAAGATAACAGATCTGTCAGATCCCACAGTTCTGAGGAGCAAGCATTGAAAATTCCGTATATTAAGTAGGATATTACAATTCTGGCAGCTTGATCAAACAATGGCTTACAGCTCTGGAAGGAAACTTGCATGCACGAGATATGTTGATCACTGCATCTTCTAGTCTTAGAATATGATTATGGTTACCATTGAACTACTGAACTAGGTAGTTAGTACGTATACTATACTCATGGTATTCTCACCCTAACGTTGGAGTCCAAACAAAATGTGACTGCTGCAATATTCCAGAGGGGTGATTCAGTGTACTTAATTACCACAAAGACTGCATGGTAACCATCTACATTTGCATGCTATGTATATCAATTAGTAATAACTAAAGCAGGCGTACTGTGCAAAAATTTAACTTAATTTTAGTTTGCTATTCACCAAAACGTCAGTCCACCAAATCAAAGTCTCCTTCTGTATTTAAGCCATACTAGGATTATCCTCAAGTGGTATATAATTTCAAAACTTATTTTCAACACCAGGTAGGCCTGTGCTGTAGGGACCTGCTGATCATGCTCATTATTTTACCTATTGTGCTATGTTGCACTGCTCAAAAAGTTTGCCTATTATGCTTAAATTATGCTTAATATTTATACCTCTGTTCCCATGTTTTTCTAATAAATTGTAAGTGGCTGAAGCACAGACTGTAAATCCCTGTTGTCAATGCATGTCACAGGAAAGATTGATATACTCTAATAGAACAGTCAGCTACCTGATTATTCCAGTAGAGTTATTGACTATTAGAGTAGATCGATCTTTTTCTGTGATATGCATTTTGATCAGCAAGAATTTATAGTATAGCTAGCATTATACTCCAACGTTGAAACCGGGTCACTACTGCTGACCCGGATGACCCACTGACCCGGATGTGACCCGGATTAATTAAAGCCGAGACGTGTTTCGGCTAGTCTCGAGCGAGCGAACGAGTCTACATTTTGAGCGTTCGATTCATGTTGAGTAAATATTGCAACTTCAGCCTAGCTGTAGGTTGAACACCAAAAAAAAAAAAGAAAGGTCTTCACCTACTGACAATAGCTACCCCTCACCATAGATACCCTCAGTTTCGTGCTACATACTACACTTACTAACAAATGGACGTGGCTGAGTGTATGTTGGTAATGCGATAAGTGGGCGTGGCTCACGAAAGAACTACGCGATAGCGTTTATAAGTTTTCAGCCATCAAAAGAACAATTTCGTTTCTCACGTGATCCAATCCGGGTCAGACCCGGATAAATTGTAAACCGGGTCAGAGAGAAAATGTGACCCGGATGACCCGACCCGGTTTCAACGCTGTTATGCTCAATGCTTTCAGGCACCTATTATGCTCATTATTATTCCAGCATAATCGGCGGATCCCTGCTGTGCTGTGGTTTACCTGGCCCAATCCATCTTAAAAGTACAGTAATATGGCCTCTCAAAGCATCCTTTAGAAAATTTATAAGTAAAATTTTCTTTGAAATTAAAACCTGTAGTGGAATTACCAAAATAGTTATATATAAACTTGTGGTCTAGTCCATGGTTGTTTACTGCATTTTATCAAGCAAAAATTGACTAAGCCAAAAGCAAAATGTCCTTACTGTTAGCTTACTCTCTGGACAAGACAGGCATTACTGGGCATCACTAGTACTTTGTACAGTGTGGCACTCACACAATAAACTCAAAGGGCAACCATCAATGCCAGTACATACAGTTCGCCACTCTTTCATTATCTGCTTTACTCAGGGAAACTTTCTAAAGTACTTAGAATAAGCCAACAAGTTTTCTATGCCATTTAGATGATGTGAGCACGACTCCTCACTATTGTAAGCATGCAAGTTCTAACTATTACTTGATGTATATGTAAACTGTCTTGGACATTTTGACATAATAGTATTGGTTGTCCCCAGCTCCCACTACAACATTTCAACTGACCTTCCTCCATTGCCTCCTTCGTAAGCAATAGACACTGCCCCATTATCGGCAGTGCTGAACGTTGCTTTGTCTTGTGTTCCGATGGACCGGTATGCTCTACCATCTTCTTGACAACCCTGTACATGTACATGGTATTCACCTTACAAAATTTTCTAATTTGGGGACTTTATTTAAACTAAAGCCTGGGTGCTGGGCAATCAGCTAAACTGGTTTTGCCAAGTAATATTTTCTATAGCAATTAACTAGATTTTTTGTATATAATAGTGACTAATGAACACGAGATCCATGTAAGCAAAATGATTACATTGTGATTATTATTATATACCACATCTTTTAGTTTTAGATCAATATCTTCCTACATTGATCGTACACTCAGTCAATAACAACAAATTTTCAGGGCAAGGCATAATTCTGAAGTTGATACATAATTGAAAACCTTAAATTTGTTCCCCTACCGTTAAGCACTATTACCTTGAAAGGAGCACTATATACACTACAGAGAGATAGTGACTGCATAACATTGTATGGACTTTAACAGTAAACAAAACAATTCTGAGAATTACAACATGATTGATGCTATAGTTTATAGCAAATTTTACTACTGTATTTTTAACGAAGAATTTGAACAATGTACATGTTGGTCAACAAGCATATCATGGCGGCACACATATCCAAATATTCTACTAACACAATCCATTTTCTCCAACCTGTACTGTTATCAAAGTGAAAAATGATATAATTATGTACATACAAATATTGACATAATGCTGTACTACAATATAGTCTGAACATACAGCAACATCTTTGCAGTCTTTTTCAGTGAATTTTTCACAAGGGTTGTAGTAGTACGTTGCTTTATCACTTCCTACCACACTAAATGCACTATAAACAATAACACAAAGACAACAATAATGTACAATTCATAAACAAACACAATTTCTGAGGTACAAAATGGGATACACACAAAAATTTAATATGGATGCTTTACATTAGCTGTTATAATATAAAATATTCAGTTCTCCATAAACAAACATGTCTCTATGTATTGTGTGTAATGAACCATTGCCACCTGCTTTTGAAATTCACTAGATAAAAGACACATTCACTACAATACAAATTGATGATCTTTACACCATTCCATAATTTACACACTCAGGCTCGCCCCATGATGTTGATAGTAATCACCAGAGTAATCACCATCAATGGGTTGTGAAAGGTGTCTGTTGATATTGTCGTTGGAATGCTATACTGTAACCTGTACTGGAAAATCCATGTTTTAGGCTTGTATGAGCCAGTCTATCGAGTCTGTTTTCCAGTCTGTTCTGCATTAGTCACGTCCATTATTCTATACATGCTCCCCAGTTCATGTAACAGCATACGAACCCAAGTTTAGAATCCTGAGTTGAAAACACACTGCTGACTCTGGTAGAACAGGTTGTTAGATGCACAGCTGGGAACCTAGAATTCCCACTTGCAGCTGATAGCCCCAGGACCTTCTTGTCAAAGGAGCTTCCCTCAGATAAGAGCCACTGCTAAATATACTGATTGGAAGACACGTTTGAAGCAGAAACCATGTGTTTACTGAAACCAGTGGAATGTACAGCTATAGTAGTTAGAGTTTACAATAAGCTAGTCTAGTGCATATAAGGAAGACCAGTTAAACATTGCCAGTCATTTAAAACTCCACACACACACCACCACCATGGGATTACTGCTACACAAGCTCAGAGTAGCTGCCCTCAAATACTGTAGTAGACATCCTCCCATAATAGCCACAAGTACTTTTCTTCATGCTGAAAGTATAGTAGTAAGAATTATTACCACTAAAATACTGTACTCTTAAATGGCATGCATGACTTATGTATCACAAGGATTGTTTTTAATTAAGCAAGCAAACCTGTATGTACATGTATGCAATGAAGAATAGTGATATTGATATAATTTGCCTGCTAGACATCTAATCATTTATTACAGAGAAAACTTTATCACCATCTTATGTACACATAAAAACCTCAAGGGGTTGAAGTTCAACTGTGGTTCTCACAACACCTGAGATTATACCCACTGGTTTATATTGTGTGGTTGTGTGGCTTTGATTTCATCATTAATTTTTCTTTTTATCACAGTTCCAAAATAAAAACAGTTAATCTACCTTATACAATCATTGTGCTTTTGTCAGCTGACCAAACTTTTAGAGCTGAACACAACAAGCATGCCTTTCAACTCAAAAATGTAATTTCTAAGTGATAAAATGATCACAGATTTTTAGTATTCCAGTACGTACTCTCTTGTGTTACTGATCAACCACTCATGAATACCAGCTATCTGTATTCACACCTACATGACATGTTTTATACCGGCCAACTTTATCAAGTAACACTGATGATACACAGTCACACACTGTTATTATGTACTCTTGATTCTATGTCTCACTTCTTGGTGACAAATGCATATTGTGAGCTGATTGAAAAAGGTTATACTTAAGTACCAGCTCAGTTATTACTGGAATAATAGCATGGCCAGTACCTGTTTCATATTATATGCAAATTTCTGATCTATTTTAGTCTTCAGGAGTAATGAACATCGCAAATGAGGTAAGCACATTAGCACCATGTAGCCACGAATCAAATACATTCTTCCCTTCAAGTATAAAGATTTGGAATAACTTACCCAACAACCTCATCACCTGTTCAAGTTTAGACCAATTTAAAGCAAGGCTAGCTGAACATCAATTAACCACATAATTAATTTTGCTGATTTATTATCTGTGCTTGTATATACTCTTTGTAAGAGGTTTTGCACAGTAAACAATAATAATAATAATAATGAGCTAAATGCTATTGTAGGTATCAAGGTATTAAATAATTATCGTACAGTCAGAGCAGGCTAAACAGTGCCAAAAATGCCTACAAAGCATCTCAATATAAATTTGTGAAATATACCGGCACTGTCCCTAGCAAAACATCAAAGCCGGATGGTGCATCCGAGTCATGAATGGTGTAAATCTGAATAATATATAAGAAATTAGCTACAAGTATTTTATTTTGTTTATAGTGTTCAGCACTGAAACTGTATCATTTGCTCATTATAATTAGCTCAGTACTGTAGCTAGCCGGCTACGTACGGTTAACTACAACAACTCTTGACCTGGCTAAGAAAAGAATGTCCTACAATAGCTAGGGGTTAGCTAGCTACTTAGTAAAAGTTGACTTTTCGGATTGAGGAGCCTAGCAAATTCACTGCACAACTAGCTGAACTTACGCAGTTCCATCTTTGTGCCCCAAACTTCTCAAGTCTACGTTTTTCTTGTCAAAAACACACACGCAGCCCTTGTTGTTCGGGTCTTCCTCACACTGGTCTGCACTGTCACATCTTGAGGCGAACAGAAACAGCAAACATAACAAAGCACCAATCAGTCGCGACCTTTTCATCTTAAACGTGAGAGGATCCACGTGAGACATGAACTTAGCTTGATACAATCATTCAGTGCTTTTTACTTCACCATTCATCCACATGTATCCATAGGCGATTCTAAGACGGAGGGGGCGCTGAAAAATAACTTTAAAATCTTGGGCAGTATAGCTAGATTCTCTTCCAGCAGATGTTATTTCTGCACGGTTGCATTATCTGAAGTCCTGTTTGGTGGTTGCATGCAACTGAAGATTCATTTATGTACTTTTTATGTTGGTTCACCTCTCTTTTTGGAACACATGACGTTTTATGAAGCACTTTAACTGCTCTACTGTGAAGAAACTCTTTTGCTAGTGTTAGCCCAGTGACCAGCTGATGTCCATAAGCTATCAGTGGACTAATGCTATTTTATCAATGGCTTTTGTTTACCTTGTGCAGTTAGTTGCTTATTTCCCAAGTGTAAAGAGCTAGTTGTCAAAAATTTGTATATTTATCACTCAATCAAGGAAGATCATAAACAAAATAACAAGTGCCACTCATGTAAATGTTTAGTAATGGTGATGACATGTCATAAAGAGCTTATAAGCACCGAAGGCACCTACACCTTTGGCACTCATAAGCTCCCAACAATACAAGTCAGTTACAGTGTACATCAGAAATGGTCACTTGCTGAGTTCATGTTTTAAAATTTACTTCAAATATCTTTTATTAGTTATGCTGCAGTTTAAAAAAATGTATGGATAGATTGCCATAATCTTCATGATTGCACATTACTGAGAAATAAATTGTACATCTAGACTGGAATGACAAAGCCTGCCTGGATGTGAATGAAAGTCTCACACACCATATACCAACATGTGTAATTGCTGTATACGTTTACTGTAACAAGAACGTCTCAAATGTAATAATATACAAATAGAGGCATTCTGTGAAAACATTTAATCGACATGTATATCATGATATCAGTGATTACGTGTATCACACACAAAACATCTAGTAGTTGCTGTACAACTATACAGTAGTGTGAATATTAATACATAGTAAAACTTAAGAAAAAGATTGTAGAATGTTTGCATGTACCAATACTGGTCTAGGAAAAGTAGATTAAAATAATATTATAATGATTGACTAAGTGTCACATTTTGGAGTATCCTCCTCCTCCTCTGTTACAAGCTGCACGACATGGAGTGAACATGAACATTACACCATCCTGTAGAGAGAGAGAGAGAGGTACAGTACATGACTAAATCAACAATCAAACACATGTACTGTATAATTATTGCCGAGCGCCTTAGCGTGAGGCAAATAATTGTGTCATTTTGAAGTGTCTGTATAATGTCTTTATTTTTTTAATTTATTTATGTGTCTGTCTGCAACGGAAGTTAAGTGGATGATGTAATTCGGCGAAGGATTGCAGAAGCAAAGAGTTTTTGAGTCCTGGATACTACCGATTTGTATTTATAACCTCTACAAATGTTATTTGAAGTGATTGTGGAACAAATTATTAATATTTTAATAATTAGTTCAGCTATAAAATATATCAATCGTCAATACCGTTATCAATTCCAGCATAGGCTAGCTATGTCTAAGTCATCAGTTTTTTGCTGCAGTACCTTTTAATTTTGGTAACTAATGAATAGTACAACGCGTTTGTGACTATCTAGGTCTCGTTTTACCGAGCAGCAAAGAGCTCAAATCAGACAACAAGATAGAAGAACAGCTATCTTTTGTCTTAGCGAGCAGCAAAGAGCTCAAGATGCAGAAAGACAAGCAGCTGTTAGGCAACACGAGACTGATCTTCGTAGGTCTGTTAGGTTAGCTGATAACAGGATGCGAGAGACACAAAGAAGTCTAGGACAGTCTATAGAGCAAAAGTAAACACAAAAATCCCTAGCCAGAATGTGTAGCTACCATTTTTAGCTATAGCTATACACTAATAAACACTTTGTTGTTTCTTACACAGGGAGCATCGTTTGTCACAAGTACGAGACAATAACACTGTTGATTGCCCAGATTTAATACGTAACCAGTTCAAGGTGGGTGGTCTGCATGGAAATGCAATGGCTGAAACTCCATTTAGATGTGATGAGTCAGTTTTGCTGCAAAACTATTGAGGCACAGGATGGCAAATCTCGAATGAAGACGTCACGTGTGAGGGTGATATTCATGATGATCCAGAACTGGAACTGGAAGACAGCGTCAATGTTCCTGGTGATGTTTGTTTTCCTTAGTTGCCCAAGTCCTTCTCTTTGTACTGAGTTCCTTTGTGCAATGTGCCATACTTTTTCTGGAGTAAATTGTTCTTTTCACTCATCAGCTTCGGCTTCTTCAGGTATGCATGTGTGCATGCACAAAATACCTAGCCACCATAGGACTTTACAGGCTCATTTTCCACATGTATAGCACAGTTCGACACTCTCCCTCCCCAATTATATACTCTAGATATTGCTGGTGAATAGACATGGTGTGTATAATAGTCACTCCCAGACAGTAGCCACATAACAGCTGAGAATTATTATGGAAATAACACACAGCTTGTTTCTAAATATATGCAAATCAAGAAACAGAGTTAAACCAGTTGTTTTCTTCAAATGGCATTTTTGTGAGGGGTCATGTGAATAAAATATTAAAACAGTAGAAAATGATGTCAGTCATTGTTTACACACTACACTACATCACATACTACTCCATGACTACACACAAACAGTAGACTAAGTTATGTGGCCCTAGTTAATCGCTCATTCGATTTTACAGGTTTTGAATTTGTCATGTTGGCACAAGAATTCGTCATAATTAAATTATCTTCAAGAAGCAATCACTCATCATGAAGTGAATCATTTTTGCCATGGAGAGTTACGCTTGAGACACTAGAAGGTAATTGAAGCTGGTTGTACGCTAAGCTGATACTTGTCTGGCAAATTAATTAGGCTGTTCGCGAGTGACCACGCCCCATTGCTAATAGCGTAGTACAGTTGTGATGTTGCTGAAGAAGTTGTAACGGAAAATTTTTTATCACCTCATAATTAGTTGTTTACTACAGTTGTACCTGAACAAAGTCTTGTAGCAGCTGCTACATCCGTTTTCTCCAGCTGTCAATCTTATTATGGATGCATTCTGATGCCAAAGCGATGAATAAAATTGCCAAAGTGATGAATTCAATTGCCAACGGGACAAATTTAATCACCAATTCGACAAAAACTAAGAGTGTGTGCCTGTATTGTGTGTCAGCATATGTGACAGGGACAGAGGAACGGACTAGCCAAGTTTCAGCTTCCTAAGTTAAGCAGCTTTGGAAATACAGCACTAGACAGCCGTACGAGCAAATAATTAGATATGTACAGAAGCTATCGAGAAAAGAATCTACAGGCGCTTACATAAACCATCATAACTTGCTGATACAACGACGTACGGAATTGAATCTTGGCTCAATGTGTTCGCCATGAATTTGTGCATGCACCGAAGTATAGTTTTTTCCTCAGGCAGGCTTGTTTGTTCGAGAAGGAAGGCAAATTCATTGAAAAACGATCGTTGGTAAATTCTTTAGTCACTGCAACATAAACAAACGTCTGTAACTTTGGAATTTTTTCGTGTAGGGAGATGAAACAAAGCTTTTTGTACTCCCCATGGACAGGCGAACACGATGATTCCCAGGATTTATCCATTGGTGGCTTAATTCGCCCACCAGCGAGGCGATAAAAACTTGCGTAATGTTTTTTTTCTGGAGCTTGCATTTTTTTACGTATAGGGTTTTTAAATGCGTTTTATTACAAAAGTACTGTTGTGCATATATCGACGGTTTTCCAAAATTGGGTCACATATGTTCTATTAGAGTATTCTGTTATTGGATAAGCTCTATATCAGCAGTATTTTTTTGTATATTGATATTGGATCGGCATTATAACAGAAAAAGCAGCAGATACTTAGAAACATCTTATGTAATGAAAAACGATTATGGAATAATAGTTCAGCTAACATCAAATACAGCATTAAAAGCAAGAAAACATTTACAGGCAGCTGGATATCAAATTTTTTTTAAAATCACAGAAACTCAATTTTTTGTCTGACCACAGTCACAAGACTGGAGGCCAAACAAAAGCAGTGCATGACAACTATTTCATGCCACAATAACAAACTCACCAGTGGGATGTGCCTTTCGGGGTTCCAACAAGTGTGTGCCCTCTGCGCCTTGTCTTTTCCTTTATCTTCAATCTGGCTGGATGGTTTCGTTCTTCTTCATGTAATGTGAGATATCAATTTTCCCTATCAACACTTTTCTTGAGCAGCACACTTATGTAAACACTTATGCTCGGTAGATACCTGTAACTTTACGATAGGTTCAAAGCCACATCTACTACATAATCTTGATCAAGCACCAATACTACACCTCTTAACAATCTATTGACTCGATCATATTGACACACACCCTTATTATTGGTCTCAATGTATAATACAATGAAAGTATGAAATAGTGACACACACCCTGATGCTAACTTGAGATACTCTAATACAGCAGTCACCCTAATAGAACAGTCACATGTGTATAGCTGTATGCTAGGGCTGTGTGGTAATCATGATTATGATAGTACGGTACTGCCCAAGTGCCACGTTGTCTCGCAAGTGAAACAGTTGCCACGCCCCTTAATTAGCAATTTTTAAAAAATCTCGAGCAAAGTTGTGTGTGCGAGCGAGTGCGACGTTGTGCTTGGGCAGTACCGTATGCTATCATACTATCGTGATATGTTAGTCAAAAAAGAAGCAAACATGATATTGTTAAGGTAACTGTGAAAGTCCAGTAGAGCACACACAACACAGATTACAACTGTAATACATAAATTTTTACCGATATAGTCGGTTAGAAAAGCTGATATGTGGTGTGTAATTGGATTATTCATGGTGAGGTTGAGTGTTTTTGATAACTAGTAGTAATATCGTGATACTATTGCTATCGCGATATAAAAGTTACAATCAATCGTTAATAGTGATAGTTGTACTATTGCTCAGTTCTAATACCATGGGCTCAACATCACATAAACACAAAAGGCAAAGCCTTTGGCTGTTGTATGCATGGTCACACACCTATGTGTTCGACTAGTCCACTTGCAGGTGTCTAGAAGTTAGTCTGACACACATGCACACACACACGAGCATACACACACACTACACACATCATTGTAGTACAATTCCATTTCCTTTACCTTCACAAGAGATGGTAGAGCAAACCACAGCCCCTTATTTGGAATAACATCACTACCCGTCCTATCATACTTCACTCTCATCACTATCATACCAATCACACAATAAGCAGTGACGGCTATGAAGAACCTGAACAGAAAAAAAGGAAGAACATTTTATACCTACACATGTACAGTATAAGTACAGTCACTTACAATATGTACACTTCATGATCAATACTTTGTTATATGTGACCCAATTTTGGAAAATCATTCTTAATGTCACATTTGAAATACATAGAAATCCACACTTATATGTGTCACCACTAAAGCACTTATGCACCTGTTAAACTATTTCACAGAATTAGTACTGACTAATATTTCTAATCATTGTGAAGCTGATCGGTGGGTTAGAAATGCCATCATAATACTTGAGTTTTACAATGAAAATTCAGTCACATAATATGATATGTGAGCATGAGCTTTTAGACTGAAGGTCTACTACTTATGCAGTGAACCCCACTCAGTTACACCACCTCTTTAATAAGACTATGTCATTATAGTGGCCACCACTAGTAGGTTTCAAACACAGCTAAGATATACTTTTATGACCTCACCAATAAGGCCACCTTGCTATAGAGGCCACATTTTTAGGTCACAGAAGTGGCTACGTTAATGAAATTTTGTTGTGCTACAATATGTACTATGTACTTCATGTAAAGTCCTACAAACCAATTTCAAGCATTTTTGATAGAGGGAAACTTTAGTGGTGGTAAACTTTGGTGAATAGCCAGCTACAGTGTAAATTACATTTGACAAAATAAACTTTTGGTGAATTCAAGCACTATAAGATGCTAATCCCAAGCACTACGAGTACTTAGCAGTTGTAACAAATCGCCAAAGTTTCCCTATGCCGGATGCTCTATTAGAACATGACTGTTCTATATCAAGACACACGGTAGTGTGTCGTGCGGCCCAAGAAGCCGGCGTGCCACCCGTGAGTATATTAACAGGAAGAAAGAAAACGCAATTTTCACACCTATGTAGCTCTGTGATCCCTTATCCGATTGGAACCAAATTTGCTAGAGAGGTGCCGGCCAGTAAGGGGAGTCTACACACCAACTTTGAAGAAAATCGCTCCAGTTATTTCCGAGATACGAGCGAACAAAATTTCGTTTTAATTTCTTCGTTTTAATTTCTTCGTTTTTTTCTTCTTCTTCTTCTACTTCTTCATTTCTCACATTCGCAAAATCCGCCATAAAACACGAATGCGTGCTCGGATCGGGCTGAAATTTGGCACACGTAAAGGGCTCATTAAGGCGGATCTGTGTACCAACTTTGGTAGGAATCCGATGAGCATTCACGGAGTTATGACCGATTATTTGCGTAAAATAAGGTCGAAGGTCTGTCACGCCTACAGGGTAAACTCCTTTGAGGAATCAGTTGAAAATTGATATGTAGATGGAGCAACCATCGTAGGAGTGCCTTTTTGTGGTTTGAAAGGAATCGGGATAAAGACCACGGAGATATGACACAAAACCCGACCTGTGTCAAAATTACGCAATCGATTTTTATGAATAAAAAAACTATTAGTTTTTGTATCTACCAGGCAAACCGCTTAGAGCAATGAGCTGAAAATCAGTATGTAGCTGGAATAATCATCATAGAAAGTCCTTGCAGTAGTACAGAAGAATCGGATTACAAACCACTGAGTTATGATTCGAAAGGCAACTACGTGTAGCAAATGCGAGATCGAGATACTCTAATAGAACAGTCACCCTAATAAAGCATTCAGCTGCATTTATAATTTACTCAATTATAATTTATTACATTGCAAATTATTCTGTAGGGAATTCAGTTACAAACAAGTCACCCTGTAGTCAGATCAGCCAGAAGAAGGTACCTAATAGAGAGTTCAGCTACAAAGAAACCATCATGTAGAGAGTTCAGCTCAAACAAATTGCCCTGTAGAGAGATCAGCTAGAAGAAGTTACCTTGTAGAGAGTTCAGTTACAAAGAAACAATCATGCAAAGTGTTCAGCTACAAACAAATCACCCAGTAGAAAGTTCCACTATGAACAGATCACACTGTAGAGAGTTCAGTTAGAAGCAAGTCATGTTGTAGAGAGATCAGCTAGAAGAAGTAACCTTGTAGAGAGTTCAGCTACAAAGAAACCACCATGTAAGAGAGTTCAGCTGCAAACAAATCACCTGTAGAGAGTTCAGCAGGAACAAGTCACCCTGTACAGAGATCAGCTAGAAAAAAGTCACCCTGTAGAGAATTCAGCTACAAACAAATCACCCAGTAGAAAGATCAGGTAGAAGAAGTTACCTTGTAGAGAGTTCAGCTGCAAACAAATCCACTGTAGAGAGTTCAGCTAGAAACAAGTCACCCTGTAGAGAGATCAGCTAGAAACAAGTCACCCTGTAGAGAGTTCAGCTAGAAGAAGTCGCATTGTAGAGAGTTCAGCTACAAAGAAACTACCATGTAGAGAGTTCAGCTGCAAACAAATCACCCTGTAGAGAACTCAGCTACAAACAAATAGCCCTGTAAAAAGATCAGCTAGAAGAAGTTACCTTGTAGGGAGTTCAGCTACGAACAGATCACCCTGTAGAGAGTTCAGCTACAAACAAATCACACTGTAGAGAGTTCAGTTACAAAGAAACCACAATGTAGAGAGTTCAGCTGCAAAAATATCAATCACTCTGTAGAGAGTTCAGCTGCAAATAAATCACCCTGTAGAGAATTCAGCTAAAAACAAATCACCCTGTAGAAAGGTCAGCTAGAAGAAGTTACCTTGTAGAGAGTTCAGCTACAAAGAAACTACCATGTAGAGAGTTCAGCTGCAAACAAATCATCCTGTAGAGAGTTCAGCTATGAAAAGATCACCCTTTAGAGAGTTCAGCTAGAATAAGTCACCTTTTAGAGAGTTCAGCTACAAAGCTACCACCATGTAGAGAGTTCAGCTGCAAAAAAATCAATCACTCTGTAGAGAGTTCAGCTAGAAGAAGTCACCTTGTAGAGAGTTCAGCTGCAAATAAATCACCCTGTAGAGAATTCAGCTACAAACAAATCACCCTGTAGAAAGATCAGCTAGAAGAAGTTACCTTGCAGAGAGTTCAGCTACAAAGAAACCAGAGTTCAGCTGCAAAGAAATCACCTGTAGAGAGTTCAGCTAGAAGAAGTCACATTGTAGAGAGTTCAGTTACAATGAAACTCCCATGTAGAGAGTTCAGCTGCAAACAAATCACCCTGTAGAGAACTCAGCTACAAACAAATATGCCCTGTAAAAAGATCAGCTAGAAAACAAGTCACCTTGTAGAGAGTTCAGCTAGAAGAAGTCACATTGTAGAGAATTCAGCTACAAAGAAATCACCTGTAGAGAGATCAGCTAGAAAACAAGTCACCTTGTAGAGAGTTCAGCTAGAAGAAGTCACATTGTAGAGAATTCAGCTACAAAGAAACTACCATGTATAGAGAGTTCAGCTGCAAACAAATCACCCCGTAGAAAGTTCAGCTATGAACAGATCACCCTGCAGAGAGATCAGCTAGAAACAAGTCACCCTGTAGAAAGATCAGCTATAAGAAGTTACCTTGTAGAGAGTTCAGCTACAAAGAAACCAGAGTTCAGCTGCAAAGAAATCACCGGCAGAGAGTTCAGCTAGAAGAAGTCACATTGTAGAGAGTTCAGTTACAATGAAACTCCCATGTAGAGAGTTCAGCTGCAAACAAATCACCCTGTAGAGAACTCAGCTACAAACAAATATGCCCTGTAAAAAGATCAGCTAGAAGAAGTTACCTTGTAGAGAGTTCAGCTACAACAAAACCATCATGTAGAGAGTTCAGCTACAAAGAAATCACCTGTAGAGAGTTCAGCTAGAAACAAGTCACCCTGTAGAGAGATCAGCTAGAAAACAAGTCACCTTGTAGAGAGTTCAGCTAGAAGAAGTCACATTGTAGAGAATTCAGCTACAAAGAAACTACCATGTATAGAGAGTTCAGCTGCAAACAAATCACCCCGTAGAAAGTTCAGCTATGAACAGATCACCCTGCAGAGAGATCAGCTAGAAACAAGTCACCCTATAGCAGTGGCGGATCCAGGGGGTTTCATTGGTTTCCACGGAAACCCCCTTTGAAAAATGATTGCGTAACAATTAAATGTTTTAATTATCGCGGCGTGCGTCTCGATCGAGATACTGTAATTAGAGCAGTCACAGTAGCTACTAAAGTAGTGTGTAGGAAGTTTTTAATATATTTTATGTACTATTACTAGGCTGTGACCTTTTTTTTTTTTTTTTTTTTTGGTCTCACCTTACCAAACCAGACGATGTAGTGCAAACGTTTGCGTATCTCATGTCAATATATATCTCCACCTTCTAAACTGGAAACCCCCTTTATAAATTCCTAGATCCGCCACTGTATAGAGAGTTCAGCTAGAAGAAATTACCTTGTAGAGAGTTCAGCTACAAAGAAACCACCATGTAGAGAGTTCAGCTGCAAACAAATCACCCAGTAGAAAGTTCAGCTATGAACAGATCACCCTGTTGAGAGTTCAGTTAGAAACAAGTCATCCTGTAGAGAGATCACCTAGAAGTATCACCTTGTAGAGAGTTCAGCTACAAACAAATCACCTGTAGAAAGTTCAGCTACAAACAAATCACCCTGTAGAGAGATCAGCTAGAAAAAGTCCCCTTTAGAGAGTTCAGCTATAAAGAAACCACCATGTAGCGAATTCAGCTGCAAACGAACACCCTGTAGAGAACTCAGCTACAAACAAATCGCCCTGTAGAAAGATCAGCTAGAAGAAGTTACCTTGTAGGGATTTCAGCTACAAACAAATCACCCTGTAGAGAGTTCAGCTACAAAGAAATCATCAAGTAGAGAGTTCAGCTGCAAACAAATCATCCTGTAGAGAGTTCAGCTATGAAAAGATCACCCTGTAGAGAGTTCAGCTAGAAGAAGTCACTTATTAGAGAGTTTAGCTACAAAGCAACCACCATGTAGAGAGTTCAGCTGCAAACACATCACCCTGTAGAGAATTCTGCTACAAACAAATCGCCCTGTAGAGAGACCAGCTAGAAACAAGTCACCCTGTAGACAGATCAGCTAGAAGAAGTTACCTTGTAGAGAGTTCATCAGCTGCAAACAAATCACCCTGTAGAGAATTCAACTACAAACAGATAACCCTGCAGAGGGTTCAGCTAGAGTCAAGTCACCCTGTAGAGAGAATCCTGTAAAGAGTTCATCTACATACAAGCAGATCACCCTGTAGAGAGTTCAGCTACATTTCAAGTCACCCAGTAGAGAAATCAGCTGCAAATTATCCTGTGGGGATTAATTGACATGTAATAAATATATTCTCTCTTTTTATATTATGAACTCTTGATATATGCATTATATATATAATTTGTACATTTACTGATAAAATCAGAATGAGTTAAAGTATTTATAAAATCTGATTCATCTTTTTCTTTTTCCTGTGGTAAAGAAAAATATATAGGTTAAAAAGCCCCAAAGCTGGCCATAGGCCGGCTTTGGGGTATACAAATACAAAAAGAAGTGAAATCTAATCAAAAACAGCCAAGCTGTAAAAAAAGGAGTGCGGCCCTTGAAAAGGCTATGGTGAAAAAAGATGTGAAATCCAAGGTGGCGGCCAAGAAATGGCTGTGATGGTAGGTTAATGGTAAAAATTTTAATAACAACAATTCAGGTGAATTTTGTGCCAATTGACCAAGCGGCACCAAATTCACCTGAATTGTCGTTATTAAAATTTTTACCATTAACCTACCATCACAGCCATTTCTTGGCCGCCACCTTGGATTTCACATCTTTTTTCACCATAGCCTTTTCAAGGGCCGCACTCCTTTTTTTACAGCTTGGCTGTTTTTGATTAGATAGTATGTACAGCACTCCCTTGATTATCCAAACATTTGATTATCTAAACAGTGTAATGACTGCTCTATTAGAGTATTGTGTCTATGACTGCTCTATTAGAGTATTGTGTCTATGACTGCTCTATTAGAGTATTGTGTCTATGACTGCTCTATTAGAGTATATTGTCTAAGATGTAGAGTACACTGTATTTGAACACGGCTCTGTACATGTATATATATGAACGGGCTTTGATTATCCAAACTTTTTGATGTCTTTGTCAGATAATTGAGGAAGCACAGTATAGATTTCCACTTGTTTGCTTATCAAATTAAAATTCTGATTCATTTGTAAACATAAACTAAATGTACTGTGATACTGTGACTATCCACAAATTGATTTTCAGTTTATTCATAATATGTAAGCAGTAAGGGATCACTTCAGCATTTTCACAAGAATACAGAGAGTACGCTAGAGGGAAAGGGGAGAAAATTCCCCCATACGCTTTTTAAAAGTGTTGGTCTTAGCAGCACCATGTAAAGAAAGAATTCATAACGGTATGGAAGACAGGGTCTGAACAATTGTTTCCATAGACAAGTAGTGTTCACAAGGTTCCAAGTAATCAATATTCTGTAAGTGCTGCACTGTGACAAATCCAGTGGAAGAAGTAGGGAGATGCATTGAGGAAAACAACACTGGTTGTTTAAATACATTAAAACATCAACATTTTAATAAGGGCTTTTGTGTAGGAGGAAGGGGGTAAGTACTCTCTGAATACTTGTGAAAATGCTGAAAATTATGGATGATCCCTAAGCAATACAAAAGATTAACAATAATTTACAAATGTGACTGGATCTGAAGAATCTGCACATTTTCAAATTCCTGTTCATTATTATCTACTTATATGGTCTGGCAAAGTTTCAGCCTCATATAGTTTTGGAGTTACAGCCCTACAAAGTAGCAACAACAGAAAGATCAATTACAGTGGAACCTCGATTATCTGAACACCGATTAACCAAACTCTCGATTACCCGAACACAAAATCGACTGCTCAATTAGAGTATTTAGTCAACCAGTGTATGCTTTATTAGAGTAGTTGAGCAAAGCTCTGTATATAAATGTATGGAAGTTTGATTTTACGTACTATTCGATTATATGAACACCCTTTCCTCCAATTAGTTCGGATAATCGAGGTTCCACTTTAGTACAGCACGTATTGGGAAAATAAATTACAGGTGCTTACAAACACAATGACATAAGGATTTGCACACTCTTTAGAAGTGAAGGAAACAACAACACCGTACCCGGGAATTGAACCTGGGGCCTATTGATCACTAGGCTGATGCCCTAACCACTTGGCTATGCTGTGTAGTTATGACTTAATGTTACACTATCGCTGGTAGACCCTCAGAATTATAACTCTTGTACAATGGCCCTACAATTTACCCTATAGACATGACAAAAATAGACACCCATAACTTCGGTGAACGATTAATGGCAATTGCCCTGGACTAGCACTAGTGCCACATTCTAAGATTAGATTACGCATTTCTCTTCCAGATTATAAAAAGGCAAAAGACAAAAGTTATGCATGTGGACTGACCTACCTGGCAGATAACTCCATGGTAAAAATCGTTACATTGGAAAATACATGCAACACAGAACTACGTATGTACATGTGAAAATTCTACACACACACACACACACACACACACGCACGCACACACACACACGCACGCACATGCACTTACAGAGAGATGGCCACTAGTCCTGGTATTCCTATTTTACTAGCTTTACTGTGATGACTTCCACTCCCTCCTCCACCACCACTTGGTCCATTCTCAGTACATTCCCCAGGGCAAGCACACACACTGGTTAAATTGAATGTCTACAATAAAAACAACACATTGTTCTAAAAGCAAACTACAATTTAAACAACAATAACTTGCATCCTATGTATATGCTACAGCATAATTATATTCTGGTATAAGGGTGATATTGCTGTTATCACATGAGACTAAGGCAGAGATGAAGTTAAGACACATATCACCCAAGAATGCAGGATATTGTATATCCCAGTGTGCATGAGTTTATGGAGTACACAAGATCGTGTAGAATCAACCTTGTAGCTCCAAGAGAGACACTACATGTAAGCTTTACATTACGGTAATGGATGGCTTTATGAAGCAGCAGAGTACCGGCATGATTCACTTTTAGCATCAACTTGGTATGGTGGTATTATGTGACACACAAAGGCTATGAAGACTGGAAAGCAGTGAGGATTATTCTTAGAGAGCCAAAGATGGTCAAAAGAAGTTGGCTCTACATCATGCACTGCTGGGACTGATGGCCAGACCGAACAAAAACACTGACTGTATTATTTAAAACATCACAATAGTATTGTATATAGTGTCAGGTTTAACCATTTGATTTAGCAGGTGTAAGTATAGTAGTGATATTTTTTTGCAATAAAATCTCCATATTTGGCTATTTGCCTCTTAGGCAACAATACCAGTTATGATGTCACAAACTAGGTCTGCTACAATAGTCACAATAAATAAATTATCACCAAGCAAATGGTGGTGTCTAGCTGTATAGTTGTCATAACAACCCAGAATTTCACTTTGACATTCATACACACTGGCAGTTACAATTTCAAAATCAGATTAATCATTTTTGACCATCTCAACAAAAATCTTCACAGCTCACAGCAATATCCTGTTCTGTGTTTCCTTACAAACTTCTCTAGGCAAGCCTCAGGCGGCTTTTCATTATTATATGCATGCTGAAGGGACATGGTCCCTTTCATCTCATAAGTATTTGTGACCCGCTGAGTGCAACCCCAACTAGTTTGAATTTTTCGACTTCTTAGTTGTCTAGAGGGAAAAACCAATGGGTCGTTAAAGTTCTGGAGAATACTTTTGGGAATTATAGCAATAATCAGCAAAAAGAAGAAAAGGGTATTCCATTTGTACAATTTAAGGGGTCAATAGAAAAAGGTTGGTACCCCACGTTTTGAAATTTGCCATTTTGTAAAAAAAAAAAAATAGCTTGGTTAGGCATGTCAATAATAATTTAACAACAGGACTTAAAGTTCAAGTCACATTAGTCTATGGCAATTCAGGAATGTCAGAAAATTCTATTTAATGCCCACTATACACCCATTTTATTTTTCAAATGTGGGTTACCCCTTTTTCCACTGACCCCTTCAATTATAGGCACTCATTCAATCGATCATAAATCACGAGTGCAACAAGCTATGGAGTTGGGATTTGTCACTGGGGAATTCATCAAGGAACAGTTTTAGAGTCTTCTTTCCATTGCTTACTAATGCAACCAAAATACACACAAAAATTATTTTTATATCACACATCTTTTACCCGATGAATTATGTAAACTAGTCAGGCAGGTCTCACTGGGTAACCTACCGTACAAGACCAGCTATATTGTTTTCAGTTGTTAATTAAATGTCCATAGGGAAGGCATACGTACATAACATCTTATATTGAAACAACACAATTAAGACATAACAGCTAATGTTGCATATACAGCTTTCAGTTCTCATGCACTGGCAGCATTAAACATTTTGCCCACATGATGGAAATGTACACACACACAGACACACACACACCTCCTCCTACAGCAGCCATGCAAAACATAGCTATTGCCGTCCAGTGAACCAGCACTGGGATGCCTGTGCACCACTCAGTCACTTGAGGCAAATCCTTCTGGGGCAGGGCTAGTAACCCGCAGGTGGACTGTCCAGGTCTCATGGAGAGAGGTCGCAGAACCTAAAGTTCCACAACAACCCCAACACCACTAAGCGAGACAAGGACAGTTGGGACACACACACATACACACACTTTTTGGAAAATACTTTAAGGAATCACCACATGCCCACAACCAATTTTTAACATTCGCACCTCTATTAGTCATTGTGATACAATACCAGCCACTGTACTTAACAATGCAAGAGCAAAGCCTACGGCAGCCTTGTAACACAGCTATTGCCACCCAGTGAACCAGCACTGGGATACCTGTGCACCATTCAGGCGCTTGAGCGTTGTACAGGAAAATCCTCCTGGGGTAGGGCTAGTAACCCACAAGAGGACTGTCCAGGTCTCACGGAGAGAGGTTGTGGAACCCAAAGTTCCACAACGACCCTAACACCGCTAAGCGAGACAACAAAAGTTAGGCATTTGCTTCCCCAGTAAACACCAGGTACCCATTGATGTTACAGCTGGGTGGGCTGCTTCTACAGATGACACCAGGTCACCAGGTCCCCATTTAAACGGCTGAGTAGACTGGAGCAATGTGAATAAAGTTTCTTGCTCAAGGAAACAACAACAACACCAAAGTGGCATAACCGGGCATCGAACCTGGGACCTCTCGACTACCAGGCCGATACACAGTACACAAGTAAGTGCTAGCACATATGTTCAGTATAAGTACTGTACTCACATATTGATTTTTGACAATTTCACCATAAAATGTAAATTCAGCCTTGTGTTGACTTTTCTTGCACTTAAGATAAACAAGCATAGTCCTGAGGAGATGATGATACAAATGATACACATACTGTATACATACTACGCACATGCCAAGCAGATGTATTTATTAAATAATACCATACCTGTTTCACTGCCCATACAAAAGTCTCAATAGTAGCAGTGAAATTTATCCCGTATTTCACTGACAGCAGTGAAAAAGTTGTAATTGCAATTTCATTGGCTAGAATTTATGTTAACAATGTAGCGCCAATTAGTGTCAACACGTGTTTAGTACATAGTGAGTACATAGTGACAAATTGCGTACATAGCAAAGCTAATGCAGCATATGCAGCGAGTATGGTATTAACTGGAATAGCATGGGTAGCAGTGAAATTTGGGATAAATACCACTCTTGTTGTATTGGAAATGGTAAATTTCAATACAACACTCGTGATATTTATCCCAAATTTCACTGCTACCCATGCTATTACTAGTACTAATCAAACAAAAAAGATTGAGTAACAATATTCTTCAAAACTTTAGAGATTATTAACCCTTAACAAGGCTAGCTGAGTTGTATGGAGTACTGACAAAATTAATGGGACAAGTTCACATGATTTTATAAATGGTTAGCAGATTAACCAGGCAGGTTCTCTTTAGCACATAGTAACAATTGAGTGACTACAATGTTTTAAGTATTCTTCCCACCATAATAAGGCTCAAACGAATAGTAGATGAATAAATTATGAATAAATGAATAATCCATGAATAAATTACTGAAAGAAAACTCCTTCTGAATGGATTATCACAGTGATATTGTGTTATAACAAAATAAGTTAACAAATTCATGCAATAAAATATTAAGGAGGGTTCTAACAAGTTAAACTAGAGATAGTTGTAGCTATGAGGGAAAATCCCTATTTAGCATTGTGGCAATGTGGGAAAATCCCTACTTTGGCATTGAAAAGATGGTGAAGACATACCAATTTATGGATTTTCCCACAATGCTACAGAGATTTACTAGGATCCTACTAATATTTTTTATTGCACCAGTAATTTAGGCTAGTATTGTAAACCAGGTATGTCCACAGCCGACCAAAGGCCAACTGTAGGTGCACACTTGGTTTCCTGAAATTATTTTCCATGAAATGTGTGAATATATGTTTGTGTCTTTCCATACCCACATGAGCAAAATTTGTAAGCTGAAAGCAGCCTGTACTTGAGAAATGAAAGCCTGCATTAAGCTTCCTGGCAGGTAAGCTTTAGTTGATTCGTGCCTGTTTGAAATATGGGTGTAGCGACTCTCCACAAACTTTGTAAACTATGTTCCCATTGAGCTCTTCATGTATTTAACAATTGAATAACAGTGTAGCAGGCCTCATAGGCTACCAGGAAAAGGTATGCCTCTTTGACTCGAAAGGAGGTGTGCTGTATGTGAATGAAAATAAAAGGCAGTCTTGAGGCTATATTTGTGGAAAAAAATCAACTTGTTTAAATTGTACTGTAATACTCTATTATTTTTGACTGATTACTAAAGGAGCAATGCTGCCATTAACTTTGATGATTTGGGCCAGTGAAATAATGTAAGTCACAAAAGGGAACTTAGATTGTAACTGTACTGTACATGGCCACTACTTGACACAAGTGTGGTAGCTAATGGATGCTAATGGACACTAATTGACACCATTACTTAAATACTTGTACATTAACAGGTTAATAATGACATTATTTTTTGTGGTTGCTTGTGATTTCAATCACGTAAAGCAACAATTATAAGGTCACTAGTCCATAGTAATCACTAAATAGAGGCATAGTTACTAAACAGCTTGAATACTGCAGCACGTACTGACTGTATTCTCAGCTGGAAAATTCACAGTTTTAACATGAGAGTTCAAATATTTGACAACTCTATAATCCGAGAGGTCACTCATGTTAAATATCTAGGTGTAGTCATTGATCAACATCTTAACTGGAACGAACACACAAAACAAGTTGCTAGTAAAGCCACCAGAATTATTGCATTCTTACATCATAACCTTTATCAATGCCCTCCCACAGTTAAATGTAATATTTATAAAGTAATGGTTCACCCTATTATGGAGTATTCTTCCACAGTCTGGGACCACACACATGTGTTAACATTAATCAATTAGAAGCTGTATAGAGATCTGCCGCAAGAATGTGTTATAAAGACTTTTCTAGATTCTCCAGTGTTTCCACAATGTTAACTGATCTTAATCTACCCACCCTGCAGAGCAGAAGGAAAAATTAAAATTACAAATGCTGTATAAAATCATTCATCGTTTAGCTGATATCCCAGATGATTGTTTAACTCCCACTCCCTCCTTTTTACGAAGTGGCTATTTCAATCAACTAAATACTAGAGTGGACAGTCATAAATTTTCCTTCTTCCTTTCAGTGATTAAACTATAGAATAATCTACCCCAGAACATTGTTAACACTCCCACATACACTGAGTTTTGTAATGATTTGGACACTTTTATAACTACACCTGTGCATTATAATCATACATGATTCCTGCACAGTACACAATATAATAATAATAAATGAGGAAAGCACACTAAGGCCACCTCAACTTGATCAGTTGCTTGATGTCAACAGTGTAGGGTTGATAGAAATAAAAATATTGTCAGAATAGCTGGTTTATAACTGGATTACATGGAATAACACCCGGGTGTCTATATGGATAAATATGGTAGTTTAAATGCATTAAGAGGCACATGCTCAGAAATTATAGCTGTAATTTAACTCAATCTCTATACTCATGTACACATTTTAAATGTATGAAAAGAGTCAGTCAATTGAGCCTGTGAATTTTGGTTGACGTGGCAACTTAGTTAAGGTCTAAAATTACTATTTAGGAAATAAAGTGACTTGGAAAATTTGGACATGTTGATAATCAGATAACTGTTAGTTGGTCCCAAGGTGTCTGTATTATACAGTTCCTAACATTCGACTAACCTTTCTCCATTGCCTCCTCCATACATGATAGATACCAAGCCAGTATCATCAGTATAGAACGTAGTTTTGTTTGGTGCTCCAATGGACCGATATGCTCCACCATCCTCTTGACAACCCTGTAGTATACATGGGACTTTATTGCTAACAATATCATTAACCAACACAACCAATTTTCAGGGCAGCCATTTGAACATGATTTCTGATTGGAGGATTTATAACCTTTTTGACCCCTCTTTCCACACTTAAAAAATGAAGCATCACATTGTTGAAAGAAATACGGTAGATCAAAGTGATAAAAACATGACCATTAGGATATCAGGACTATAGTATGTTCACAGCTGAACCCTGAAAAACAGCTAAAATTTAAATGTGGATTTTTTCTCAACAGAGTTAACATTTCAGCCAACCAGATGATTATTGGTAACAGCAAAGGTGTCAACAACAGACACGTATGGTTTGGCTCCATTACAAGTTCGGGAAACGGCTGTAATGGACACTGTACTTATATGGCTTCCCCATAGGAAATGTATTGTGAAAATTTTGATTGGCCATAAATATTATGTCAAACATTTTAACAAAAAGATTTTGAAATATTTTTAGCGGGTCAAGCAGTACTACAAATGAGCCAAATTTCAAGATCGTGAGTAATTGCATCCATGAGTTATTAAATGTTTTTGAGGATTCAGCTCAACGTGGACATACTATAATAAGGGTAACTAAATTTGATTTTAGTTCTATATCGTAATAGCGAGTCATGCATGAACTTCAGTACATAGCTAGCCAGCTGTTTTAGGAAATGTTCAAAAAAGAGCTTGGATGTAGTTTTACTAAACTTTGAATATTCAATAATCGTCAGTCATTAGTTCACAACTATTGGAATTTTGAATAGTGCTATCATAGACCTTTTTCACTGCTACAAGGCCCCATAGCCATCTCCTTGTAGCTATACCTTTATATAGAGTAACAGATGGCAGTGTGGGGGGGAGCATTTACTGAAACTAGTAAACTGATATACAAGCACGGATACACATAATGTTGTACTACAATAACAATGGTTTTAACGTACAGCAACATTTACGCAGTCTTTTTCAGTGAACCCTTTACAAGGGTTGTAGTAGTACGTTGCTTTATCAGTTCCTACCACACTATACGCACTATGAACAATAACACAAACACATAAAATAATAATATATTTGAAATACCACAAACACACAGATGTTAGGCAACCATACTGTGGACTAGCTACTAGAAGAGTACCCATGAAAACCAAATGAAAAAAGTACCCGTCTTCTATGAAGTCATTTTTCATTGTACATCTTTTAACCACACAATGGAATTAAAACAATTTCATAGGGAAACCTATGAAATTTCAATGAAAATTTACCACTGATACGTACAGTACAGTAACTCAACAAAACTGGTTTCATGTATGTACTTTTCATTGGAAAATTTCACTGGGATTTCACAGCTTTGCCAGATGTTTAGCTGACCCAATACCGATATTACAGTGTATCAGTATCGGTCATGACTATCGGTCAATTACAAGGTGCATATCACTAATATTTCATTTATGTAGTATGTACAAGTACTATTACTGGCCACGGTGTCATGTAAGTGATTCTATAGTATAAACTATAATATGTGGGTGGGAAATCTGATGTTGTTGGTGTGTGGGCTTGTATCCCAGGGTGGTTAGCTTTATTATTTCTTCACTGAAATCTAATCAAAACATTTTACAAACACATCATAGGTGACTAGCTAAAATATTGGACTATTGTAGATTAATATCGGTAACTATATCACTTGTATCTCACAATAAGGGATATTCTATACTTTTTAAGCATTGGCTGTTTCTGTAAAATTGGCACATCCGAAAACATGTATTGGTACTAGATAATATTAGATTGGATGTAAAAACATGGTATCTACTGTGGACCCTGTACACAATGGACAATGGACCAATTAAAAGCCACAAAATCCATAGGGATCGACCCATAAAAGGCTGAATATAGTAGGGAACTTGACCACTGAATAAAATGTTACACAAAGTGATAACTTGATCCCCTAGTCTAGAATGTTGCTACGGAGCCATAGTGGATGCAGAAATCTCTCTGTTAAAAGCCACCCCCTGGACAGTGGCTACATCACAACCTTGGATTTATTTAAATAAAGATGTTAAATGCAAGACACTCTTGAAAAAGGAGGACTAGTTTCGATTTTGAAATAGCTAGTAGCTTCCTCCAAGTGGATTAATATCAGCGGCCAATAACTGGTATAATACATAGACAGCCCAAATTTCTACCATAAATACACTGAGGCATACCAAATAGGCACCTGTTAGGCTAAAGCAATGAAAACGTCAAGTCCATAACATGAATTCCACTTGTCAGAAAACATTCGTACATAAGTAAGTCAGTCAGCAGTCAGTAGACTTGTTTTCCAGAAACACTTATGTACACACAATAACCTCTTAAAGATCAATATGGTTTTTAAAACAATACCTGAAACAGTGACGTAGCCAAGGGTGGGCCTGGGTGGGCACAACAGCAGCGCCCACTCGCGAATAATATTACAAAGAAGAAACAAGTAGTGCATACCTTGGCATGCAAAGCCATATTTTTGTTGTAAATCAACAGCTGATATCGAGGCAAGTTCAATAATTACATCACATGATCCAAGTAGCTTTAATGTTTTCTATTTAATTCACGGCATCACGTAGTACAAATTTTAGGTGGGGGGGAAAAGCACGCGGAAGGAGGGAATCCAGTTTTTTCATATCTGGAATACTGAGTTGTAAGGAGCAGCACAGATTCTGTTGTTGACGAGGTTATATGATAAACGAAAAATTAAATTCTCCCGTTTAGACACGTCGGTTGGATATGAAAGATTCAGAGGTGACTGAATTAAGCCATACGACTATCTCAAGAGTCAGGCTGGAGTAGAATGAGTTGTGTACAAGTACATATGAGCTAAAAGAGAACAAGACAAGGAGGTGTATTAAGTTCATTTTCATTTCTAGCGGCTTTTATATCATTTATGCAGTAGCATTAGACTAGTGAAATAAACTGCAGGAACAGCAGCGTGGCATATAATCAGCTAGCTAGATACATTTATGCACTTTTGAAACAGTTTTTAAACCAAATGTATGTAGAGTCCACTAAGGATGGACTCGCATTTTGTGCTAGTTAGTTGCATGGGGTGAAATGTGCCATAGATTATATATTCCCTATGAGTGTGCCCACCCATCCCTAAAGGGCTGGCTACGCCACTGACCTGAAATAATAATTCAGCTGGTTTACATTATGTGGTTGTGTGGCTTTGATTTCATCATTATTATAATATAACCACAGTTCCATTATGTCTATATATCAGGACATCACCCTGCACAAATATCTGGCTATACTGTATGTAGTAAGAGCATACCTATAAGTACTGTACAAACGTGTACTGTATGCAAGGAAAATTTGACGCAATAAAACAAATTCACACTTCCTCAGATATGATGAATTGAAAAGGGTGTATCCATTCACTGGACTGGACTACTGGACTCGAGTTTTTTTGTTTTGTTTTCTTGCCTTTTATTGCCAGACTTAAAAAAAGTGTCTTAGAAACTGACATCATTCACCTTGAGCCATAACTCTTGTAGCTACATAGCACTAAAACCTCAGTGCAGTTCGTTATCGAATAATTTGCCTACTGCTAGCAATGTTTCAAGCACTGTGGAATGTGAACACTGCAAATACATGTCCGTCTTCTCTAGCATTCTTTTGTAAAATAGCACACCATATATATGTTTTAACCATGCAATTACATAGAAATTGCTTGTAGCCTGCACATTCACTCTAGATTTGCCAGCTGTTTGGTATTTGTAAATAGCAACGAGTATGCAGTTACATTTTTAAAAGGATTGCTTCCCAATGCGCACAATTTCAAAACAGGAATGTAAGGTTATACACTCATCGGTGCGTCCTTTGCAGCCAATGGTATTCAATTAGCATCCCCAGTGGCTATTTTAGTTGCACCAGACCCTTTTTTCCCCACCCAATACACAGAAAAAAGCGGTCTGGCCACACAAGACTAAGGGGTGGTCACTACCAATGGTCCTGTAGAACCATCTGTGACCAGTTTTGATCGATGAAAATATACCTTGATAACTTGACTTCGCCTTAAAAACAGCCTTGATTGTTTGATAATTTAGTAAATTCTCATTCCTCATTCTCATGTTATTTGCAAGTTAGCTTAATAGGACATCTTGATTGCTTGATTCAGTGCTAATTTACCCCTTGATCGCTTGATTTAAATTTGATCCCGGTTGCAGATGGTTCTATAGGACTACTCCGGGTAGTGACTACCCCTTGCCAGCATGACTTCGTGGCCTAGTGTCACATCGTGCTAGTCTCGTGTAGCCAGGCCCTTTTCTTTATTTTGTGTGGGGGCGGGGAAAGAAAAGGGTCTGGTGAACATAGTATAGCATAGCCGTTGGGCCATCCCGAGATTGTGGGGATTCTACTGTGCAGCTTCCGGATTGTTGTTTGGTGCAAATGACGTGATCTGCTGCATTTGCGTCCTGTTACCATAGATATTTCATTAGTAGCTATGGTAACAGGATGCAAATGACGCAAATATTAGCAAATCACGTCATTCGTGCCAATCAACAATCCGGAAGCTGCGCAGTAGAATCCCCACAATCTCGGGATGGCCCAACGACTATGCCATACTATGTTCACCAGACCCTTTTCTTTCCCGACCCCACACAAAAGAAAGAAAAAGGTCTGGCTACGCGAGACTAACATAGTGCAAAACAATGCCCCAAAATCAAACCCTTTTCAAAGTAAAGAAATCGTCTAGATCCACACAACCAGCTATTAACTTACAAAGTTCCATCTTTGTGCCCCAAACTTCTCAAGTCGACATTCTTGTTCTCAAAAGTACATACGCAGCCCTTGTTGTTCTGGTCTTCCTTACACTCGTCTGCGCTATCACATCTTGACGTAAACAGAAGCAGCAAACACAACGAAGCACCGATCAATCGCGACATTTTTGATTCCTTTTTTCTTCTTTTGTAATGAGCTGCAGTGGGCGGAAACCCCAAAACTCACGTGAGACGTACGAGCTTTAGATTTTTGTTCACTAAGCTTCATCAATTCAAGCTATGATTCAAGTTACAAAACTGATTGATGATTTGTTGGTTATGATTGATCATTGATTAACTACAGTGATGATTGGTTGATGGATTGATTGATCATTGATCGATTGGATTGTTTGATTTTGCATATATTAAGTTAAACAAATAGATGGAGTGCTCAGTCTACATGAAGTACCAAATGAATCAATCATTGATTATCATTAGTTAATCAATTGCAATCAATCATTAATTTATTTAATCAATCAATCAAACAATCATCATTCATTACTTTCTTCTAAACTGGCCGACTGAAATCCTCTACCTGCAGACATGACAATTAGCTAATGGTAAGTTTTCCAGCCGGCTAGCTACCAATAACATCTAAAGGATCATTATTGCTTATAGTCATTCTTTTTAATTTGTTCATTATCTTTGTAATTTACCTTAACATTGTTGCATTTGTATCAGCTATGTGTTTTGTATTGTATTTGTGTCCCTCCATGTATTTGTGTCACTCCATGTATTTGTGTCCCTCCATGTATTTGTGTCCCTCCATGTATTTGTGTCCCTCCATGTATTTGTGTCACTCCATGTATTTGTGTCCCTCCATGTATTTGTGTCCCTCCATGTATTTGTGTCACTCCATGTATTTGTGTCACTCCATGTATTTGTGTCGCTCCATGTATTTGTGTCCCTCCATGTATTTGTGTCGCTCCATGTATTTGTGTCCCTCCATGTATTTGTGTCCCTCCATGTATTTGTGTCACTCCATGTATTTGTGTCGCTCCATGTATTTGTGTCGCTCCATGTATTTGTGTCGCTCCATGTATTTGTGTCGCTCCATGTATTTGTGTCGCTCCATGTATTTGTGTCGCTCCATGTATTTGTGTCGCTCCATGTATTTGTGTCGCTCCATGTATTTGTGTCGCTCCATGTATTTGTGTCGCTCCATGTATTTGTGTCCCTCCATGTATTTGTGTCCCTCCATGTATTTGTGTCCCTCCATGTATTTGTGTCGCTCCATGTATTTGTGTCCCTCCATGTATTTGTGTCCCTCCATGTATTTGTATTATTTTTTACAATTTATATGGGCTCAGTTAAGTTTTGTACTTATTAGCTAACTCTAACTAATGTGTAGCTATTTGTCTGTGTTCTGCTCTGGCCCTAAGGAACAGCAGTTGCTGATAGTCAGAGGGTAATTCATAAATCAAACTAAAGACATTGTTTACTGTTAGCCTCCTTACAGGTCTCTAGAGGGATAGTTGTCCACTAAATAAATAAGTCAAACCGATCGAGGGCTACTCACTGAGCTATCAAGGCAGCATGCATTTCCTTTTTGTATAGTTTCAAATTATTGCATGTACCGGTAGCTACTCATATTTTGTAAACACTCCATTTACTATTCTACATGCACTGTATTTATTAAGGTTGAATTAATTATAAGCCTTTTGGAAAGCTTTGAAAACCTTATTCTTTTAGCTTGTACAGTCTAGCTTGTCTCTGTACATGTCTGTATAATGTAACCATGTGTGCATGTGACTTCTTTTTCTGTACATCTATGTATCTTGGAGAAGCACCTGAGTCTTTGGGTGCAACCCTGTCTTGACAAATTAGATGATAATTATATGAGTGAATGCGTAGGGGTGGAGGGTGGTAACGGATAGGCTTAAAATGGATGGAAACCGTGACTGAAGTTCAGACGCAAACTTGCAGAGTTCTGCTAATTTCTTAGTAAGCAAGGTGAAAATGTCAGGCCATTATCGTTAATGTCATGGACAAAGAAGTGAAGGCATACCAAACTAGGGGCATTAAACAAATTTAATTGAAAAAGCCGAATTATCTATGTGATGGTAACTTATAGTTGACTGCTCTATTAGAGTATTTCATGTTAAATTTAAGTGCCCAAAACAAAACGGCTTAATTACTATAGCCCTCCCTGCACTACCAATATGAGTATAATGTATATAATGCTGATACCTATAAGTGCTACAACTAATAATAAGGTCCACTTAATATAACCTGATCCCGCAATCTGGATTGGGTTTGTATACAATTTGGTCACATGTAGTCTGTTCACCAGCTTCCGCTAACAGAATATTTAGCTCTTACCCCTGGGAGACTAAAGATCTATAGGTCCATTGTTTTCATTTATTCTGTACAAGAAAACAATAGGCACATGAATGGATTGTAGCTAGTCTAAACTATAGACTGCCACACTGGTTTTGATGCTATTTATACTAAGATGAAGAAGCATGTACACTCAACAAAGACGTCACTAAGGCATCCCCCATTTACTGTACGATCTTTCAGAAGCTGCAGACATTTGCAAAAATAATTACTGCATAAGTTCTGACTGCTCTATTAGAGTATTTGACTGTTCTCTAAGCCTTATAAATACAAACACCTTTGGCAAGTCCATAACCTGATATTTCCATCCCTATTAATTTTGAGCTCAGCTCTAGCAAATAAGCAAACCATTTAACAATGGTGAATCATATAAATATATGCAGTGTGTTATCATACAGTAGTTGGAAATAATTATAGAGTTATGTACAATAAGCAAGTATATGCAAATTTTGGTAGAAGCTGTATATATAGCATTACGTGTTACATTTAACTTTGTGGTCTTAAACAAACAAATTAACACTGGTTCCAAGGGGGTTTCTGAGGTTTTCAAAAACCAGTCAAGTGTATTCAAGCACTTAAAAATATATTTTGCATTAATTTGCAATGGCACAAGGCATTCAGGCCAAGACACGCTAGAGCAGTCGAAAACTGTAATAAAGCAGTCACAGAGAAAGCTTTATAGGTGAAAAATATTAAGGAAATTTTCAAAAATTTCATGAGTGAATGTTAACAAATTTGTGAAAACGTACGTAATTGTGATCATGAATGAATATGGTTGAGTTTAAAATATTATTTTACTAGGCTGCACAATCTAGAATTTTATGAATAATAATAGCTAATTATGAAAATCACTTTTTACATGATTTTGTTCATCCTTAGCTTGATTCTGCCTATATGTTATGATAACAGGTTTGAATGGCAACAATAAAAATGAAAGTATATTCACATAATCATCAAATGCTTATTAATTATTAACATTCAAATATCAAAGAATATGAATATCCTGCTGTACAGATTTATTACCAACCATCGTTCATAAAAATGGAGAGGCAAACTACCTTGGAGCTATGTGTCAATATAAAATTATATTATGGCCATATAATAGTCTTTGGTTGTTTTTTATTTTCATAGCACAGCAGTAGGATTAATATATGTGAATGTTTTCAATATATGCTGTATTCACTTTATTCTCCTGCAGACTATATATATGGAGTGATTAGCCTTCTATACTTGATATCACTTAATCTGTTACACAGGATTTAATCAGTGCATACTGCTGAATATTATAGTTTTCCTATCCTGACAATTAATACAGTTGTAAACTAAGCTACTTAAACAAAATCATGTAGCCTGATACCATACGTAGTTACTGTAATCACCTCAGGGTTATTTTGCTGTGGTATGTAGATAGACAAATGGCTGCATTAGACAAGCAGGCTTTTACCATACAATACAGTTTTTTTTGAATTTGCTGTTCCAGTGTTCCTGGTATGGAGAGGTGGTCTCTTTACACAGGTGGTTACTAAGACAGGGTCCACTATATAACTGTATAACAATTACTCAGGATGTAATAGAACTATATATGTGAAAACACTGTAGTATACAGTACATACAACTATCATGTATGGTGTGCGTGGGCCGATATGATCTTATAAATGACTGTAACTTTTAAATAGAGAAAGCTACAGACTTTCTGTAAGCATCAACTTACTCTTCAGAGTAAGAGCATTAATTTGGCACCAAGTTTGTGGATTTTGAGTCATGTGAAATAGAGGAAAAACCATCAATTTTAAGTATAAAATTGTATACAAAGGTCACCAAAGGTCAAATCTGATGTGGTTCCCAATTTTAAAATGACCTTTATGGTATATACAAACTACGTACCAAGTTTCATGCTTTTATCAAAAAGTGCACAAAACATGCTTTTTTAAAGGGAGCTCTACTAAGTATATTTTACAACAGATTACTGTAGGTTCAGCACGAGCACACTGTACATGTGTTATAACTCAAACAGCTGTTATTGATGAATAAAGTAGAAAGTATATAGCAATCCTTCTACAGTATATTCTGGTGTACAGTTTTATCACCCTTACTGTTTTAACATTCATCAACTATATCCCACAAGACCTCCACTGCACTGCTAGAATCTATGCAGATGATAGCTATCTTAATTTACAACACTATTTTTCTCCCAACAACTCTGAGCATTTTCAACAAGACTTAATTTTACTTTACAAACATGGGCCAGAAGATGGTAAATGGAGTTGAACTCAGCTAAGTATGTATATCTTACAGTTTCTAATAGACATCACATTATCAACCATATATAACTATTATAAAGTCTCCAATGCAAAATAGCTAGGAATAACATTCATAGTAATTTTGTGCAGTGTGTATGTTTTTTCTGTTTGTATAGCTACAATACCAACAGAAAATAATACACAATGCACTACAACAGCTAGGTTACAGTTGTTTACAGTAGATTATGATTGGTTACATTAGGTTACAGAAGGTTATAAGATCATTACTATAAGTTAAGGTACAGGTAGGTTACAATTGGTTACAGTGGTAGTTACGGAAGATCACAACAAGTTGTGTGGGTAACAAAAGGTTGTGGTGAGCTACAGATGGGTAATTCAGGGGCAGATTTAGGAGTGTTCTGGGGTTTCAGAAACCCCTTTGGGGCTGGGCTTACTTCAGAACAGCTGTCCAGTCCTATTACTGATTCTTCCTTAACTACAACTAAAGACCCATAGGACATAACACACAAATCATACTCACCAATGCCCATCATACTAATTCTCAGTCAAAACAAGTAGTCTCTCTTTTTATATTATGAACTCTTGGTCATATAGACTTTTCAGTTTTCACATGCAATATTGCAATTATCACATTAAACGACTCATGCAATAATCACATGTCACAGATTCAATATCACCCAACCCTAGTACAAGATTGAGATACTCTAATAGAACATTCAGTTGAAACATTCTAGTTCCACAATTTATATATTTTTAGCTTTTTAGGATGCAATTTATCCAAACCTGTCTGCAATTAGATATGAATCTTTACAAGTTTATGTGTGTATTTCAAAGGCCTTTCATTTATTGGTATCTACTTGCAAAGTACTTAATGACAGTCATTGAGGAATACTGTATTCATGTACGCATGCACTACTGAAATTGCTCTCAGATTCAATCTCAAAGTATTCAACCTTCAAAATGTTCCTGTGTGGTGATGCAAATATGCACTAATGATGTGATTTGCACACTAAGGTGCCGTTAATGATTCTTAGATGCTTCCTGAATGTTAACCACCTCATATGACTTTAGAGTACTTTTTCATCCCTGTTAAATGCTAGTGAACATCAGTAGATCAGAAACTCTGTAAAATAGTAGGCTTTCAACAGCAAGTTTTATTAAATTTCAAGTATTGTAAAAGCAAAACCTTGTCAGTGCCCCCAGCATATCTGAGTCCTACAAGCTACAACTGGAAACTCCCTTCGAAAAATTCTAGATCCGCCCCTGTAGTTACAACAGGTTACAGTGGGTTACAGCAGGTCATGGTATATAGACTACAACAATAATTATAATAGAGGATTTAAAACATGTGTACAAAATTGCTCTCTATAGTTTACAGGTTCTGATAAGGTACAGTGATTGGTTACAAAAAGCTTAAGGTTACTATGGCAGATTAATTATGGTAGGCTACGAAAGGATATTACTATACTACCTTTTTGCCTGATGAATTCCAGGCAGTGGAGTTTCCAACAGAGTATTTAAATTCTCTGGAAGTGTCAGGGTTGCCTCCACACTTACCTTCATTGAAGGTTGGTGCACCAATCATAATTTTGTGCTCCTTGGACCATCAATTTATAAACCCCAGGCACCTAGGCTATGCTTGGACCCCCCATGAGTCACCAATGGTACTAAGTGTGAGATCACTAAACTTTCTGCCAACACTACAGAAGCCTAAATTTCTCATGGTACAAAGGCATGCATTTCTTTACGCATTTATATCTTACCTTTTGAATTTAGACACATAGTTTCCTGTTTTGCAATGATTATTAACAAAAGCCAGGGTCTGCAGCTACTGTTATTATTGTGGATTAGCTCAGAGATGTGGTGAGGACTGTGTCATGGTAAACATGTCATCAGCATGTGTAGTTATTGGACCATCTCACTTATGTGATGTTACTTTTTTTTTAGCAGTTGCAGACTATATGCAATATAAGTTACAGATTGATACTATCAATGGTGCTATCTATCTACCATAACCCATGGTAACCTACTGTAACCTATCGTAACCTATCATAACCCATTGTAACCTACCACAACCCATTGTAACTTACCATAACCTGCTGTAGCCCATTGTAACCTGTTGCAACCCATTGTAACTTACCGTAACCTGTTGTAACCTATTGTAATTTAATCTACCATAACCCATGGTAACCTACTGTAACCTATCGTAACCCATTGTAAACTATATACCATAACCCATTGTAACCTCTCGTAACCTGTTATAACCTACTGTAACCTGTTGTAACCCATTGTAACCTACCATAACCCATTGAAACCTACTGTAAACTGTTGCAACCCATTGTAACGTACCATAACCTACTATAATTACCCTTTCTAACCTACCATAACCTACTGTAACCCATTGTAACCTACCGTAACCTGTTGTAACCCACTGTATCCCACCGTAACCCGTTGTAAACTACTGTAACCTACTGTATCCCACCGTAACCTACTGTAATCCATTGTAACCTACCGTAACCTGTTGTAACCCAATGTAACCTACTGTAACCCACTGTAACCTACTGTAATCCATTGTAACCTACCATAACCTACTGTAACCTACCGTAACCTGTTGTAACCCATTGTAACCTACCATAACCTGTTGTAACCTATTGTAACCCACTGTATCCCACCTTAACCCATTGTAAACTACTGTAACCCACTGTATCCCACCGTAACCTACTGTGATCCATTGTAACCTACCATATAACCTGTTGTAACCCATTGTAACCTACTGCAACCCATTGTAACCTACTATAACCCACTGTATCCCACCGTAATCTGTTGTACTAATCTGGGTATAGTCAAACCTATGTACTACTGCTATTTCAACAATTGATGTCTTCAAGAGAAAACATGTGCAATCATGACTGTAACCTACTGTAACCTGTTGTACTGTACTATAATATGGGTAAGGTCAAACCTATGTACTACTGCTAATTCAACAATCAGTGTCTTCAAGAGAAAAAAATGTGTAATCATGACAGTGAACAGCAGTGAGATTGACAATGAGTAGTAGTGAGATTGACTATAAAGAATGGATGAGGGTTTAAGATGTCTGTAACCTTGTAACCTTGTAACCTTTGTAACCATGCAGTTACAAGAAGAAGTAAAAGTAACAGTAAGACAAAATATACCTCATATTGAGCCACATATGTTCAACACAGAACCATAGCAAGGTGAAAAGTGTCAGGCCATTATTGTTAATGTAAGAAGTGAAGGCATACCAAACTAGGGGTATTCAGCAAATTTAATAATTATCTAACCCATAGTTGACTGCTCTATTAGAGTATTTCATGTTAAATGAAAAGTGCCCAAAATAAAATGGCTTAATTGCTATAGCCCTCCCTGCACTACCAATATGAGTGTAGTGCTGATACCTACTGTATAACTAATAATAAAGTAGTGTAGCTACCCACTATTACCTGATGTGCTGGGTTTGTAAAATTTGGTCACATATAGTTGTTCACCATACATGCTCAGCCCTAGAATCTTCTGCTAACAGAATATTTAGCTCATACCCCTGGGAGACTAAAGGTCCATAGGTCCATTGTTTTCATTTATTCTGTACAAGAAAACAATAGGCACATGAATGGATTGTAGCTAGTCTAAACTATAAACTACCACACTGGTTTTGATGCTATTTATACCAAGATGAAGAAACATGTACACTCAACAAGGATGTCACTAAGACATCCCCCATCTACTGTAAGATCTTTCAGAAGCTGTAGGTATTTTCAAAAACAATTACTGCATAGGTCCTGACTTCTCTATTAGAGTATTTGACTGTTCTCTAAGCCATATAAATACAAACACCTTTGGCAGGCCCATACCCTGCTATTTCCATCCCTACTGATTTTTACCTCAGCTCTAACAATAAGCAAACTGCTTTATAACAATGGTGAATCATATACATATATGTAGTATCATAGATGGAGATATAGAGTCATGCACAATAAGTAAGTATATGCATTTTGGTAGAAGCTATATTACGTGTTACATTTAACTTTGTGGTCTTAAACAAACAAATTAACACTGGTTCCAGAGGGGTTCTGAGGTTTTCAAAAACCGGTCAAATGTATTCAAACACTTAATATACTTTGCATTGATTTGCAAAGGCACAAGGCATTCAGGCCGAGACATTCTAGAGCAGTCAATCACTCTAATAAAGAAGTCACAGTATTCAGAGAAGCAGTGTAGCAAAGTCATTCTCAGCAGGCAGTTACCTTCTTTTTGTCTTCACCAAAAGTCTATAGCTAGCTATGCTCCTGATCATAAACCAGTCACCAAATATCCTGGAGCTACTCTGAGTGCTGGCTATATTATGGCAAGTGGCAATGTTTTATACATGTCCTATGGATAGGTTGGATTGTATGTGACCTTGTCCTAGTAATAAATTAATGTAGCATTACTAAACCCATTTCACGTCCACGTAGTACAGCAATTATTGTCCAGTTAAACACCCATATGTTGCCATACCAATATTACAGGCAAGTAATTGCCATGTTTGGTGCTTCAGAGACAGGATCTATTGAGGGGTCTACCATACAACAGGAAATTTTGACGAATTGGTTACATCCTTCAAAATGTAATGTTAACAAGTGCCTCAAAACTCAATGTTTAGGTCTGTGATTTCTTGCTTTTCATCAAATTTTAATTTGTCTAAAGTGATTAATTGTGAATTCATCAATTTCTCCTTTTGTCAATATTTCCTGTTGTACAGTACAGGATTCATATACCTGTATAAAGTAGCCTATACATTTTGAGTATTTCATCTTGCTGTAGTCTAAGCTGTAGCTATGCTATTGCAGTGTATACTAAATTTCTGATCTTTCCTTGCACTCGTTTGTTTACATTTTGTAACATAATCAATAACTGGTGAATTCAACAAATGTCACATCAAAGGAAAGAATAGTGCTGGACAGATCTTAATTTGTAAAAATTAATTAACTTAACACATGTCATGACTATAAATTAAATAAGGCCATTCCATTTGTTTTCAGCTATGTTGCACATTATACAGTGTTACAAATGAAGAACAGTATGAGAAACCTCCACAATCAATCCAGTCACTACGGATATTGCTACTATATGTGTGCACCAACCTCAATTACTAAGAAATGAAGTAGCCATTCTACTTCATTTTCTGGTATGTTCTGTAGCATTAATATTGAAGAACAGTATGACAAGTACCTCTGTAATCAATCCAGCCACTACAGAACTTGTTACAGGCAGCTGCAATGCCAATATGCATTATCATGAATCAACACCGAACTATATATGTGACCGGATTTAACAAAACCAGGCTTCCACACACATCCAGATTTGTGACTTTGAAGGACCATAACTCAATATAGGAGTACGCTATCACTTTCAAATTTTGACCTGTTATTGCATAATGCAGTGGCAAACGTTTGTAAAAATTGTAGATCAATAGCATACTGATCATGAGTAGTAAAGTTACAAAGGGTTATTGTCAAAGAATCGGACATGTGTGGATCCTTTCATACCAGCTTGGAAATAATAAAAAAAAAAGGTTATAGGCATGACCCAGACCAAAGTTACCTTTCGAGCAACCCCAAACCCTTCCAACAAATTTTCTAACTCTACTTATGGTTAATGCTATGTGCTTGAGTTCTTCACTGTTCGATTTCACTTCGACCCAATTGCAAGTACATGACCGGATTTGACAAAACCAGGCTTGTGGGCAAGAAAGCCCAATCCTCCATGATGCCTACTATAAAGTATTACCACATAATGTGTGTCTTGTACTGCACAATCAACTGCAATATTCTCTATGGCATATATATTCTACTGATGTGTATTATTTCAATTGTTCTATTAGGAAACAATTAAAATATCAATTAATAACACAAGTCATGCCATTACTATGGTATGTATGTGTTGAGCTGAGCTCGGTTGCACAAGTTCGTTATATTTGGCTCATTTGTAGTACTTTTAACCTCCAAAAATTTTTTTTATAATTCAAACAGCCAACACTTTGCTCATTACCAATTACAATATTTGCAGTCTGTTGCAATCCTCTCCTGACCTTGTAATGCTGTTCTCAACACCTTTAATGACACATCACTCATCATCTGGTTGGCTAGCTTGAAACACTATTTCTTTGAGAAAAATCCTTTTTTTTTTCTTTTCTCAGACTCAGCTAAACATGTACATACTATTATCTACAGTCAAAAATAACTGATACAATAATAAGCCATTGTATGCTACCTAATGTGCAGTACATCTAAGTTCAGTACAACAGTAGAAGTATTCCATCTAGCATTCAAAGATTTTCTCCAATGTCCTTTAGTGGTCCAATGGGACCATTCAAATCACATGCTCCAGGACAGGCACAAATGCTGGTCAGATTAAAACTCTACATGGAAAATATACAATCATAAAACAATCAAATGTTTACTGAGCATAAGCACGGAGGCACGAGACATATACATAAAATTTATAATACTTTACACATTGTAATTAATGCTTTGAACTATGTAAGTCCATAGTTGCATTAATAATGCTCCTATTGCATAGGCACAACCTTTATATGCACCAATCAGATCTGTAATTGATCTATGATCCAAATTTATAAAGCCACTGTTTTATGTGTGCAGATCAAAGGACTCGATTTGTAACATGGAAGGAGACATTTAGTACTAACTAGTTTTGCATGAATCAGTGTGTGGTGTATCAATGAGATTCAGACCGGCCATTGCACTGCTTCCCATTCAGAGTGTTGCAAATGTTCATTGCAGAGTAATATAGTGTATATCAGGACACACAATAGTGTGTTGAGTGGCTAAGGAAAGCCAATGAATCCGGTTGCATGACAGGCAAGAATGTATTTTACAGGAACCAAGAAAATGTGGTTTACACATATTTGTACCTTAGTAATGGCTGAACAGGAAATATCCCATTTTTTTCTGTGCAACATTGCTCAGGATGGGAGATCTCCCATACCAACTTTGAGTTAAAATGGTCAAGCTGTCTTTGTGATACACTCCTTCAAAGTTCATCTTATTTTCTTCATAGTTTTCATGAAATTTTCTTCTCACACCACTTACAAAAATTGCCATACCTTGTGCAAGCTTTATTGGATTCTTTTCAAATTACAAGGGTACAAAGAGCATAAATTATGGTACTGTACTGACCAATTCGTTAACAGATTAGTACATGTAAAAGTGGCTATGAGTGATTTCAAAAATTACAAGTGTGATTTATTGTCACGCTTGCAGATATACAAGTTAAGACTTGGTAGGCAGATACATACTATTAGGCTGACCAACATTATGCAAACCTTTAGTGATTTGAAAGCACTGAGAGTAATCACTATAAGGGGATATAAAGCAAAAACCGAACATGTGAAACAAGAAAATTACTTCAGGTGTAGGTGACCTCCTTCATTTCACTACAATATTTCTATGATCCCTAACTGAACTTAACATTCTTAATTTTGCCCTTGCACTTGAATATTTTTGTAACATAATTATGACTGCATGGTGAGCAAGTCCATACTGCATCAAAAGAAAGAATGGTGTCAACTTGTTGTTTTCATCTGAATGCATGCCCCAACCATACAATTTGAATTCAATGTACTGAATGTTACAAGGTATAGCTACAATAAGAAACAAAGCCAAGACTGCATGAAACAATAAAACTTATTATGCACGGGGTTGACATGAAGCTGGTTTGGGAAAATAAAAAGCTTTATGAAGTTAAACTAAAACATACAGTATGGAAGTAACTGTGTGTTAGCCTCTTACAATACCTTCATGGTACATTAGCAGTATTGGTTAGGTATAAATAAGCCAAAACGTGCCTTCAGTATTACTCAAAATCCTTCCAATAGGTTGATATGAAATTTATAAACCATTGGTTTAGAGGAATTTTCTACTGATTAACTGACTTACTGATTGATGCCTTCAGACAAGCGGCTTTCTCACATTTGTAACAGAAACCATTTCTATTTTCCATAGTAACTGGATTTATTGCAGAGGTTCTTCTCACACTGTTCATTTGTAATGCTGTGTAATAAGGTGAACATAGCTGAAAATGAAGCATAATGGTCACTTGACACTTTTCAGTAATCATTATTGTATAACAATATTACAGAGGCGCTTGTTGGCATGATAACCTCTAACAGTAAATATTGATGGTACTGTTTTAAAATTCATTTCAAATATTTTCTGTGGTCATATCCCCAAACCCAACCCCACCTCCCCTAAAATTCCTGCATTTGGCAGGAATCTAAATACTAAATCTTACCACCTTCGTATTTGCCTGTAATACTCTAATACAGAAATCTTATATAGTTGAACGTACAAACTGATTCTTGGCTATTTCTCCATTGAACTTGAGTTTACCCAGTTGTAGAGCACACACGAGGTTCACAATCATGGTTCTACAAAATAAATATGATCAAGTTATAGCGGGCTTATGACAATAAATAGCTTGAACTCTTAAAAGTTAACAGTTCTGTACCACTTAAACACAAAAATTCTACATTGTGCTGTCTAGGCTTGAACCAATTAGCTATGCTTTGGAAATGGTTTGTTATGCTTCTGACTGATGATATAATATCATGCTTAAAAATATTTATGCTTCTATGTTCAATGGCTGACCATTTTATCAGTTTCCTGACTGCTTTTAGAGTGACTGTTGTATCTTTATCTTACTACTGTATAAAGTGTACTGTACATACAAGTACATAAGCAACCAAAAATTAACAACCATGATGGAAATGCAAGAAACAATTAATTAATATCATAATCTGCTATCAATATAATATGTACGCAGTGTAGTCTTTTCAGCGAATGTATTGCGAATTATAGTTATGTAGCTGAAAATTACCTTTAATATGCTGGTAATACCACTTGATGTTTTTGCTAACCTGTTAAACTAGAAATTATGACAGCATAATTAGTGCAAGCCTATGGTCCCCTCATATTATGAGCATAAAGGAGCATTAGATTTATTTGTTTATTATCAATTTTGTCAAGAAATCGGGTTGTACAAAAGGACAAGCCTGCAAACGTACTCCCCACAAACATATACAAACAGTAACACAAGACACAATGAAACCACAAGGACTACAAGGACAAAGCAACAGGATTGTACAATAACAAAATAAACACCTTAATATGAATACGCAACAACAAAAATTTCAGAATAGAAAATGACAGAGGGTTGAATGAATCTGCAGAATGGCATGAGGTATGGTGTTCTACAAAGACGGGCTGTCGACAAAGAAAGAATAATGGAAAGAATTAATAGAAGGAGCAACAGGTTGAATAGATAGAAGAGATGATCTTGTAGGAACTTGAGACAACTGAAAATGTCAAAAAGGTAAACGAGTTCCTGTGGAGAAGACTATCATGAATATAACAAATGGAAAAATAGCTATGATGTTGTTAGATAGTTTAACTCTTGTAAGCAGACATCAGAAGACTTGCTCCAACAATACGGTGAAGGAACCCACCTGCTGTTGGAAGCCCAACGAGAAGCTCTTTGCTGTACTGATTCTAAAACATTAATGTTTTTAGCAGTATGAGGATGCCAAACAGGACAGGCATACTCCTGCACATGCATCTGTAAGCAGTAGATTTAATTGATGTAGAAGCATTGACTAAACAGTGATGAAGAAAGTTAAGCAATCTTGTAGCTTTGGCTGAAATGTATTTAGAAGTTCACAAGTATGCCTGCTTCGAATATGTCAGCATAATGAAAAGTATAATAGGTTCCAGCATAATGCTAGCATATTAGGTGGATATTTCAAACTATGGAGCTTAATTCTATGAAAATAGATCGATACTCCCTAATAAAGTGGTCAGTGGAAACTGCAATAGAACACTCAAATTCATACTACATAACTCTTTAGATTGATGCTCTCTAATAGAGCAGTCACTTTGCGGTGAAATACTTTCACAGAGCATTCACTGATTAAAACATTCCAAGTTAATTGTAAGAAATGTTGTTAACCTAGGAGCATAATGCAAGCATTATGGGAACACTAAAGACCATAATAGGTGAAAATACCCTTTTTTATATTTTACCTTAAGGTGACTAAATTTAGCGATACACTAGATTTAGCGATTTTGGATATTGGCGAAATTAACGCATACACAATTTAGAGACTTTATGAATTTGTGAATTGACATAATGAATTAAGCATAAATTGAGACCCAGTTTGAGAAAACCGGGCTTATCGCCTATTTAAAAGTATCGAGAACGCCGGTTTAAGTATTTAGTGTGTTGTAGCTCGCCAATGGTTGAAGCTATGTGTACCAAATTTTCACATGTTTTACACCAATTCCTTACCTTCCAGAGCATCCACTGTACAAGTAGACAACAATTGAGTTTCCCGACATTATAGATAGTTTTTAAACCGAGCATCAGGCGAGCTGCAAGTTGGGTGGGAGGCGGGGGCCCTGGGAGGCGGGGGCCCTGGAAGGCGGGCAAGATGGTGTTCAAAAATTGAAAAGGAAGGCCAAGGGGTGAATTAGGCCAAGTTTTGGGCCATTGAGGTCTCAAAACTGGCTAAAATGAAAGGAAATTCACAGCAGAGGTACTTATTCAACACCACAGCGATGTACAGCCACATACAGTCATCCCCAGGCTGACCAGAGCTCCATTAAGGCCCCACATCACACGTACAGATCACCACTGTGCTTGAGAAAAGCAGCCAGCAAAACCAGACCACTCAAGTCTAGCTTATTTTGATTGTGGAATTAGATAGTATATTCATGTAGCTTTGTGTCCTGGGTGAAAAATCGAATCTGCTGACATGGGCGATAAGACCGGTTTTTCAGACTGGGTCACAATTTTGCAGGTTTAGCATGCACTATTATAAATTTAGCGAAAAAACCAAAATCGCTAAATTTAGTGACCTTAAGGTAATGTTCCCTATTAGCTTGAATAATTTCTACATTTCTTTTTAAACATTTTTACATCATTTGTAAACTTAGTGACAGTAGCTACAGGTAGTTAGGAATTATTCAAAGAAAAACATGGTGATTGTGAAATACTACTGGTGTGTACTGTGTAGGAATATTGACCGCTCACTAATGCACTCAGTCTGCTTAACTTGACATACAAACATTAACTATGTAGCTATAATTATGTACATGCATAATATTGTAATACACATAATAAAATGCATCTATTTGATTTGATTATGACTTTACAGTACTGCATACAGGTATATGATAATTACACTGACCAATGAGTATATGCTATAATAGCTCTTAGCAAGCTTTCTAAGCATGCCCTAGAACCACGACACTGAGCAGTAACATGCAAACAACTCGACAATTGCACATTGACAATGGTAATGTGTAACTACGTTTCATATGTGCTATATACTTACGGAGTTCCATCTCTCTTCCCTAGAATTCGTAAGTCAATAGTTTTGTTTTGAATTCAGCACACACATGGTGGGTGATCAGGGATTGATACACAGTTGTGAGTCTGACAGTTAACAATACAGATGAACACTAACAGTTCAATAACTAGAGCCGAGTGTGTTAGTGAACAGGCCGGGTCCATTATCCAGATACCTACGGTGATTCACACATCAGGCATTGTACTTGGAGCTACTGTAAGAACCCAACTATAGATATATATAGACAAAAGCTTAACTATAAAACGGTGTTACTGCCACGTCACCTTGCAGATATTAGTTGACCGCATGCAAATGTAAACTGTACGTGTAGCTACTGTACCTCGAAGTATTGATGGACAGTGGTGGACGAATGTGGCAAACACTTCTAACTAATTTGCTGTCTCTGATCGGAGCCGGCTATCAGTGGTACACGTCACACTCGCTGACGCATTCGCAGACTCGAGGAGGAACTATACTCAGCCGTGAATCACGTGCCAAAAACATTGTGACGGTCAGCTGCAGTGGTGAGTAGAATTACAGGGGCGGATCCAGGGGAGGGGCTTTGGGGGCTGAAGCCCCCCCCTTCATATTTAGGCTTTACTTGATCAATATGCTGAGTATTATAATGAAATTTTGTCTTAGCATAATTATATGATTACTAATAATACAAATACTTATAAAACCACCTTATAAACATCTTTCCAAGGTATTATCAGTGGATTTATGTTAAAGTTTATGCAACAAGGACCTGGATCAGCATTGGAGGTGTACAAGATCGAGATACTCTAATAGAGCAGTCAGCTAACTACTCTAATAGAACATCCACTGGAAACATGTAGTTGGTTCTGTTATGGAATTTTTCCAAATCTGCCTGCGCCTATACATACAATGAAGTGCATTGGTTTGTTTAAAGGGCTTCATTCATCTATACTTGCGTAGTTAATATGTATGGCAATACTTAATTCAGGTACACAATTACCATTGAAAATGTTCTCAGATTCAATCTTGTATTGTACAAATTTCCGGCAAAATTTTCCACTTTCAATATTCTTATTCTAATATGCACATATTCAGTGTTGTGCAATTGTGAGAGGGGTGCATCATGTACTTGGTTGTCTGCAGGGCCGCCCACGGGGGGGGGGGGGGGGGGGGACAACTGGGGCATTTTGCCCCGGGCCCCAGCATGAAAGGGGCCCCAGGAGGCCCCATGAAGGGCCCCCTGAATACCTGTTTAAAAGATCGATATACTCTAATAGAACAGTCAGATCTAAATACTCTAATAGAGCAGTCACAGTATTCTTCAGAGGAGCAGTATAGCAGGCTTATAGATAAGGAGATATGGTTGGTGATGGGCATTGTCAGCAGGTTGTGCCCTTTTTTTTTTTTTTTTTTTTGGTCTTCCACTTACAGCTTGGGTGAAGGGCCCCACTTTAACTCTTTGCCCTGGGCCCCTTAATTTCTCTGGGCGGCCCTGGTTGTCTGTACCTACCCAAACTTTTCCATTAGCAAAATGCTTCAGAGAGCCATACCTATAATCTAAAGGCAGTATAGAAAATATCTGCAGGCAGAAAATATTATGAATTTTATGTGGAAATGTCTCCAAATTGCAGTATTTTAGCATCTATTTTTCAAAATTTTCCTGGGGGGGCATGCCCCCAGGCCCCCCTAGTTCCAGCATGCAAACCTCTACCCAAGAGATTAGTACCTTGAGTTAGCCCCCCCCCCTTTTATAAATCGTAGATCCGCCCCTGAATTATAGCTGTATAATTGCACAGGTATGCTGCACACCTTTAGATTAGGTGTATAATATTACTTCTCAGCATGATCCTATGACAAGAACCCCTAACAGCACCGAAAAACGGGACCCGCGCGCTTGCTTGCACATTTATCATGTTTAGCTTGACATTTAACGATCACTGATTTTAATTTCCACACCATGCCTTTATATTGTAGCTAGCTAGCTAAGCTACAGTACATGACTACATGTAGAGTGCTTATGTCATATTCTCTAAGTGCCGAGATTCTGATGGAAGAATATAAGTTAGCTATAATTGTACTAAAAACATCACACTTAAAAAAAATTATTTACATTTTGTGGCTGCACACTGCTTGAATTTATACACACACAAAATGAATAGTACATCACCAACCAAATTAGTAAATATACGTATATAAATAAAAACTATACACTCATGGCTATGTACAAAATCTATGAATAAAATGGATCCCATGCACTTCATTATATGTTATCATGATTTGTCCATAGTGGAGTAACCTTGTTTGTCACGTCCCATACACTTCAGACAAGGAGTAAATGTGAACAAGACCCCATCCTATAGAAATGTAACAGTACAGGATAATAATTATTACATATTGTAAGTACGTTATATAAGGCCACCCAGCTACTGCATGTATGTACATAACTATTATACCCACAGAAATAAATTTAATCCTTACTGTAAGCAGTGTTGGGCAAGTTACTTTTTAAAAGTAACTAGTTACATATTACATATTACTTGCAGCTGAACTATTTAGTTACAGTTACATATTACCCATAAAATAAAGTAACTGTAATAATATTACATATTATATTACTTTGTGTCCATAGCCTTAAGCTGTCACATGTGAAACTACCAACTTATCACGTGACACGATTGCGTTGTTGGACAATGTGCAAGTCTTGATATAAGTAAGTTGCTGGTGAATAAGCCTCACTTAGTAGGCTTCATTACTTCGTTGTGGCTAGGCGTTACTCAGTGGGTTACTAACGAGATTAGTAACTTCGTTACTTTTAGTAATAATATTACGTAATATTAGATTCGTTACAGTAACTATATTACTTAGGTAACGCGTTACATTTGCAAGTAAAGTAACTTGAGTTATATTACCTGTTTTTATAGTGTATTTCGTTATATTACTTTGTTACCACAAAAGTAATAATATTACGTAACGCGTTACATAAGTAGCGCGTTACTCCCAACACTGATTGTAAGCTACTTTCTAGACATCATACATTTTAAGTACTGTCATAAATGTACTTCATAAAGTTTTATGAAATACAGTTGTAGGGCCATCAAATACAGTTCACAGTGACACCTCAACTGTACTTCATGGGGAAAAATTCCCCTTTTACTTTGATCTCGTGCGTGCAAAATTATTTAAGCTATGAATAATGATAAAAAAACTATTATCATAATTAATTGTACAGTAGTATAATAGTTATTCACCTTCACAAGAAATGGTAAACTCATCCAGAATGTCTTGTTAGGAATAATATCTGATCCAGTCTTATCATACTTCACTCTCATGATTATCATACCAACCACAAAGTAGACAATTACTACGATAACTAACCTGTTGATGGCAGAAAACATTAAAGCATATATAATACAGTGCTCATGCTCCCTTGATTACCCGACTCCCTTACTACCACAGATTATCAAAAAGTTTGGATAATCAAAGTCCATTCATTCACATGTTGCTGTCAGACCTTCAGTGCTGGTCACTGTAAAGTGCTAATAATAATAATAATAATAATTTATAGTTCTAATACCCTAGACAAAATACTCTAATAGAGTAGTCATTTCTACTATTCGGATAACCAAGTGTTTGGATAATCGAGGGAGCACTGTAATTCAATCATAGTATGAATTGTTAAATTGACTAACTCTAAAATAGTTCTGTCTCCTATCCTAAGTGTTTAAATAATTATAATTTTTTAAATTTATTAAGGCTTTACAGCACAAGTGCTGAAGGTCTGTTTAAAGTTGTAGTAATCATTTAGAGTGTTGTAGCTTTCCCAAAACTAAGCGTTTGAAATTTTGTGACAGGAAAGTACACTACATACGTATTGTTACTAATCTTGATAATAAGTCTATGCACCTCATTACAGTCACCTTGCGGATTTGTTCTCAAAATGTCCATCATGATTCTATTTTAAATTTCTCCAAAAAGTTTACATTATTCTTTTATATATTCCAATTTGTCTAATTATTCCACATTTTTATAACTTAATAATCTAAACATTTAGCAATGCTGCTGTATGAAACAATTATACTACAGCTGGTGCTTAAAATTGCAGCCACAACTTTTGTTTGCATTGGTCTACAAAGTGAATAGGGACCCGCCGATTATGCAGCATAATAGGCGCCTGAAAGCATTGATCATAATGCTAGCATAATAGGCAGAACACTTATGCATTACCATAAAACATCTTGCTTATCAAAATACATATCACAAAAAAATAATCATATAGCTGACTGTTCTATTATTGATCTTTTCTGTGACATGCATTTTGACAAGCAAGGAAGTCTGTGCTTCAACTTCAACAACTTATTAATTTCCCATAAAATGCAAATTCACTATAAAAACATGGGAACTAATTTATAAATATTGAGCATAAATTTAAGCATAATAGGCAAAATTTTGAGCAGTGCAGCATAGCATAATAAATAAATTAATAGACATAATTGGCAGGTCCCTAAAAGTTAATGTTGGCTTAAAATCTTTTGACTAGCCAGCTCTTGCGCCTGTAATCATTTAGTCAGTGGTGGATCTAGAAATTTTCAGAGGGGGTTATAGGTTGAGGAAGTTTTCAATAACTGTCAGGGTAAAAAGATCCAGGCTTTTTGAAAGGGGAGTTCCACTCTGGAAATGCAACTTCAGCCTAGTAGCTTTAAGTCGAAGACCCAAAAAAAGGCATAACGTATGCCAGTAGATAAAGTCCTAATATAATACACTATGTATAATTCTTGGTGATGTTATCACCCACACGATCGCAAATCGTCACCCACACGAATCGTAAATAAATTAGGGGTGAGCACTATTCTCAGAAGGGGTTTCAGCTGAAACCATTGCAACCTGCCTGTATCCGCCACTCTTTAGTGTATACAAATATGAAGGCATTTCAAATGAAGAATTGACAATGATTTGCTAACATCCACCACATGCATGACAGTCATACCCTTGAAACTACAGGAATGAAGCAAAGATATTTAAACTGACTATGAGCAGGCAAATAAGATGGTGTATAGCTAGGTTTAATTGATTACATACTTGCTTCTCTGGTTAAACTATAACTTACAGTATATTTTTTTAATTGTAGCATGCGTAATTTTCTGTACCTATATTTTAAACTTTCACATTAAAAGCATACTTGTGTGAACTATAAGCTGGTTTTTGCTGAGATGGTCACATATATATGTGTATTCATTTGAATCAATTCCTCATTAAATTAAGTAACCTATGTGACAAAAATACAGACTCAATAGATGACCTTTGCTGATGCAAATTTAAAACTAGAACTAAAAATTGAAAGAACCTTAAAAGCTGATACATGTCAAAACTTTATATAATATGCTATGTACTATAGTAATCACTTCTTTACAAACAATGCACCAACTCATTTTATAATATTGTAGTGACCGCTTTGATTAGTAGAGGTGTACTGATATGGAAATTTACCAATATACTGAACTGATACATAAGCTTCAAAATTACCAATTCCCATACCAATACCAAGCATTGGGTTGCATCTGAAAATAAAAGGTTTCAGTATGGACACTACAATAAATGATAACTAAGAAGTAAAAAGGTGGTTGCCAAAACGTTTTTGTGAAAACAAAAAGAAAACAAGAAAAAAGACTTGCGAAAGAGGTGTGATGAAATGGTGGTCTGAGCAAAACAAAAAAGCAGCTTAACTTGGGAATTGAAATGTAGCTGCTGTAAAACAGTTAACAACTTCTGCTTTACGCTCTATACACAGTGTTACAAGATCAAGCCAACAGAAAACAGAGCAATTATAGTGCTTCAGTGAAATATCTACTAAAATGTCAACTTTTTATTAATATTGCAATATCGTTACCAATACCAATAATTATATCAGTCCACCTCTATTGAGTAGGTCTAAGAAAACTGTTAGCACACTTCATGACCATTTGTTTCCAATAGCCCAAAGTTACGTACATTTTTATTATTGTGGCACTTTGTTGCATTGTAATGATTTTAACATCGCTAACACTGCTGTATGTAGCAAATATACCATGAAATATGCAATACAATAATATGTATTTTTATGTTGCAAAATGCACTAAAAATTGGCCAAGCTAGAAATTGCACGTGTTTGACAATGTAAACATGGATGCAATTATGATGTGTGCAAGCGATACCTATTGCATAAATGTATGCGTACCATACGTTTTGTACCAGTCTGAAATGAGTGAATAAAATTAAACAAGGAAGAATTACTTTCTCCCAAGAATAAGCTTTGACATCCCTTTCACCATCGACACATAATTCAAGGTTTTAGAGGTGCATTTTTTGACTACTTAATTAGTGTCAAAGGTGATGTGACCATTCTATTAGAATATTTGACTGCTATATTAGAGTAACTTAGACTCGTACAATAAAACATGTACAATACTCTTGTACCACTAATTGATTTACCAACTGCACATACGTACTAATACACAACTTCGCACTACACTTGTAACAACATAGCCACACTTACACAGATAACAGGACAATTCCCACTATCCCAGGTTCAGAACTGCTCTTGTGATTACTGCCACTTGAGCCAGAACATAATCCAGGACAGTTACACTTGCTTGTCATTGTAAGTACCTGTAGCAAAACTGCATGGATTAGTTATGACATAATCGCACAAGCTAATTATACAGCATAAAGCATTGATTACAGTGGGTAAAATACATGCATAATGATTCCATAACTTTATAAAAATGGTTTATTCTATGTGAAGAAAGGGTCAAACGGATTTCATCTTATTCGCCTACTCAACAGGAATTTAAGTTTTGTTGCAATAGGACCCATAAGTCCTGTCTTCGTAGCTTGTTTCAGTTCATGAGATAGGACCAATTAAATAAGAGCCTGTAATTTATTTGCTGTATTGTTGCTGTACAAATTGAATTTATTCCTGTTCCAAGTGTCTAGCGCTATGCTATTCATCGTAAAAGGATGAAACTTTAGCTGTCTACTCCTTTGTTACTATAGATAACAGAGAAGTAATAAAATGGAATTTGAGGAATGTGCGTATTGTGATATTAGTTCTTTCAAACTGTACATATTAATAATCTTGTTAGCAAGGCTAAACAGTCAATAAAGATTCTAAAATGTATAGCTTCAAAACGTTTATCAGGAATGCTGAAGTGATTGCAATTGATGAATTAGCCAATCTGCATCTGTTACGATGGCAACTGAATTCATGACACATTGGCAATCAAATTCATTATAGCTGGAAAAACACAAATACAAAGTTGTTAGATTCAGCTTGCTTAGGTACAATTGTAGTAAACCACTCTTTAAGGCAATAACGCTTCATGTAGAGTTACAACTAACACATGAGAAAGTGACTGCATGCAAAGCCATTAGCCCTTTTGCCAGTTACGATGCCCTTTACAACTATTTACCCCATGAAGAACTTGTGGACAATATAAATACAACAAATATTTGTGCCAATGCCAAATTGAATTTATTTGCTAAAATCTATAGTGTAGCAGTTATTATACAGTTATACATAATAATTAGGCTTACATTACATTTTTTAAGCATAATAGGCTAATATAAGCATCAAGTATTATGCCAGCATAATAAGCGCAATGAAATATACAACAAAGCATGACCACATCACACTAATATTGCATTTCATCTCAAGAAAATGTGAATTACTATTTTTATATTTTTATTATTTCGTGGCTGATCATGAAATAGATCGAGATACTCTAATAGAGCAGTCACTTACTCTAATAGAGCAGTCACTTACTCTAATAGAGCAGTCACTTTCAGAAAAGGCTGATTGATATTAAACAGCTAATTCTAGAACATAATCTTGATTTTGAAAGTATAATTATGCTGGATTTTTGAGCACTGCTCAAAAGCATAGTAGGTTATTTTCAGAGCATAATTGGCTCAAACCTAATAATAATAATTGTGACCTGATTTGTGAAACAAGGCATGCAGTTGAGCACATAACTTTTTAAACTTTCATTGCTGATAATTATGTAATATGCAATTTTCACATGCACCAATACGTTATATTCTACTTCAGCACTGTTTTGTGATGAGGTATAGCTTGTGCCTATATGAACTGTTTTCACAGGCCTGTTTATATTATTTTGACAAAGATTTGTATTCTTATTAAAGTAACACATTATTAGCCAGCATGACAGCTATGTAGTCTCACATAGGTTTTCTGTGGGCTTTCTTCATCATACTTCAGCTCAGGTGTTGTGGCAGTTTTGTCACACTTAAGTTTCACTACAGTGGTCCTGAAATGAAAATATAGATAGCTAAGTTTATGTGCATTATAGATTGTGAAATCCATTATAGCATAAATCGTTTTTATGCCAGATTATCATACACAGATACCAATACTCATTAGAATGATTAATTATAAGACCATTACAATACATAATGTTACCTACAGAGAACAGACATTTACTATATTACAGTACGCAAGGAATATTGGGAACATCACAAGCTGGTGTGGATCTTTACTATAAAAATGCTTAAAGTCTCACTAAAATGGATAGCGCAGTTTGGCTATAATTTATCCCCTCACTACTTGGTACATGTGATTAGGTTCAATTTTGTATTGTTCAGTACACATTGCAGTGATTGACAATAGCTACAAACTAAAATAATAGAGTATGTCTGTACCTGTCATCAGTTCCACCAGTGTATGTAATCTTCAGGTTGGAACCTTCATACTCAAACTTAGCATTCTCCTGTGTCCCAAGTGAGTAGTAAGAGTTGCTATCTGGAAGGTACTGGCATGCCTGTATAGTTTGAATGTAAATTGTATGATAAGTTGAAGCTGCATGAACTCTTCAATAAATACAAAATATGTTAGGAAATAATAAATTGGCTGTGTATACACATGCTAACCATTAGCCTAAAACCATGCAAGACATTGACTGAAAGATCAGGGACAGTTCTAGAAAATTTGCTGACTGGTTTCCATACAGAAACCCATCTAGAACCATGCCTATGAAAGATTAATTAGTAAAAACTACTAAAACTATATAATACGTACATATCTGCAGTGACTGGTTATCATACATTAGCAATTTAGCACAGCACAGCAGCACCCAAAGCTTTTTAACAATCATAATGGCAGACAGTTTCTTTCATAATTATCTACATGTCATGTAAGTTTTGAATGGTATCATTAAATTGCAAATCAAACGACATATTTTTCACATGAATGATGATGGACTGCAAAGGAATATCAATGACTTTTAAGAATAGTATTGCAGATATGTGAGCACGTCTCTGTACATTACAGCAAAAGTTTAATAAACAGCCACCTCTTTAACAATAGTACCTCATTACCATGACCATATTTAGTAGCACAAGTTAAGCAAGACAACTTGACAATCAGGAAGGTGGTATATTCAAGCTCCAATATATGTCAAGTCAGTTACACATTATCAGATGTGTGCAAAACTAGGCCTGCGCCAAATGTGCCAGCACAAAGCTAGCATATTAGGTGGATGTTTCAAACTTAATTCCATGAAAATAGATTGATACTCCTTAATAGAGCAGTCAGTGGAAACTGCAATAGAGCACTCAAATACACTGTACATAAGTCCTTAGATCGATACTCTCTAATAAAAACAGTCACTTTGTAGTGAAATATTCTAGTAAAGCATTCACTGATTAAAATGTTTCAAGATAATAGTAAGAAATGTTGTTCACCTAGGAGCATAATGGGAACACTGAAAAGCATAATAGGTGAAATTTCCTGAAAGCATTTTGGGTAAATTTTGAGACTCAAACGTACACATAAACAACACAAAATATGTAACGATGCATCTAGCACATCCAAGGTAGTTTGATAAAAAAACTGGACCTTTCTCTGGAAACTATTCACCACACTCTGATTAACTATTTTCTCCCTCTTGTAAAATGTGTACATCACTCATCTCCTAGGTGCTATCATGTAACTTTCTATATGTAATAACCCATTATATTCTAGTAGAGCAGTTAGGTAATTCTAATAGAGAATTATCACTAGTCTATATAATTTGTGCACACCCGTAACATGCAGCTCAGCTACTTACAACCATACACATGTATAGTTACTTACCTAGCTTGTGTCTGCACCTGTATACCCATCTTCATCATTCACACAATTTCATGGGCTGTGTAGCACTATGATAGCTGTTGTAGTTAACCAAGACTTATGCCAACTCAGCTTTTAAAATTGCACATTGCACATTGTAGTTGGTTTTTGTTGTTCAATGTATTTTTGTTACTGTAGATTGCATATATATGTATGTAGTAGGGAAATGAGCTGCCATATTCTAAAGATCAATCTATTTTGCTTTTTGTTCCAAGTATATTTTTCTTTCAGCAATTTTTTTCATTTTACACCTATGTATTTACTGCTCTGCATTAATCACTTCCAACTGCATAATTATAGCACCATGAAGTAAGTGCTCTACAGGTGTATTTGAATATCTCAGTTTTCACTTGTTTTTACTATAGCAAGAATTTTATTGTGTGTGACTGTTCTATTACAGTACCTCAAGCATAATATGTAACGCTTAGGCCATGCCTATTTGAAAAGTTGTTGCTCGGATCCGACTGACCCAATTTTGCAGGGAAAATAATTAAAAAGAAAAAAATATCACGTGATTCTTACTTCATGGTTTTGCTGCATACACGTGTTTGTCTGCATTAGCAAAGTGAAGACAACTATTATAGTTAGTGTACTGATACATTTCCAATAGTGATAAATGTAGGGTTGTAGCTAAGATAATTATCGAATGATTGCAATGAGAGTTTTTTAGCTGTGCCTAGTCTAGCGGCACCTGACCCTAAAAAGAGGGTCTGGTGAAACTGTGTACAAAAAGTTTGGCGCTGCCGGAATGTTGGAAGCTCCAATCAGATCGCTCCATTTCAAATTGATTATGTAATGCGTACATTTCAAAAGATTCGCGGCTTACGGTTAATTACATCTGGAGACTTTGCCGCTTAAAATCATTGAGATAACGGCCATACAATTCTGTTGGGTTCGTTTTTAGGTTGAACAAATAAAGTATCGCCATTAGTTTGGTGATGCTGTAAGCGGATCCGGTTGAATGGATGTTGTGATGTAAACATCGCACTTACGTAACACGTAAACGTCATCCAATAAACATTCCAGAGCTCAAACTTTTTGTACAGAGTTTCACCAGACCCTCTTTTTAGGGTCGGGCGCCACGAGACTAAGCTGTGCCATATGTAACCAGATCTGCGAAAACCTGACATAATCGCCCAAGCCTTAATTTTCAGTATAAAGCCGAGTATAAAACATTGAATACAATGGGTAAATAATTGCGTATTTTGAAAAAAAATCTGTAACTTTATAAACGCCTAGTTCTTAGCGAAGAAAAGGTCAAACGATTAAAACCTTAGTATCAAGTTATTCGCCTACACAAGAGGCGTTCGAAAATCTTTGTTTCATTGCAGTACACCAAAGGAAACGTAAGTTATGGCCATTTGTTTATATATGGTCTAAGCGATAGTAAGCAATCAATTTTTCTTCATGAAATTCATCTTTGTTTGGGGTGAAGGAAGGAAACAGAAGAATTAACATGTCCAGAAATCGATTCCCCTGTTCATAGCGAACACAATGGTGCACATTTCAAATCTGTACAGCATTTCATTGGTAAGTTACAACCGTTTTAGTAAGCGCCTGTAATATTTTTTCCCTATACTTGCTGTACAAATCAATCTTTCTGTTGCTGCTACTTTGTAGGGCTGTAACTCCAAGAGTTTTTGGCACATGAAACTGAAACTTTCCAGAGCATACACTTGGCTATGTAGATATAAATATTGATTATGTCGATATAAAGGTGATTATGTCGGGTTTTCGCAGATCCAGTCACATATTGTAGGATTAAGCTCACATGTAAAATGCACTCATTCATCTGCTGATGTGATATTTAAGCTATAATTCAATACACGGGTATGATTTTTGTTCTTTTTTTTGCCTATCGACCGACCCATTTCGCTCTAGAAAAAATCCGAGCAACAACTTTTCAAATAAATATGGCCTTATGTTGCCCAGTACAAAACTTGCCTTTTTATGTCAACATCGCAATGTTTTTACCCACCTATTTATTATGTCACAAATTTGCCAATGAATCAATGTAAACTAGTTATTTACACATGCAACAGTATTATACATATGATGATACAAAACAAAAATATTCTGCCAGCTATAAACATGCCTACTGTCTTGTAGAGCTCAAATTTCTGCTCTTGCTGGAGTAATAATTACATTGTCCAGTACTTAGAAAATGACCCACTAAAGGCTATGAGTAATTGAAATACAATGTCTACACAAAGCATGCATCAATGTATGTGTCACATAAAACATGGTGCTATATGACCCTTTAAAGTACAGCTAACTATCAGAGATGATTTCATCTTCAATACAATACTAATGGCACAGCATAATTGTGGTGTAATGATGTAATCTACGACCATTGGAAAGCGTATTGTATCTATATGGTGCTAATGTAGTGGACAGAGGGAAAGCCACCACGGAATAGGTTCCCAGGAGATGTAACAACTTACTATATATCTGTTATTGTAAATTTGATAATAAGCAAGCCACTATATGGGATACAGGTTTCCTCCTTGTGCTCTGATCTACAGTATAATAGAAACTGTTCTATTCAAATATCAAGTGATCAACCAACACTGACATTAGCATATATTGGACCTATTTTGGCAGCATCAGCGGTATCAGTAAAACTATAAATGCCCGATACTTTGTATGATACTATAATGTGACCCAACTGGCCACTGAGTGAAAAACCTGACTTGTTTGCATAATTCTGTTTTTGAACTGAAATACACTGGGAAAACAACATGTGCTACATAAATAATTTTACGCATGTTTTAATCGCTAACGGTGAACTAACACTCAGACAAATTGAAATATCTAACATACCAATAGATTCATCTCTTCATGGAGAGTAAGAATATTTTTGTTTTACTTAAGTACCATGAAGCAAGTTTGCGTTACATGTACTTGGTTACGTTGTGGTGAAACAAGACTTTATCATAATCATTTGTAAGCTTGAACAACTTTCTTGCTTAAATGCAGGGATGCATTTAGGCTAAAATCTATACCTTGATGAATGCCCCAGTTCATGGTAAACAGAACTACCCCCCTACTCTATAGCTTGTTGCCCTTGAGACTTATGACTGATTAAACAAGCACCAGTAAAATTGATTGTTTCTGCTATTCTTGGTGTGTATAGCTATAGTATAACTCCAAAAGCACTTACCAAATAAGGCTGAAACTTTAACAGCCCATTTGGTTTTTCCCTCTAGAAAACAAAGAAGTCAAAATGAAGTTCAAGGAAAATGGAAACAAGTCGGGGTTTTACTCAGTGGGTCACAATTGCTTTGTAAGATGGTAGCAGATATGAAGGCAAATACAAAAATTATGAATATTTTTTTGGATGAAACCAACCAGTACAGTAATTAATACCAGTAGAACAGCAGTAAACCACAAAGTGTAATTCATTGAAGCCATCAACATTGAAGGCCAAAAAAACAGCAAACTACTGTTTACTTGTGAATAATGATATTGTACAAAGGATCACATCAGATCAGTACAGGTGTATTACTAGATTACTAGTAATATGTAACAATAAAGATCCTACAGTGTACTTTGAATAATTGTCGGTAGAAAAATAAAAACAATACAAATATAAAAACAAGTGCCCAAATGACAGCTGTAAACCACCACTGGTACTTGGCTGGTCTTGCCAGACCAGCCTGTATTTGGCCTGGGCCAAATGACAAAAGAAAATATACAGGCTGGCCTGGCAAGACTAACATTTTAAAATATGAAATGAAGTATGTACGTTAGCCAGGCTCTGTAAACAGTGTCGAAATTGTTTGTAACTACCAGTGAAATGCCAACGGTGTGTAGGCGGACATTTTAAAATGGGTTCCCACTGCAGCTAAGTGACAATATTGAATGACTGCTTTATTAAAGTATCTTGATCTCTTCACTCAAACTATTGTTCAGAATAACACTAATACATGTACAACACTATGCTATTATGTGAGAAATTGTATATCCTGGTTCACAACAGATGCCTAACATTTGGAAACCCAAATTCTCTATTCCTTAATTTTTCAAGCATTGTGTAAAACAAAAAGGGGTTGTAAAACCCCCCCTGAATGTAAAGCATTACACTTACATATTGCTTTATAATGATAGTAACTAGAAATCATCAGAAACGTCTTCTTCCACCTGTATCTAGTTCCAGAACTTGACAATGTTTCAGTCACACGTCAACACGTGTTTTTATATGTTTCTGCTGAATGTTCTATGAAAGTAGTTTGGTGACTGCTCTATTAGAGTATCTCGATCTCGTGTATTCTCAATACTAAAAAGAGGTGCTAATCTTAAGGAGGCTGAGACCCAGTATTTCCCTTGTGTACAACCAGTACTAGCAGCATATGTAGCATATAGCTGTCACTATTAGAACTAATCAGTTAACAACCATTTCTTGGTCACCTCCACCAATTTTATTTAGTTTGAATACATCACACCATTTTCATAGCTTGATTGTTTTGGCACATAGAATCAGGTAGTGCTACCACACTTACGTATGCTACTACAGCATACAAGCATGCAAACAAAGTCATCATTTGCTTATGAACATAATACACAGAAGATTCCCAACCAGATATATCTGACATTGTCTAATTTAGTACAGAATTCTTTCTGTATAAACTTACAGCAGCTTTATAGCAAGCACCATCACCTTCAGTGAATGAATAACAAGGGTTGTAGGAGTACTGGTAATCTCCACCAGTAATCTTGTCAAAACTGTAAAATATTATAAATAAGTTAAAGATATTAAGTAGATCTACTAGTGTACAAAACATGGAAATGTATTAGACTAGATAAGCCAGCTTGACATTAAAAGACTGGAAGTTTTGCTTGAAATAGTACAACCAACAGTTCATCTTGGTACAACCAATACAATAAGTACATTGCATGGTACCTTTCTATTCCTGATGTACCATAGCCCATGGGACTATATGTATAATGTTATGGAGATCGGTGTTGTGATTATGTATACAAGTAACAGAACCATAGTTGTCAGGGACCCTGGTTAACCCATTAATGGCCACTGCCACCATATGGCAGCATGGCATCATAACTCACTAATAAAAATAAACTTGTAAAGTGCATTATATAGCAAGATGCACTAGTACTGAAACGGACATGCCCGTAGAGGTCCCTTTTCTGGGATAACTGGATCCTTCCTGGGCTAGTGTGCATTTGTTATGTAATAGCGTAAAGTGTAACCTTACAATAGGCAAATTAAATCGTGCTTCAAATTGAAACTAGTGGCTGATAACAAAGAAAGTGTTATACGTACATGGATAGAGACAGGTAGAGTCGACAGTCGGCTGCTTTATCTCAGACATGGCATGGTGGACACGAGTACAGATATGCATGCGCAACAGCAGAAATGGGACAAATCACAAAGAAATCAGCTGTGGAATAGATCATACTGTAAGTAAACTGTATAGAATAGTTCTTTGAAGTGTAATACACCTTAGCAAATAGCTAGTTGGGGTTCCATTGTTTCTTTGGGCTGTTTTTTTACCGAAGTTTAGACTTTGTTTGTTGTTTGATAACTTTGTTGCAGTTACAGTTATGTAAGCAATAACAACATGTTGACCTCCTTAGTTTCTAGCGAGTATTTAGATATATGGTTACTAAGTAGTTCTGTGTACTGGACGGTTAGTATGATGTGATTTGGCAATTTGGCCAGTGGCCCCAGCGAATTTGGCCATGAATGGGTTAAATGATTTCATCTTACAGCCTCAAATTTATGTAAACCAATAAACTTAAGCATGATAAACGCATTTTGGGATTACAATGCATGCATCTATATAATTATTATGTACTATCTACTAGGGCTGGGACGAATATCAAAATTTACCTTCGAATATTGTTAATAAAATGTTCGAACATTTGAAGCTTCAGCGTTAGCTTTCAAGTTACAGGTTTTCTTGTATTAAAATTTATGCACATCCTTCTTAATTTTTATCTTTCTAAACCTAGTTAATAAGTTTGTAAGCATTTGGAAAATGCATAGCAGCAGTACTGAATGACACGATCGATCGATTGCAAATGGGCGTGTCCGCTATACTGCAACCATGCATAGGTAAACACCAAGTAATGGCTAAAAGCACGTTTTCCATGCATTGTCTATCACTTTATAAAGTGTTTTAAGGCTGCAACTATGGTAGCAAGCTGAATTGGGGTGGTTTAAAAGTAGGCGTGGCACACAAAGATCAATTGCGAAGAGACGAACATTGATCACACAAGAGTAATAAGCAGTTGCAATAAAGATAACAACGTTTATTTGTAATTGTTTTGTAGACTATGAGTGTATTACGAAGCTTCGAAGGATACTTTTATAATTCGAAATTTACTTAACCTTCGAGCCCACAAAACATCCGAAGCTTCGTCCCAGTCCTACTATCTACATGCAGCCACGTCATTATCATTCATCTCCAATTAGTCTTCTCATCATTACTTGTGAAAAGGCTTTTTCAAAGCACACATTTTTCATGCCAACAACAAGCACAACTTGAAGTACTAATGCACTACCATAAATAAGAGTTAATACAGTATATTCATAGCTGCAGATATTTGCTATATATACAAATAAGAAAATTATGGTGAGTGGCTACATGCCTTAATGGCAGGAAACACTTTGGTTTTAGTCTCATGTGGCCAGACCAATTATACATGCTAGGCACTTAGAGCTGGCGCTTATAATCTGGCGCAACAGGCGCTTAGCAATTACTCACCACCTGGCATTGATATTCACTTAGTGTGGTATGTATATAAATGGTCTGGCCATGTAGATTCTCTGTATTAGCAGATCATGGAAAGATTGTGGATCAACGGATCATGTGATATTATTATATGCCCGGATCAATTTTGAATACAGCTACTATGGGAAGGACATAAACACTGAAAGGAAAAGAATCAAAATCAAGCTAAAAACTGTTACTTCATGACTAAGCCACTGCTTTCAGCTGGAATGAGTATAAAAACTACTGCACTAGCTAGTCTGTGTGGGAAATTCCCTACTTTGACATTGTTTTATAATTATACTGCTTGTGAGGTATTCCAAATAATAAATGATACCAAACTGTGCAGGGTGCTTTATAAGGGATATGCTAAGACATTGACATGCTCAATATAGCAATGATTGGACCTAAAATGGTCAGTATGCATTATTATTACTCTCTCTTACTGTATATAAGAGGTTAAAACAATTAAAATAGCATACAACATATTGTTAGACTATATAAGAATGTCATGTGACCTGGCTCACATGTGTAGGCAGTCAAGGTGAGAAGTTGTGGCATACCTGCCTTGAATGTGAGAATGGTCACAAGGTGAAACAAGAAAGGATATATATAGCAGATCGGTAGAAGAGCTTAATTGATTTACAATAGATTTTTTTATCGTTATCAAGATAAAAATAGTTATAGCTATACATGTCACACAGGCTATGTTTTTAAATCTGTTTGTTTAGTGACCTTCCCATCTCAAGGTAGCCTAAGCATTTATGAAAAGAGGTTAACTAGACAGATCCAATTCTGTGAACTATAGATAAAGTGTATAATATGCATCATAAAGCTGTATGCATGGAACCTGAAATTTTTCTCCATCTGTTAAAGTGAATTGCTCACAATAGATAGAATATTAACCAAAAGCTGATACAAATTAATAAAGGTGTCTTTTCACAAATCCTATTGAAAATCTACAAATTAGGTCTTATTGCACAGTGTGCTTGGATTCACCTGAGTTCACCTTTTAACAACTTCAGTTATTTTAGGCCACGCGATAGCAATGAACTGTGTGATATGATGTACTCATAAGCATTATTAGAAACCAAGACTGCTAGGTATTGTTAGATATTTAGATTGTGCTTTGTGTAAAGACTCAAGTGATTGACATACAGATATTATTTTCTTTTGTGAACATGGTTAGTATAGTTTTGTAGGCAAAGACACAAAATACTACATCGTTCTTACAGTAGCAATTCTAGCATTGGCCAAGTATTGATCACACACTACTTAATCATCCTCACATTGTAGAAACAATGCTTTTACATAATTAGTTTTATAACTGCACATGCTCCACCTTAATTCCTCTGATATACCTTACTTTTGAACATCAACAAGGCTATACTTGTCAACTTTTAGTTCATCTGAAGGTGAGTATTTATATCTATGATTTTTGTCAGCATTTGATTTATAAAAGCTGATGAAGTATGGGTTCATCAACTTTTCCTTGTGACAGAATTTCCTGTCATAAGATACATATATAGCTATTTGGCCAGTTATATGCAGATCAAAAACCTCAAACTTAATGCACTATACATGATGTCGAGGCACACGCAGCATTGCTATTCCTGGAAATGAAGCTCTTGCATTGAAATAATTATTCCAAGAATTCATGCATTGTTTAAGCAGTCCTCTAATAGCTAAAAACGGAGAGGAACAACTTAAGCCGTCTAAGAAAAGTCATAAATGTTTACAGAGAATCTCACTCATTAAAGTAATAAACAACTCACCAACTACAAGTTGGATAGTGGGTCGGGATTTTTCACCCATACTTTTATCCCCAAATGAAGTTGTCCGGAGATTTGGGAAATTGTCATAATAGCTATACAACTTTCCAGTAGCCACGTAGGTTGTGACAGTGATAAATGCGAATAGCTAAAATAAAATCTATAGCTACTTTCCACCCTCTCGCTACTGATAATTCAGCACATCTCATAATCTTTTTTTTTTTTTGGAACCATCGTATTAGATTAAGTGCTAAATAATACATACAATTCCTCAGTCACATGCTACCACAAAGACCAAAGTATGGCAAAGATATATACAAAACAAAAACAAACAGACAAAAGCAATTAAAATAGATAAATTAGTCCAAGTTGGGTTGCTGCGGGCAAAGAATATTCTCTGGGGTGCAGTGATAGCAATTGCTGCTGCTCTACCAAGTGACATTTTGGAATAGGAGAAACTTTGTTTTGAATTGTTTTTCATTGCTGTAAATTGATTAGGTCTACGATGTGCCAGACTAACCAGCAATAGCTATATTTCTTCCACCCCCCCCTCTGGGACCAGATAGACACCACCCCTCGCACCACCCCCAGCACTAGTTGTCACAGTGCTGGACAGCCGGAAACACTAAGACCCCCACACATAGATGATATACCTACCTCCAGAATCAAGGCGACCTCGGAGTAGGCCAGACTGACATTAAATGTGACTACTAGTCTAGTTAGTTGATAGCTAACCGATGACACCGCAAACCTGCCACATCCCCGCCGTAGCTAGGGTCTATAGCTACCGGCAGCTAGCTATAGCTAATAATTTTGTGACGATAGATTTAGCACACATTACACATTCTATTGCATCACTAACCGTGGTTTTGTCTTGCTTCCAACACTTCTTAGATCGATTATTTTACCATCAGAGTTTACGCACCTGCACGCTGGATACTTCTGATCAGCCAGACATACTTCACTACGTGTATGATGCATAAACATCAGTAGAATGGCTAACGCTGTGATGAACATCTTGTAGTAGCTACCAACGACGAAACAAGAATAGATCGATCTGAAGTAGAGGTCACCAGCAAAGAATGTGATTTATTACTCACGTGGGGCCTGCCAGTGTATACATGGGATAGAAGTTACTTGTGCATAGTGAAGTCATCATATTGCTTAACGCTTGCATGGCTTCAAACTTACATGCATGACTTCTGCATTGCTTGCACGCTATCTACCACGACTCCCTGCTCAGTGTCTTTTAAGATATTGTTGACACTTGACAGAGTGTAGAAGGAAAAGGAGTAATGTTTGTAATTCTCAGATGACAAAAAATGTTTCACTGACCTAGAGCTCAAGCTCTGCAGTAATGAAATCATATGACTCACTAGCTCCTTTGATATGATTGTAACTAGCTATGCGTATGCTCAGTTGTCTTTGTATCGGTTATACCTTACTTTGCTTAGTTTTGTGTGTACTATCTATGTATTGTAATGTGTCCCTCTGGGCACGGAAGAACAGCTGTAGTCGATTGCTTGCGATCGGACGTTAAATGTATAAATCAATCAATCAGTAAAGATTTTAAGCATTGATTGTAATCAATGATTGTAGTAGCTAATTTTATGGGGATACACTCAATGAAAACACTGACGTTCATGTAGTCATGTAGAAGGCTAGTCTCTAGCTACTTCTTTCCCTTGATGATGATGACAGTTTTATAGCAAAGCTGCTAATGAGCCAAACTTGACACTAAACCCGAAATGGAGTGATTGTTACCTATTGTGGCTGCCAAGTTAACAACTCTTGACCTAATTCTATAACCAACAACTACTGTAGATTCTATATAGGTACTTAGCTACTGTAAATGTAATGAATTCAAAGTTTTGTACACTAATATTAACGTGTAAACTTTGCAATGCAATTTGCTGAACCCTCCAGATATTATTTTCACCACTAAAGTTATTCCCAAAGCTCATTGACAAACAAACCCTATTGATGAAACAAGATTGAATATTCCAGGATTTAAAATGTTTATAACATAATTAATGTGGGTGTCAATCCCATTACTGAATATTGAATGTATTTAGTCCTGCTGCCAATACAAAATCCCTTGCATGGTGACTTACTTAGTGCAGCAGCCACTCAACTATTAATCAGTGGTTTAAATTTTTTCTCCTTTCTCCACCTTTTCAAACACACTTTATGTAACAACTTCAAACAGGCTGTAGGACCAGGTGTCCTACAGACCTTCAGCACTTGTCCTGTAAAGCCTTAATAAACATAATAATACAAAATATGGACCTACAACATAGGTCATGCACATTGGTGATACACCAGGTTATTGATAAACTAAATGACCTTTTCCACTAGCTACCAACATGTTAATGAGCAAGAAATAGAAGACACCCAACACCTCAGATCTATAGTTATCACATTAGTCACATCAGTACTAGTATTGCATATTAGAGACACCAACAGCAACATATCAGTTGACTTGTTCATGCCATATAGTTGTATGGTTGTGTGCAAGTTTCGGATAAAACAGACAAGAAGATCATCAGTAAAATTAGTAACTTTAATTTTGGTTGTGCCCACAGAACCCTATAAACTCTCAAGTCTGGGGAGTGACTATTATCATCAACCAATGCACTACAACTGTATTTGACCCATACTCCAACAATTATAGACTTTGATCATGTGCGTCAAGTGCAGGCAAACAATACAGATTAGTTTTCCTGCATTCCAGAGTCACTTATCTCTGATTGATATCCATATGGCTTGCAGACCTTTATCACAAATACAACATAATTATTCTTAAATGAAGTGTAGCTACCAGCCTCTCGTCCTCAGCTATAAGCTTTGTACACAACAGTACAGCTTTATTTTATATTAGCATTTCTCACTTCACTTCAGTGCCACACTGCATGAATATTATGTGCACACGTCAAACTATAAACATATATATATATATATATATATATGCAGCTATACTTTATGAAAATGTATATGTGACCGGATTTGCAAAAAGGGATAACTCAGTGTTCAAGTTACATATAAGTGTGAAAGTTTCTCCATCCATTACACTATGTTGGTACTCACTACTCACCACATTTCAAGTCATTAGCTTGTTCCAGTCTGAAGTCATGGATTGTCAACGTTGGTAAATTGGATGTGTGTGGAAGACCCCTTTTCGCAAATCCAGTCACATATGGATTTACAGTAGCTACATATGCATGCATGCATTTAAAACAAGTGCACACGGAGATGCACATACACATAATCTATAAATAAGTGGTTACAACTGGTGAGCTACTGCAGGCTGCAGCATAATAATATTAGGTAGCTATCATGACTTGTTCATAGTGGAGTAACCTTGCTTGTCATGTCCTGCACACCTCCGACAAGGAGTAAATGTAAACACAACTCCATCCTAAAAAAATAATAGAAAACAGTTTATTTATAGCATAATTGTTTAAAAACTGCAAGTATGGCAGACCACCAATAGTGCAAGCAGTTCTATGGTAAGTGTAGAGTTCTCTGTGTTATGTAACTTTCAACTTGAGCATAATATAATCATGCCTGCACTAAGTCTAAGGCTTTGGGAACTCTACAACAAATATGTTGCACAAGATTTTCAGCTTTAAAATTGAGCAAATGAACCCTGTACTATCACACCCCCGGCCTGTATGGGAGTAGAGGTATAGGAGCCTTAACTATACGTACAACCAACGGTTCATAATATTATAGGAAAACCCTTATAATATTATGAACTCGATCTTGGCACAACCTTTTCTGGGCCCAAACGAATGATGTCTAACACCATGGTCAAAAGGACAAGAGTCAAGCAAGTCAGTTGTGGTGACTAAATAATACTAACAACTTGGCCCACAGACCAAATTAATCAACTGGTTATATGTGTGCACCATTCTTTGCAGTGGCAAGTAGCATACTAATACACTAAGTACCCAGCAGGAGTGTCAGCAACCCATTTGTCAATTAACTCGTTTAAATTCATATAAATTCAAACTTTACTAATACACTGGAACCTACTTTAAATCATGCAAGACACTTAAAAATGAGGACACTTGTGTTATCTAGACACTTAGTAATGGTAGCAAAGTATCCCTTAGCATGTAAACTAATCTGGAAAATCAGAACACTTTTGGTTGGTCCCAAGGTACAGGTTTCAATGTACACTGTTTACTGTCCCTCTATATGTGTGTATAGCTGAATAAGTTGACCATTTTACACACCTAACCTGCTATGAAGTCAGAACAGTTACACTAACATGAGTTGGGTACACTACTTGTTGAAATTTCCTGAACTAAACAGCTTAAACATCATCATTTGCATAACTTCTGAAAGCTGAACATTTTATACTGTAGGTAAGTAAGAGCTGTGACCTTGAGAGTATTGGTCAGACTAGACATAACGTTAATAACTCGGGCTTCTGAAAAGCATCAAGTGTGCATATTGGAGTCATTGCTGAGCATTTGCAGCATCCTAAGGTATGCAGCTTTTAAAGCCATATATCCTCGGCAGAAATTTTTATTAATATTATAGCTGCAATTTCCTTCAAAAGCTGACAGTTTCTTACAAAATAAATTGATTACACTAGAAACTACAGTTTTGAGGAATCATGCAGACTTAAAATCAAACCAAAAATAAAAATTCCCCTTTTCATAAGGCACGACTATATACTAACATAGTAAAGCCTTACTTAGAGGCTCACTCACAGTGAACACTAGTGAGGTGTACTGTAGTTAGGCCTGAGTCAAATATGCTTAAAAGTTTGTCCAAAATGCTTTCAGGAAATTCCCAAAATTTTTACCTATTTTGCTCTTCATTATGCTAGCTAGCATTGTGCTCCTAGGAATATAATTGTAGAAGTTGAAACATTTTAATCAGTGAATGCTCTATGAAAGCATTTCACTACAAAGGGACTGTTCTATTAGAGAGTATCAATCAATTTCATAGAATCAAGCTCTATAGTTTGAAAAATCTACCTAATATGCTAGCATTATGCTGGCATAGCACTCTAGTGTATTATACTTTTTATTCTACTGGTATATTTGACACAGGCCTTAGCTGTATGCTGATTCCCTCAACTAGAGATGTGCAGATGCCTATCTGCAACCTCATTAGAAGTCTCCAACCACTTTAGAGAACCACTCCAAAGATCAAACATTTTATGCATACCATTTCACTAACTAACCATGAATCATGATGGGTGATAGTACCCAAGTCTGGCTTCTGTACTTTAAAGTGTAAATGTTGCAATTAAGCTTACAACTTCAAAACAAAGTAATGTATTAATAATGTAGTTTAGTATCATCACACAATGTTCTTCACCTTCACAAGAAAAGGTAAAGTAGTCCAGAATGTCTTGTTAGGAATAATATCCGATCCAGACTTTTCATACTTTACTCTCATAATTATCATACCAGCCACAAAGTAGACAATTATTGCAACAACTAACCTGTTGATAGCAGAATAAACATACAAAAATGTATTACGCACCAATGCCATGTACACTTTTATGCCAATTTGATGCAAAACAATTGAATTGTATTATCAATTGCATAGTCACTTTCTGATCACCAAATCCTATACTATAATTATTATGAATTAACTACTTTCAATTACTCACAGTTTTGCATATAACTTTCCAAGGCTAAGTATATTGACAACTGGAACTTTAATGGCAATTATCACCACTGTGAAAAGACCATTTCATTATAATGACCTCATGGAGAAGTCCCAAAATAGCTGAACTGTACTTCATATGATACCACCTAATCGTAGTGACCATGTCATCAAGGAGGAGCTGATATATAACCTTGTTAAGTGTGGTAACTCTGAGACCAAAAATATGGTCTCAAGTTTATATGAAATCATGAATAAAGACACATGTTTGCAATATTAGCTAGCTTCTTGCTATAGAAATATAATGGTAAGAGCAAGTGCAGATTGAGATACTTTAATAGAACAGTCACTTTAAGGTGAATTTGCACTTAGAAATGATCAATTAATGATTAATCTTGAGCAAAATATACGTAGGTGAAAGAATTGCTGGAAAGAAAATTACATTGTAGGTGGAAAAAAGCAAAATAGACTTGGAAGTGCACCACTTAGGACCTACACAACATGCCACTACATACGTAGTGAGGTGTTCTTATAAAAGAGGTTAGGTATAGCTATCTCATTATTGTGGTCACTTAAATATTAAGAAACCCAATCAATAAAACAATGATGATGGCATATCAAAACACAGATATGTGGAAATATCCCTCCTACGTTGGCATGTTATCATATTTTAATGCTATTAATACTGCATTAAAAATTAAACAGATTTTTCTCCACCTATAACTATATACTGTATCTTGTATTATATCATCATTCATGTTACTTGTTCACTACCTCTATTCTCAGATCTGGTCCCTTCTTAATTTTCATATTAATAATTCACCTATTTTATTTAGCCTACGTATCTATGATACAGATATGAAGCTATGATACACAAATATGAACCTGGGTATTAGAGTGACTGCTTGATATTACTGCTGCTCTTGAATGACATTAAAGGGTGTGATTCCAGGTCTGATTCTGGATTGTCATTTGTGAAGAGGTGACCACTATAGCATATTGTATTAACCGATTTCAGATTTTCAATTTTTTAAAGTAACTAAACCCTTTACAGCAGAATTGTTCATATGGGAATAAACCTAAAATACATACACCAAAACCGGACATTTATCTTCAGAATAAGGATGCTAAAAACAATAAACATACTATTATATACATGTGTATTATTACAAGTACACAGAAAAATTTGGAATTTTCAACTAGAGTAGGAACCATAACACATCGATAAAAAGTACTGAAACAAGCTGGAGTAGTGCACGCTATTAAATCACAGTAAAACAATAAGAAGTGTTATATCCCTACTGTGCATTTCCATTATGGTATCTTGAGCACAGTAGGGATATAACACTTCTCATTGTTTTATTGTGATTTAATATCATGCAATACAGCTTGTTTCAGTACTTTTTATCAATGTGTTATGGTCCCTACTCTAGTTGAAAATTCCAAATGTTTCTGTGTACTTGTTTGTTAACTTTTTTGTAAATTAATTATTATGACTGGTGAACCCATGCATACCGCATCTGAAATGGCACCACACACCCCAATTATCATCTGAAAAGGGAAGTATCCATTGCTCTTTGTTGTCGCAGCATTTCGAATCAAGAGCTGTTCAAAAAGCACCACTGCAATCCATGTATACCAAAAGAAAGAAATGGTGCCATGTGCCCCAGTTATATCAATTATTGTCTGAAAAGAGAAGTATCCATTACGCTTTGTTGTCAGCTATGTTCAACCCGTCGTTACACAGCAATACAAATCAAGAACTGTTTTAAAAGCACCTCTACTTTCAAAGTAGCCACTATGACAAATACGGACGATTTCCGTTACAAAGGGAAGCCATCACATGCTATCGCCAAATTGACACTTTTCGCTGTGAATGGGACACAAAGGAGGACACCGGTAAGTCCATGAAGAATGTATTGTATGTATAGCGGTATGCCAAAAGGCACCTGTCGGGCTGAAGCGATGTCAAACAGTGAAACAACCAAGCCTGTAGCCTTAGCCGTTCTCGAGTTACGCTTGTCTGAAGGCATCAGTCAGTTACTCATTCAGTCAGTAGAAAATTCTGTTAAATCCCATAGCAACTTGTTGAAAGCGTTTCGGGTCAATCTGAAAGCTTGTTTGGGCTTGGTTTTACCTAACCAATACTGCCTCATCATCGTCTGGGAAAATTGAGGCTGTTTTTTGGGTGATGTTATTTTGTGGGCCATGCCTACTCCTTTGTGGTCCCTACTATACACTACTATCGTAGTGTATGATACTACATGTAGTACTTACACTGATAGTACAACAATTCCCACTATCCCAGGATCTGCACTGCTTTTGTGATTACTACTACCACTTGAGCCAGAACACAATCCAGGGCAGTTACACTTGCTTGTCATTGTGAATTTCTGCAACAAAATGCATGAATGTTCTTATGAAACACTGAATATCTCTAAGGACTGCTTTAGCTACCTATCTGAACTAGTATATACACTGTAACTTCAAAATGCTGAGTAGGAAGGTTTAATACAAGTTATGGTAACTGAATTAATCCTGTTTCCATAGCTTATTTTAGTAACAAATGTGTCCCACCTTACTTGTTTAATTTTTCTCGAAATTCATTTTAAGACATTTTATTGTCAGGAAGGAAATACCAATGGGCTGTTAAAGTTACAGCCTTATCTGCTAAGTGCTTCAGAGTTATAGAGACACAAAACCAAGAAGAGCAAAATGATTGATTTGTACAGTGCCAGAAAGATATTACAGGCACTTATTAATTGATCACAAGTCTCGAGTGCAATGGGCTACAGAGTTGGGACTTGTGTCATTCTAGTTACTGTGAACTGGGACATTCATCATAGTACATAGCACACGTTTTACCCAATGTATTTTGGTGGCATTTATCTCAAAACAGAATTATCCAAACAAAAGTCAGGTTTTTGCTCAGTGGGATTTGTCAAGATGAAAAATGAGTTCATGTCATTTTGGCAATTAAATGTGTTATTCTAGCATTAGCCAGAATATGTCTGTAACAAGCTGGAAAATAACACATTGCGTGCAGCTGACAGAATACTTCGCTTTGGTACAACAGCTGTAAGCCACACCTTTTAAGGCAATAAGATGCTTGTTGGCTTTGTGTACAACTATAGCTTCAGTTACCTATACTAGTGTAATTCTCCATAGTGAAAATTATTCACCTTGTGAAGAATGGTTGGTTACTTGCAGATGATTTGATTATGTATAATATGTTTTTGTTCTAATCCAATTTAATGTCAAACAATGAATGTAACTGCCAAAGCAGTAAATTAAACAGGATGAGGTCAATTGACAAAATATGTAACAGACTAGTATAGACATTTATGTCAAATATATAACTATTATAATTACAGTAATTATAGGGGTAGATCCAGGAGTTGGCAAGGGGAAGGGTACAAACAAGTTAAGGGAACAACTAGTAATTGTGACTGGGCCTGCGAAAATAGGACATGTGGGCACATGATTTTTGCCTACTTTTTCACATTTTCATCACTCATAACGTTTTGTAACATTATGCTATTACAGTGCACTTTTCAACTCTTGGTGAGCATTTAATTGGCTTTATGGTACAAGTTACAGAATGCAGATATTCTATTCCAATACTGAGATATGACCTGTAAAGTGACAGGGTGTAGTTTGTGCCCACATACCCTGTTTTCGCAGGCCCGGTCACAATTACAGTCTGTTATAGTTGATTTCATACACATAACAGCAAATATTGCCAAATTATCTCCGGTCAGTTGTGTTGAATTTTACCATTTAAGTCATTGTAGAAAATTGTGAAGCATTAAAACTAATGCAAAAGCAATTAATGGTTGAACACCTGCCAAACAATATATAATTTTAGAGGTGCTTTGGTGCTGGATGATAGTGTGAGTTTGGTTTTACAGAAAAGGAAGGAGATACTAGTGAAAAAATCTGATTTGTCAAAAATGCTGATTTTGGCATATCAAAGTGATATAACTTTTCAAAAATGAAAAGGGCGGAAGGGGGGAGGAGTCATTTGCCCTGAATGTCCCATGCTGGAACCGCATTGAATTACTCTTAATTTTGATAATGCACTAAAAAATCTCATCAAAGTAACAAAAAATAATATAAACTTCTAGTATTAAGGACTCACATAAGTTTTCGATGGTTTTTCTTCATCAAACTTCAGTTCAGGATGATGAGCAGTTTTGTTGCAAACCAGTTTAACCTCAGCAATCCTTTAGAAAATGAAACACCAGAAATAAGATGTTGTGTCATATAGAAACATGAATTATGTATCAGCAATTCTGTTCATTATTATTGTAGATACCAATGCAGATTATAATTCCAAATTCACTTATTAAAGTACACCAAAAAATCTGGAATTTTCAACTAGGGTAGGGACCATAGCACATTGATAAAAACAGTGTTGGGAGTAACGCGTTATGTAATATTATTACTTTTGTAGTAACTAAGTAATATAACGAAATACGCTATAAAAACATGTAATATAACTCAAGCTACTTTACCTACAAATGTAACTTGTTACCTAAGTAATATAGTTACTGTAACGAATCTAATATTATTACTACAAGTAACAAAGTTACTAATCTCGTAGTTATCCTCTGAGTAACGCCTAGCCATAACGAAGTAACGAAGCCTACTGAATGAAGCTTATTCACTAGCTCCTTACTTATAACCAAGATTTACACATTGTCCAACAACACAATCATGTCACGTGATAAAGTGGTAGTTTCACACCTGACAGCTTAAGGCTGTAGACACAAAGTAATATAATATGTAATATTATTATAGTTACTTTATTTTATGAGTAATATGTAACTGAAACTAAATAGTTCAGTTGCAAGTAATATGTAATATGTAACTAGTTACTTTTACAAAGTAACTGCCCAACACTGGATAAAAAGTACTGAAACAAGTTGGAGTAATCCATGGTATTAAATCACAGTAAAACAATAAGAAGTGTTATATCCCTACTGTGCATTTCCATTAGGTATCTTGAGCAGAGTGGGGATATAACACTTCTTATTGTTTACTGTGATTTAATATCATGCACTACTCCAGCTTGTTTCAGACTGTTATATCAGAGATAGTAATTAATTGTTATAGGAATTTACAGGGAGTACAGAGTACTTATAAGTCCACTGAAGTGGAAAAATGCACCTCCCTCTTATACAGTAAGTTAATATATATAAGTTGCATCATGGAGTTGAGCATATTACATACACCACGATATTTTTTTTAGTAAAGAGTCATGTGATACAGACAAGTGTTTATGCACAAGTCATACCAGTCATGGTGACTTGCATGGAGTGGGTTTGTGGGTATATGGTTGAGAATGCTAACTGTGCAGTGCTTTACATTCACTGCTTAGTTGTTTCTATTACATTTAATTGTATATGTATGGATCCTTTCAATGTACAGGGTTGAGTAATGCTATTCATGGTGCCGTTACTGTAGATATTTAGGCTATACACACAAGGCTATTGCCCAAGTCAAGTAAGTCTTAACAACAATCGTACTAGAGAGATGCATAATAAAGCTTGAGCTTTGATAGCACAGTGAAACCTACATATTTGTTTACCATCAAAAGTCACACAAGCTTGGAAGGCTACATTGTTGATAAGGAAAGCCCTATAGGTATCACTACCTGTAGACTTTCATGGATCATCCCCAATATGAATAACAGTACCATTATTAAATTTTTTGATTGCACATCAAAATGTGACTAATATGGCTTAAGATCTCAGTGTAACAATATAATTGAATTGTTTTTGTGTATTGCATGACATAAACAATCCAACAACAAGCTTTCACTCAATGAAATGACATAAGATCAAGAATTTTCCATTGTAAACAAGGGATGAAAATTTAAGCCTTATATACTTCATAGCTTAAATAGGGATCGAATTTGTTCAGCAGGAGATAATCTCCCTTGTGTAGTTTCACATTGACTATTTCTACTGATTACTGCCAAGTTATCATGAAGGAAAGATAAGGCTGGTTTTGACTTAAACCAAACATAGAAGATTTTTAGTGAGTGTGCCTTTAATCAAACAAGTTGCTGAGTCATTTACTTGTGATAAAATATAATGTTGGATATACAGTAGTCCAGTGAGTATTACTCACTCTATTACATTTATGCACTGACTTAAATGCACTTGTCTAATTAAATTCCTGCTGACATACATACAAGCTGTTCCATACCTGTCATCAGTTCCACCAGTGTACTTAATCTTCAGGTTTGAACCGTCATGCTCAAACTTAGCATTCTGCTGTGTCCCAAGTGAGTAGTAAGATTTATCACTTGGGAGGTACTGGCATGCCTGTATGTAAATTGCAACAGAATGCTGAATTAAATTTTTAATATAATAAATAAATAAACAACTATACACCCCAATAAGCAGAATCATGCATCAATGCAAAAATCATTCAATACACTATATACTAACCAATGGGCAAAATTGAATGATCAACGGCCAATGACTTGTTATCACACAATAGAACACAATCTTTCCAAGTAAAGACACTAGTATTTTTATCCTGTGTTTAAATCATGTGACTGGCTTTACCATTTTTGTCACTGAATGTGCAAGTACATAAATAACAGTTACCATATTACTGTATAATAAAAGTGTATGTCTAAGTGAACATGGTGATTACATGAAGTGGTACAGTCAAATTAAATAAGAGTTATATATATTATAAAGAAATAAGTATAGACTGCTCCACTAGAGGAAGTTGGTTTCAGCAATGGGAAATGAATACTCTTCACAATCGATTTGCTATGGGCTTGGCTGCTGGTTGCAGTGTTATTAAGAAAGTGAAGTTGTTGGCCAGGAATGAAAAGACATATCCATTCATTTTTCTACTTGGAACAATAAGATATTCCTATTAGCAATGTTAATTATCTACGCTGTTAGTTGTAGAATTCATCACAAGGCAGCTTTATATTCGAAGAGTTAACTTTTCGTAGTTCGAATAGCTCAAAAATTTAAATCCTTAAAAAATAACTGTATACGGAGTCTAATTCAACACAGCAAAGTTATGTAATTTCAAAGCTCCTGACAATTTTAGTGTACTGTCAAACTGCCAGATTTTGTCCTGGTAAAACATAAAAATGTACTGGTTGGGTTTTGTTTTTCAGTGCTCAAAATGTACAATAATTATAGTCATGTCAAAAGCAGTTTAACAAGTACAGCAAGAAAACAGGTGCTTTAAGCTACAGTTCATGTATTCCGCAAGTCAAATATAACACTGGAAAACATTGTTCTTTTATAGCTGACAAGTACATACAAGTAGGATGGTGTACAAACCTCAAAGTTTGTTTTATATTTTGCTCAGGCAGCCTGGTACCATCACACTGCTCTTCATATCTCTGAAATGTCTGTAACTATGAAGCAGGCTGATTATATAGGGATTAAATGTATCTTCAAGTGTAGGTTACCTTCCTTGTTTCACTACCTTTTGTTTCTTTCATCCCTAATGTAACATTATTATGACTAGTGAACCATGCAAAGCAAATTATAAAAAGACTATAACTATCAATTACTGAATTAGAAAAGTGGCAATTACAATTGATTTGCAAGTTTGTTCAGCTCATTGCGCGGCATCATAAATGCACAGAGCCACAGCCTGAGATCCTGAATTTCCTCTGAGCATCACTTAATAAACAGGACTTCTCATGCAGCTATTATTATTATTAAGTGACTGGCATAAACATAATTGCAGTCATTTCTTGGCCATTACTGTATGTTTAATGATTCACATTTAAAATCATGTTATTTTGAAGGACACATCCTTTACAATATTGTTTGTCTGATTTACATAGCATGGCCATACTTATACTAGCATGCATCTTGCATACAAATTTTCAATATCTGTTTATGGGCATAACATACAGAGCAGATATCACATATATACTTACAGCAGATTTGTAGCAAGCACCATCACCTTCAGTGAATGAATAACAAGGGTTGTAGGAGTACTTGAAATCTCCACCAGTAATCAGGTCAAAACTGTTAGACAAATATATGTTTAAAATATCATACATGAATTAGGTAATATTACATGTGTAAAAAGCATTTAGACTAGCTTTGCTGGTGTAAATTCATCTCCAGGGGCATATCTGGGGAATTTCTGAGGATTCCAGAAACTGGTCAAGTATATTCAGGCAAATTTACACAAGGCTCAAATCAAAATACTCTAATAGAGCAGCCAACTACCCTAATAGAACAGTCACCTTTAAAAGTACTTCTACCAACACAGTAACAACAATTTAAAATTGTCTCAGAGTGCTTAAAGCCTAAAATTCCTTTCTGGGGCATGTTCCCTCCAGACCCCAAATCACATTCATGTTTGTTGTACGTGTGCTTCAAACTTCACATAACTCCACTCTTACGTCTTCAACCAGTTCCAGATACAGTGCCGGCAGAACCAAGCAAACCTAAAACAATCAATTTCTAAAACTGTCAGCTTTCAAGATATTTGGTGAAAATTGTCACCAGATTCAATCTCAGAATGTCAAAACTTTCCTGGGGAAGCATACCCTGGACCCTCTAGATTACAATTTTGGAGCCGCCTTTGTTCATCTACAGTATACAGAAGCCTGCATGTTTGAACCTGGATTTTAGAAAAGAAAAGCATCTATTCTAGACTGAGTTTTGTGGTATATCATGTGACAGAGGACATATCATAGACTAGTTTTCAGCACTCAGCTAGATATCAACACATGCAGTCCTCTTTACAATACATGGTCTAACTAGAATGATTATCACTACCACATCAGTGAGTACCAGAACTTTGAGAGAGTCACTTCTGTATAAGGCAAAATCCTATTTTTGTCATACCCTCGTACCTCTCAACGAACAGATTTTCTAGTGTCAGTAACTAGCTATCCATACATAACTAGCTAGCTACTTTAACATTGCTTGAGAAGATTAATAGCTTATTTGGCAGTGCAGCTGTTTCACAGGCAAGCTCACAGATCCTGGCTACATCTTGCAGAAAAATAATTAACGATAGGTGACTGGGTCTGAGAAAACCGGTTCTATCACCCACATCAACAGATTTGATTTTTCACCAAGAACATAAAGCTATATGAATAAACTATCTAATTTCACAATAAAAAATCAGCTAGACTTGAGTGGTCTACTTTAGTTCAAAGCCCAGTGGCAATCTGTGCATATGGTGTGGGGCTTTAATGGGGTTCTAGTCAGCTTGGGGACGACTATATGTGGCTGTACAGCAGCTCTGTAAAGACCTGTGCTGTAATTTCCTTTCAGTTTTGAGACCTGAATGGTTCACAACATAGCCTAATTCATCCCTATGCCTTCCTCTTAAAATTTTAAAACAGCCTCTTATCCTCCTTCTGGGCCCCCACCCTTTGGAGCTTGCCTGATACAGTCAACCTCAGTTTAAAAACTATCTAAAATGGCAAAAAACCTAGCTGTTGGCTCTTTGTACAGTAGGTGCTCTGGAAGGTAATGAATTGGTGTAAAACTTGTGAAAAAATGGTACACGTAATGTAGCTTAAACCATTGGTGAGCTACAACACACTGAGTACTTAAAACCAGCATTTCTCAACACTTTTAAATAGGCAATAAGACTGGTTTTCCCACATAATTATATTGAGGGGAGTAGTTAAACCTAAGACCAGAAATACATGAATAATGAGAAGCGGAAATCACAAGAGCTCAGTTCATTTGTGACATGCAAGAAAGAGCAAGAGTTGTAGAAATTAAGAACAGACTAACAATGCTTGTAAGAAATTAGTTTGCTTGTCTACTAGTACTGTTGTCTACTTATGGTTAGTAGCTACCATAATTTGCTTTATTTTCGTGCAAAAAAAACTTCCACGATAAAAATTTTTGTGTAAAACTATTTTCATATGATTTACGTGAATGACTGCTCTATTAGAGTAGTTCGATCTTGTGTAAAAATTGTCGTGTAAGAAATTTTCCAGGGGTAGTTTTAGAGGAGTTTCTAGAGTTTCCAGAAACCCCTTTGGGGCTGGACTTACTTCAGAACAGCTGTCCAGCCTTAGGCAACTAGTATTGTACTGATTCTTCTTCTTTAACTACAACAATAAACTTATAGGACATAACACATGAATCATAGTTTCCTGTAGTAAAACTCAAAGATCACGAGTATTTTGAGAGTATAGGATCGAGATACCCAAATAGAACAGTCATCTACTCTAATAGAACATTCACTTGAAGCGTTAAACAAGATGCTAGTTCTGCAATTTATTTATTTTTAGGATGCAATTTATCCAAACCTGTCTGTAATTAGAGATATATCTATGTGTGTACTTAATTTATTGATATCCACTTGTACAGTAATTTAAATGTCAGTCACTGAGGAATACTGTATTCATGTACACATGCACCACTGAAATTGCTCTCAAATCTAATCTCAAGCATTCAACCTTCATAATTTTCCTGTGGCAATATTGTGATTTACACACTAAAGTGCTGTTAATGATGATTCTTATATCATAGATACTTCCTGTATGCTAACAACCTTGAAAGACTTCACCAATTTAGAGTACTGTTCTCCGCCCCTGTTAATTTTTGTTATTGACATAGCAGTAATACAGAGCAAACAGAAGAGGATATAGAAGGTGATGGTAATAGTGATAATGAAGGAAAAATGCTAAGTAGTTATGAAGCAGCAAAGAGTTGATAAACAGAATCATGACTAGTTTGCTATAAAGCTAGCTAACTGCTTGAAGCTAATCATAAAAATTCAGTAGACCAATCTATCATAGCTAACTATACACAACTATTGGTTAAAACATGACATATTGAATGCTAGTGAGCATCAACAGATCAGAAATTCTGTAAAATAGTAGGTTTTAAACAGTAAGTTTTATGAAAATACAAGCATTGTAAAATTGAAGCTTTATAATATTGAAGCGTTGTCAGCATCTGGAGGTGTGTGCCCCAGACCCCCACAGCTGAGTCCTACTACCACTGGAAACCCCCTTCTAAAAATCCTAGATCCATCCTTTGATTTTCGTACAAGTTTTGCATACGAAAATTGTTTTACAACGATAAAAAGCAAAATACAGTAGATCAAAATGACTGCCTCATTGACTGCTGACCGCTCCATAAGGAGAAAATAAGAAAACCTGACCTCTCTATTAGAGTAACTCAATTAGTTTTATTCTGTGAATGATTTAATGGAAGGGTTTACAAAAGGCCATCATTATTATATTGCTTGTCTCCTGTCACCCAATGGAACAAAAACTGATACAGGTGGAGGTGATTATTGATTATACACATGACTCTTGTTATTTCAGTCCCTGACTGCTCTGTTAGAGTATTTCAATCTTGAAGGCTGTACACCCATGCACCCTGTCAACCAATTGCAAGAGTGGATGGATTTCTACCCTTCTGCTATTTTTATATGCACAGCTAATGTATTTACCTTAAAACTTGGTCACTCTGTGCCTCATTGTATCATGAAATTAATTAATAGTGCATTCACGTGATCTATAATCAATTAATTAAATTTGGTGCGGCTACCTAAAAACATAGATTACGTAGATTATATGTGACCGGGCCTGCAAAATAGGGCATGTGGGCACATGAATTTTGCCTACTTTTTCAAACTTTCATCACTCATAACTTTTTGTACCAGTATGCTATGGCAATGCAATTTTGAAGAAGATAACCATCATTAACAATTGTGATGAAAAGATGTACAACAAAACAAATAGGCATGTGAAACCTCGGACAGCATGCGAACACAAAAAGTAGAAGACTACACTGTGGGCATGGCAAGGCAAAAACAACAACAACAAAAAAGACTAATTACTGTAATTACAAAAATAAAACTGTCTAATTTGTGCACCACTCTGTACAGTTTCGTGCTAGAAAAATTCTCTGAGAGGCAGAGATACTGGCAGAGGCAGCAGCATCTAACCATTCCTTAATAATGTGCTTCGAAATCCTTATATCAGCTTGAACAAAGTTTAACAAACGAGATAAATTCTTGATGGAAGACACTTGAAAATGACCAAGTACCGTGATTTCAATGGTGTCATAATAGTTAGCAATATTTAGGCGATCAAATTCAGCCAACAGCTGCAGATACTCAGTTTTGCTCTGCTTCCTATTGCGAGCAGACTGGATGTGATGGATGGAGTCCAGAGGGCATGTTAGTTCCAACAGAGTGATGGAAGAACTCTGGGAATTATATATTACAATGTCTGGACGGTAGGATGTAATAAGGAGACTCATCGGAATTGTAGACTGTGGAGAATTATCAGCATGGAAATTAGGTATATCAGCAAACACTTTAACAAATGGGATGTCAGCAAATGCTTCAGAAAGTTTAGTGGCCAAAACACGAAGAACCTGATCATGACAGTAGGTATACCGCTGTTGATTTAATGCTGCAGGGCAGCTACTTAAAACATGAGCAGTTGTTGGGCGCCGTGAATCGCAAAGCAAACACTTCGCTTCACATAGGATGGACCATCTCTGTAAATTCACAGCGGTGGGTAGAGTGTCAGATGCTGCACGAAGGAGGAATGACAATTGACCGGGGTGGAATCCCTTCAGTAGCCTGTTCCAAGTTTTACAGGAGCTCTCTAGTTCAGCGGAACTCTCAAACTTTGACTGAACAGTTAGTGACTGTAAATGGTCTTTGCATTGAGCTTTGATGGAATCTGACAACTGGTGCTTAGCCTTAATATATAACGACCGAGCTGATGGGAAGGCAGATAATTGTTTTTGAGTAATCGACAGGATGGAATAGTCATTGTCTTGGATTTGTAGAGCAACATTCCCAAGACGCAAATGGAGGTTAAGTTCCTGGAGCCACAAGTCAGAGGAGGCACTGACACAGGCTAGCAAACTTAGTTTTGCCTCCCTGGAGACATGAGAAATACTAGGACAACAAACACCTGGGTAGTACAGAATAACTCGTGTAGCACTCCGGGGCAAATTCAGCCATTTCTTCAGAAACCGTGTGGCAATAGATTCTAACTTGGAGATGGTCCCCCTGGAGACAGCATCAACACACAAATGAAACCGTGTCAGTGAGAGAATATAGTTCCGGTAAATCCACAGTTTGTACTCACCACGGGTGGGGAGTGAGTCAGATGCAGAAAGTAGGTCAGTAAGATGGCTTATCATACGCTTGCCTGCAGCTTTCTTGGTAGCACTCAAAGAGACATCAATTAACTTTCCTAAAAATTTGGTTTGGCCTTCTGTGATGGGTCTAGTTGTACCTTTGGATAATGGCAAGCCCATTGGCGCAACTTTGGAGCCATCAAATAGAAAGGAAATACATTTAGATGGTTTAAAAGTCAAGTCCAAATCTGCTGCCTTCAGGTCAATTGTTTGTAAAACTGATTTATGAATATCGATATCACAGGAGATCAAAGTGACATCGTCAGCATATCCTTTGAGTGAGTGTTCCATTGAGTCAGCAAATTTAACTGATGGTTTCCCATTGGCTTTGGTAAAAGCAGGTTTCCCATCAAGGGAGACAAAGTTCCTTGCTCTTTTAGCACATGGTTTCCACTCTATTGTATGTAAAGCAACAACTTCAGAAACAACTTGATCATCACTGTCATCATAAACAATTTTACACGATCTGTCTAGAAAGTACTGACCAACTCGCGCCTTGTACCAACCAGGTGGTTCCTCTCCAGCTTCTGTCCACTTTACATACACCTAGGAATCAACAGGAGGAAGAGCTTCAGAGTCCTCAATCGGAATCTTGATATGATAACCATGTGGGTGGTTCAAAGATTCAGCTAACTTTAATAAGGGATTAAAGGCAAGTAAAAACATTACAGGTGATAGAGTATCACCTTGAAAAACGCCTCTTCGAAATGGAATTGGCTCAGTTTCCCAAGTTTTAGTTGTTATAATAACAGACAAAACAGAATAAAAGGATTGAATGTAGCGAACCACTGACATGGGAACTTTGACAGCTTCCAACATATTAAACATCAAGCCATGTGGGACAGAGCCAAATGCATTTTTCAGGTCCAGAAATGTCATCATAAGGGGACACTTGTTTGTGAGAGCATCTTGCATAATTGCAGACAAAGTATAAATGTGCTCAAAGACTCCTGGAAGCCCAGAAACAAACCCTTTCTGTACACTAGTATCAATACATCTAGTAAGAATTTAATTGGTTTTATGATGCAAGTAACAAAATACAAATATTCTGTTCCAGCACTGAGATATGACCTGTAGAGTGACACGGTGTAGTTTGTGCCCACATTCCCTGTTTTTGCAGGCCCGGTCACATATAGGGAATATATAATCGCTAAAAATTGATGCGGGCGGTGACGATTGCGGTGAAGGAATTTAATAATGATGGGCAAATGTTGCCAGGAAGGTATTTTTATAGCAGAGCTACATTGCTCTTTTTTTATTCTCTAGACTCTGCTTGACCCTTCTTGCATGCTACGAGCATAGACACTACTTAATTTAGAGGCGCGCCTCTAATAAATGCTTTAACTCACGTGATCTCCCATTCCGCATTCCATCGCTTCATGCGGAACGACGAACCATTTCATCAGTTTTGTGGCGACAAATTTAATACACAACACACATCCTCTCACTTACCGTGGTTTTGATGTCTTGCTTCCAATACTCCTTAGATCAACTGCCTTACCATCTGAATCTATACACCTACACTCTGGAAACTTCTCATCTGCCACACATACTTCACTACGTGTATGATGTATTAACGTCAGCAAAATAGCTATAGCTGTGATGGACATGTTTTGTAGTCAGCTAACAACGAACCACGAAACACGTATATAGAGATCTGAAGGAGAGGTCACCAACTCAGTCAGCAAGATTATAATATAATTCATGAGTCACGTGCACGTGGGATCTGTTTGCACGGGATGGCTAGACTATTGCAGTATACGGCTACAGGTAGAGAAAAGATTTGTAAAAGGAATTGGAGACATTTTAAATTGCCAACACATGCAACACATCATATACCAGAGACAGCACAAAGTTGCTATGAAATGCTCATGTCAGACTGAAATTGAACGGACTTTAACTTTCATGGATAACTGCACTCCCAATGAAATTACTTTCTAGTAGCTACATTCCATGCTGGGAATGAATTCACTATTCGTGGCTAAGACATGGTAGAGAGTAAACCATCATTATGATGTCTAAAATACATACAATTACAATTACACCTCGGACACATGTAAGTATACATATGTACACAAAACACAGTATAGGCATGGCAAGGAAGCTATATAAAGTTACAGTACAACACACACAAAGAAACAAACAAGAAAAAGACTAATTAAATGTTCCAATTTGCATAATCACATACCAAAAAGATTATTTCATTCCAATCTACATAGCTATGCATATACAATTGCACACAAGTTGCATACATAGTTATTATTAATGTGCATGGCCTCGGCCTCAACCAGGAAGTATAAGGCACAGGAAATTACAATTATGCACAATAGATAGGATGAGTAGCTACAAGCTAGTTAAATAAATTATGTGAACATCCTTCTTCCCACCAGCAACAAAGTTATGGAACAGCCTACCGCCTGATGCAGCAGGAACAACACTAGAGAGGTTTCATATTATTATTATTAACACTTTACAGTGACCAGCACTGAAGGTCTACAACAACATGTGCTGCAGCCTTAGGATTACCTAACCTAATTTCAAGGACTTAGACTTAGTGACTATAAACAGTCTATTCTTGATAAGGGTCTATCATGTAGCAGTAATGATGACCTTAGGTTGTGCATGTGGTATGGAGAGGGGTTATTCATTGTTGAGTTTCTGAATCAGTTTTTATAAAGGGTTACAAGTTCTTCTTTGTGATAAAGATAAAAGGTTTAACTTACTTAACAGTTCAGTAACACTTGCTTGGTAGGAGTAGTTGCTAGTGATAAAATGGCATGGGCATGTAACACTTATCAGGCTGATAGCCTGTACAGGGTGATCAATCACCCAAGCCAATACGAGTGCAGCCACTGGATGCATTATATATGCATACCTAAAATTTTCATGCAAATGGCATGTTTCAAGAATCATCATTCAAACGCATAATTGGTCAATGTTCACCGATAGTTGCATCAGATGATTATTCAATTTGGTGCTGACCAATGTAATATTTGGCTATATATTTCACGTCAAAACACAACTGATAAGGATGCAGCTTATTTATTTACCCTCTCCAAATAAGAGTATATAACCGAGTATAAATTATAATCTGCACTACACACTGTATTTTATTTTCTACAGAAACGTAAGGAGTTCCTGTGTGTCAGAGTGCTTTCAGAATTATTTGAGTACTAGAATTTATCAAGGTAAATAATCTACCCAGTTCTCTGTGCTGTGATCAACATGGCCATTATGTTGGGCGAGGTTTGGCTACAGAATTCAAGATAAGCAATAGAGCAGCTGCTGCTGTAGCACTGAGAGGTAGTTCCACAGTAGGCCATCAAAATGTTAAGTAATTTGGAAGGTTTAAACCTCTCCAGATAGCAGACTATACAGTTATCTCAACATGCTGATGGCACTACCTGATCTGCTGGAGAAGCAACGCAGCTGCTCTGTTGAATTCACAGCTGCTGTTGATCTCTAATTTCATTACTGATAGATATGCTAACTTGCTTTGAAGGCCCATATGATCAACAGCTGATGCATTTTGCGACTTTGTGACAACTATATAATGAATTATAAATTTTGGACATGATATTCTGTGTAACTATGCAATGTAGCTACATAATAAGCATGGTATTCCAAAACTACAAAGGGTGAAACTTCCAACAAGTGATCTGACACACGCTGTGAAAGATATTTAAGGTGGCAGCCAAGAAATAACCAGAATGATGACATAATACCATTTAATGGTCAATTACTGAGTTAGCTAGCATGCACTATAAGAATTGGCTTTATCTAATCAAGACACACGGTAGTGTGTCGTGCGGCCCAAGAAGCCGGCGCGCCACACCGTGAGTATATTGACAGGAAGAAAGAAAACGTCATTTTCACACTTTTGTATCTCGGTGATGGCTTATCCGATTGAAACCAAATTTGCTGCAGAGTTGCCCGCCAGCTAGGGGAGTCTACATTCCAAATTTAAAGGAAATCACTCAAGCCATTTCCGAGATATGAGCGGCCAAAGTTTCGTTTTTTTTCTTCGTTTTTTTTTTTTTTTCTTCTTCTTCTTCGTCTTTTCGCACACTTGCAAAAATTGCTATAAAACGCAAACTCGTGCTCCGATCGCCTTGAAATTTGGCACACAGAAAGGGAGTCCAAAGGCGCATCCTACTATCAAATTTGGTGCACATCCGATGAATGGTTCAGGAGTTATGACCGATTATTCGCGTAAAACAAGATCGATTTGTTGTCACGCCTACAGGGTAAACCGCTTCATGGAATGAGCTGCAAATTGCTATGTAGATGGAGTAACCATCGTAGGAGTGCCTTTTGGTGCTTTGAAAAGAATCGAGATTAAGACCACGGAGATATGACACAAAACCCAACCTGTGTCATAATTACGCGATCGATTTTTAGTAATAAAAAAGTATTAGTTTTTACGCCTACTAGGCAAACCGCTAAGAGCAATGAGCTGAAAATCGGTGTATAGCTGGAATAATCTTCATAGAAAGTCCTTGCAGTAGTATAGAAGAATTGGATTACAAACCACTGAGTTATGATTCGAAAGCCAACTCTGTGTAGCAAATGCGAGATCGAGATACTCTAATAGAACAGTCACCCTAATAGAGCATTCAGCTAATTTATTTACTCCATTATAGAATTCTATTACATTACAAGTTAATCTGTAGGGACTTCAGCTGCAAAAAGTTAATCTTATAGACAGTTCAGCAAGAAGCAAGTCACCCTGTGGAGAGCTAAGCTACAATTATATCACTGTAGAGATTCAGAACATTACAAGTCACACTGAAGAAAGTTCAGATATAAACAAGTCATGCACCTGTAGAGAGTTCACCTACAATTAAATCACTCTCTAGAGAATTCAGCTACACACAAATCACTGTGCAGAGAGTTCAGCTACAAACAAATTATCCTGTAGAGAGATCAGCTACAAACAAAACACTTTGAAGAGAGTTCAGCTACAAACAAATCAATCTTTAGAGTGATCAGCAACAAACAAATCAACTTGTAGAGAGATCAGCTAGAAACAAATCAACCTGCAGAGAGATCAGCTACAAACAAATCAGCTTGTAGAGAGATCAGTTACACACAAATCAACCTGTAGAGAGATAAGCTAGAAACAAATCACCCTGTAGAGAGTTCAGCTAAAACAAATCAACCTGCAGAGAGATCAGCTACAAACATACCACCTTATAGACAGTTCAGCTACAAACAAGTTACCCTGTAGGGAGATCGACTACAAACAAATCAACTTGCAGAGAGATCAGCTACACACAAATCAACTTGTAGAGAGATCAGCTAGAAACAAATCACCTTGTAGAGAGTTCAGCTACAAACAAATCAGTGTGCAGAGAGATCAACTACAAACAAATCACCCTGTAGAGAGATCATCTAGGAACTAGACACAATGTAAGGAGTTCAGCTACAAGCAAATCACCCTTTAGAGAGTTCAGCTACAAACAAATCAACCTGCAGAGAGATCAAATCACCTTATAGAGAGTTCAGCTACAAACAAATTGCCCTGTAGAGAGATCAGTTACAAACAAATCAACCTGCAGAGAGATCAGCTACACACAAATCAACTTGTAGAGAGATCAGCTACAAACAAATCACACTGTGGAGATCAGCTAGAAATTAGACACAATGTAAGAAGTTCAGCTACAAGCAAATCACCCTGTAGAGATTTCAGCTGCAAACAAATCACCCTGTAGAGAGATCAGGTAGAAACTAGACACCATGTAAAGAGTTCACCTATAGAAGAGGTCACCTTATAGAGAGTTCAGCTACAAAGAAACCATCATGTAGAGAGTTCAGCTGCAAACAAATTACTCTGTATAGAGTTCAGCTAGAAAAAGTCACCTCGTAGAGAGTTCAGCTACAAAGAAACTGCCATGTAGAGAGTTCAGCCTCAAACAAATTACTGTGTAGAGAATTCAACAACAAGCAAATCGCCCTGTAGAGGGATCAGCTAGAAGAAGTTACCTTGTAGAGAGTTCAGCTACAAAGAAAGCACCATGTAGAGAGTTAAGCTAGAAACAAATCACGCTGTAGAGAGATCAGCTAGAAGAGGTCACCTTGGAGAGAGTTCAGCTACAAAGAAATCACCACCTAAAGAGTTCAGCTACAAAGAAATCACCACCTAAAGAGTTCAGCTACAAAGAAATCACCACCTAAAGAGTTCAGCTACAAAGAAATCACCGTGTAGAGAGTTCAGCTAGAAGAAGTCACCTTGTAGAGAGTTCAGCTACAAAGAAACCATCATGTAGAGAGTTCAGCTACAAAGAAAGCACCATGTAGAGAGTTTAGCTGCAAACAAATCACCTGTAGAGAGTTCAGCTAGAAACAAATCACCCTGTAGAGAGATCAGTTAGAAGAGGTCACCTTGTAGAGAGTTCAGCTACAAAGAAATCACCACCTAAAGAGTTCAGCTGCAAACAAATCACCCTGTAGGGATCAGCTAAAAGAAGTCACCTTGTAGAGAGTTCAGCTACAAAGAAACCATCATGTGGAGAGTTCAGCTACAAAGAAATCACCCTGTAGAGAGTTCAGCTAGAAGAAGTCACCTTGTAGAGAGTTCAGATACAAAGAAACCATCATGTAGAGAGTTCAGTTACAAAGAAACCACCATGGATGTAGAGAGTTTAGTTGCAAACAAATAACCTGTAGAGAGCTCAGCTAGAAACAAATCACCCTGTAGAGAAATCAGCTAGAAGAGGTCACCTTGTAGAGAGTTCAGCTACAAAGAAAGCACCATGTAGAGAGTTTAGCTACAAACAAATCACCTGTAGAGAGTTCAGCTAGAAGAAGTCACCTTGTAGAGAGTTCAGCTACAAATAAATCCTCCTGTAGAGGGATCAGCTAGAAGAAGTCACCTTGTAGAGAGTTCAGCTACAAAGAAACCATCATGTAGAGAGTTCAGTTACAAACAAATCACCCTGTATAGAGATCAGCTAGAAGAAGTTACCTTGTAGATAGTTCAGCTACAAACAATTCACCCTGTAGAATGATCAGCTAGAAGAAGTCACCTTGTAGAGTGTTCAGTTACAAAGAAACCATCATGTAGAGAGTTCAGCTGCAAACAAATCACTCTGTAGAGAGTTCAGCTACAAAGAAACTGCCATGTAGAGAGTTCAGCCTCAAACAAAACACCTTGTAGAGAATTCAACCACAACAAATCACCCTGTAGAGAAGAAGTCACCTTGTAGAGTGTTCAGTTACAAAGAAACCATCATGTAGAGAGTTCAGCTGCAAACAAATCACTCTGTAGAGAGTTCAGCTACAAAGAAACTGCCATGTAGAGAGTTCAGCCTCAAACAAAACACCTTGTAGAGAATTCAACCACAACAAATCACCCTGTAGAGAAGAAGTTACCTTGTAGAGAGTTCAGCTACAAAGAAACCACCATGTAGGGAGTTTAGCTGCAAACAAATCGCCTGTAGAGAGTTCAGCTAGAAACAAATCACCCCGTAGAGAGATCAGCTGGACGAAGTCACCTTGTAGAGAGTTCAGCTACAAAGAAACCATTATGTAGAGAGTTCAGCTACAAAGAAACGACCATGTAGAGAGTTTAGGTGCAAACAAATCACCCTGTAGAGAGAACAGCTACGTAGAAGAGGTCACCTTGTAAAGAGTTCAGCTACAAAGAAACCATCCTGTATATAGTTCAGCTACATTTCAAGTCACCCAGTAGAGAGATCAGCTGCAAAAAATATCCTGTGGGGAATAATGGGCATGTAATAAATATATGTATATAATTTGTATAATTACTAATAAAATCAAAAATAATTGAACTATTACAAATCTTCTTTAAGTTCTTTTCTTCTTCCTGTGGTAAAGAAAAAAAACACATGGGTTAAAAAAGCCCCAAAGCCAGCCATAGGCCGGCTTTGCAGTATACAAATACAAAAAGAAGTGATATCTAATCAAAAACAGCCAAGCTGTAAAAAAAGGTGCGGCCCCCTCAAAAGGCCATGGTGAAAAAAGATGTGAAATCCAAGGAGGCGGCCAAGAAATGACTGTGATGGTAGGTTAATGGTTACATTTTAATAACGACAATTCAGGTGAATTTGGTGCCAAGACCAAGCGGCACAAAATTCACTTGAATTGTCGTTATTAAAATGTAACCATTAACCTACCATCACAGCCATTTCTTGGCCGCCTCCTTGGATTTCACATCTTTTTTCACCATGGCCTTTTGGGGGGGCCGCACCTTTTTTTACAGCTTGGCTGTTTTTGATTAGATTAATGTATATCATGTGAGTATAATATGTGACCCAGTCTGGCAAAACAAACTATTTTAAAGTTTGAAGTTTAACAACTATCTAAACATAACTATAATTAAAATTTTTCCACTTATGTAAAAATCCCTGGGATTTTACAGGATTATTATATAATTATAGGCTAATACAGAGAAGGGGATGATTGCATGGCTGATAGCTACCATACAAACTTTTCTATTTTGAGAGACTCTGGAAATATCACACGTTGTCAAGTAGCTCTACAATTATTTGTAAATGGCAGTGGGAAAAGGTAAATCCATTGGTGTCATGAAATGTATCTCTGAATCAAATTCTGATGTATAAATATACGTAGCTACATTCAATCTCCAAATGAAACAAAATTCCCATATTCGTGCATTTTAAAAAAATGTGAATCAAATTTAATTATTACAAATTTGACAGCCTAAGTCTGTATATAGCTACATAAAGGAATTTTAACATCTGTGATTGACAGGAAAAATGTACTATTGTGTATTCTCATATTGTATATTGTATGCCAACAGCAACAACACTTCTTGAGGTTGCACTGAGTAATTAAGTTTTCTATCAGTTGACTTGTTGATGCTACGTACATAGGTGCATCAAGCTTTTAAGTAATTAGCAATGTTAAACTTCTGCTTCAGCAAAATATCGGTCAACTTTCAATTTCTTTGCTTGGCTCTTGAAAGTCTTTAGTTACTGTACCAATTATTAAATATATATCTTAAAAACTAAGTTTGGCTACTAGTACTGCTGACTCATGATCACCCAAAACATCATGTATAATTATCATCATATCCACAATACACACACACACACACACACACACACACACACACACACACACACACACACACACACACACACACACACACACACACACACACACACACACACACACACACACACACACACACACACACACACACACACACACACACACACACACACACACACACACACACACACACACACACACACACACACACACACACACACACACACACACACATTCCTATCTGATAGCAAACATGTAGCTACAGAAGAATTAAGGAAACATGTAAAGTGGACGGAAATATTCAATGGAAAAGCTGGCAGCTCTAGGGGGGTTTCTGAGGTTTCCAGAAACCAGATTGATATTATTGTAGTCAAGCACTCTATTAAAGCAGTCACAGTGTTCAGAGCAGCAGTGTAGCAAGCTTGTAGCTATAAATAAGGATTTTTATGTACTTTATCAGTGATATTAATATATAGTTAGTGGAGGGCAGTTATTCTCAGCATGCAGTTACCTTCTTTTTTTGGTCTTCATGCACCTTCTTGATCAGAACCAGTCACCAAAAATCCTAGAGCCGCCCTTGATAAACATTAGTAGTAAAGGGTGTAGTCACAATTTCTTAGGCGTACATAATATTATGTGTATAGCACTCAGAAATTATTACTGAGGAAATTGTAAAGCTCTATGGTGTTGCAGGTTCATTAACACTGTATAGCTAATAGAACAGTCAACAATTCTACTGACTGAAACATGCAGTTACATCAATTATACTATACTCTAACAAAGCAGTCAGGTAGATGAGATAAACGCTCTAATATATAGCAACCAGTTAGCAGGATAGAAGATTATTGAACACTGAAACATCTATGTAAATAGTCTGAATTAAAGATGGTGTATTATATGAGAACCGACAAACCCACCTTACACACAAAACAGGCATCATTTGGACTGTAAGCAGATGTTTGTATTACCTGGAGGTTATAATTCAGATGTGTAGTGTGGAAATAATACTTGAGCTAAATGCATACATCATGTCCCTAAAATTTGATTACTATAATAGTTACAGGTAACAGGTAAGTTTCTTGTAGTATGTATCTACCGTAAATCAGGAAAAATTCGCCATCAAAAAAATTTGTTGCTGGCTGTAGCTATCAATGATAATGAAAACGACGAATTGTTACTATTTTTTTTTTTTAGTCAAACAATTTTGCTGATTATGCCAGTAGTACTATAGACCATGTGCGCGCAAAGGCGTGGCACTTTATTACATCATCAAAATAATGCATCCGCCATTCATTTTGAGGGTATGCCTAGGAAATTTTTTTAATGCTAATACAAAGGAATCGTACTGAAAGATAGAGTAGCGCTGGTATAAAGGTAAAAGTATATAACATACTTGCTGCATGGCAAATTATTCCGCTTAGGGAAGGTTTTTGCAATAGAACGCACAATAGCTACTTTAGCCATCACTTTTCTCGTAAACTAGCTATCGTGAAACTTGAAGGCATAGCAACTTTTTTTCAGTTTTTGCCTGACCACGCCTTAGAACACACAAGGTCAATATGCCAGTGATGAAAATTTATTAAATCGAAATTAATAGGCAAAAATTTTCTACGGCAAAATTTTCTACGGCAAAATTTTCCTGATTTATGGTAGTAGTTCTTCGTGTTTTGGCCACTAAACTTTCTGAAGCATTTGCTGACATCCCATTTGTTAAAGTGTTTGCTGATATACCTAATTTCCATGCTGATAATTCTCCACAGTCTACAATTCCGATGAGTCTCCTTATAGAACAGTTTCAAAACCATGGTAACCAAAAATTACGCAATGGACCACACCCAAATCGCCATGTTTTTGTACCAGATTGCTTGATGTTGCAAGTTGAATTCCTCGCTAAATCCATGCCAAGACTTATTAATTCGTGAGTAAAATAGATGCCAGTGATAGAATAAAATGTGCAGGTGAGTTATTAGGCATTAAAAGATACGTACTGCCTCCCAACAGGGCAGCTTCGAAGGAAAGAGAAATGAGTAAAAATGGATTTGGCCAAATTACGACCTATTCACCGCCCAAAGGTGGTTAAAACTAGGGGAAACTTACAGTATAGGTCTTTACCCAGCACCACAGCAGCGTACAGCCACATCCAGCTATCACAGGATTAGCCAGAGCTCCTGAAAGGCACGAGACCGGTGATGGCGTACTACCAAACTGTGATAAAACGCCAGCAAAAGAAGACTCTTAGTGGTGAATTTTGCTAGAGTTAAGTTTTATTGTCGAAATCAACCATCAGTTAAACTTTAGCGGTCTTATTTTGCTGTCTGATTTTTCTCACGAAGTGGGAATCCCAGCACATGAGCGATTCTGGCTAACTCGGGGATAGCTCGATGTGGCTGTGGTGCTGGATAAAGACCTATACTGCAGGTTTCCCCTAGTTTTAACCACCTTTGGGCAGTGAATAGGTCGAAATTTGGCCAAATCCATCTTTACGCATTTCTCCTTCCTACGAAACTACCCTGTTGGGAGGCAGTACGGATCTTTTAATGCGTAATAATTCACCTACATGCTTTATTCTATCACTGGCATCTCTTTTACTTACGTATTAATAAGTCTTGGCATGAATTTAGCGAGGAATTCAACTTGCAACATGAAACAGTCTGGTACAAAAACATGGCGATTTCAGAGATGCCAACCTCTGAACAATTTTAGGAGTGAGACCTCAAATACTACCAGCAATGTGGACCTAGTCTCGCGTGGCCAGACCCTTTCCACGCAGCCGCTTATCGATTGGAAATTATAAGCGCCGCGCTACAAGGGTCTGGAATAGTTCATGAACATGAAATTTTTCGACACGTTATTGGTGACAATTGATTGATTGGGTAATACCTAAGATACAAAGGTACAAAATGCAACGTTGTTCCCTTGAATCTTTAGTCTGTTTTGATCGGCAAATCCGCTTAAAACCTTTCGCCTACTTTCCTTGTAACTCGAGATGAACTGAGCTTGTTTGTCTTTATTCAGCCGTACTTGTTGAAGATTCAGTAGTAGGTAGAAGGAAAAACCTACACGGGTCGATACTCGTCATCCCCAGAGGCCTTCTTCAGCTCATTCTTCAGTAATCAGATCACTTTGGCGATTAAGGGATCGCGTGAGCCAATTTACACTCCCCAACCACTGGGGATTGTAGATTTTTTTAAATACGTGAACTATTCCAGACCCTTGTAGCGCGGCGCTTATAATTTCCAATCGATAAGCGGTTGCGCGGAAAGGGTCTGGCCACGCGAGACTAATGTGGACCAGACTCCAGTGCAGCTCCAGGATTTTTGGTAGTGAAGACCAAAAAAAAAAAAAAAAAAAAGTCGCTGCATGCTCAAAGTACAAAAATAAGTACAGGGCTGTCCAATTTTAAGTACAGGGCTAATGATGAAGCAGATCAGGCGTGACAAATGCGTGAGAACTAAGCTAATAGAGTGAGAAACAGAGGGTCAGGCGTGAGAGCGTGAGATTACTAGCCAAAGAGTGAGACTCACGCATTAGGTTGGCATGTCTGCGATTTGGGTGTGTCCATGCATTGCGTAATTTTTGGTTACCATGGTTTTGAAACTGCTCTATTACATCCTACCGTCCAGACATTGTAATATATAATTCCCAGAGTTCTTCCATCACTCTGTTGGAACTAACATGCCCTCTGGACTCCATCCATCACATCCAGTCTGCTCGCAATAGGAAGCAGAGCAAAACTGAGTATCTGCAGCTGTTGGCTGAATTTGATCGCCTAAATATTGCTAACTATTATGACACCATTGAAATCACGGTACTTGGTCATTTTCAAGTGTCTTCCATCAAGAATTTATCTCGTTTGTTAAACTTTGTTCAAGCTGATATAAGGATTTCGAAGCACGTTATTAAGGAATGGTTAGATGCTGCTGCCTCTGCCAGTATCTCTGCCTCTCAGAGAATTTTTCTAGCACAAAACTGTACAGAGTGGTGCACAAATTAGACAGTTTTATTTTTGTAATTACAGTAATTAGTTTTTTGTTGTTGTTGTTTTTGCCTTGCCATGCCCACAGTGTAGTCCTCTACTTTTTGTGTTCGCATGCTGTCCGAGGTTTCACATGCCTATTTGTTTTGTTGTACATCTTTTCATCACAATTGTTAATGATGGTTATCTTCTTCAGACAGTAGCTAGCTGTGCGATATATACATCCTCACTTAATTTTTACCTTGTAAATGAAATTCCACCTTAGATTCAAACGTTTACAATTTCAGAATGTAGCTACCAACGGAAACTCTAAACTGTTCTATATGGAATGTACATTATTACAAATCCTCAAAAAATTTGAAAATGTTCTGCACTCTATTAGATAGAAAAGAAATAAATTCTCAGTGGCGGATACAGGGGGGTTGCAATGGTTTCAGCTGAAACCCCTCTGAAAATAGCGTGCGCCCCAAATTTATTGACGAGTCGTCGTGTAGGTGATTGTATTGTATTGTATTAATGCTTTACAGTGACCAGCGATAAAATCGCCACGAGTTATATACAGGTTGTGACCTTTTTTTTGTTTTTGGTCTTCGACTTACATCTAGGCTGAATTTGAGTGAAATCTGAAACCCCCTCTGAAAATTTCTAGATCCACCACTGATTCTAATGTCTGTGTATTAACATCATTGCAGCTGGCCACCACTTTTGATTTCACAACTTTTCACCTAAGCTTTTTAAGGCTGCACCTTTTTCACATCTTGGCTACATGTTTTAATTTGTGTATATGTAGCTTCCACATAAGTTAAATAGATTCCACATCTACCAGTGTTTTCCTTTATGAAGAGCACTAAATAGCTACAGCATACATAACATGAGGTGTCATTTTATTATAACAAAAAATCATGATTGCAATTGTAAGATTATTTTAAAATCAATGCAAAATCTCATGATAAATACAGAAAGCTGTAATTATTGTAACTTATGCAATTAATAGTAAATTTTACAGAATTTACAGACAATTAGTTCCATAGTCAGTTTTGATCTCAAGCTCTTAACACTGAAATAATAAGTCTAAATGTAGCGTTTTTAGACAATAGTAACTGACTAATTCCTGCTATATCAATATCTAACTTGAATTCAGGGGATCGACACCGACCATTTTTCTCAACTGTAAACACGTTGGTTTCACTTTTATCATTGCTCTTAATGACACCCTGTACTACTGTGAACTCTACCATCGTATCTTCTTGGCTGTCACCTTTTGCCATTAACTGATAATACAAACTACAAGGTCCAGTTTCTCCACCATCTCTAATGCTTATCATTAGCTGACAGCTAAGAGGGAAAACTTTAAAATCGTTGCTCCGATACATTCCAGGTTCAACATGGGAAACAAGAACATCTGCAAAGAAAAACAGGTTTGTACAATACAATGTGTGATAATATCACCTCCGTACATACTGCATGCTAAGTACATGTATATGTCAAGAAAGATATCAAGACAGATCTAGCAAACGTTTCGCTAATTAGTAGCATTATAAAGGAACAAACACAATAAAATAATTATACATAGTTGCTTGTTATCACCGTCTGTCTAGTGCAAAAAAAAATGCATAGGGCTACATATATACTATTCCATTTTTCACTTTTTTAAAAACTTACCCATCACTTGGGTGGCATCTTCACGAATAAACCTCATTAGGCTGTTGTTACTTTTAGCTGCTAATCTTGTTTGTACACAAGTAATCATTTCATCTAGTGGTTTGGTGAGAAATTCACAACTAGCTTCGTGTTGTTGTAGTGAGTTCCGTATGCCTTGCCATTCACAGCCAAGAATGTGATATTTACACAGGCAAGCCCTAAATACAAAAATAATGTAATACTCATTATGAAAAGATGCTATATGTGTAATTATAAGTGTTTCTACATAAATAACCTCTTAAAAATACATTTTAGTTTGACAGATATAAATTAACATTACAGTAGTATCATACGTCTCACTACACTGGTTTGCTTGGTGCTCTGCCAGTTCACTCCTTTTGACCTCTAAACTACATGTTGGACATTGTGACAAAAGTTCAGCCAGTGCTGATTGGGCCACCAGGCTTCTCACACAGCTATTCCCAATGGTAACCCTACAAACTGGACACACTACTGTCCGTTCCTGTAGAATGGCATCTGCTAACAGCTTGGTGTGACAGAATATGCACATCAGATGTCCATTATTACACTAAAGTGAGATGAAAAGTAGTAGGTTGTAAATATAACAAGTAATTCATACAATAAAGCTCGTGATGTCTAATTCAGTTTACAAAATAAGCAACTTAAGGAGTTATTAAATTCTAATCAATCACCAATAACTTACTACTGAAATTTTGCTCATATCACAGTATTAAATTTTTATCTTATAGCCACGAGCATAAATCAGGTACACATTTGATTCTAACTGATATAAGAAAAAAATTCTTATCATTTTCACCTGCATGACTGAAGATGGTGGAAGGTCACGGCACACCACACAGCACAGCATGTTGTTTAGTTGAGTCACCAGGGAAGAGTTTTGTAGCTTTTGTTTCTTTGCAATTGGAGCTACAGCTCCCTCAGAAGTTCTTGAATTCTTTTTTTGCTGACTTTCTTCCATCATCTGTTCTGATGCTTCTTTACAAAAGTGTTGTGTATCACTGAATTTATAAATGCCACACTGCTGACATTTCACATGTCAGCAAAAACAAGAATGTTCATGCCTCAATAACATTCAAGTTACTATAGGTCTTGAATATTTAACACCATTCAGTGATATTAATGTGTCAGCATTCTGGCTTGAATCAACAGGCCAACCATACTGTGGGCCAGGGTTGGTGTTACATGTACTAGTACCAGAACTCAAGACAAGTATCACTTATATAATATAGCATATTATGCTGAGGATCTACAAGATGACAATGTGCTAGTTCTATACACATTGAGCTGATCCCTAAAAAACATTAAACAATTCATGGATGGGATTACCAAAGTTCTTGAACTTTGGCTCATTTGTAGTTTGATTTGCTAAAATATTTCAAAATTATTTATTCAAATGTCTGACACTTTATCTACAACCAATCAAATCACTGCTATATGTGCTGGTATACAAAAGATATAGGTAAGATGCTTCACATCCCACCTAGCTTATCTTAGCAACTGGTCTAATTTGTTTACCTTAGTAACCAAATGAACTTCCCTGGGACAAAGGATTTAGAGAATGTGCTGTGTTGAAAATACCTCAATTTGATAGATGCATGGTGCTGACCATGCTGATAACCAGCCTAGCTACTTAACATAGTCACTATAATGGGCGTCTAGATTCAGTGGAATGGAATGGTGGAATGGAATAGTACTTAGGTAATTTCAATTAGTGGTCACCTCTTTAAAAAGACCACCTTCTAACAAAGACCACCTCTTTACAAAGACCATTTTACTTTAATATCTGAATTGTTGTTTTAGTGCCCTATAAGACAGTATTATTGATGAATTGTGTGTCACATGTTATGTCTTGAAAAGCCAGTGATATCTGATTTATGATACAATACAGTAATAGCTATATACCCCATACAAAAGCAGCTTAGCTATACACAAAAAAATGTGTCCATGAAACTAAAAGCAACTGACAACTAAAGGAACTAATATCTAGAAATGAATGTCAATATATACCGGAAACTAAGTATAATTTATCATTGAATTGTGCAGTCTGACTGTGTTCCTAATTAATTCCCTGTAAATCTAATAGGCTAGTGAATTGGTAACTTTCTCAATAGTCCAGCATTGTAGAGGAGAAAAAAGGCCACTAAATTACTAGCCAATTAGAGTTACAGGGAATTAATTAGGAATGCAGCAAGACTGTATGAGTCAATGATAAAGGACCACATTTTTATAAATTATAGCAAGTTATGTGTCAGTATTTCTTGGCCTCACCCAAATAAAAGCTCCCTTAGTTGTCAATTACGTTTAGTTTGATGGGGATGTCACTTTTATACAGCCAAACTGTTTATGCATGGGGTATATTGCTGTATTACAAATCAGATATCACCCTGACTTTTCTAGGCATGTGGCGCACAACTGATCAATAAGACCATTCTATGGGGATACACTCTAAAACAAAAAGATAGCAGCATTTTAAACATCAAAGTAAAACGGTCTTTATAAAGAGGTGACCACCAATTGAAATTACCAAAGTACTGTTCCATTCCAGTGCACCATTCCATTCCACTGAATCCAGACACCCCACTATAACCAAGAGTTCATAATATAGTCACTACTATATTATGAACTCTTGCTATAATGATTCATATGTGGCTTAATATGAAGTAATATTCTCCTTAAAAAAATCATTGTAACCAGTTACACAAGTTACAACTTAAGCTACTAATATCTTAGTTACAAAGCTATAACTTTAACTACTAATACGAAGTTTTAAACATGTTCAGCTGAAGTTTCAATTCTTGCACTGTTGTCATGAATTGTTTAGAAATACAACATAGCCAAGGTGTACTTCATGACCTCAACAAGAAGACCACCTCATAATAATGACCAGTCCCATTCATAACCTCATTAATAAGTCCACCTCACCATGTCAAGTACTGTTGGTCCCAAACGCAGCTAAAGTGTACTTCATGACCTCACGCATAAATAAGACCACCTTATAATAGTGACCATGTCAAGTATAGGTCCCAAATGTAGCTAAGGTTTACTTCATGACCTCATTACAGTGACCATGTCAAGTAGGTCCCAAATTCTTAGCTAAAGTGTGCAGCATGTCTTATTACTAAGACCACCTATATCTTCATTAGCAGTTTTGTTAGAATTTCTTCCAGATTCAGTCTTAAAGTGTTATACATAGTGATACAGTGTGACTGTAACTTGTATGGGGCTATCAAAGGCTACGTGATTTAATACCTTGTCATATAATATGCATTATTTCTTACCAATTTTAACCAGTTGTGCTACAGCTAGTTGGAAAAGGACTGAAAACATAAAGTAAACAAGTATTTCAAAAAAATTGGAACTTTCAACTAGAGTATGGACCATAGCACATTGATAAAAAGTACCGAAACAAGTTGGAGTAGTGCACGATATTAAATCACAGCAAAACAATAAGTGTTATATCCCTACTGTGCTCAAGATACCATAATGGAAAAGCACAGTAGGGATATAACACTTCTTATTGTTTTACTGTGATTTAATATGGTGCACTTGTTTCAGTACTTTTTATTGATGTGCTATGGTCCCTACTCTAGTTGAAAGTTCTAATTTTTGAAATACTTGTTTGCTAACTTTTCTTTGTAAATAATATTATTATGATTGGTGAACCCATGCATACCGCATTTGAAATAGCGCCGCGCGCCCCAGCTATATCGTCTGAAAAGTGAAGTATCCATTACGCTTCGTTGTCAGCTATGTTCAACCCCTTACACAGCAGTACGAATCAAGAGCTGTTCGAAAAGCATCTCTGCAACCCACGCATACCAAAAGAAAGGGTTGGTGTCGTGTGCCCCAGTTACATATATAAATTATCATCTGAAAAGTGAAGCATCCATTACACTTCGTTGTTGGCTATGTTCGACCCGTTACACAGCAGAAACAGTTTTAAAAACACCTCTGCAATCGAAGTAGCCACTATGAAAAATACAGACGATTTCTGTTATGAAGGGAAGCCATCATGTGCTACCACCAATTTGACACAAAGGAGGACACTGATAAATACATGAAGAATGCATTGTATGTACTGCGGTATGCTAAAAGGCACCTCTCGGGCTGAAGCAATGTCGAACAGTGAAAAAATCAAGCCCGTAGCCTTAGCCGTTACCAAGTTACGCTTGTCTGAAGGCATCAGTCAGTCAGTAGAAAATTCCATTAAACAGAAAAATTTTAAACTCCGTAGCAACTTGTTGAAAGCATTTCTAGTCGATCTGAAAGCTTGTTTGGGCTTAGTTTTACCTAACCAATACTGCCTCATCGTCGTCTGAGGCTGTCTTTTGGGTGATGTTATTTCATGGACCACGCCTACTCCTTTGTGGTCCCTACTATATATGATGAAAAATAGAGCAAATGGTATAAAACATGCAAACCTTTGTAGTCCCATGTTATAATGTACAGAAACTGTGTAATTGCTGTATCAGAAAAGTTTCAAAATGTAGTCCAGGCCTAGGAAGTTACTTGTATGACCACCATCTCAAACATACTTATTGAGGGATTAAGCTTTATATTAACAATGCTATATCACCACCAAATTATGTAAGTATACATACAATAAGTGTAAGTGTTAATAAAATACATCCACTCATGGCTGTGTAGGTAATCTATAAACAAGTGGAGTCAATTGGAGAGGCGCCACCTCAATACATCATGATTTGTTCATAGTGGAGTAGCCTTGCTTGTCACGTCTCACAAGCATTAAGCAAGGAGTGAATGTGAACACAACTCCATCCTGTAGAAGTAATACAGTAGTAATACAGTAGTAATACAGTAGTAATACAGTAGTAATACAGTAGTAATACAGTAGTAATACAGTAGTAATACAGTAGTAATACAGTAGTAATACAGTAGTAATACAGTAGAAATATGTAAGGCCGAGTAGCCATATGCATGCATACCCAGAGAAACAAAATTCAAATTTCAACAACACTGTAATTATCTGCCTCCAATCTAACTACGTGCATTAACATCACTGCAGCCATTTCTTGGCCGCCACCTATGATTTCACAACTCTTTCACGATTTTCAAAGGCTGCATCCTTTTTTATAGCTTGGATGGCTTTTTTTGCATAGATATCTTTTATGATTGTAGCTACTGTATCATGTATACTGTCACATCAAGACTCACATTATACCTTGCAGAATACATGATAATTCCTAAAAACAGGCCCACTATATTATAGGATACTGTGCTGAAACCTGAAGTCAGGTTAGCTTCGTATTCCGAGCTTGCACGAATGGTCTATTCAAACAGAGCTAACAATTTTAAATAATCAATTAAAGGGGGAAATAGTCTAATCCGGTACAAACAAGTTGATGCTGTGCTACTTCTAAAAGCCAGGCACCATGCAGCTAGCTCATCTGGAATTAATCAATTACGTATGCATAATACTGCTATTAACTAATAGGTTTGTGTTTTATGAATTAATTTAGCAATTGTGATTGTGGATTTAATAATTTATGAAATACTTTGTAATTCCCTAATATTATTATGTTGCTATGCATTGCTAAAGAAGTACTATTTAAACAAACAGCATAGTATTACACACAGAAGTGTCTTCTCAAATTTTTAATAGTTTATCTATCAAATTGTTTACACAAATTCTCTCAACTGTAAAACACAGAACTGTTAAAGAGTGGAACACACTAACCCCCTCATGCTATGACAAAGACTTAGTAATTGATGCACACCTTAACTAGTTACATGTAATTACTTCCCCCTAATTTTTATCTTTACTTTTTCCATATGAGAGGGGCTAGGGGGCTGAAGTCCTCCTTCGGTTTGCTGAAGGGGGGTGGGGCTTAGGCTCCCTCAGATTGATATCTCGTTGAAATTCTTCTTCTTGAAGTGCGGTTGAAAACTGGGAAAAGATTAATATACTCCAATAGAATGTTCAAATACCCTAATAGAGCAGTCAAACCACTTCATTAAAACGTGTTCCGAAAAGTGGTCTAAAAACAAAAAAAATTACCTACCGTGGGAATCAAACCACTGATCTCTTACTTTGAGAGTTGGTGTCCTACCACTGTACCAAGTATTTTCAAGTTTCTAAATGCTGTATTGTACTTAAATGTGCTGCACTTGGCTTTTATTGACTCATTTTAAATACTTCAGTTGGTATTCTCATTGAAATACGTCAAATCATACTTACAGCTCTGGTAAACTTTGAGACATTGTGAATTCTAAAATGGCTATAGCTTCCAGGAGGCTGTGCCCCCCAGACCACCTGCTGCCAGAAATTCTCTACTCTGGACAGCCCCCTCACATCAACTACTTCCTCCTCCACTGACTTTATCATTGGACAATTTTTGTAAAAACAATTTCAGGGAATCAGCTGAGAGTACACACCTCACAAGTTATGCTAACATAAGTTAAACACCACATACTTGATTACCCTGAATACATTTGCAAGGAGGGAATTTACAAGCATCTGAAAGTTGCTGATTTGTATTTGTCTGTAAGCAATGGTGTGCAGTTGAGCATTTAAGTATTTTGCACCATGTGTTTGAGCATTCAGAGAATCCTAAGGTGCGCAGTTCATTAAAATCATGTACCCTCAGATCCCCTCATCCAGATCGAAAGCTAATGTGTTACCACCTCCCCATTCAGGCTATACATGACAAAATTTGTGATCTGTAAGACTACATATTTTGAAGAACACAGAATACGTCCCTTAACACTTGTACATGTCAAGGCAGAAAGATGTGCATAAATCTATTTTGAGCTGAGTGAGATGCAAACCCCTTACATGCATAATCCTTTATTATGTAAAACGTTATCCATCAGAAGACCACCTGATGGTTGTGGGTGCACTGCTTGTCAGAGATGTGGCCTACAGTCCCCATACTCATGACACAGATGTGTTATTTGAACATCCCTACCCAAAACTTGAGAATGTGTGTACTTTTGTAACATTACAGTTAAGCATCATTACACAATGTTATTCACCTTCACAAGAAATGGTAAACTCATCCAGAATGTCTTGTTGGGGATAATATCTGATCCAGTCCTATCAAACTTCACTCTCATGATTATCATACCAACCACAAAGTAGACTACAATTGCTATAACTAACCTGTTGATGGCAGAAAACATTACTACAAAATATGTGACCCAGTCTAGGAAAACCGGTCTTATCGCCTATTTAAAAGTATCAAGAAGTGCCGGTTTAAGTATTTAGTGTGTTGTATGGTTGAAGCTATGTGTACCAAATTTTCACATGTTTTACACCAATTCCTTACCTTCCAGAGCATCCACTGTGCAAGTAGCCAACAACTAAGTTTCCCGCCATTTTAGATAGTTTTTAAACCGAAGTTGACTGTATCAGGCGAGATTCAAAAGGGGTGGGAGGCAGAAGGCCTGGAAGGCAGGTAATATGGTGTTCAAAAATTGAAAAGGATGGCATAGGGATGAATTAGGACAGGTTTTGGGCCATTCTGGTCTCAAAATTGGCTTAAATGAAAGGAAATTCACAGCAGAAGTACTTATTCAACACCACAGAGCTGTACAGCCACATACAGCCATCCCCAGGCTGACCAGAGCTCCATTAAGGCCCCACACCGCACATACAGATCACCACTGGGCTTGGGAAAAGCAGCCAGCAAAACCAGACCACTCAAGTCTAACTGATTTTGATTGTGGAATTAGATAGATTATTCATGTAGCTTTGTGTCCTGGGTGAAAAATCAAATCTGCTGACATGGGCGGTAAGACCGGTTTTCCCAGACTGGGTCACAAATATTATGTACAGGTAATAATACCATGTACACATACAGTATAGTAGCAATTATTTAGTGTAATTATTATTTCCAGCAGCAAAGTCATAGTAATGATGTTTCGTGCATAGTAATGTTTCACAATCAAGCTCACGCCCAAGGCTGGCAAGTTGTAGGTACATGTCCATTTACTAATATTATTTAACAAACAAACTGCAAACTTCTTTTTGTGAAAAAGGAAGCAAAGACTACCACAAATTATGTAGTTTGTGGAAACACTGTGACAATTGAAATATTGTTATTATATAAAATAGGAAATTGGTGGGAACACAATACTCATGGTTAAATGAGATGCCATTACTTCTTATACTTTTGTAAGGATGAATTTGACATTATTGTTACAGTGGTTTAGAGCTAAATTACTGTCAAGATCCATGATTCAGTTTATTTTTAAAACATATGTACGCTCATTCCAAAAACAAATATCAGGAAAAGCACATGTGACTGTTTTCTTTGGGCTTGACTGCTCTGTATTACAAATATCTGACTGCTCTATTAGAGTATACATATGAAATTCCTTTAATGAAATTCGTAATTTTACTAAGGCAGCTGACAGGATTGCCTCAACGGGAATATAATTACATCTTTGTATTTAGAATATATGAAGTGATTTTTTCCCAGAATGTGGTTAAAAAATACGTTTTGTAATACAATATACTATATTACCATACTTACACTGATAATAGAACAATTCCCACTATCCCGGGATCACTCCCTTCACTCTTGTAATTGCCGCCACTTGAACTAGAGCACGATCCTGGACAGTTACACTTGCTTGTCATCGTGAATTTCTGTAACAAAACAATATTAACCCTTAAAGCTATACAAAACTTTACAAAAATAATGTGTGCACTGTATCCGCATAGTATAATCCATTATAGTGGCTATAGATATTCATTGATCAATAATCCATAATACGGAAGGTCACACAGACTTGCACTTTAAACTTTCAGGACAACGTTGCTAAATGATCACCAATTGCAATGTTCCTTTCCTACAATTTAAACACAGGGTGTAACTCATGTAGTGTTCACAAAGAGTTAGTTTGTTAGCTCTGTAAATTCTAGTCATAAACAAAATCACTAAGATTGATCGCCTTCTTGTCATCTTCATGAGCATAGCCTTCAAGTGAGCTACTGGTATTATTCTTGTCAATTGAGAGTATTCTCAACTACAATCAGTTGAAGAAGACCACGAAACCAATAGAGAAACTAACTAGTATATTAAAAGTTATAAATCTAAAAATGAAGTAGGGATAAAAGCAAATGAAACAAAAGATGAACGATGGTAACTATTACAGCATTGAAATCCCTAATTTGGCATCGAAAACAAAGTACGTAATTGTTATACCATGCCAAAGTAGGGATTTCCCACTAAGTAATGCTATAATAGCTACGTACCATCGTCCATCTCTTGTTTCACTACTTTTTATCGCTTGGATCCCTACTTCATTTTTAAATTTATAATTTTTATATACTAGTCTGTTTAATTTTTTTTGTTAAAGCATACAGCTAGCAATAAACATGTGAGTATCTCGAGTCAGCCTGCAAAGATGTGTGCTTGCCCCCAAAGGGGTGTGGTGATTGTGGTTTTGATCAATTTTTGGAGTATCTTGAGTCAGCCTACCAACTTGAAGGTGTGTGGTCACTATTCCGTTATAAATACACAGCTAGCGTAAAAGGGGTATGGTCATCGTGGTCTCGATCAATAGATCCATAATGCATGCATAGAAGAATGGGTGTGATCTTGTGACCTAACGTGAAAATGCAGGTATAGCTATCTAGTACTGGTACCTCCGAACAGTAGCGTAGTCTAAGTGCCTTAAATAATTTTGTGGCATCTATCATGCTGCTTAAAGAAAGTGTTGATACAGAAAATTAATGCCCCGGTATAGTTTCGTTGGATGAAGAAGACAAGCAGCCTGATTGAAGATAAAAGAAAAGACAAGGTGCAGAGGACACACACTCTTCGGAACCCAAAGACACATCCCACTGGTGAGTTTGTTATTGTAGCGGAAAATGGTGGCTGTGCGCTGCTTCGTTTGGCCTCTAGGCTTGCAAATGTGGTAAGTGAGCGAGTGAGTAAGTGGGTGAGTGAGTGAGTGAGTGAGTGAGGGAAACTTCTTTTTATAACTTCTTTGTTATCCAGAGGGAAATACTAATGGGCTGTCAAAGTTTCAGCCTTATCTGGTGAATAGTTGTGGAGTTATAGCGATAGACAGCAGGAAGTGCAAAACAATTGATTTGTACAGTGACTACATGGGAAAAAATTACAGGTGCTTGTTTAATCGATCATAACTCACAAAAGAAACAAGCTATGGAGATGGGCATTCTTCATAATGAATTGGGGAATTAAGCAAGGTATGGTTTTTGCCCTACATACACCCATGAATTTAAGCAAAAAGGCTGTTTAAACATAGAAACAGCGACGTTTACGTTATATTTTACCACAACATAAACAAACGCTTATAACTTACGTTTGCTTCATGGCACTGAAATGAAACAAAGATATTGTTACTCACCATTAACAGGTGAATCCATTGGTCACTTAGTTTTCTTGATTCAAGTCTTGTTTCACTGTTTACTAAAGCGATTAAAACTCATGTCAAGTTAATTTTTTAATATGCATTTTTTACCCAATGTATTTCAATGCCAAAAACGAAATTATGCAAACTAGTCAGGTTTTCGCTCAGTGGGTCACATATCCGGCAGCCAGTAAATGTTTCTTGTTTTTAATGCTACATTTGATGTTAGATGGACTAATATTATTCCGTAAAAGTGATATTCATTGAAGACGTTTCTAAGCTGGTATTTAAAATGCAGCATTTTTGGCAGTGCGCGTCATTTCAGGTGATCCCTACTTAAACAATACGACCGTACTGTTTGATATCTGTGAGTAAAATAATTTTTAAACATCATGCATTTTTCATGCATTTTTTATTTTGCCACTGTAGTGGCTGATGCACCTTTAAGTGTTAAATTAATAATGTGTGTATAATATAAACTATAGGGTAGATACATAACAAGCCCTTTAGACACCTGCATATAGTTAAATACCTTCTACCGAGAAATTTGTTATTTCACTAGAGACCTGTGAGAAAGCTACAGCCAGTACACACAGATTTTGACATGATATTAAAACATTGTACAGTGGAACCTGTTGCTATGGCAGTGATGTTCCCATAGTGGTGGCTACAAAAGACATGGTTGAGTACAGAAATGTGTGTAGAGCCTTAACTTGTGTATGTCAGAGGTGAATCTGTAGTGGTTATGGGTGGCAGCAGTGACTATTTTATTTGAGTAGTACTTGATAAGGCTGCTGTGGGTGCATCCCTGCTATGAACTGAAACTCAGGACATCTGCATAATCTGGCTATGTTGACAAGAAACTTCAACATTGCTAATTATGAAAATATGTTTATTGGAATATTTTAACCATTACTACAAGCAATAGTACTTTTACAATGCACCTCATATTTTTAGCACTTTGTTATGGCCAGTCAGTCAATAGAGATAAATACACATACTGTAAGTTATAGTTATATCCCGGTACGAGGGTGATATCATTGTTATTACACGAGTCCGAGGCGGAGCCGAGGACGAGTGTAATAACAATGATATCATCTGAGTATACGGGATATAACTGTTTTATATCCCAGTGCGCGGGAGTGCGCAGAAGTTTACGGATAGTAAATTAAGTTCCGGTTTGAGTTCCTGTCACTGTGATCAAGATTTCGTCCGAATTGTGTGGAGATTCTACTTCGTAGCTACAAGAGAGACCTTACATACTGCCTACAAACTGTAGCGAAGGGCGGTGTTATGAAGCAGTGGTTCCAGGTACGATTCGCCTTCGTCAGAAATTGGTATGGTGGTGTCGCGTGGTGTGCAAGAGAAAAATAAAGACCAACAAGTGGCTACCATAGTCCAAGATAGAACAATGAAGCTAGAGGAAGTTAGTTCTTCACCATAGTGACCGTTGGGAGTGATTGCTGGAGCGAAATCGTCACGTACTATTCTTGACATTTGTTGAACTATCGTATTGGTAACTTGTAGTGTTATTGTGTAAAGGATTAACAGTTTTCTTGTAAGATTTAGGTAGTTTTAAGTGCTGTATTGGTGTGTTTTATATCAATATTTCCTTATTTGGCTCTTTGTTCCATCAGTAAACAATGCCATTCGCGGTTATTATGATGTCACGAAAGAGACTGAGTGGCTCCGCAACAGGGTGATAAGTTAGTTATCACTGGGTGATAACTAATATATCGTACAGTAGCAGCGCCGCTCTGTCTAGCTGTATGGTAGTTATAACCCAGCGCGGCGCTTTGATACTCCCACGCACTGGGGTTTAAGCTATAGCTATAGCCGGGAAAGCTCATCAGCACAGCAATACATTAGCATAATAAAGTGCAAAGACTTTTTGCAACCAATCACAGTATAAGTCATTATATAGGTCTCACATAGGTTTTTTGTGGACTTTCTTCATCAAACTTCAGTTCAGATTTTGTGGCAGTTTGGTCACACTTCAGTGTTACTTCAGACATCCTTAAAAATAAAAATACAATATACCTACGTAGCTATATAAGTGTTTATTAACACCATAAACAAGACGTTGTTATGTTATTATAAAGCTGATTAAATACATCCAAATTTGCTTACTATATAGATTAAAATATTGTCTGAGAGTAACTGTAAATTGGAGAGCACACGTGTTTGATTGTGGTATTAGGGTGAGTAAATATAGTACTGCTCAACTGCCACATTGTCTTTCAAGACTGCTGGCAATTTAAAAACTTGCTAATTAAAAGGTATGGCACCCATTTGAGTAATCATCTTGTATGAATACCCACAAGCGAAACAGGTGCCGTGCTCTTTAACTAGTATGTTTGTCAATCGCTTGCACTCTCCCGAGATGACATTACATTTGAGCAGTACCGTATTTGATTTGAGACTTTAAAAAAAAAAATCAGCCAAAATTACTGAACAAGAATCCTTATATGGCACACTTTGTGTATTTAATCAAAAGTAACAGCCTCTTATATAGTAGGTGGGCAAACATGAGCCGGATACTTCACTACATTAACAGTAGCTAATACCTGTCATCAGTTCCACCGCTGTATGTAATTTTCAGGCCTGTTGCAGTATCATCCACAAACTGAGCAGACTCTTGTGTCCCAAGCGAATAAGAAGTGGTTTCATCAACGTGCTGACACATCTGTGTATAGTATAAAAATGTAAAAGCAAAACTAATTATAAACCAGTTTATGATGTTACTCAAAATCCAGGACATTTACACATTCCAGGCCTTTTCATTTTTGGTAGAAGTATCCATTAACTTTGTAGGGTTTCTTAATTGACTGCTGGAGTACCTTATGTCAACCAAAATACCACAACCTCAATAGGCTCCTGTACATTTTAGCTCTTTTTAAAAATTCTGTGGTTGTGTAACCTTACCGTATATCCTAATAAACAGTGTACTAGTAAATAGACCAAAGCCTGCTCTACACACTGGTGGTGGTCTGGGATTAATCTGTCAAGACAATCCTGAATAGTGAAGCAATAATGCTGACATGGTTTTGTGGTCAAAATGCGCTATTGATATATGTGATTGGTGCAAAGAGATAGGTTTAACAATACAATAAACTGGTAAGGACTCTTCTTTGTAATGTGAATTAACACTTTAGGTAGTAGCGAACTTACTAAAAAACTAATTAACTTTATCGCTTCACTACACAAGATTGCCTTGACAGATTAATCCCAGACCACCACCAGTGTGTAGGGCAGGCTTTGGTCTATTTAACAGTACACTGTATATTGGAATATACGGTACGGTTACACAACCACAGAATTTTTAAAAAGGTAAAAATGTATTGAGCCTATTGAGGTTTGGAGTATTTTCACAGAAGAATGTACTCCAGCGCATACATCATCAGTAATTAGTCTGATTGCATACCTTAGGCCCAAAAATGAAATGGCCTATTGGTTAAGGTTGACCTCAAATGTCTGGGAAAGGTCTGACAGATCCATGATTCAGAGTAAGGTAAGAGTAACAGAGTAAGGTCTGGTTCTCCAATATAACATACATTCTAATACTGTAATTGTGGCACTTCCAGTTATACGTACTTAAATTGTGCCTATGGTAACTATTTTGCACATATTATCAATTGATATGTGGCCTATAGCATAAAACTCCAAAACTCATAGACTTACATACCTACTGTATAGTAATTTCTCATTCACCACCCAAATATAGTCATATCAGAGAGATGAACATGTGTTCATTTTCATGGTTTTGTACTGGAGCAAGTATGTTTTTAAGTTGTAAACATGTTTACGTGCCTGCAATGTCCATACTAATACTTTTTTTAAGCCTCATAATTTGCTTGTTCTTTGCCTGCAATGCTTTTTTGAATAAACAATTCCAGCATTTAAGGGCATTGTAGTGCTACCATGTGTTTGGGCAGCTGGCCAGTTATTAACAAGAAATGACACTCAGATAATTGTAGACTGACTATCATACAGTAAGTAGTACTGTACATTAGGGATCATGAAGGTTTGGGTCTTTCTGGCCAAATATATATCACCCAAAAACTGGCAACTTGGTAGTATTGGTTAGGTGCAGCACTTATGATACATGAGCTCCTGGTAAAGTCAAGTCCAGAAGTACCTTCAGTATGTATGACACTAAATGCAATAATGCTAAAAAAAATTTTAAAGTTTCACCTAAAATTTGATTCAATGGAATTTTCTACTGACTATAACTGACTGATGCCTTCACACAAGCACAGCTAAGGCTACGGGCTTGATTTTTTTACTGTTTGACATCGCTTCTGCATGACAGGTGCCTTTTGGCACACCACAGTATGTACAATGCATGCATATGGACTTACCTTTGTCCTCCTTTGTGTCCCAATTCTTAGCAGGTGTTGATTTGTGGTAGTGCAATTGGATTCCCTACGTTTGTAATTGGGAATCGTCTTCGTGGCAACTGGGTAAATTGCAGAGGCGTTTCTCCTACTGTTCTTTGTTTGTAGCATTGTGTAACAAGCTGAACATAGCTGAAAGCAAAGCGTGATAGCCACTTCACTTTCAAGTCAGTAATTGATAGTTGGGGTGCACATTCAATCAAAAATGTTACCTCTGGCGCCATCCTTCCTTTGATGCAGTATACACTGGTTCACCAGTCATAATAATGTTACAAAAAAGTAAGCAAATAAGTATAACAATTTAAGGAAGGTCACCTACACCTGTTGATATACTAGTGGACATTTAATCCCTAATTCAGTTATGCATGGGTATAGAGTGATCAAGGCATTACAATTTAATGTCCAGTAGTAGATCTGAGGTGTAGGTGACCTCACATGTTTCCCTGCTTTTTTCTATTAATTCTTTTCTAATCAAACTTAAAATTCTTAATATTTCCTTATACTTGCATATGTAGCAGCTACATCTAAGTTGAAATTTCTAATGGTTGGAGAATTGTAATTAAGAATTAAGAATTAAATGGGTCTTACTGATAGAATGTCGTGTGCAAATATACTGTGAATTGAAACTTTGATAACTCAGGAGATACAATAGAGAGAGAAATACAGCTTGTGCAAAGGAGTCTCTCTTGTGTTCAGGTCATCTGCCTAATTCATTTACTGTAAATAATCCCTCAAATATGTCGCTTGTGTGCAAAGTGACCTACCTTTGCTTAAATAGATCAGAAAATTTTGGCCTAAAGACTGGAATACGAAGATTAACTGTATATATTATAATCTAGTGTATACATGCATACTTACAGCAACATTATTGCAGTTACTATCTGCAGTGAAGGGGTAACAAGGGTTGTAGGAGTATTTGTAGCTATCTACACCACTAGGAATCTTGTCAAACCTATAACAACATACATAACATGTAAAAGACAACACTATACCTACTAGAAATTAACAACATTTAATAGTTATACCACAGCTGCGAGGGATTTTGCTGATATATACACCCAAAGCCCGAGGGCTGCAGATGTATGTCAGCAAAATCCCAAGCAGCCGTGGTATAAGTGATATATATCACTTGGGGTGCACTCACCTAATAGGTGCAAGAACTAACGAGAACTCATCCCATTTGTTTTATACAGTAGCATCTGAAAATCAATCATGCTACAACTGGGCAGTGATTATATGGACGCCAAAGCTGAAATCAATTGTGGGGATCAGTTAATACTCATGAGATTCGGATGCATGACTTGGATTTTGCCATGAAAATCACTCAGACTGAGACCGTTGTGTTATCCTCACCATCCTACAAGTTGAAAAACATTTGGCTAAAGTAAGGTGAGAACTAGTGCTACAGCTTATTCACAGATCGTTTCTGCATGTTTTCGAATATGGATATGCCCCCATCATGAAGCTACCACTCTGCATGGAGTTAACCTCTCTACAAGCAAGCTTACCTATTTAGGCCTTTAGCGAACTCCATACATTTTTCAATAGCACTGACTAAAACATTCTCCGTGATATCTCTAGGATATGTCCGTTCATTGTAACTGAACATAACGAACATACTAGCTGCTGACCCATAATCGAAAATTTTAGGTATGCATATATAATAAATTATATCCAGCTGATATGTATGCCCGGCCATCAAGGTGCAAGGAAATTAATAATATTATTATGGTGAAATAACCTTTGTTAGCAAATCATGCTTAAGGTGGTCAGGTGGCCACACTTTAGTGTTCTCTTAGTGTCATTTCAATTAGACCATTGTCAGTCACACTCAGTCGTACTACAATAATTATAACTCATGATGTGAAAATCAACCAATGAGACATATTTCAAATCCAAACAAATCATCCTTCGTCAGGTGATATCATTAACAAAAGAATTGTAAATGACAACTGTCTTACATTTTACTGTAAATCAGCTCTAGAGACAACTCAGCAAATATCATGACATCTGGGTCTTGTGTTTAGTGAGGGTCAGAAAGTGTATATGGTGGTGAAGACTAAGTCCCAGTTCAGCAAAATAACTCTTTTGTGTCAGTGACTGGATACATTGGAAGTGCACTATTTTGTAAAACTACAAGCAAGACTTCAGTCCTACTAACTAACAAGTTACAGTGTTATTATTATTATGTTAAATGGTTTACACAGCAACAAACGGGGAAATAAGCTGTATAATATAGCATATATCTTAAACCATCACTTTTTCCATAAACAGAAAACCATTACCATATGTGCTGCACATACATTTGAAAAGTACTAAAAACTGTCAGAAAATGATATAGTGAATTAAAATGTACTGAATTTTTTACACAAAACTTGTATCAATCTCAACACAGTGTACACAACTTGCATAAACATGACTGTATACCCAAGATTTGTCTTTATCTTTATTTAGTTTGTAGTAATTAATGTTCATTGATTTTGTCCCTGAAAGCTTGAGTTGTGTATGATGGTGTTTGTGTTATTCTGTGTATGGTTTTACATGTTTTTTGTAAGCTTGTCTATAGAAGAAAAATTATTATTCTAATTGATCTTTTTATAAGGCACCTAACTACAGTAGCTTCAGTTGCACATGTATACACAAACCACCAGCTAGAAAAAAATGTGATCCTCATGTGGGTAACTAACAGTGGACCTGTATGGCTGTTGCAGCTTAAAAGGGTAGTTATAACAGATGTTATTGACATACTTTTATAAATTTTATATCAGGTGTTCCCCTGTCCTTGACATATGTCATAGCTAATTTGATTACCTCAAGTGGTTAAGTAAAATATACTGACCACCACCATGTACACACCCACCAAGTCACCATATGGGGTAAGTCACATGACATCCTCTTTAGTGTAAATGTATTCACTGACATTGTGAATACCATCATGTGACATTGTAATGTTACTTTGATGTGCTCACTGAAAAAAAACGCTGGCACCTTGAGAGCTGGTGTGCATGCAGGGGGCACAGACCCCCCCCCTTAGCATCACAGTACACTATAAAAACAATGCATTGGCAATAGAGGCACAAAACATTATATCCTTTACCTAAAAACATAGTCTTCAAACAGTATAGCTATTTAATCATGTCAATTTCTCTCTTTCTAGCTGTTTATACTATAACTGCTTTAATAAAAATTAATAATGTCATGGGATGAACCCCTCTCCATAACATCATTATGACGTTAAGCGTACCAAAATCAGGTTGGAGATACTGTACCCCCTTAGTACACCATAATAAAAACAGTCTACACGACTCTCAGGTGCATGAACCATGGTTTGCAACAACAGAAAAGCCGAACCCCATAACTTTCACACTTCCTTAATTTGTTTGTTTAGCTACGTATGTCTGGAGGTTACAACATTTAGAGATATTGCATTAAGTAACTTGATCAAGGAAGCAAGAATACTGGAAGCAGTTACTGCTCAATTTTCACGCCAATTGTTTATAGTGTGGTTTAAAAGCTCTCAAACTTCCACACATTGGTGTACCAGCCTCCTGCGCATAGCTATGTACAGTTAATAGCTGTGAAGAGAGAAACCATCATTGATGGAATGATGAAAACGTGTTAACAAATGTGGGTGAGTCCCAGCCTCAGACACATGTGACCACAAGCATGACCTCAAAAGGCCTGTGTGGGCATGGCAAGGGTGTGAAAGATTACTTCAGTAACTGAATCCAGCCACGTACTCTGTAGATGTTCTTGCCAGATAGACCCTTTTCAGGTGAGCTGCTGCCATAGCAACATACGCCATCTTGGAGTACAACCCGTTTTGAAACCCTGGTAGCATTGTTTTCTATAAGACTAAAACAATACCCAGGAAGTAGAGCTTCTTCTGCATTCCACAGCAAAGGTTGACCTGGTTAAACGTACGCTTTCTCCCATGCTACCAGGGTTTCAAAACGGGTTGTACTCTAAAATGGCAGATGTTGCTATGGTAGCAGCCTTACCTGAAAAGGGTCTAAACTATCCTCTCTGAGGCGGTGGGCAAGCACTTTCTAACAGATGAAGGGAATAGCATGGTTAAAAAATTTGAAAATTCCCAGCCGGTATAGGCCGATTGATAATGACTAAGTGCTGAGATCGTCATATTCGTGATACTGCATGGCGTAGGCAGTAAAAACTACGTAAGTCTCTTTCTGACAGTCGAAACACATTATAGCTAGCTACATATCACACAGAACTCATATTCTTACTAACAGTGGTTTTGATGACTTCTTGCTTCCAATACTTGTAAGATCAACCTTCTTCCCATCTGTGTTCGTACACGTGCACGCCGGATGCTGCGTGTCTGCCACACACGATTGACTATGTGCATGGTGTATCAACACCAATAGAATAGCCAACAATGTGATGGACATCTTGTACGAGGCTGATACTGAGAAATACTAGAGGTCACCAACTCGAGCTCCCGGCGTCAGCAAGGCTTTAATCTGATTCATGAGCCACGTGGGATCTGTTATGGGACGGGTCAAACCAGTGAGTGTTAATTTCAATTAGCTAGCTTAGTATTTAAATAAAATATTTCTGAGTCTCTGTGATAGCTAATGTGTCCCCTGTATGTAACGTAGATGCTGGTATGCTGGGTTAAGGATTATTAAGGGTCGCATACACTGAGTAGATTAAAATAGCTATGTCCAAGTTTAGGAAGAAATGAAAATAGCTATATACTTCAGATCAACATTGACAGTAATCAGCTAAGCACAAATCTTGACAAATCCATATAACATACCAATTATGGTAAATGTTATGGAAATATTTACAGACACTCCTAATGACATTCAAAACACCGTAATTGACTGGGTTTTTATCTTCATGCACTACATGGTGAGGTGGCTAATCTGAGACAGTATTACTCTGTGAACATATATACTGACTCATAATGGAAGCACGTACGGTACTTTAAAGAGAAAAAAACCATACAGCCCACCACATGGTAGGATAATATTTGAAATTTTTGTTTATTGTTACACCATTGCCTACAGGTACTATGAAAAATTGGGGTGCACATTATTAGGTGACTCGTGAATATGCTTATAAATTAAGTGACTCTAATTACCACATATACCTTATAGCTAAATTTGTGATCCTATTATTCCTAGACTAGTAACATCCTTTGTTCCTCATCAAAAGTTATTAGCTATCTGGAGTGGCGACCACAACTCTTTTACTGTCATCAGTATTGTCGCCATAATACCAGTGGTATGTAGTTCATTGTAGTAACCATTGTTGGAGAAGTATAGCATGGCACATTTCATATTGACTATCTTGTGTTTTCAGTGATGGCTATTGAGTGATTATAGTAGTGTCTACATCTTTTCAATTGACTTAACTACTTCTATTGTCCCTCAAATACAAGAGACGTTTCAGCTACCATATTGATATATTTTCTGTAATAAGTGCATCTGCTTCTTAGTAACTACTTGAATGTGTCATCAATTGTAGCTACCAAGTACTGTACATGTTATAGGAGTCCTGTCAGCTGGTCAACTGACGTTGTACTATCACAAGATCAGAAGTGTCTTCCCAGTGGCGTAACTAGACTTGTACCGACACCAGGGCCCAGTGCAATAAGTTGAAGTCGTATTCACAAGTAAAGTTATTACAGTAGTGGAATTATCGAAACGATAATTATTTCTAGAGGTGATTATACCGATAACCTGGTTGTTTGAAGTGATTTCACTATAACATAGCTGTTTTGCAGCCAAAAATGTGTGCTGTTGTCAAGGTCTAGATCGATTATTTGGTGAAATAGTATTTTTCTACTACTCTATTCCGTGGGCATGACTTGATTGCTGACACCCGGGCCCGGGTTTAGTTACACCACTGTGTCTTCCTGTTAGCTAACCTCTCATTTTAATCTCATTATCTGAGTTCCATTTTTAAATAGGGATATCTGGTGCAAAAGCCAAGTGTTAGCGAAGGCAACAAAAAGAAGCCATGTGGCTGTGATGATAAAACAGAGTTTTCATGGGGTTTAGATGCATGATACCCAGGATTTTTGAAACGTATATATTCTGAGGTCAAATCTGATAAAATTTTTCTTTGAAAATAACTATATTACAAATTACAAAATGTGACTATTATGCTTTATTAGAGTATTTCAATGTAGATACTTTTGCAAATCAATGCAAAATCATTTTGATCTGAAAGCTAAACTTGACCAGTTTCTGGAAACCTCAGAAACCCCCTTTGGATATTACCCTGGTGCCAGCCATGGTTGTAATTTCCCAAAAGTCATAAACAAGTAAATCAATAAGTACACACCTATACCGACAAAAGGATACCTAATCTTATCTATATGTTATCTTAGTATCAATTCTTCATTGTATCACATTAGTTTCTGTATCAAATTAGTTCTTTGTGTCAATTGGTTCTTTTAAAAAATAACACCACATCAATTCTTTGCCAAAACTAACAATGACTGCCCAGCCTACTGTTAATCACAACAGTGAAATCATAATAAATACATGTACTCTCTCTCCATTAAATTTTGTATGCTGAAGTTGTTGAAATCCTGTGACTATATGAATGTATCACAGAGTAACGTTTTTTTGTTTTTTTTTTGTTTTTTTTTAATGTTATTTGTATGCTTGTTCAGGGCACAGCTGAAAAACAGCTTTTGCTGATGCTATCTCCCTGTTTAAATAACTTTTTTTTTTAAAAAACTTGTGTGGGAGAATTATATTATTTTGCTATAACTATAATGAAAATGGTTCTATATGCGTCAAATTTCTGAACCACAAGAATCATATAGTTTAGCTATAATCATTAATTGTACAGTTGAGGTTTATCCTCATATGCATAATAGCATGGATTAATATGACAATGTTATACCCATTCTAATTTATAGCAGGCAAAATCCAACGTTTGGAAACAGAATTTATGATGCAGATAAAAATAATATTATAAAATGTCATGCGCATTTTATCAAAACAGTCACTACATTTTGATATTTTGATTGTTAATATTTTATTTGTATGCATATAGTTCAATAGTGATGTTACATCATTTCTCAGAACAGTGAGATACTAATATAAGATTTGTCCATGCAAGTATGAGACAATCCAATAAGCTTAATTGTCTTTATTAATACCTCCTGTATGGTTCAGTGATCTATTAAAAACTGTTTTGTCTTCTCCTGCCATATAATGATAACATAGTAAGTAGATAAAAGACAATCTGTTCTTTGGGTGGTGGCTAGATGCGTATAGATGAGCATGCATTATTGTCTTTGAGCTCACTTCAGAAAGAGAAGCTGCAATGATCTCAAGCATCAATAACATAAAATATAATTTGAATTAAATAAAAGAATGAATAGCTATACTAACTTATTGATTCTGGATGCTTTGTTAAAGAGACAACGCAATCTATTTATAACACTTTGATGATTTCACTGTCCATGAATTTATTACATTACCAGGATTTCATCAAGTTCAGGATTTGGCACACTCCAGGGTGATCAATCATTGTGCACAGTGTGTCATTAAAATGGTGGGGGAGTACAACAGATGCACACCTTCCTTTCCACCAGAGTTAGTAGAACACACGCACATCACAACTATTAGTATAATAATTATTTGATTTTTAACCAGCTTGAGAGAAGGACATGTTCACCTCTCAACTCATCCATTAATCATCCATTAGAAAACTTCAAGTAAAAGACTCTAATAGAACAGTCATCTTTTATAACGCTACCGGTAATCAAGAAATTGTGAGTATAAATTTATTGCAAATGCAAACTTCAAGGCTGCTAATACCTTATTGATAAATAGGATCAAATATAATAAGTACAATAGTCAAAAATTTATCTGCATGCCAGAATCAGAATCCTCATGCAAAAATATTTCACAATAAAATTTTCATGTAAAAACAATCCACACAAAAACAGCCAAGCTGTGAAAAAATGGTGCGGCCTTAAAAAGCCTGGGTGAAAAAAGTTGTGAAATCAAAGGTGGCGGCCAAGAAATGGCTGCAATGATGTTAATGCTAATAAATTTTAACAATGCACACAGCCATTATTAAAATTTTTAGCATTAACATCATTGCAGCCATTTCTTGGCCGCCACCTTTGATTTCACAACTTTTTCACCCAGGCTTTTTAAGGCCGCACCATTTTTTCACAGCTTGGCTGTTTTTGTGTGGATTTCACTCCTTTTTGCACTTTACAAGGCCCCAAAACCAGCCTATGGCTGACTTTGAGGTTTGTTTTTACTCACATTTCTTCTTTTCTATGTAGGTACAATGATGATTATTGAAGGCAGACTTATAAATGTATTTCATTGCATGATTTAATTCAATATTTGATAATATTATCTAATCCAAAACAGCCAAGCTGTAAAAAAAGTGTGCGGCCCTCAGAAAGGCTATGGTGAAAAAAGATGTGAAATCCAAGGTGGCGGCCAAGAAATGGCTGTGATGGTAGGTTAGTGGTAAAAATTTTAATAATGACAATTCAGGTGAATTTTTGTGCCGCTTCACAAAAATTCACCTGAATTGTCGTTATTAAAATTTTTACCACTAACCTACCATCACAGCCATTTCTTGGCCGCCACCTTGGATTTCACATCTTTTTTCACCATAGCCTTTCTGAGGGCCGCACACTTTTTTTACAGCTTGGCTGTTTTGGATTAGATTTCATTTCTTTTTGTATTTGTATACCCCAAAGCCGGCCTATGGCCAGCTTTGAGACTTTTTTAACCTATGTTTTTTTCTTTACTACAGGAAGAAGAAAAGATGAAATAGATGTACTTTAAATATTTTATCAGTAAATGTACAAATTATATATACTGTATAATACATATGTGACCGGATTTGCGAAAAGGGGTCCAATTTGCCAACTTTGACAATTGATAACTTCAGATTGGAAAGAGCTATTGCCTTGATATTTGGGCAGTGGTGAGCACCACTATAGCTGAATACATGGTGAAATGTTCAGGTTAATATGTTACTTGAACACTGAGTTATGGTCTCCAACATTTACGGAATTGGATGTGTGTGGAAGACCCCTTTTCGCAAATCCGGTCACATATATTGATTACAGAAATCTCCATGGTGGTTTCTTTGTAACTGAACACTCTACAAGGTGACTTCTTCTAATTGCTCTCTCTACAGGGTGAATTGTTTGTAGCTGAACGATCTACAAGGTAACTTCTTCTAGCTGATCTCTCTACAGGGTGATGTGTTTGTAGCTGAATTTTGTATAGGTGATTTGTTTGCAGCTGAGCTCTTTACAGAATGGTTTCTTTGTAGCTGAACTCTCTAAAAGGTAACTTCTTCTAACTGATCTTTCTTCAGGGCAATTTGTTTCTGGCAGAATTTTCTACAGGGTGATTTCTTTGCAGCTGAACTCTATACATGGTGGTTTCTTTGTAGCTGAACTCTCTACAAGGTAATTTCTTCTAGCTGATCTCTCTACAGGGAGGTATGTTTGTAGCTGAACTATCTACAAGGTAACTTCTTATAGCTGATCTCTACAGGGTGATTTGTTCGTAGTTGAATTCTGTACAGGTGATTTGTTTGCAGCTGAGCTCTTTACAAAATGGTTTCTTTGTAGCTGAACTTTCTCCAAGGTAACTTCTTCTAACTGATCTTTCTACAGGGTGATTTGTTTGTAGCTGAACTATCTACAAGGTAATTTCTTCTAGCTGATCTCTCTACAGGGCGATTTGTTTGTAGCTGAATTCTGTACAAGTGATTTGTTTGCAGCTGAGCTCTTTACAAAATAGTTTCTTTGTAGCTGAACTCTCTACAGGGTGATTTGTTTGTAGCTGAAATCCCTACAAGGTAACTTCTTCTAGCTGATCTCTCTACAGGGTGATTTGTTTGTAGCTGAACTCTCTACAGGTGATTTGTTTGTAGCTGAACTCTACAAGGCGATACTTCTAGGTGATCTCTCTACAGGATTCCTTGTTTCTAACTGAACTCTCAACAGGGTGATCTGTTCATAGCTGAACTTTCTACGGGGTGATTTGTTTGCAGCTGAACTCTCTAAATGGTGGTTTCTTTGTAGCTGAACTCTCTACAATGTGACTTCTTCTAGCTGAACTCTCTACAAGGTGACTTGTTTCTAGCTGATCTCTCTACAGGGTGACTTGTTTCTAACTGAACTCTCTACAGGTGATTTGTTTGTAGCTGAACTCTCTACATGGTGGTTTCGTTGTAGCTGAACTCTCTACAAGGTAACTTCTTCTAGCTGATCTTTTTCACTGCATATTTGTTTGTAGCTGAGTTCTCTACAGGGTGATTTGTTTGCAGCTGAACTCTCTACATGGGAGTTTCATTGTAGCTGAACTCTCTACAATGTGACTTCTTCTAGCTGAACTCTCTACAGGGTGACTTGTTTCTAGCTGAACTCTCTACAGGTGATTTGTTTGCAGCTGAACTCTCTACATGGTGGTTTCTTTGTAGCTGAACTCTCTACAAGGTAACTTCTTCTAGCCGATCTTTCTACAAGGTAATTGAGTTTTTTTCAGCTGAACTCTTTACATGGTGGTTGCTTTGTAGCTGAACTCTCTAAAAGGTGACTTCTTCTAGCTGAACTCTCTACAGGATGATTTGTTTGCAGCTGGATTCTCTACGTGGTAGTTTCTTTGTAGCTGAACTCTCTACAATGTGACTTCTTCTAGCTGAACTCTCTACAGGATGATTTGTTTGCAGCTGGATTCTCTACGTGGTAGTTTCTTTGTAGCTGAACTCTCTACAATGTGACTTCTTCTAGCTGAACTCTCTACAGGGTGACTTGTTTTTAGCTGATCTCTCTACAGGGTGACTTGTTTCTAGCTGAACTCTCTACAGGTGATTTGTTTGCAGCTGAACTCTCTACATGGTGGTTTCTTTGTAGCTGAACTCTCTACAAGGTAACTTCTTCTAGCTGATCTTTCTACAGGGTGATTTGTTTGTAGCTGAATTCTCTACAGGGTGATTTATTTGCAGCTTAACTCTCTACAAGGTGACTTCTTCTAGCTGAACTCTCTACAGAGTGATTGATTTTTTTTGCAGCTGAACTCTCTACATGGTGGTTTCTTTGTAACTTAACTCTCTACAGGGTGATTTGTTTGTAGCTGAACTCTCTACAGGGTGATCTATTCATAGCTGAACTCCCTATAAGGTAACTTCTTCTAGCTAATCTTTCTACAGGGCGATTTGTTTGTAGCTGAGTTCTCTACAGGGTGATTTGTTTGCAGCTGAACTCTACATGGTAGCTTCTTTGTAGCTCTACAATGTTACTTCTTCTAGCTGAACTCTCTACAAGGTGACTTGTTTCTAGCTGATCTCTCTACAGGGTGACTTGTTTCTAGCTGAACTCTCTACAGGTGATTTGTTTGCAGCTGAACTCTCTACATGATTGTTTCTTTGTAGCTGAACTCTCTACAAGGTAATTTCTTCTAGCTGATCTCTCTACAGGCCGATTTGTTTGTAGCTGAACTCTCTACATGATGGTTTCTTTGTAGCTGAACTCTCTACAAGGTAATTTCTTCTAGCTGATCTCTCTACAGGCCGATTTGTTTGTAGCTGAACTCTCTACATGATGGTTTCTTTGTAGCTGAACTCTCTACAAGGTAATTTCTTCTAGCTGATCTCTCTACAGGCCGATTTGTTTGTAGCTGAACTCTCTACATGATTGTTTCTTTGTAGCTGAACTCTCTACAAGGTAATTTCTTCTAGCTGATCTCTCTACAGGCCGATTTGTTTGTAGCTGAACTCTCTACATGATTGTTTCTTTGTAGCTGAACTCTCTACAAGGTAATTTCTTCTAGCTGATCTCTCTACAGGCCGATTTGTTCGTAGCTGAACTCTCTACATGATTGTTTCTTTGTAGCTGAACTCTCTACAAGGTAATTTCTTCTAGCTGATCTCTCTACAGGCCGATTTGTTTGTAGCTGAACTCTCTACATGATGGTTTCTTTGTAGCTGAACTCTCTACAAGGTGATTTCTTCTATAGCTGATCTTTCTACAGGGTGATTTGTTTGTAGTTAAACTCTCTACACGATAGATTCTTTGTAGCTGAACTCTCTACAAGGTGATTTCTTCTATAGCTGATCTTTCTACAGGGTGATTTGTTTGTACCTGAACTATCTACATGATGGTTTCTTTGTAGCTGAACTCTCTACAAGGTAACTTCTTCTAGCTGATCTCTCTACAGGACAATTTGTTTGTAGCTGAACTCTCTACATGATTGTTTCTTTGTAGCTGAACTCTCTACAAGGTAATTTCTTCTAGCTGATCTCTCTACAGGCCGATTTGTTTGTAGCTGAACTCTCTACATGATGGTTTCTTTGTAGCTGAACTCTCTACAAGGTAATTTCTTCTAGCTGATCTCTCTACAGGCCGATTTGTTTGTAGCTGAACTCTCTACATGATGGTTTCTTTGTAGCTGAACTCTCTACAAGGTGATTTCTTCTATAGCTGATCTTTCTACAGGGTGATTTGTTTGTAGTTAAACTCTCTACACGATAGATTCTTTGTAGCTGAACTCTCTACAAGGTGATTTCTTCTATAGCTGATCTTTCTACAGGGTGATTTGTTTGTACCTGAACTATCTACATGATGGTTTCTTTGTAGCTGAACTCTCTACAAGGTAACTTCTTCTAGCTGATCTCTCTACAGGACAATTTGTTTGTACCTGAACTCTCACATGATTGTTTCTTTGAAGCTGAACTCTCTACGAGGTGATTTCTTCTAGCTGATCTTTCTACAGGGTGATTTGTTTGTAGCAGAACTCTCTACAAGGAAACTTCTTCTAGCTGATCTCTCTACAGGGAGATTTGTTTGTAGCTGAACTCTCTATACATGATTTGTTTGCGGCTGAATTCTCTACATGATGGTTTCTTTGTAGCTGAACTCTCTACAAGGTAACTTCTTCTAGCTGATCTCTTTACAGGGTGAATTGTTTGTAGCAGAACGATCTACAAGGTAACTTCTTCTTACTTATCTCTCTACAGGGTGATTTGTTTGTAGCTGAACTTTTTACAAGGAAACCTCTTTTAACTGAGCTCTGTACAGGGTGAATTGTTTGTAGCTGAACTATCTACAAGGTAACTTCTTCTAGCTGATCTCTCTACAGGATGATTTGTTTGTAGCTGAACTATCTACAAGGTAACTTCTTCTAGCTGATCTCTCTACAGGGTGATTTGTTTGTAGCTGAATTCTGTATAGGTGATTTGTTTGCAGCTGAGCTCTTTACAGAATGGTTTCTTTGTAGCTGAACTCTCTACAAGGTAACTTCTTCTAGCTGATGTATCTACAGGGTCACTAGTTTGTAGCTGAATTCTCTACATGGTGGTTTCTTTGTAACTGAAGTATCTACAAGGTGACATCTTCTAGCTGATCTTTCAACAGGGTGAATTGTTTGTATCTGAACTCTCTACAAGAAATCTTCTTCTAACTAATGTTTTAACAGGGTGAATTGTTTGTAGCTGAACTCTCTACAGGGTGATTTGTTTGTAGCTGATCTCTATACAGGTTACTTATTTCTAACTGATCTCTTGAATTCTGTTCAGGGTGACTGCTCTATTAGGATGACTGCTCTATTAGAGTATCTCGATCTCGCACTTGCTACACCAAGTTGGATTTCGTGTTATAACTCCGTGGCTTTAAGTCTGATTCTTCTACACCATTGAAGAGCCTTTCTAAGATGATAACTCCATCTGTACAGCGATTTTGAAAGCATTACCCCAAGCGGTTTACCTGGTAGGCGTGGCAAGCATAATAATAATAATAATAATAAAATAAAAATATTAAAAATTAGCTAATCTCGATTGCGTAATTGTTACACACTGTTGATTTTTTCGCTGTATCTTCCTGGTTTTTAGCTCGATTTCTTTCAAACCACAAAAGGTTTGAGGTTCAATAGTTAACCTATTCACCCACCGATTTTCAGCTTCTTCCCATACGCGGTTTACCCTGTAGGCGTGACAACATATTGGTGTTATTTTTCGTGCATAATTGCTCATAACTCTTTGTCTGTTTATGGTATTCCAGCCAAAGTTGGTACCGAGATGCGCCTTTATACCCCTCTTCTGTGTGCCAAATTTCAAGGCAATCGGATAACGCGTTCGAGTTTTATAGCAGTTTTTGTAAGTGTGCGACAAGAAAAAGAAAAATAAGAAGAAAAAAAAACGAAGAAACTCAGCCAATTTTTGAAGTCGCATATCTCGGGAACGCGCGAAGCGATTTCGCTCAAATTTGGAATGTAGAGTGCTGCAGTTGGGGGGCATGTCCACAGCAAAAATCGTCTTGTTTAATCAAGGAAGCACAGAGCTACGGAGGTGCGAAAATTGCGTTTTCTTTCTTCCTGTCAATATACTCACGGGTGTTACGCGCCGGCTTCTTGGGCCGCACGACACACTACCGTGTGTCTTGATTGTAATACTCTAATAGAGTGCACATTTTTTTTGAGGACTTCTAATAGAACATACATAGAATGTTCTAGAACAGTCTAGAACTTCTATTGGTAGATCTATGAAATTACAAACATTTGACTATAAACAGATTTCTACTAGAAATTTCATTTATAAAGCAGAAATTAAGTAAGGTGATCAGTCAAGGTAGCAGTGGTTCAGTGGTTAAGGATGCAGGTGTTAGGTTGGTTCGAACTCTGGTAAGTTTTTTCCGACATTTTTTGCACACCTTTTTTACCCCGTGGTGACTGCTCTATTAGAGTATCTCGATCCGCGATTTTACACTTGCTTAGTTTTTGCTTTATAATTTTGTCGCTGTAACTCTATTGCTATTCAAACTATCAAAAGGCACTGCTACGATGATCAGCCTATCTACACACCAATTTTCAAGTTATTTCTATGCTTGGTTTACCCTGTAGCCGTGACAGAACCTTGATCTGTTTTTACGTGAATAAACGTCCATAACTCCTTGAATACTACTTAGACTTACAACAAACTTGGTACGTGAATCCACCGTTACACGTTCTTAATTTGTGCCAAAGATCGAGGCAATCGAGTTACACGTTTGCATTTTATAGCAATTTTTGCAAAGTGTGCGAAAAGAAATCGAAGCCCCCGTACGGCATAAGAAAAAAACGAAGAAATTAAAACGAAATTTTGGACGCCCATATCTCGCAAATGGCTGTTGCGAATTTAATCTAATTTGCTGTGTGGCGTACCCTACCTGGGGGACAGCTATAATGCAAAAATAGTGTGCTTTGGAGAAGGGGCCATGGAGCTATGCATGCGTGAAAAAGCTGTTTTCTTTCTTCCTGTAAATATACTCACGGTGTGGTCGCCGGCTTTCTTGTCCGCACGACACACTACCGTGTGTCTTGATTTTGTATGATTTATGTGAATGACTATTCTATTAGAGTATCACAATTGTTTGCTTAGAACTACTTATTATCAAAAGAGTTTGTTTGGGAGCAAACATATATGTTTCAGCATTACTTTGATAATAGTCGGTGGTGCTTAGATGAATGCAAACCAAATACGTAGCTATATGGCTTCTAAAATATATGCAGTTCCCCAGATTCCCACATATTATACATTATGATTAATGGCACATAATCCAACAATATGTAAGGTACACAGCTAAATGCACAAAATCATTTATTATTCTCATTGTAACTGTATGAACAAAAGTTTAATATTTTTCTTGTTTAAGAACTTCATTTAAACTTTCATACTCTTTGCGTTGACTGCAATGCACACAAGGTGAGCAGGTGAACACAACACCATCCTGTGAATGTTATGTAAAATGTGATGCTGATCTCAGTTGAAATACAGTTAGTTACAATACATTACAATAAAATTGTAGCTTGCTACATTTAAGGTATTGGCTTACTGAATTCTACACAACAAACATTTACGATAATTACATTAAACCTGTGTAATTAATATATAACAAATGGACACTATAGTAATACTGTATATACATCATACCAGTGCAGCATTGGGAAATGCAAAACTACAAACAGGCAGAGAGTTGGTTGTTTTATTAGAATATATTAGCCTTTATTGACTGTTGTATTAGTGTTAGAGTATCTTGATCATATTTCAGTGAAGTGTGAATAATCAGCCAAGAAATAATAAAAATATTAACATTGCACTATTAAATGCAGTATTAAGGTGTAGTGTGTTCATGTTTTGCTGTATTTTTGTGCGCACATTTAATTAATAGCCTTGAAAATTGCCCTATGATAATAGCTACTGGCTTGATGTCTACTATGATGTCAGCAAAATTGGTGCATGCCTATCTACAAACTTTATTTACTGTAGTAGCACTACATATGATTCAACTGTATATTAATCATACAAGACATTGGCAGTACACAAACCATAAATCAGGAAACTTTTAGCATAGTAAATTTTTGTGTATTAAAATTTTTATGCAACATATTTTCATCACATTCATAATTGACGAAAAAGTTTTGACAGAATAACTAGCTATACATTAATATTCTGTAAGTTATATTTCCAACTCATAATTATTTCAGTGCAGTACATCCACTGTCATTGCTGGCAGCACATGTAATGGATAAGTAGTTCAAGCAATGGCCATTCATTCATCATATAGCATCACAGCTATAATATAAATTATTAACTGTACATGCAAATTATTCATAGTCACAAAAAAACTGTCATTTTAATTTTTGTCGATACAGCTAGTGAAATTTTTTGACAACAAATTTTTCCTGATTTACAGTACCATAGCTATTTCAACATTTACCTTTACTAAGAAGGGCAATGTTATCCAGAATTTCTTGTTTGGAATAATATCACTCCCAATAGCTTTATAGTTATATTTCATTATCAGTGCGCCAATGATGAAGTATAGGATGATGACAGCTACTAACCTACAGCATGTGTAGTCGTGATGGACTTAAGCTTAATAGTGTATTATGTTATCATACAGTATGTAACTATATATTAGGGAATGAAAGTTTGCACTTTCTCACAAAAATTATTGACCACAAACTAGCCTCACAATACCTTCATGGTGCCTTGGAAGTATTGATTAGGTATAACCAAGCCCAATAGTGCCTTCAGTATGATCCTAAACAATTCCAATGTATAGGTAGGCAGGAGTCTATTATGTTTTTATTCTTTCAATTATTCTTTCTGGCAATTCTTTTTAAATTGACCTATTATTCCCAAAATTATTCCTGGAATTTGTGCAAAAGAAAGCATATTAATCAGAGTTTTACATAAGTGACTAGAATTATGGACTCAAAGTTGACTGCTCTATTAGAGTAAGTGACTGCTCTATTAGAGTATCTTGATCTTTTCAACCGTTTTTATGCTTGCACTGTTTCAGTGGTGTATTCAAAAGATTTTTGCATCACACTACAAGAAAAACTTATAACTTTGCACTAATTATTCCTAGAACTCATCCAATTATTCCGGAATATTCCCTAATTCTTTTCACTACCTATTATTCCCGAAATTATTCCGGCATAATAGACGCGTCCCTATATAGATACTAACTGACTGACTGACTGACGCCTTCAGACAAGTGTAATTTGATAACAGCTACGGCTACAGGAGTGATTTTCACTTTTCAACATTGTTTTAGCCCGACAAGTGCCTTTTGGTATACCACAGTGCATACAATGCACACAACATGGACTTACCTATGTTCCCATTTGTGTACATTTTTCTTCACTGACAGCTCAAGGTGTCAATTTGCAGTAGTGCATGATGGTTTTCCCAATATTTCTCAGTACAAAGTCCCACACTATTGTTGCCAATTTTATTTTGCGACAAAAGATAGATAAGGTCTATAATAATATTCATCTAAACACTGCACATGGTATCCTTAAAGGATGAGGGGGACTAAAGCCTATTTTTGTAGAGGATGTGAGATCAAGATATTCTAATAGAGAAGTCCTGTACTTTACTTAATTCAGATGAATTTTTCAAATGAAATTCATTTGCAATTATGATTCCAGAAGACCAATTTTCAACACTTTCTCATGTTTCCAGACTCTACTAAATAAAGAATATGCAGAGTTAAGCAATCTGTGCAAATTGTATCAACCAGATATCATTATTCTTAGCCCCTAAATTTTACCTCTGAGCCACATGAGAAGGACCAGATAAGAATATCATAGCAAATAAAAGTAGTGTCTTGAAATTCAAATGTTACTGTACTGGTAATAAGTGTGAAGGTTAAAAGTCCAAGTCCATTGATTATACTATTGCAAAGCTTGAGCAGGGCTGCCCATGGGGTCGGGGGGACTGGAGCCTGAAAGGGGCCCCAGGAGGCCCCATCAAGGGCCCCTTGAATACCTGTTTAAAAGATCAATATACTCTAATAGAGCAGTCACATTATTCTTCAGAGGAACAGTGTAGTAAGTTATAATTAAGGAGATATGATTGGTGATGGGAAGCTATTGTCGTTGTCAGTATGTAATGACCTATTTTTTTTTTTTTTGGTCTTCAACTTACAGTTAGGCTGAAGTTGTGATTCAGAGTGGAACCCTTCCTTGCCCCTGCAGAGGCCCCTCTTTAACTCTTTGCCCTGGGCCCCCTAGTTTCTCTGGGTGGCCCTGAGCTTGAGGAATTAACGTTTATTCTAAAAGGACAGAAATAATTTAGATTCTGGTTCCATGGAGTGCTTAGATTCACCACTGGACTATAACATTAATTTTATTACAAAAAACAGTTCAAGAGTATACCTCCCTGCAAAGCTTGGCAAAAATGTATAATTTATACAAGCTCAATTTGCATCTGATGAAATTTTGATATAGAGTTGCAAAATAAAATTGTAACCAAGTGTATAATACAAAGTAGTAATCAACATTTATAAACATACCCTGATAATACTCCTATTCCAATATATCCTGGATCTATGCTGCTCTTGTGATTTCTGCGAGGTTCACTCTTACATCCATCAGCACAGGAACACTTACTGGTCAGTATGAAGTTTTGTCCCTACATTGTGAATATAAATCAATTGCAGATCCCAGCATATATAAGCAGTTGGGACAAATGCCCCTCCCTTCCCCATCCTCTTCTCCAACTTTCAAAGTGTAGCTCAACAAGTTTTAAACATAATATTATTATGGTACTATACAAATCATGTGTAGAAAATCTGTATTCATGCCTGGAGGAGGACAAACATTTACCCCACAGCCTTATACAGCTTAGCCAGGTAACTACAAAACAACTGTCATTGAGATACTCTAATAGAGCAGTCAAACAACTCTAATAATACACACTTTTTAATTCCATGCATTTTATTGGGGTCTTAACATCAACATTGTCATTACCTATGTTGCAGCCTATTTTAACCAATCTGATTTAATCTTTAGGTATCTTGTAAAACTAAGTGTACCTTTAGCACCGTACTATTAAAGTTTTATCCCCAGCCATCTCCATTTGCCTGAGTATACCCTTTCCCTTGCCAGCTTCTGAATCTACTCTGATAACATTGAGGGAGGAATTTCAGCAGTTGAAATTACTCAGTCAAGTGTAAAGTGCTTAGCATACATACATGTATGCCATTCTAGGGGTGTGGGTGAAAGGCTTACTTAGTCTTACTATCTGGTTAATGTATGTGTATTGAATTGTCTAACATTCCATTGTTTTGCATTAAGTTTGTCATTTTTTGTATGTTCTTCATTTTTGTACTTTAGCTTTGTGTGCTTTTATGTACTTAGACATGGAAGAATGGCTATGCTGAATTTCAATAGTTTAACAAAAATCAAATCAGGCTCCTAGAGGGTCTGAGGGCATGCCCCCCAGGAATTTTTTTTAGAAATATATAGATTTTTTTAGACTATTATCACTGTGTAAATATCTTACGCATATACCGATAGCTCACTTACAACCTGTGTGAATGAGAAGTTTGTTAACTAATTTCAATGTATGCTTCAAATTTTATATGCTCAATCACATGTGACAAGTTTTCATAATGTGACTAGGCAATGCCATATGTACTGTACCTGCAACAGACTAAAGTTTTGGCATATTATAAAAGCACTCTTTACACATAACTGTTCCTTCTTGATGAGTAAAAGTTATAAGCACAAGTAGATTTTGTCAATGACTAATGACTAATCATTTCATATGTGAGTAATCAATACTCACAGTGTCATCCAGATATCCATTGTCAATGACCATATTTGGAGATGAAGATGTGTTATCACACCTCAAAGTCACTTTACTTTGACTAAATAGATACACAACACATACGTATATAAGCATCAACAAATTATACTGTATGTATAATGTACCTAATCCAAAACAGTCAAGCTGTAAAAAAAGGGTGCAGCCCCCAAAAAGCCATAGTGAAAAAAGATGTGAAATCCAAGATGGTGGCCAAGAAATGGCTGTGATGGTATAGGGAAATGGCGAAAATTTTAATAACAACAATACAGATGAATTTGTAGTGCCTCCTCCAAGTTTCACTAGGACTCAGAAACAAATTCATCTGAATTGTCATTATTAAAAATTTTGTCATTTCCCTATTCCATTACAGCCATTTCTTGGCTGCCAACTTGGATTTCATACCTTTTCACCATGGTTTTGGGGGGGGGCGCATCCTTTTTTTAACAGCTTGGCTGTTTTGGATGAGATATCACTTCTTTTGTATTTGTATACTCCAAAGCTGGCCATAGGCCAGCTTTATGTCTTTTTTCTTTACTACAGGAAGGAAAAAGAAGATGTAAAGCAGTTGTAGGGTTGAACATACATTTTTTATAATCGCACAATTTTTTTATATAATGAACTTTTCTCAACAGGCCAACAGAATGTACAGTAACTATCCAACTTGTTGCAATTTTGGACAGTTAAATGAGTTAATCCTTGTTACAAATTATTATGTAACTATTTATATTACCGTAGTTACTGCATAATTTAGTTACAGAAGTATAGCTGAACTCTCTACTATATCACTTGCTTGTAACTGAATTTTCTGCCGGGTAACTAGCTTATAGCTGAACTTTCTACAGGGTTATTTGTTTGTAGCTGAACTCTACACAGGGTGATTTGTTTGTAGCTGGACTCTCTACTGGGTGACTTGTTTGTAACTGAACTCTCTACTGGGTAGCTTGTTTGCAGTTGAAGTCTCTAAAGATAACTTGTTTGTAGCTGAACACTCTACTCGGTGACTTGTTTTTTGTAAATGAACTCCATACAGGTGATTTGTTTGTAGCTGAACTCTTCACAAGGTGATTTGTTCATAACTGATAATTTCTGGTATGTTTATTTTGCAGCTGAATTCTCCATATATATATACTATGATCACGTGAAACTTCAAAGGCATGGCACCGCTGGTTGCATATAGGGCATATACACCCCAAACCCACAGGTGAGTATATATATACCTACCTCACCTGGGAACATTATTGTGTCACAATTACAGGCTGATAGTCCGATGTGGGTGGGCGAACAATGCCCACACTAGCGTGACTAACCACCCAGATGACTCAGGCTAATAAATAGCCTTCATCGTGCTAGGCGATCAATCACTCCAGCCAGTAAGAGTCCAACCACTAGATTCATTTTATAACCATACCTTGCGACTTCGATGATGGGTGGCAGCAAGTAACGTTGCTCCTATGTTTGTTGATATGAACGGACAAGTCCTGGGGATATACGGAGATAGGTTTACTAAGTCCCACAATCAATTTGATTCTTCATTGTGAGCAAGCTGAATTACAAGAGGAATACTACCGGTGTGTCTACCATGCCAAACTATGGCAAATTAAGTGTAAGTATATACTTTAAGTTGGGTTGTGTGCATATGGGTTGTTAGTAAGTAATGTAGTGTAGATTAATTTAGAAACATAGTATATATCATATGAACCATGGCTCACTTCGGTGTATTGCACTTATATATACCCCGACTCCGAAGTCAGAGGAAGTTTACTGTTGACAAATGCCAAGGCGAATAGCCATGGTTTATATATTACATATACAGGGTGATTTGTTTGTAAGTAAACTCTCTACAGGGTGATTTGTTAGTAACTGAACTTTCTAAAGGGTGACCTGTTTGTAGCTGAACTCTCTACAGGTGACTTGTTTGTAGCTAAATTCTCTACAAGGTGACTTGTTTGTAGCTGAATTCTCTACTGGGTGACTAGCTTGTAGCTGAACTCTCCACAGGGTGACTTGTGTGAAGCTGAGCTTTCTACTGGGTGACCTGTTCACAGCTGAGCTCTCTACAAGTGGCTTTTTGTAACTGAACTCTGCACTGTATAATTTGTTTGTGGCTAAACTCTCTAAAAGTAACATAAAATTATTTCCAAGATGCATGTGCTGAACTCTCTACAGGGTGGCTTATTTGCAATTGAAAACTCTCCACAGGGTGATTGGTTTGTAGTTAAACTTTCTACAGTGTGACTTTTTGTGGTTGAATTCTCTACTGGATGATTTGTTTGTGGCTGAACTCTCTATTCAAGCAGCATCCAGTTTATCTACAGTGCTGGTAGCTATGAATTCCTGTGCTTTTTTCTTAGCAAAAATAACAGCATCAAAACCATCATTATTGTAATAATAGAACGCAATGAAGTAACTATATAATTTAAGTATGTAATTTGAACTGCATACAAACTGAATGTTCTAATAGGGTGACTGTACTATTAGAGTATCTCGATCATGCACTTGCTACACATAGTTGGATCTTGCATTGCAACTTGGTGGCTTTTACTTCAATTCTTCCTCTACTCCATGGTTTTTTGCTGAGAATGTCTCATACAGTGTATACAGCAACTATTAACATTCACAATTCACATTAGACCAATCACAATAAAAAAAACAGGTCATCACTTGCTACATTCATCATTAATTTTAGTTATGCGCGTAAGCAAAAATTTATTGCAACTTTAACAATAACCATTCCTCCAATAGCCATATCATAATACATCATGTGTGGCATATGTGAAGTAATTGCACACACCCAAGTTGTGAGTGAAATTTATAGCCTTCTCACAGGTCCTTAGTGGGATAGCATTTAATAATAAAATTATGTTTACTAGAATGTACACACTGTAACTAACTAGGCCAAACATGTCATGGTGTAAATTCACACATTTTGAAAAAGCCTCAAGTATAATGGTAAGCAACTCCACACCTACATTGACCTACTATAATCATCTTAATATCATGTACCTGGGAACATCACTGAGTGTAGCCTTCTTCCTAACTTGGACACTTCAGAAATCGTGAGTGCTGTACATTTGTCCATTAAAAGAGTCCTAAACACTAACTATATGGGATAAATCCACTGATTTCTACCACTAACAGATTCTGTTTTGCTATAAATTGCTGCATCTCATCTATACTCATGACATGTAGCATAATATGCTAAAACAGCCAAGCTGTGCAAAAAGAATGTGGTCATCCAAAAACGCAAAGATGAGAAAAGTGTGAAATCAAAGGTGGCAGCCAAGAAATGGCTGCAATGATGTAAATACTAATCATTTTAATGGTCTTAGCATCATCGCAGCCATTTCTTGGCCGCCAGTTTTGATTTTGTAACATTTTTCACCCTGAGGGCTGCACCCTTTTTACAGATTGGCTGTTTTGGTATAGATATCACTTCTTTTTTGCAATTGCAAGCCACAAAGTCGGCCTATGTCCTGACTTTAAGGCTTCCTTTTTATTTTTTTTCTTTACTGCAGAAATCAATGAACAAGAAAAAGACTAGCTACTAGTTATTTTTGTGAAAATGATTATCATGTAGCTATTAGTGTGACTTATTATGCATGTACAGGGTGTTATGTATATATAGCTGAACTATCATTGGATGACTTTGAATGGCTTTCTGTGAATGGAGCTGAGCTGTGAATAGAGCTGTAGCTGAACTGTCATTGGACATGGCTGAGCACTCTACAGGGCCTAAAAGTTGCTTTTGTTTCAAAAATTGCATATAAGTTCCTTGTTCATTATCCAATGCATACGACATGAGGACAGTGAATGTGCTGCATTGTGGTCGTACTGCCATCCAAATTTGAAGCAAAACAACTAAAGCATGCACAAGTTATACCGATTTATCTAAGTGAAACAAAAAGATGAAGAAAACTAATGAAGGCACTTATCTCAGTGATGGCTGGGCAGATTCAGCCCAAATCTGAAACAGGAAGTGCCCCATTTCTAAAACAATATATTAATGGTTAATTTCCATTCAGACACTATTGTGATAGCTGTGGATGCATGAAAACAAAGTTCTCCTTGGCTCCTGTAAATACACACTTGTCTGTTGTGTTCCTGCGCTTACTGTACTTGGCCATATGACACACTATTGTGTGTCTTGATAGGTATAGCATGATTACGAATATGACACACTTCTTCAAAGCTCTGTATGCTTTCAGGAATCATGCATATATTTCAGTCATACATATCCCTTGTAAGAGTATACAGTTGGTAGTACTGTATATAGTAGTAATCATGGAGGTTTGGACTTCTTGCCCCTTACTTCTCTATAATGACAGCTTGACAATATTGAACAGGCACAACTAAACCCATAAATGTCTTCAGTGACCACAAACCCTTACAAAAAGTTTGATATGAAATTTATATTTTTCCAAAAAGTTTATATGAAATTAGAATTTTTAATTTGGCTGAATTTTTACAATTTGACTGCCTGTGACTAGTAGCCTACCTTTTACATTATAGAAAGATGTGTTGTAATAATCACATGTACAACACAGTGAAAGAAAAATTCATTTAGGCTATAATAATTATTCTCAACATCAGTATCCAGACCAGAGGTAGATACTTTCATATACTGAATGGAACTTATTTGGCTTATTGCAGTAACACAGACATAAGCAAATTGCAAACACAACAATGGCAAAGAGAGCTAATATGTTTTTAATCTCTGTAAATCAAGTTTCCTTTACAGATTTGACTTTTCTGCTTCCACAAGGCTTTGGTACTAGGGATTTTCATATTTAGCTTAGTGCGATAATGACCAGATTTGACAAAAACCAGACTTCCACACATATCCGATTCCTGTCCAGTCCAATGATTAGACACTACCATGCCTAACCAAGTTCACAATTCATGTAGTATATATGGTTAATACTTTCAGCCAAGCAGTCTATCTGGAAAATGAATGGCCATTCTGCTTCATTTTCAGGTACTGTATGTTCTACCCATTAATACAGTGATATTGTAGAAACAAAGAAAACAGTACAAGAAGCACCAATCCAGTCACTATAAAAAAGTACATACTAAATCTACTGCACATATATATTGCCACACACAGAAAGAAATAGGACACAATTATCCATGATGCATGCACTGTTGCTGCTGCTATTGATGAAATGGTATGTCTCAGACCAAAGTGACATCAAATAGTGAAGAAATCAAGCATGTAGCATTACCATAGTCAAGTTGTGCAGCATCAGTCAGGGAGTCAGTTAGTTAAAAATTCAGTTTTTTTAATTAGGAAATTCCATAGAAACTTTTTGGAAGGATTTTGGATCACTCTGAAGGGCATGCAGTTATGCCCAACCACTACTGTCAAGCTGTTATGAAAGAAAAGTGAGGATTTTTTGCTGATATTCTTGTGCAAGGAAGCCCAAACCTCCATGATCCTACTCACTGTATGATAAATAAGTACTAACAACAGTATGCACAGTATATATACAAGCTTACATTTCTGTTGTTTCTCCATCAATATACTTAATATACAATTGGTTACTAGATTCCACCACAAAACTTGATCCTTCTGGGTTATAATTGTTCACAGTAGTATCAGCTTTACCGGAAACTTGTTTGCAAATCTATAATATTAATAATGTTGATCATAATAAAACACAACTATGCAGGGGCATTAAATATTACATGCTAAAAATTGCATGATGCTCTGAATATATGTCAATGCAATAGCTTCTGCAGATTACAATATGACAAATTTTATAAAAATAACATGCCATGCACAGTTTTACACAGTACTGCACACAACAGTATCACATATTCAGTGAGTGTATATACAGTGTAACCACAGATAATGTATGTAGTCTTAATGGATTGAAAATGCCAGTTAAATTATTTTCGTATCCTAGTTATGGTGCACCAATACATTAGGAAATATACTGAGTGGCTGTTTGGCTTTCTCTCACTTGTTTGAAGGGCCAGTTTGAAGGTGTGGATTGTGTACTGAACAAGAATACAGCATGTCTGTGGACATAGGGAGAAATATTGTTTGCAACAGGTGACAATGGCAGGTACGCACCAGTTAATATTTCAGCAGCAATACTAATAGCCAACTTCTTGTCACCACATTTACACAACCTAAAGAAATGTGTGATACATTGAAATAGATTTTATGCCACAGTACTGCTCAGCTTGAGCTAAAAAATTGCACAAAGTAGTACCTGTTTTTTGAAGTTTTATCGAAAAAGTGGAAATATACAGCAAAGCAGTGAATATCTAGCTAGCCTACTACACTCTAACTGCTACAAGTGGTGTAAAAAGCAGCAAAGAAACAATGAAACAATGCTGCACTTTCTGTTTCTTCGGGAAATTTGTACAACTGTTTTGAAGCACCATATTTCACCTTTGAACCTGAATTTTTTTATGCTGTTGTTTACTACTCTCCAGCATCCCTACACAGTCGAGCCTCCAATTAGTGTAGGTGGTAATTAGCCCAGCTTTAAACAACAAACACTAATTCGCTGGTTACAAGAACAGTGAAATCTTCCACCTGTGGAGGCCATAAAGTTTATATGCACCGAAACAAGGATGGCCCATGACATCACTATGTAAATAATATGGGCGTTTCCAATCCATTAGGAATGCATACATTATCTATGGTGTAACAGATATTAGCCATTCTATCACAATCCTGACAGTGCAACAGGGAATCGGGTGAGCTTACAATATGCATGTGGACTGGACATCATGCAGGCATGTGTGTACAATTAATTGACTCCTCCCTTTTCAAGCATTTATGATCCATACCATTTATTGCTGCACCTGTGCCCATAATTTTTTATATAACCAATGCTTAAATCTGAAAAGTAACCTTCTTTGTGATACAGTGTAGACACATTCAAGTCTGTTACTGATAATATCAGCTATCCAGTATACCAAATCAATCAATCAATCAATCACTCACTCAATCAATCAATCAATCAATCAATCAATCAATCAATCAATCAGTCAGTCAGACTCTTGACACTAAAGTTCTGCTGACTGCAGACAAAAATTCAAGATTCTTTGATCCTCTATAGCAACATGTAGTTTTAGCCATATTATGCCAAAGGAGCCACAATAGTTGTTGACTTTTTGTTGGCTAAGAGAAGTGTTATTTTAATCAAAACCAAAACAGCAAAGCTGTAAAAAAAAAGAGTGCAGCCCCCAAAGAGGCCAGGGTGAAAAAAGATGTAAAATCAAAGGTGGCAGCCAAGAAATGGCTGTGATGGTAGATTAATGGCATAAATTTTAATAACGACAATTCAGGTGAATTTGCATTGCCTCCTCCAAGTTTCACTAGGATTCGGCACCAAATTCACCTGGATTATCGTTATTAAATTTTTTGCCATAAACCTACCATCACAGCCATTTCTTGGCCGCCACCTTGGATTTCACATCTTTTTTCATCCTGGCCTTTTTGGGGGCTGCACTCTTTTTTACAGCTTTGCTCTTTTCATTTAGATATCACTTCTTTTTGTTTTGCAAGCCATAAAGCCAGCCATAAACTGGCTTTGGTGCTTCCCTTTTAAGTTGTTTTTTTCTTCACTGCAGGAATTGTGGAACATCAGATTAAATATTTGTATATTTAACACTGACTGATATTCACATAGGTATATAATAAGGTGACTTCTTATGTAACTGAACTGTAGCTGAAACTCTCACCTCATTGTTTGTAGTTGAACTCCTTTCAGGGTGACTTGTTTCTAGCTGAACTCTCTACATGGTGATTTGTTTCCAGCACATATTTCTAAAGGATGATTTGTTTGTAGCTGATCTCTCTATATGATGACTTGTTTCTAGCTGATTCTCTACAGGGTGACTTGTTTTCAGCTGATCTTTCTACAGGGTGATTTGTTTGTAGCAGATCTCTTTTCAGGGTGACTTGTTACTAGCTGAACTCTCTACTGGGTGACTTGTTCCTAACCAATCTCTCTACATGGTGATTTGTTCCAGCACATATTTCTACTGGGTGATTTGTTTGTAGCTGATCTCTATATGGATTACTTGTTTCTGGCTGATCTCTCTTCAGGGTGACTGCTCTATTAGGTGACTTGCTCTATTAGAGTATCTCAATCTCACACTTGCTACACCAAGTTGGATTTTGTGAGTCTGATTCTTCTACATCATTTAAGAGCCTTTTAAAGATAATTACTCCATCTGTACAGTGATTTTCAAAGTATTGTTTCAAGCGGTTTTTCTGGAAGGCGTGGGAAGTAGTAGTTTTTTATTAGCTAATCCCGATCATGTAATTGTTACATACTGTTGGTATTTTCATTGTATCTTTGTGGTTTTTACCTCGATTTCTTTCAAACCACAAAAGGTTTGAGGTCCAACAGTTAACCTATTCATGCATCGAGTTTCAGCTTCTTCCCAATAGCGGTTTACCCTGTAGGCGTGACAACATATTAGTGGTTTTTTTTTCGTGAATAATCACTAATAACTCTTTGCCTGTTTATTGTATTCCAGCCAAACTTGGTACTAAGATGTATCATTATACCTCCCTTTTTTGTGCCAAATGCCAAGGCAATCAGATATGGAATTTGCATTTTATGGCAGTTTTTGTAAGTGTACAAAAAGATTAAGAAAAAGAAGAAAAAAACCAAAGAAACTAAACTAATTTTTGAAGTCGTATATCTCGGAATGGTCGAAGTGATTTCACTTAAATTTGGTGTGGGGAATACTGATGTTGGTGGGCATGTACACAGCAAACATCATCTTGTTTTGTATAGGCAGCACAGAACTACAGATGTACGAAAATCGCATTTTCTTTCTTCCTGTCAATATACTCACGGTGTTACATGCTGGCTTCTTGAGCTGTATGACACACTACCATGTGTCTTGATACTTAATAAAGTAGGGATAGGCAAGAAATCATATGGATTTGTAAAGTTTGCACTTTAAAAACAGCCTTGCAATAAGTTTTAAACCACCTGGAATACATTAGCACTGCTGTAATAGCATGCTGTACTTTGGTTAATCGAAGTGAAAAATCAAATGTTTTGAAGTACAGTGAGTTTTAAAATTCACCCCTGAATTTCATCTTCCTGCCTAAGACCCATAGGTGGTGTATGGCGCTCAGACACCAATTAATGTAACAATGCAGGGTTCACGAATCTGTTGTTCTGATTATGTTTTGTCAACTGCACCACACTGTTCATTCTCATCATTCATTGGCCTTTATTGTTTTCCTGAAGGATAATTGATAGTTGTAGTTAAGGCTCAAACGAATAGAGGTAATTGCTGACCGAATAATTACTTCCTGTTTTACCGAATATCCGAGTATTCGTCTGTTCTTACTGTGTGTTAGTTTATAAAGCTAATTGAGTAATGTAGTGGTTAATTATAGCCAGACCAGGTATTAAATTTTTTGGTCACTTGTAATGCTGTACCATGTGTACACACACTTATTATGCTTATTCAGCAGCTGACATGGCAAGGACCAATAGCCACCAGTCTCCACCCATGAAGACATTTAGGAGTTAGAGAAGATGAAACTTGTACATTTACTGTATATTTGCTACATGAATATTTAGCGATGTATTACATAGAAAAATAGTATAATATTTATTACTGTCTACAACATTAACATGTACTACAAGTACAAGTAGCCAACTACTATCACAGTTTGCTAACTGTCTAACTGTTCTTGTTTAAGAAAACCAACATGTTTACATGTTCAGGTGTTAGTGAAGAGCGTAATCGAGTAACAGTCAACCCTGCGGCAGAAAAAACTCGTTCTGAAGGAGTGGAAGTAATAGGTATGGTAAGAAACCTTCTTGCTACTTTGGAAATCATAGGGAACCTGTGCTGATTCTCTCTCCACCACACCAAAGGTGGTTCTTCCCGATCAATAGGCCTTTCCTTGAAAAACAGGTCTACCTCATTTAATATTGGATCAGAATCCGATTCATTATCTTCACTACCATTGGTGTAGTCATCCCCTAACAGTATGTCAAGGCCAGAACATTTCTTCTTTGGAACAGGTCCATTGGATTCTTCCGGATGACTAATCCGTGTAGTCTCATAGCTTTCCTTCTCTTCACACACCAAGGTTGTTAAAGCAGTCTTAACTTCAAATTGTTTGTTAGCTCCCAAGAATTTACATTCTTTGAACCTTGGATCTACAATACAAGAGATCAAAGGTGCATTCTTAAGAATCCTTCCCTTATCGATGGATGTTAACGAGTCTAGTTTCCACCTTTGTTTAATTTCTTCAGCAACTGTGGTTTTACACTGTTGAATAGCTGGCAGATCATTATCAACGCATTGTAAAGACTTTAGTAGCCCGTGAAGCACTGGATATAATGCTGAAGAAGACACATTGAATTCTTTGCTGAAATAAGTGGTGGCAACCTGTAAAGGATGTAACAATTTTTTTAGTGCTATAAGAAGCTCCCACTGCTCCGATTTAAAATCCAAATTCCTGTCACCAGATTTAGTGATGGTACTGTCCGACATTACAGCTGTGAGTGGCCACCTCTGTTCAATAAGACGTTCAATCATGTAGTAAGTACTATTCCAACGGGTTTTCACATCTTGTATGAGCTGATGTTGTTCTACCCTCATGTCTCTGACGATTTCTTAAAGCACGCAGGGCTGGTTCACTCTTATGAAAATGAGTTGTCAGGCGCCTTCCTGCCGCTACAACATTACTTATAGCTGGGATTTTCAACCCAGCATTCACACAGAGTTGCAAAGTGTGCCCCACACATCCCAAAGAAAACCACCCATATACTTCCTCTAAACTGTTTCCAGCATTTTCGATGTTCTTGCAATTATCATGAACAAAAGCTACCACCTTCTCTGTAGCAATGCTTACATCATCTACCAGCTCTTTGATCCATGTCACAATGTTGTTAGCAGTATGACTTTCACACAAGGGTAGTGTTCCAGATACAACACTCTTCATCTGCCACTGTGCATCGAGGTAGTGAAATGTAACTGTCATATAACTTTCAGTGGCAACGCTTGTCCACAGATCAGCTGTAATTGCGATATACACAGCTTGCTCCTGTAAAATGTGGCGAACTCTTTCTTTGACAACATCATATTTGCGCTCAATTAAATGTGTAAAGTGTGTAGCAGAAGGTAAGTGATAGCCAGGTTCCAGATAAGTCATGAGGTCCTTAAACCCTTTTCCAGCCACTAAATTGATAGGGCGTAAATCCTTCACTATGAAGCTGGCTATCCTATCACTGATCGCCCCAGCTCGTTCATTGGAGCAGGCACGCTTCCGAGTAAAGACATCTAAATTTGTCTGCTAACGTCCGTCTGAAGTCTTCACGACATTTTCGGCATGATGTTTTCGGCTTAAATGTTGTAACATTGAACTGGTGCCTCCATGATATGCTAAACTTTTGTTGCAAAGTGTGCAAACAACGGATTTTGCATTCTTTTTAGTAAAAAACTTCCACACTTGCGATTTATATTTACGAGTTTCTTCACTAGTAGAAGTAGCAGTAGTACTCCCGTCATTATCTTCCCCGTTATCCTCTTCATCTTCTTCGCCTTGTGAATCATTATCACTATATTGCTCAACATCAGACTCACTGCTAATAACATCCGCCATCTTAACTTTATTGAATTATTAGTTATCACCTATACGGTGCACGTGCGAATATTCGTTGTGTAATTCATTATTCGAATACAGTTGTGCCGAATATTGTTCCGAATAATCGACTATTCGTTTGAGCCTTAGTTGTAGTATGCATCACTTCCCTAACACATGGTTTTTGCATGTGATTTTAACAAACTGTGAATGTGTAATATAGCTATCTAGGTAGCTAAACATCAAAATTAACAAACCAGCTATTAATAAAGGAAGCAAGGATTCAATATAATACATGCACATGCTACAAATAGTATAAGGAAACAAGCTCCAGTTGAATGAGAAAACCTATGCAACAAAAAGTAATGAACAAGCTGAACAAGATTAGTTGCTAAAATGAGACGCATTTTTATTCTTATTTCTGGTTAACATCTCGTAAACTAGCCAAAAGTAAGCATTAAAACGTGTCTCACTTTAGCAAGTAGCCATCTAATCTTGTTCGATTTTGTTTCCTTACTTTTCGTTGGTGGATTGTTCTCATTTCAGCTATAGCATTTTTGAGCTTGTTTCCTTATACTTTTTGTAGCATGTGTTATCAATCCTTACTTCCCTTTAAAAATATATTTAATCGATAGTATATTCCACCAGGACTCGATGAGCTCCTGATTCCACAAAGGGCTCATATGGATTTGATGATTCAAGTTAGTGTGATGAAATGGATGTACGTGGTGTATTTAAGTTAAACAATTGGCTTAAGTTAATTACTGTAATCGCATTAGTTAACTATAACTTATTGGCTGTTGGTACGCAATGAGTAGAGTTAGGGGTAATGCATTACAATTGTAATGTGCTAATAGTTTAAAACTTGTAACAAACAAACAAATGTCCATCATAGCAAAGTATAATATGACATTAGTACTGTAACTTGGAGTGACTGTAGCACACTACATTGCATAGAAGTAATAAGCATATTGTAGGCATTTCTAGGGGAGGGGGGGAGAGAGAATGGCTCTCCTGCTGAAAATAACTTTTATAAAATCTTGGGGAAAAGTTGCACAATAGATTTGCATTGTTATTTCATGTTTTTAGCATAAACCTTAGGCCGTTTTCAAGCCTTCAAATTGCAAAAATCTGGTGGTTGTATCCCCCTGAAATTCAACTTTATATTAGGCTGCAAAAAGTTAATTATATGTTTCTGGTTTCCTTCCTGTTCATTTTTTTGCTGAATGAATTGTGCAATCACCATACAATAATATATAATATTAATTCTGTTGAAAGGTTTTCATGTCTTGTAAACACTCTTTTCATAAAGATGCACTATTATATATTTATTTAAGTTTGTTTTTCCCTATAATACCATGTATTGATGTGTCAAATGTAGTGTACCACATCAAAAAGTTGTAAAAAGCCTGGTCACCTGGTCAATTTTGGGGAATTGTTAACTTTGCACGGCCTTATAGCCATACAACAATAGTCATGCTGATCCCTACTTGCTCCCCCCTGGAAGTCAGGTGTAGAATTGCCACTGGTAGTAAGTATATAGTTTTATTATGAGTTTTGCTGTGTGTTTACTTAACACACAATTTGTTACTTTTGGCCTAGCTAGCTACAGGATTTTGTTAGACCAGGTAACATATATAAAAACGGAATTTTTGCTACTCAATTATAATGCAGCTTTTAAAACACACTAATTCGGTATACTCAAACCTCTAGCAATAAATTTTATTAGCAATTTGCATTTTTAGAGTAACAACCCCACCTCTGACAATGATGGCAGCCCATCAGTACAATCTGTTGAGTATACAATTCCTATACAGAATAGAAACTCTTTTAGGAGAATCATAAGCAATGCAACCTCTCAAGATAAATTATACATTGATAATTGTTTTCATCATGACTCAGTCAGTCACTTACATCATAGATGTACTTAATTTGTCTAATTAGTTCCCTGAGTGTAGGACATTATCAATGTATGTTATTTGATAATCATTTAATATTTACATCAAATTAAACGTTGCATACCGTTGCATTGACGCATCCATGACGAGTGTTGAATGGATAACATGGATCATATGAAAAGGTAGTTGCATCATCCGTACCTTTAATATTGGAAAACCTATAGTACAATTATATACGTATGTAGCTATGAACAATTGCTTATTCAAGCAAAATTGATACATATAATTATATGCAGCTATACACACAGTTACATCAAAAATGAAATACTGTACATTATAGGTCAATATACTGCATCACTGTCACAATAACACAAAGATTTCATTTTCACTTCCAATACACCATAAACAATCAACCAAAATAGTTTTAATAACATTCAAGAGCATGTGATAAAGTAATGCTATAACAAGTGTGACAAAAGTGTTAATTGCAGTGACTTTATCCAACGTATGTTGAAAAATTTGCTGTATGGACCTTATCTGTAATGACGTCAAAGCACAAAATGGTGGCCAATAGTGTGAGCACTTTTGTACAGAGAGTATTGGGAGAGATGGCGGTTTGCTTTGTTAACGTTTACATACTGCAGCAAGGGGCAAGGTGAGGCATACATACTTAATTACAAAACAAATGCGGGTAGTTTTGTGTCGATAGCCAACTTAAGTCTGGTTTCATCTGGTGGGACTATTTCGCATCACCACATCACGCTAACTAGCCTTTTACCTTTATTATCCAATAGCTCCATGTTGTGAAATCGGCAAACAAAGCTCATCTTAGTGATTACGTACGAAGTGCCCACACTAAACACGGCCATTTTGTCAAATATGATGTCATTGCAGATAATTAAGGTCCATTCCTTTGTCATAAATAGCTAGATTACACTGCACAAAAAGATATGTCGCTCCATTGTGTTTAAACTTAAAATGAAATTTTAAATCAGTTTATCACAAAAAATAATGCACATTTTCTGAAAGAAATTTGACACATTCCTTTACATATATTACCAAAAAGTAAATTTATCGTGATAATTCCTTACACAACATTTCCTTTACTCCAGGTTCAGACTGTCTCAAGGAAATGTCACAATTTTTTGATGTACGAAAATGTAAAGAAACACTTTTTTTTGCACAATGGTATACATTTGACCCTGACACTTGCTTGACCTCCCTACATAGCTATTGAAAAAGGCAAGATTTTAGCAGTATATAACTACCAGAATAAACGGAGCTAAATTAATAAAAGCCGGGCCCCTTTAGTCCATCATCATGCTTGGATTTCTCTGGAATGTGAACATGTTAACTCAAGCATATAGCTAGTTAGCCAGTGACATAAACATAAAAGAGCTACGTACAATGAATAATAAAGTTTGCATTTTATAGCTAAGCATGAAACTATGGCGGGTTTAATCTGATTAAACGAAAGGTAGCACTAACTTATCTGTATATTTCACTTTACACACACCTTGGTCGATTCTTACGACTGATACTTCTCAGGTCAATCACTGAGCCGTTGTCAAAGTGGCAGACACAATATGGGTTGGTTGACTCATCAGGAGTACACACGGGCTGCAGTGCGTTTATTCCACCGGTCCACAGAATAATAACTAGAACACCGCTAGACCACCTCATCACATTCATCGTTTCTCTTCTCAATCTTGTTGTAAAAACATTGTTAATTCATCACGTGCGATAGCCTACGAGTAATCATAATTATTGGCACGTGGCTAATACATAGCTACGTCAGTGGAGAAGTCATAGATTGGTGAAGCCGAGGGGTGAAGCCCTCACCAATCTATATATGACTTCACGTAGCTATACAGCTAGCTACTAAATGTCGCGGATAACTTGTACCTGTGCCAAAAACAGCCCAGCTGTAAAAAAAGGCGAGGCCAAGAATGCACAAGTACATGTTCATGGAGTAACTACAACCAAAAGACACAGGGGCGGTGGAACAGGCCAAAGAGTGAGGGGGCCAGGCCAGCTGCAAGTTGAAGACCAAAAAAAAAAAAAAAGGCTACAGCCTGCTGACAATAGCTGATCTCCACCAATTACATCTCCTTATTTATAACTACAAATACGTAGCTAAGGAATTTGCTACACTGCTTCTCTGAATACTGTGACTGCTCTATTAGAGTATCCAGATCCTGACTGTTCTATTAGAGTATCTCGATCTTTTCTTGCAAATGGTGTCCCAAAAAGTGGGTGGACCATGGCCCCCCTGCCCCCCCCCCCCCCCCCCCCCGCCCCCACCACCTATGAAAAGACAAAATCTGGCCAAGAAAGCATTTACAGTATAGGCATGCACTTTTACGCATTCATATTTTATATGCTTCACATTATCACATCCAGCTAGCTGTACATGTGTGCTTGCAATATAAACAATACTACTGAGACGATAAAAGATGATTACACTGCATTGTTACCAAAATTAATTTAACTACAATTGGTTTCTACTTGCATGGCCATCTTTTTAATATACAGTGCAAAAAGATGGCCAAGTAGAAACCAATTGTAAATTTTTAGTTAAATTAATTTTGGTAACAATGCAGTGTAATCATCTTTAATCGTCTCAGTAGTATTGTTTATATTGCAAGCACACATGTACAGCTAGCTGGATGTGATAATGTGAAGCAAATAGAAAATGAATGCATAAACAGTGCCTATACTGTAAATGCTTTCTTGGCCAGATTTTGATATCATGTCTTGGTTGTAGTTATTCCATGAACATGTACTTGTGCATTCTTGGCCTCGCCTTTTTTTACAGCTGGGCTGTTTTTGGCACAGGATATCACTACTTTTTGTTGAATGGAGAACACATAGTTACTGAAGATTGGTTATTATATTACATAGGAGACACTGCATGCATAATAACAGCTTCAGTATCAGATTAGCTAGCTAAATCAGTAGCAAAAACTTCAAGTTCAGTGTTTAGAAGCGCTACTAAAAGTGACTTGCTAAGAGAAAACTCGTTTAAACCGTTCAAATTCCCCTCAAGGACTCACGTGATATTTTGCGTGATGTTTCGGCACGTGAAAATAAGAACCGGGGATAGTGACAAAGTCGAGGCTACCATCTTGATTATGATTATTATGATTATTATTATTACTGAGCAGTCAGCCCTGCTGGTGTGCTCAGATTTGCCCGAATACATGTAACACAATTACAATAATGATCTTAATGGCTCTTCCTGAAGCGGTGGATTGGTGATATAACTAGTCTGTGTGCGTAACAAGTGGAGGCGAATCGGCTGCGAGTTGTTGCTGAATGTATGCCTCGGAATGGACATGAAGGCGCTGAATGCATCACACTATTCTCCCAGCGAATTGCCGAGTAAGTTCGTGTATATAAGTCATTGTAAACGGATATATAACTATCGTCGTAATTTTAGACAGGAACCCCCCACGCCATAGTAGCTTCCTGCGATTATTATGCTTTTGTAGGCCAGATCCTTGCAGCTGAGCAGCTGTGTGGGTCAGACCGAGCTGAACCCTAGTGAGAAAACAGCTAACAATGAAAGATTTTTTCTCAACATTTCAACCAACCAGATGGTTGGTGATGACAACAAAGTTTTCAAGAGCAGACAAATGCTTCCGTTGTGAGGTAGCTCGCACTCGTAATTGTAGTAAGAGATATTATATCAGTGATTAGGCCAATGAAACTTGATTACCAGTTTCTCGCTTAGATTTTTGAAAATTTGATGCGGGCGGGCGGTTATTATTCATTATTCATTATTTTCCAAAAGGCACAACACACATCCCAAACATGAAGATTTCTGCCAAAAAAGTGAGTCTACATTGATTACTCCTGCATTAAATAGCTAAAATACGTTACTAATCCATAAAACAAGTGATTTTTCCATTAGAGTATAGCTCATTGCTCCATTAGAGTAAAAGTGACTGCTCTATTAGAGTATTTCAATCTGAAATACCAATATCAAAAGCATGCGGGCGATGACGCGAAACTGCTAATCAAATTTCATTGGCCTTATAACAGCTATGAGCAGACACAGCACTACAACAATTACAATTCTAAAAGAGACCTATCCTATCACTACCTTCTAGTGTTAATTAACTATTGTTCTGCATGGCTGCCTGTCTTACATCACCCCCCTCCTTTGAGCAGACGTCCCGGATGCTAGATAGCACATAGTCGTTCAGCCGAGCTGGAGGTCTTCTTTGTCTCACTGGATAGCGTCTACTAGTAGATTATTCACTTACAACTTGGGGAGTGGGCTGAGGGCTTGAAATAACATCATCATCCTGATCAATCAATTGTAGGTTTGTTCCAACCGGTGTAGGTGCAGATCTTTCTTGAGTACTATCTGCCATGTCCATAGCACTGTTATCCTCCCTATCAGTAGGCTGAAGTAGTCGAGTGTTCTTCGGACAGGGTTTTAGTCTATTGAAATGGACTACTTGTCGTCGTCGGGCTCCATTAAGGGATTGAATCCTGTACACACACTCACTGATCTTCACAATTGTATAAGGACCCTGCCATGGATGGAAAAGTTTTTTCGTGTTGTTTTTTTGGAACTTTTGGATTTAACACCCAAACCCAGTCACCTGCTACATATGGATCTCCATGAATTTTTCAGTCATACAGTTCTTTCTGTCTCTCGTGGTGAGTTTTGCAAGGTCTGTCGTACTGTTTCATAAGCAGATGTTAGTTGCTTCTTCAAGCTCACAGCATACTCACTCGGTGACTGAGAGTCAGTGGGGGTGCTACCATACATCACATCTACAGGTAAGCGAGCTTGCCTCCCAAACATTAAATAGAAAGGAGTGTAACCAGTAGTAGAATTCACACTAGTATTGTACGCCATACAGACTTTGCGTATGTGTTGCTCCCAGTTCCACGGGTGATCCTTGCAGTGAGTGGCAAGCATGTTGAGCAGTGTTCTGTTAAAGTGCTCCACCATGCATGCCATCACACTGAGGGTGATATGGAGTGGTCCTTGTTTTCTTTATGTGGAGCATTTTACAAACCTCACTAATTAAGTGAGATTCAAACTGATGACCTTGGTCGGAGTGTAGCTGTTCTGGCACTGAATACCTCATGAAAACTTCATCAATCAAGTGAATAGCCACTGTGGAAGCTTCTTGATTGGGCGGTGGAATAGCCTCGATCCATTTGGAAAAATAATCTCCTACCACCATAATGTAAGAATTCTTCTGAGGGCTCTCAGGCAGTGGCCCTAAGAGGTCCACAGCCATAACTTGAGTAGGATATCCAGCTTGAATTGTTCCAAGAGGTGCTCTCCTGGACTGAGTTGGTGACTTACGAGTGGAGCATTCATGGCAGCAGGTAAGGCAAAAATCTCTTGTATCACTCCAGTATCCTGGCCAATAAAAGCGTTTCTGGACACGACTGAATGTCTTCTCATGTCCTAAGTGCCCCCCTGCAATACCACTAAGGAGAGCCTCTAGCACTTCTTCCCTTAAATTTGCAGGAACCACGAACTGAAAATGATTAGACTTATCATCTTGGCCCACAAATGCACGATACAGTACACCATCCTTTACAACTATTTGATCCCATAGTTGAGCAAGCCTTCGGAACATGAGGTTATCTGCTGCTGAGACTTGAGGCTTTTGCTCTGTTTCTTTGGACAGGAGTATGGGTCCAATGACGGGATCTGCTAACTGAGAGGCACGCAGTTCTACAGGGCCACATACGCTAAGAGATAAATCCAACATCTGTACAGCACTGATTACCGGTTGATTCACCTCATGGGGAGATTTACCACACTGACGGCATGGTATTCTTGACAGTGCATCTGCATTGCTGTGTTTCTTTCCAGGGCGGTGCACTATATTGAAGTCGTACTCTTGCAGTTTCTGGAGCCAGCGAGCCATTTGTCCTTCCGGTTGCTTAAATGTTTGATGGTCTGTGCGGATAGTGATTGGCCTCCCCAACAAATATGGCCTAAAATGCTCAAGGAATACTACTACTGCAAGAAGTTCTTTCTTTGTTGCATAATAATTTCGCTCAGATTTGGAAAGTGTTCTACTGCCATATGCTACTACAGTTTCATTGCATCCATTCACTTGAGAAAGTACAGCACCCACACCCATATCACTAGCATCTGTATCCAATACAAATGGCTTTGGCCAATCTGGTAATGCCAGTATGGGAGCTGATGTCAGTCTGTTTTTGAGATTGCAGAAGGCCTCTTCACAGGATGGCGTCCATTGAAACACAGAATGTTTTTCAGTAAGCTTATGCAGTGGAGCTGCGATGGATGCAAAAGTTTTTAACAAACCGGCGATCGTAACTGGCAAGCCCCAAAAAGTGTTGCACTTCTTTAGTTGATTGTGGTGTTGGCCAATGCTTGACCTTCTCTGTTTTTTGTGTATCAGGTGAAACTCCTTTGGTGGATATAACGTGTCCAAGGAATTGAACTTCAGACTGCAGTAGGTGGCACTTCTGTGGCTGTAGCTTCAATCCTGCACACTCAATACGTCTCAATACTCCTGCTAGGTTTTCGAGGTGTTGTTCAAAAGTTCTTCCAAAAATGATGATATCATCAATATAGACAAGGCAACTGTGCCATAGCAATCCCTTTAAAACCATATCCATGAGCCTTTGAAACGTTGCTGGTGCATTGCAAAGTCCAACAGGCATGACATTAAATTGGTAAAGACCCTCATGCGTCCAAAAGGCAGTCTTCTCTCTATCATCTTTGTGAACCTCCACCTGCCAATAGCCACTCTTGAGATCTAGAGTGGAAAACCATCTCAATCCAGCCAGGGTGTCTAACGTATCGTCAATCCTGGAGATAGGATATGCATCCTTTCGGGTGACTTCGTTTACTTTATGATAGTCAACGCACAGGCGGATAGAGGCATCTTTCTTGGGTACAAGTACAATTGGGGAGGCCCATGGACTGCTTGATGGTGACACAATGTTCTTATTCTTCATTTCATCTAACAACTTTCCGACTGCCTCTCGTTGCAAAGGTGGTGTCTGTCTAATGCTCTGACGAATTGGGGCACCTGTAGTCTCAATACGGTGTGTTATAGCATCTGTACGACCCAATTCACTGGTATTGGTATATAGCAAAACAATTACATGTGCATAATTCACCAACAAGGCATTGATTTGCTCCTTTTGACAGTTACTCAGATCACCTGGGAGAGTTTCCATCAGCTTCTCAACCAAACTATGCTGCTCCTGTTCAGCACTACAATCCTCATTTACTATAGACACTGTCGCTATATCATTCTCCAACAGCTCGGCTTTGGCTTAGTATCACCGAGTTGTTCTGGAGGATGAATGTAATGACGTAACGAAAATGGTCTTAACGGAAGTGCCTCACTCAAAATTGTGGCAGTGATATTGAACTTCCTTCGCCTTTACACTGGCGAAAGTGGATTGGTCTACTTTTATAGAATAGACACGTCTCCCTACCTAGGAAATCAGAGCGAGCGTAACCCGGGTTTTTCGCGTATCAAACAAGGCGAAAAGCCCTTCCCGAAATAACACTTTCTTCTCTTCGTTCTTTATTAGCTAACTCCTTTTGTTTCTTTCAGCACTGTTAGGGAATTTGATTCATTCTTCTGACGTAACATAAACAAAAATGCACTGATTAAACGAGGAGCGTTCTGATTGGTTGCACTAGTTTTGGTAATCCGGTACAACTCTACTATACTAAGCATACCAGACCCTTACTCTATGCGAAGGGGCGGGCGCCGCCAGACTACCACAGACCCGGATTGATTAAAGCCGAGACGTGTTTCAGCTAGTCTCGAGCGAGCGAACGAGTCTACATTTTGAGCGTTCCATTCGTGTTGAGTAAATATTGCAACTTCAGCCTAGCTGTAGGTTGAAGACCAAAAAAAAAAAAAAGTCTTCACCTACTGACAATAGCTACCCCTCACCATAGATACCCTCAGTTTCGTGCTACATACTACACTTACTAACAAATGGGCGTGGCTGAGCGTATGTTGGTAATGCGGTAAGTGGGCGTGGCTCACGAAAGAGCTACGCGATAGCGTTTATAAGTTTCCACGTCGTCAAACGAACAATTTCGTTTCTCACGTGATCCAATCCTGGTCAGACCCGGATAAATTGTAAACCGCGGGGATGACCCGGAGAAAATGTGACCTGGATGACCCGACCCGGTTTCAACGCTGGTATTGTTCATATTACTGTGCAAACCAGTGTTTATCCATAGATAATATACCCACCTGGATATGAAACTAATCACGTGCGCGCATGAGTTTCTATTGAGATTCAAAGTCCTATCCTAGTTTCGCGCGTAAAAAAAGAAGCCGTATGGTTTGTGGCCTAGCCAGCTGATAAACGCTTACAAGTGCTGCAAGTAGTTTGTTTAGGTGGTTTAGTGGATTGTTCTCTGGTTGAAGCCACTTATCGTAAGTGGGTTTAATATGTTGATATTGTGGTCAGTCATATTTGTCAACGCATTGCTCGCTAACGTATTGGTTGAGCTGTAATGTCGTTGCTAAATCTTGCTTTGTTACTCTGTAACGTGTGTCATTATCCCTGTTTTGAATGGATTCGGTGTTGTTTGCTGCGTGTGTTTATTCCATGCAATCGATTTTGTCACCACATTCATTTGGTGCCTGTATAACCCAGATCTTTAAAGCTCACATGATTTAATCTTTGTACATTATACTATGTTATAAAACAAATCCCATAGCCACAGTGTATTTTACCACAGATTTATATTATCATGAAATCAGTGTATTGAATTGTTGTATTTATCACTGTAGCTATAGCCCTCACTCTCCCTGCGTATCACTTGATGTACCGCTGATGCCCAGAACACAGAGGAAGCATGGTAAAGGCCCCAGAAGCAAGGCTCGTATAGGTCGTAGATATAAAAACAACTTGTGGAGCAGAAAAAAGACCAACTTGGATAATGAATTTGGATCCGGCAGCCGGATTGGAAGATGAAAGTGGGAAGCCACCAGATAGTAGCAGGGAGCCATCACATGATAATGTGAAGATAACAAGGAGCCACCAATAACTGGGCCGAACCACATGAAGATAGCAGAGAGCCACCAGATGATAGCAGGGAGCCACCAGATGATAGCAGGGAGCCACTAGGAGATAGTGGTGAACCAGTGCTGGGTGTTTCATTAGGTGCTATCAATGAAATTGTGTCAGAGCTGACACCCACTGTTCCTGTAAGTTGTGGCGTAGACATCAATGATTGTGATATTAATGCTCTTGTTTAGTAATTAATAGTATACAGTCACATGTTTTTGTATAGATAATTACCAGACAAGGAATAAAGATTTGTGGTAAGTGTCACTGCATTTTAAAGGTGATGCTAAAAAGCTGCTATTGTTTAGTTCATTCACTGAGAGAAGTAATCAAGTTTCTATTGGATCAAAATGGAATAAGAGTACATGTTGATGGAACGCTTTAATCAGGACCTATTGGAAATCTTATTTGGCCAGCAGAGATCCAGGGATTGACAACCCATCTGTGAAGCAGTGCTTGGAGAATGCCCAGGCGCTAGTCGTTCAAAAGTCACTAGCCTGTGGCGGGAGTAGCAACATGGCCAAGAAAAGAAAGAGCATGGGCTCATTATCCCCATTGTCCAGACCCTTACCTAAGCGTAAATGCAAACGACTTAATTTTAATTAATTACTATGACTTGAAAAGAAATTAAATTTATAACAATGTGACAATGTTTAATTACTAACATAATGATTGTACTAATGTAATTCTTTTCTTGTTCCTTTTGTACCTTTGACGTTCTTTTTGGTAGCTAATTTGCACTGCTCCAGAAGCTGGCTTGCAACGGAGAACCCTCTGATAGTAAACCACTCTTGAGCGACTTCTCATAAGTGACATCTTTAATTTTTCATCAGAAATATCAGTAGCAATTTCCCACAGGAACTTTACATTTTCATCACAAACCACCTCGCACATCACCTTTTCTTTTTTGCTCACCTGCTGCAATAAGCCTATAGGTGATCATCTCAATGGTGAGAAAGCACCTATATGTATCATCAGATACATGCCGCAAGCCTCCCCTATCATTAGTGTGGGTCCACATTTTGACATAGTCCAGGTATGAGCTGGTGTCCTGAGGGATGTCCCCAACAGCATCTTGATCAACCATGGACAATAATGCTCCCACAATTTTAACTGCCTTCCTTTCTGCCGATGTTTTTGATTAGTTTATAAGCAACATATCCAGCTGCATAGTAAATAGCATTTTCTTCAATCTGCGACAACTGGCGTGTTGGCTCTGCTTCAGTGGGCACTAGTAGGTCTTCTGCATTATCAACTTGAAATAATTTGTCCACAATTATCTATATATATATAAAACTTAATGTATTTAAGCTCGGTAAGCAGACATAATATACTCCACATGGATATGAAACTAGGAAGTGCACTCATTCTACACTACTAGACTGCTTTAGTACGATATTATTATAAATTTAAAAGATTAAAACAATGGTTAAAAATACTTGCCTGCAGACTGAGTAGCTATATTATTCAGCTACACAGGTGCAAGCACATCTACACTGAGTTGGAATTTCTTGATATCACGCCAAATGAACATATTCAAAGGCGCCCGGTACGGTCAAGAGATGTGACCTGCCTACTGTTGAAAAAGCTACAGTGTAACCGGCTAACCTGCCACAATAATTATAATGTCGTTCATGCTGCCTTCTTCCTCGGTCCCTATAGTCGCTGCAGCACAACAGGCAACCTCCGGCTCTCTACTTGATATAAGTATGCAGCTTGAAACAACTTTTGTTTAACGGTCACCGTCTTCTTCTCTTGTATTCAGTTCTTCGCGCATTAACTTGTACCATAGACTAATTATCAAGGCCGGAGCCCACGGTCCGGCCGGTCCGGCATTGGCCGGACCACTTTTCAGCCACTTGAATTTGCAAAAAGATCGAGATACTCTAATAGAGCAGTCATCGCATTATACTCTAATAGAACAGTCATGGTGATAGAGCATTCGGTATACAATATCAATACTCTTATTACACTGGTTGATCTAAGCCATTATATCCATTTTAAGTGTTTTCAAATTACTTTCTAATGAACCATCTGCATAGAATTGCACAATAGGCTAATTGATAATGTATGTTATGTATTAACAATTACAATCAAAATTGCTTCTGTATCTCAAAAGAATTAAACTCACTTTGTATCATGAAAGTAAAATTAGCTACTAGCTATATATTAAATTGAATTAATTGGTATACAGTAGCACAAAATTACCTGGATATATTCTTGGTGTAAAAAAAACAGAAAGAGACCATGTATGAAAAATAGCTTCCAGATGCCATTTCAGAACATGTATTTTCAAAAATTTTCCCAGGGAGCATGTCCCCAGACTTCCTTAGCTTAGCATGTTAATACATGCTGTAGCTAGCACACACAAAATACATTACAGTAGATAATGTGATTTAAATTTCAAATCAATAAAATGTAGTGTGCATGACTATGACCTCCATTGTAGTCCATGAATGGCCTGACCACTCAAAATCTCTGGGCTCCGGCCCTGACCATAGATAATATACCCACCGTGCTTGTACACAGCACAAAAATCATTGTTCTCTTTAGCACACAAACCGTTTTACATCGATCAGACTGAATCCACTTCAAATCTTCAGAAAAATAAATATCTCGCAAGACTTCTTGGAAACCAACTAACTGTGCCTTCTGTGAGGGATTTTTACCTTTAGCCACAAGCCGCCATATCTGCATTAATAATGGTGTAGGGGGCGCGCGAGGGGCGCGAAACCAGCCTAGAACTGGGGGCGCTTATTAGTTTCATATCCAGGTGGGTATATTATCTATGGTTTATCCTAGGATTTCTCTTTTTGGGGGAATCAGGAATTTGGGGGATGACTAGGTGAAAGTCTGCTATATAGTTGTCCAAGTTCACAACTATGCTAAACACTTGAAATAGTTACCAAACACTGGTTAGCTAGTTATTTAATGCTGTGTCATGAGCATTGATTTTGATATTTGTGATTGGGTGAAGCCAGATTGTATGATCAGGTTTTCTGAGATTAAATCTTGGGGGAAGGTGTGCATGCCGTTTTGAAAGTAGAAATTTTTACAGATTACACTTTCTGAGATTGAATTTAAAGACAATTTTGAGAGTTAAGCATGCTAGTAAGAAAAAACTGGGTAGACTTGGGCTCTTGAATAGCCATCACCATATGCATGAGATTTAGTTAATTGTATATGTACCCTAGCAGATTTTAAAAAATTAATTGATCTGATACTGAATCTGATAGCATTTTAAGGTTGCATTTGCAATTTTAACGAAATTTTTACACATCAACCACTCTGAGATTGAATCTGAGAGCATTTTTGATGTACCATTTTAAAAACAAGCTTAATGTATAAAATAATAGTCATTTACACTGTTAGGGGGTGAGTCCGATATTTTAGGGAGGGGGAGTTCCACTCTAACCCATGAATACAGCATCTGAAATGGTGCCGCGCGCCCCAGCCATATCAATTATCGTCTGAAAAGTGAAGTATCGGTTGTCAGCTGACATGTTCAATCCGTTAAACAGCATTTCGAACAGCGTTGAAACCGGGTCGAGTCATCCGGGTCCGACCAGGTTTACAAATTATCCGGGTCTAACCCGGATTGGATCACGTGAGAAACAAAATTGTTCGTTTGACGACGTGGAAACTTAGAAACACTATCGCGTAGCTCTTTCGTGAGCCACACCCACTTATCGCGTTGCAAACATACGCTCAGCCACGCCCATTTATTAGTAAGTGCAGTCTGTAGCACGAAACTGTGTCCGTTGGCTGTCTGCAAGCTTACGTGGAGCCACGCCCACTAATCAATTATTGTAAGAGTTGTATATAGTCAAGTTTTGCAGCAGGATAAGTACTTTTGTGAGCCACACCCACTTCAATATATCGGGAAATTGTAATACTGGGTATGCACGAAGCCACACCCAATTGCTGTCTGTAAATTCGCAATGGAACCAAAATTCATTGACTGATTTTAAATTATAAACTTACCGGCTTAATTCACATAACTACTCGTTTACTCAACACGAATCGAACGCTCAAAACGTAGTCTCGCTCACTCTGGACTACCCGAAACATAGCTCTTATCGCACGCCTCGGCTTTAAAATTAATCCGGGTCAGCAGTACTGACCCGGTTTCAACGCTGATTACGAATCAAGAACTTTTCCAGAAGCACCTCTACAATCAGGGGTGTAGGAAGCATGGGTGCCATGGGTGCTTGGGCACCCATAATGCACCTATCAAAGTTTTTCCCCACCTACCCCCATGCGGGCAAACGAGGGGCCTAACGAAGGGATTAGTCTAAAAATTTGGCCCCGGGTGCGGGGCTTTAGACTATGCTGCTTATTTTAACCATATAATTGAAAAAAACTTACTTCTGTGAAGATATCTTGCTTTCGGCGTATAGCTATGTATTCAGTCAGTGTACAGAAGCTAAATAACTACCAGTATACCAGTTATTGAATTAATACCAACACACTATGACTTGGACCCATCTACATTTTTTACTTTAAATACTGATACCACCAGGGGCCATTCTCTTAAGCTTTTTAAAGAAAGATCAAGATTACTTGTTAGGCAGAACTTTTTTACAAATAGAATAGTCAATCTATGGAACTCCTTACCTGACTTTATCATTTCAGCACCAACAGTTGCAACCTTCAAGCTGCGCTTGGATAATTTTTGGAAGCAATCTAGATATGGGCACCTTCAAAGGCCTGCGGCCTAGCCTGGCAAGTTAGCTTGCCTTGGCATCTACAAGCCCATTAAATAATAATAATAATAATAACACGTTCGTGTATTCTAATACATTCGTTTGCGCATGGTGTGGTCTGTTATCCTTGTGCTGTTAATCAATCGTTTATTCTCCAGTGTCCTATCTGCCTTTATTTCAAGGTACGATATAAGGTTTCACTTTTTGCATTGTTAACACTATAAATTTTCTTAGCGGGTGATTGAAAGGTTTCTGTTGGCAGCAGCGGCGGAGGAAGTAGTTGATATGAGGGGGGGGCTGGGCTGATATTCATAGTTAAGTTTTGTTTATTGCATCTAATTTATGTAAGTGTATGTATGTAAATGAATGGGTGTACAGGCTTTTAAGCCTCAACCCAAATCACATCATAATCATAATCTACGCATACCAAAAGAAATAGTGCTGTTCTATACCATATGCGTATTTTGTACCATACGCGTATGGTACATACCGTATGCGTATACGTGTACGGTACAACCATACGCGTATGGTACGGAAAATCGTACCATCTGAGTATAGCTAACCTGGTATATGTATAATAACAAGCAGAAGGTTTTTGCACTGTCGTACCTATTGACTACGCCGGATGGCGTTCTGCTTTCATTTCTTTTCGGGAAGAGGGAGGGGGGAGGAGTTAGTCTAGCTTACTTGTTTCTGTTCATTGAAGATCGAGCGGATACTCTAATAGAGCAATCATATTTTGATCTGATTAGCTATTCTATTCTCTAGAGCTGAGATGTATTTAGCTTTACTGCGATTAAGATATAATTTGCTTTACCTATTTAAAATAAAGCATTCCTTAAAATAAAAGAATATTGATGGAATGATATCTCGTATGACTATATGTGACTGGGCCTGCGATAATAGGGCATGTGGGCACAAACTACACCCTGTCACACATCGGATCATATCTCAGTACTGAAGTAGAATATTTGCATCCTATTACTTGCATTAAAAAGCCAATTAAATGTGTGAAAATTTCACGGCCATGCCTTAATGGTATTAAACGTTATGAGCCATGAAAGCTTGAAAAATTAGGCAAATTTTATGTGCCAAAATGCCCTATTTTCGCAGGCCCAGTCACATATATAAGTGATGAAACTGATATTTTGATTTAGGACAATACATCAGTTCCACAAAATACAATAGTGCCATCACCCATCATATTTATGTAAGCGCCTGTAGATTATTTTCTTGACGTCTTCTGACTTTTGTACATATTGATTTATTGGCTCATCTGCCTTATTTGTCATGGATTTCCATCTTGCATTTTTATAACAAATGACTTCATTTCTCCACAGTGGAAATGCTATTGATTTGAAAGTACACAAGCTGGTATACTGTATGTTCTTTAGAATAGTTGAATTAACATAACCGGATTTGTTAAAAGGTACCTTTCCCACACATTTTACATACCAGCAAACAAAATGGTGTAACACTTGACTCCTAGCTTACGCTGATAAACTTACTCTTATACTAAAATGCTGCTAGATACTATAGTACTATAGCTACTGTAGCTACTGTAGCAACACTCATGGATAATTGCAGGCAATTATAAGGTATATGTTCAAAAACTTATGAAACCCTTGTGTGTGAAAAGGGTATATTTTTGCAAATTCGGTCACAAATCATCTAGTTGTTGCTTAGCAACTGCACACACTGACAACATATGGTAAATTTTAATTTTGTTTCTTCTTCCACACAGTACATTGTGGCTGCAATTGCTACACATATATTGCTTCCTATTGGATTCATGCATGGTCCATTGTTTAATTGATATACTATGCATGAAAATTCAAAAACTAGGCCATTATTATACATAATGCTACACCTCCTTCATATCTGTAAAAGAGTTAATGATGTAATGTAATGATGTGACATGAAGTAATATAATGTAATTTATGCATACCTGTAATATTGATATTGTGTATTGTAGTTGTAAGAGTTAGTTGTTGTGTACTTTCAGTTATTGATTAATAATATTATATGAAGTGGTCTGTTTTGCCTATAAATGGTCTGCCCAAGAGCCTACGCTTTCCTACAATTAGAACAATACCCACACATATGTGTTTACAAATACATCCTAAGATAGTCAAAGATTAGTACTATATGAATTAAAAGCTATAGAGCTATATTACCCAAAAAACTCTACTAGGGGCTTCTCTATACTTGTATATATGAACTTTGTAAAAATGTGTTTGGGTTTAAAGGTGCCCAATTATCCTTTCAACATAAAACAAGAGCAGTATGCTCCTTGCCTTACTCAGAAATTGAAATTTGAGGTTTGATCTTCTAAAGCATTATTTAAGACAAAAGACATTGATTCTGTTAGACTGTATAGAATTGTGCCAGCATATTGTTATTCACGATTTTTCAATGAATATAACTACTGGAATGCATAGTGATATAAACACTAAGCAATAGAGGTAGCATTGTAGCTAAATATAAACATAAGATTTTGGTATAATTATCCATATAAATACACATCAAAATACTGCATTCTGATTGGTTAAAACATAGCAACCATATTAAGTAATTTGCATCCATTGGCAAATCGAGCCAATTTTTTCAGGCATATATATGTATATTATTTCATTAAATATTTTATTCTATTGTTGCTACATATATAATCAATTGTTTACCTTTAATTTGTTAGTACACTTGCCTGGTGGCACTATATAAAGGAGTGTTGAGCAGACAATTTCAATCAGATAGGTTCAAGAAGTACAATGTAATGATTGCTGAAACAGAGGAAGACCTGGAGAATGCTGATACAATAACATTGAGGGAGCTAGGTATAGCAAAGAGATATATAACTGTAGAGAAAGTAATGTTTCAGTTTGCAAATTAATGTAAACCTGCATGGCTGTAGCTTATAGCAATATTGGACATGCTAGCTATACTCTAAGACTGATGTGCATGAATTGTGCAATAATTTTTTTAAACTGTAGTTTGCTGAATCTTTGCTATTGAATGAAGCATGTGCATTGCCTACTGAGGAAAACACAACATGGCAGAGATTTTATGGTGAGTTTATGAGTTCTAATGAATCATAGTAAATCAGTAATGAATGTATATTATCTAGCATTGTTTAATTGTTAAGTGTGTCACTACTCACTACTTACTGTCATGCTTGTGGATGGGAAGACAATGTGTTTAGCTACTCTATACTCTTTAAAGTAAACAACATCCACTATCATTAATTTGTGCTGTAGGTCCAGTGTGATGAATGTGAGTGGTGGTACTATTTACAGTATGTATAAACAAGAAAAGTACGTAAACAAGAAATTGGATCCTCAAAAGATGAAGAGTGTACATAGTACGACATAAAAATGCAAATACAGTGAGGAGCCATGTTGCACAAGTGATGACACTTACGAAGTTCATTTTTCAAGTAATTAGCTTTGCACAAGCAGTATATGTATATAATTCAGTTAGAACTTACTAGCTACCATGCACGTTGTAATTGCTCTCCTTAAATTGCTTATTTACCCAATTAAAAATTGTCAGTTATCCACACTTATAATTGAGTACTATATATAAGACCATCTGCATGCTTCTGATAGCTATAAAGTAGCATATGATGCACATATGCAGTACCATGTATTCATGTGAAGTTCTGCAGACAAAGTGAGATATGTACATAAGATTTATAGGTACATCAGTATATATAGGACCATGCACACAGGAAAAGGCACAGTGATATTATACTTAAAAATTCTACAATAGGTTTTTTGCTCTATAGAATAATTGCTGAATTGAACAGGTTATGACTGTATAGAGAGTTATGCTAGATTATTCATGTTACTATAGCTAGTTTGTTCAATTTGGCATTAATTTTACAGAGCAACTAAACGTATTGTAGAATTGTGTGTATTATTCTGCTGTAAATTTACCTGTGCTATATGAATGCATGAGCATGGCAAAGATAAAATGCTCAGTTGTGTGAGTGCATGTGTTGATGAATAAGTTTAGTTACAGCTCAGTAGTAAGCAGATTATTATGTTGTGTTCTAAGTTTAGGCTCAGCTAGAAATAATTGTAAAGACAGCCCATTGTAGCTAGGTGATGGAAAGCCGAGGCTAAAAGACACTGGTGATGGAAAGGCTAAAAGAAACTGAGAAAGGGTATAATACGCGTATGGTACGTACCATACGCGTATGTCTATACCGTACGCGTATGGTACGGAAAATTGTACCATACGCGTATGGTACATACCGGGCCATACGCGTACGGTACAAAATACGCATATGGTATAGAACAGTGCCACTCCCCAATTTTATTAATTATCGTCTGAAAAGTGAAGTATCCATTATGCTTCGCTGTCGGCTATGTTCAACCCGTTACTCAGCAATACGAATCAAGAACTGTTTGGAAAGCGCCTCTGCAATCAAAATAGCCACTATAAAAAATACGGAGATTTCCGTTTCGAAGGGAAGCCATCACATGCTTGCGCCAAATCGACACCTTTCCCTGTCAGCAAAGATGAATGGGACACAAAGAAGGACACTGGCAAGTCCATGAAGAATGCATTATACGTACTGCGGTATGCCAAAAGGCACCTGTCGGGCCGAAGCGACGTCGAACAGTGAAAAAATCAAGCCGTTATGAAAAATGTTATACGGACGTCAGAGTTTTTAACCCACTTGCACCATCCAACAGTGGAACCACCTTTCAGTCATGTTACAGGAAACACGAAATAACAAAGAAGAGAGCTTATGAGTTGCGAATCCGTGAAGTGGAACACAGTTCTTTTACCCCTCTAGTGTTCTCTGCTTCCGGGGGAATGGGCCATGAAGCCAGTGTTTTTTACAAGCGATTGGCGAGTTTATTGTCTGACAAATGGAATGACCCTTATGCCACAGTACTAGGATGGATTAGATGTAGATTGTCATTTTGTTTACTGCGTTCAGCAATCCAATGCATTAGAGGAGCACGATCTTCACAAGGTCGTTACATCAAAAGTGCTCCTGTGGCCTTGGTGCAATCAGAGACTCAGTTTTTGATTTAATTGTTTATCTGTTATTTGCATGTTCTAATCTTTAAAAAAAAAAAAAAATCAAGCCTGTAGCCTTAGCCGTTATCGAGTTACGCTTGTCTGAAGGCATCAGTCAGTTACTCCATAGATATACTATACACATAGGGATTGGAAACGGAACTCGCGCACTATAACATCCGTGTTTCGGTTTGCGTCATAGTGCGGTTGCTAAGGACGATGATGGCGAGCAGATGTGTCCGTAGTTTGGTTTATCTGTTTGTCGCTAACTTCACTTCACGATGAAGCAGTTAAGTCTCCCAGGACAATAACAAAAGTTTGAAGAGTTTGCAAGAGCCGTATTTCGGCGAATTTTCGGTAGTGACACATAGGACGCTGGTGCATGATTTATCCAGTTTGTTTAGTGACTGATTTCAACGACCCGTGACCTTGTACTGAGTCGTATATTTGAAAGAACGGACTTTAGATGTATTCCATACCATACCATACCATACTGTCCTGCAAGTGTGTCTGCAACTAGCTAATAGAACACTTGGTCCACCAGGCCACATTCTTCAATTCCCAGTCCAGGTCATTCTATGATTTCATAGATTTGCAGGAGGCCTGTATGGAAGCTTCAGTGCTTATGTGGCATTATACTACAAAGTGGATAAACATGATTGATTGGTCCCAGTGTGACTTCAGTTAATTACACAAGCCATTCACCATTGCAACAGAGTTGGCTAAAGGTAGCCGCACAAACTGTGTTAAGTCGACAATCCCTCACACTAACAAAGAAACCATACACTTTGAATATTTAACTGTACAGTGTAATATGTGTACGTTGATTATGAATTACGTGTGCAATGTAGCTAGCTATAAGTGTTTATGTCACTTTTGAAAGTACACGTACTATTTAAACATATAATTTGGTAGTGCATCTTGAGCTCTTGCTTGTTGGTCATTAGTACACTGTCATTTGGTGTTCTTTGATGGATGTCTAATCATGTGGCTTGGATGATTTCTTCAAAATTTTGTGTCTTATTAGAAGGTTCTGTCTTTCATCCCTGTGCCATACAGCTTTGGTTTCAGAGCAATCCAACACACACTTTACACCCCCCAAGTGTGGTAGTAGTTGATGGTATGGTAAATTGATATCTAGCATTGGTCATGGGCCTACTAAAAGTCCACAAGTTTTAAGTGCACTGTTAAAAATAAAGAGTAACCACAACTCTGAAGAGTTCCCAGTATAGGGAGGATTTAACACCCCATGGAGAGTAACCAACACTCTGAAGAGAATAACCATTACTCTGAAGAGTAAGTGACACCACCTTCTGAGCATGTGTTACTCCCCAGTTACTCCTTTAGAGTAATGGTTACTCTCCAGGGGTGTTAAATCCTCCCTACACTGGGAACTCCTTGAGAGTTGTGGTTACTCTTCATTTTAACAGTGTGGTAAGCAGTAATTTTATACAATATGACAATTGATACAATAACTCCAAGTTGCCTATTACACTACACACTTGACATAGATTTCAAAACAAAGCTACCTAAGCTGCTTCCCAACACAGAGAATCTGTGAAAAGTCTACAAAAATGAGACGGTGTGGCCATAACATAATTCGCTTACCTCTTGACATACTGGTGGCTTGTTTATTACGAACAACAGCCTTTTGTGGCTGCACACGCATTCCTGCTATTGTGTACAAGGCTAGGTTAACCAATTTGTCAAGTTAAAAGTCGACAAATTGGCAAATAAAGCCATTAGAAATAATATCGCGCTCGTAACTACGGACAGTATCTATGGCGACTAACTAGCGCAAGCGAAACATGGATGTTTTTCGAGCTCGTTACGTCACATTGGGAATTTGTACAGAGACGTCACGTGAATTACTTCCGTTTCCAATCCCGTTGTAAAGTTTAGTATATCTATGGTTACTCACTCAGTCGGTCGAAAATTCCGTCAAATGTAGCAACTTGTTGAAAGCGTTTCGGATCGATCTGAAAGCTTGTTTGGGCTTAGTTTTACCTCACCAATACTGCCTCATCGTCGTCAGGGAAAATTGAGGCTGGTTTTTGGGTAATGTTATCTCGTGGCCCACGCCTACTCCTTTCAGTGTGGTCCCTACTATCATGAACCACGATAGTGGGTTCATAATAGGGATCGCCCATGTTTTTTGCAAAAATCCTAATAGAACGCACACCTAAAAACCACCTTGAAAAGCATCCTTCAACTCAAAACAACCCTCTGGTGGTTCTTTGCAATGAGTATAGGTCCACTAGTAAGTATCAAGTGAAAAGGAAACAGTATGTGTATTTCAGACAAAACTGAAATATGCCCGTTTGTTCATATTATTATTATTCATAATAATATTATTATTATTAATTATTCTTTCACAGGCATAGCGAAGTTTACAAGGAGAATCCTGGGATAAAAAGTAGCAAGGCTTGCTGAATGGATCACTGTGCGTGTCCATGACCTATTTTTGATTTCGTTTTCGGATGGAAACAGCCCAAACCGGGCGAATTTTTTTTTTGGGCCCACTTTGACTTAGAAAATTTTTCACTTTTTGTGAACTTACCGTTTTCATTTGTTTTACGGAGTCACATTTCTCGGTTGAATGGAATGACATAGCCAGTGTATTCCTCACGATATTGTGAACTCTATAGACAGCTACGTGGGTGAACATTTCCTTCCTCAACATGGCACTTCTTCTCGCAACATGTGGCCATGGGATGACTGCATGAGGCCAGACTAGCTGGGAGTGATCGTAAGACCGTGTCACACTGAAATAGTAGCTTGTGAAATTGAATGTAGTCTATGCGGTGTGACAGTTTAAGCTGCAATTGTTGGTTAGTTGCATGCTCTGAAACTACATAAGTAGCTATCTGGCTTACACGTGGATGTCATGGGTTAAGTTTGTGACCCCAGTAGTTGGTTTGTTTGATTGAAATAATATCTAATCATGTCAGTGAAGTGGAATTAGTTAGCAGGGCCGCCAAGAAAATTTAGGGGGCCTGTGGCTAATCAAGAATGTGGGGCCCTATAACTACAGTTAATGTAGCTTTGGGACCCAGGGAAAATTTCCCCAGTTGCCACCCGTCAGTGGTCCTGATAATTAGCATCACTTACTCCGCTAGTATTTGCATCAACTGGGTTATTATTGTTATTGTTACTGAGCAGACAGCACAGCTGATATGCTCAGGAAAAAAAAAAGCAATCATAAAATGAATTTAGCTACGTAGTTACAAAGATTACAGTTATTAGGTTCCATACAATGTTTGCAGTTCCGCTGAAAAAGAGTCAATATTGTTGCTCTCAATGATGGAAGATAGTAAGTTGTTCCAATCCTTAATTGATCTGGAGAAAAAGCTCTGTTGGTATGAATAGGTAGATGAATTTGGTAGAATAAAACGATGTGGGTGATATAGTCTGGTGGATCTTGTCATTGAAATAAAATGAGGAGGAATTGACAGTGAATAATCTTGATGTATAATTTTAAAAAGTGCTTGTAATCTGGATATTTTACGTCTCAGCTGAAGGCTTGGCCAAGAAAGATGCTGTAACATAGCTGTGACTGAACTGAATCGATTGAAATCATTTAGGACCCATCTAGCTGCCCTACGCTGTACTTTCTCTAGCTGTTGAATATTGTTATGGTGGTATGGGTCCCAGATGACTGCAGCGTATTCCATTGACGGTCGTACTATCGTAAGGTAGGCTGTTGCTTTGATGTTAGACGAGCAGCAACTCAGATTGCGTTTCAAGAAGTTTAATGTTCTATTGGCCTTAGCAGCTATATTACTAATATGTGGAGACCATGATAGTTTGTTATCCAATATAACACCAAGGTAGGAGTGTTGGTTTGATGTACCCAAGTTGTGATTGTTTAGCTTGTAGTTGAAAATGATTGGTGATAATGATCTGGTAAACCGCATAATAGTACATTTGGTTACATTGAATCTTAATTGCCACTTAGTTGCCCATTCGTGTAGTTGATCAAGATCATGCTGAAGTTGAATGGTATCCTCCTTGGTGGTGATAATTCTGTAAAGTAAACAGTCATCAGCAAATAACCGTAGTGGCGAATTTACATGTTCTGTTATATCATTAATGTATAGAAGAAACATCAAAGGGCCGAGAACCGTCCCTTGAGGGACTCCTGAGTGAACAGCTATCGAGTCAGAAAAAGTACCGTCCAAAGCTACTTGCTGTGACCTTCTGGTCAGCCAAGTATTGACCCACTGACAGATGTGATCGTTGATACCATAGTGTCTTAATTTAACTAATAGTCTTTGATGTGGGACACTATCAAACGCTTTAGCAAAGTCAAGGAGAATGACATCGGTTTGTTTCTGTTGGTCTAGAGCATGTGACAAGTCTTCTATCAGTGAAATAAGTTGGGTAACACAAGAGTGCTGGGATCTGAAGCCGTGCTGGGTATCAATGAGAATGCTATTTGAGTTTAAATGATTCATTATGGAATGATATATAATATGTTCCATAGTTTTGGAGCATACAGAAGTCAATGATATTGGTCGGTAGTTTGCGGTACTAGTACGGTTTCCTTTCTTGAAAACTGGACATACATTGGCCATGAGCCAATCGGAAGGTTGTATACCTGTGTCTAGTGATTGAGTGAATATAACTTGCAGTATAGGAGATATTTCGTTTGCACAATTCTTCAAGATATATGGATGAATGTTGTCTGGCCCACTGGCTTTGTTGGTATCTAATAGGGATAATTGATGTTGGATACCAGCCACTGAAAATGTAATACTTGGCATAGTAGGCAGAGCATTCACAGGGTTGTTGCAACCATTCATGGAAGGGATATTAGATAAGTTTTCTTTAGTGAAGACTGACTCAAAATAGTTGTTTAATGCATTGGCTTTACTCTTTGTATCTGAGATAGATTCACCATCTACAATTAGGGTGGAGATATTATGGTAGTCCTTACGTTTTGCTCTAATATACTTCCAAAATTGTCTACGATTTCCATTAAATGAGTTGTCAAACATTCTATTAAAATAATTATTGTGTGCTACTTTAATCTTGCTATTTATAGAGTTTTTAATCTTGCGATAGGCATTCCAGTCATTACTAGATTTGGTTCTTTTAGCTATGTTGTATAATTGTTTACGTCTCTTCATATCCCTCTTTATTTCTCTGTTTATCCATGGTAATTTGGAGTTGGAACGTATAGTTTTGTATGGCACGTGCTTTGCAACACTGTCATTGATTACACCTTTTAGATCAGTCCAGTTTTGTTCGACGGTTTTACAGTAAGGATCATTCCCAAGAAAATGAGTTTGAAATTCAAGTAGGTCTCTTTTAATATTCTCAAGATTAGCTCGGTGGTATAAAGCAACTTTGTGTTCAGATTTAGTATTAATATTTGTGTTATCTATATTATGATGGAAGACAACGGCCTCATGATCCGACATTCCTGGTGCAGTAGTTAAGTCCAAAATGGTAGATGAGGTAGAAAGTACAAGATCAAGTATGTTGTTGTTTCTAGTCGGAGTATTGACAAATTGATTAAGGCCAATATCATTAATTTGATCAAGAAATACATTATTTAGTTCTACTCCATAGCTAGGATTAGAGGTAACTGGGTTAATGGGAACAGACACTTTTGCTATAGCTATGTGAGAAACTGTGATAAAATCAAAACTAATGACTGCCTGCCAACCTGCATAATTGGAAGTCTTTAAAATAGAAGTCTATTGCAAGGTGTAGTAGCAATGGGAAGGGATGGTGCTCATCAAAATAGCCTTACAAGATACTCTAATAGAGCAGCCATTTTACTCTGATATATCAGTCCGAATTTTTTTGTCAAACTGCCAGATCACTACTAGAGGAATGAAAACTTTATGAAACGTAATATTAATTTGGTATGGCCTAATTGTGGTCACCTACCTATTTTGATTAAGGAAGGGCACAATGGTGGATTCAACACTGCCTTCATTGACCTGTTATTGGTGTTGAAAAGAAGAGTTGCATATAGTAACATTAGCAATGTGGAAAGGGATTTGTCCGCTTGCTGCTCACTCCTCTGATAAAATTTGTATATTATCAAAAGTGAAGCTTGTGGTGGTTATAGACAAAAGTTCTACATTATATACTCGTTTGTGAAGTAAAATTTATTGCCTGGTAATTTTGTCCAACTAGTTCATACAAATGTTTTTGAATTTACCATTTTTAATAATTATAGGTCCACCCGATCATATCAACTGTTGAAAATACCCTATGTCGGCTTTGTTTGTATCAGGTTGAAAAATGTAGTGAACAAGCAGCAGATACAGCTGTACAAGTTTCTGTAGAGGTATGTACATACTTGAACATCATACAGTGGTCTCATAATATCCTAAACACATACACTGTATGTTTACGTATACAGAATTTTGGTTTCACACTATTCCATTTAGATCACAAATGATTATTGTTGAAGAAAACGTTTCTTCCAGTTTATCATATCAAATTGGTTTGAGAATAATAGCTAATATTGATAGTTCAACATAACAAAAAGTTCTATCGTTGCATTTTGAATTATTGTACTGGCAATTTCACCAACATGCATTGGCACTACTACTGAATTGCTGTATATGTGCCCCCAAGTTTTGCCTTAGGCCTTACCAACTTAATTAGCTATTTCACAGGCCTGACCGACCCATATTTTGTGTAGATTAAAATACAGTATATATTTCTTGCCTATGTAATACTCTGAAGAAGTCTGACCAGTTAGTGAACCAGTGATTCTGTACCCCACAACATGGTGGCTAACTAGTCTAGACAAGTACACTATAGTTTCTGGAATCTGGACTCCACTCTAGCAATATATGCTTCCAAAGCTACTTTCATGCAAGGCTACTAAATTTGAGAAAATCTGGCAGCAAATTCTTGCTGCCTGGACAATTTAAAAAGTAAGAAAATCAGTATGTGGTTACAGCTTTATCCTGTGAAGTTACAATGTTTGAACACTTTTATTCCATACATGATGTCTAAAAATCTCAAGCATTTTGCATGAATATATGGGATTCTTGCAGATATTAATCAGTGCATGAATATTGCTAGACAAAATTCTCCATTAAACATGCCAATACATGAATTAACTGTGTACCTATTAAATGCATACATTAATAAGTTTTGTGTAGCATTTTATAATGTGCACTATAGCAGTATAGCAGTAGTTGTAAACATCACTACTATAGTCAAGTATGTACACAGAGACCTTCTATTGCCTCAAACTTCCATTGATTGAACAATAGTCCCTCAAAGAAGTTGGCCAAGGCTGAAACTTAAAAGGAAGGACACCACCAGGAGTTGAGCCTGTGGCTTAATTTGGCGCAAAATGGGAAAACTCACCATGTTCATATATGGTAAGGATTAACAGACCAAGAGCTCTTTCTTGATTTTATGGGTGATGATGCATGGTCATTCTTAGTTGATGCAGTGATTTGTCTTATTCCATTATATAAAGTAGGGTGTGCAAAATTCTTTAATGCACACTTCATTTTTCTTTTTATGCATACACAGATGTGCATATAAGCATTGCATGACTTTCCCTCTATGTGGACATGACAAGTATGCAAATACAGCAAAAACACCAAGTGGCTTCCTTCAATATAGTCGAGTGAGTAATGTAAGTCTCAAACTCAGCTAAGATGACCTTCATGATCCTATCAATAAGACCACCTCATTACAGTGACCATGTCAAGGAAGTCCCAAACATAGCTAAGGTGTACTTCATGATCTCATTAATAGGACCACCTCATTATAGTGACCATTTCAAGTAGGTCCCAAACATAGCCACAGTGTACTTCATGGCCTCATTAATAAAGCCACCTCATTATAGTGACCATGTTAAGTAGGTCCCAAAACATAGCTAAGGCATACTTTATGACCTCATAAATAAGTAATTATTGACACCATTCCAAAAGTGGCCACATTGTATACTACACGGATTTCAGGACTCTGTAATTCTGGAAGTAAAATTAAATTTTCAAAATACCTGCAGATGCATCATTTAAAGTAGTAACCACCAAACCATTCAGTCGTGCGATTAAACTTCCCATCTACACCACTGAGACCAGTCACCTCTCTGCTGCTGTAATAGGTTATAGCGTGACAGATACTTGCATAGTCATATTCCTGGCTCAGTGTTGCCACATATATGTAACAATACACATTGGCAAACATGCCACACACTTTGTTTAAGTATACCCATGTAAATGTTTCTGGCAAGTGGAATGCACTGAATTTCACAACTCAGATTCCACAGCATTCATGGCATCATTCTTATGGCAAAATATGTGTGTATCTTGAGTACTAATTTTACCATCCAAATACCAAAGTACTATTACTTTTTAAATCAGATATTTCAACCACTGATCCCACTTCATACATGCATGCATATTTAAAGGATTTGTATATGTGTAGCATGGGTGTGAGGTTTAGCAGGGCTACATTCTTGGAAAGACTTTTACAAGATCTGGTAGTGAGCTTTGAGGCTTAAAAGGCTTCTACTGTACAGATTGAAAGGCCTAATTTTGGCCAATTGCTGCTCTGGTATCTTACTATGCTGTGCACTTTACACTAAATGTAATTCCATCATACGTACAGTAAACCTGACATTCATCAAGATAGGATTTGCAGCATGACGTAAATCATCGTAATTGCTAAGCAACCGTAGCTGTCGGCCATGTTTTGGGACAGCATTGTGGCTGAAAAGAGCTTTATCAGGATTTGGTACAGGCTGTAATGAAGCGAATCAGTGTTGAATTGTGTTGTAAATACCACCCAGCTCATTAAAAAAGGCGAAGTGGTGAGTAATGTATCGAAATTTAATTAGCCACCTATTTTACAAAGCCAATGATAAGATCTTGATATTTCTTGCTTCCCGGTGCCACTATACCCAGCACTTAGTGAATAAATCTCGTTACCTTCATTCTGACCCAATATGTGCCATAGAAAGTTGTCCCGAAACATGTCCACCTAGCAACCGTTGCTTCACACATGCAAGTCCTCTATTACATGGCTGATGCAACAAACAGTGTCAAACTATAGCAGTACTCTGGATTACAGAGGTGTCTGATTAGAGCAGTTTCACTGTAGCACGGTTATGTAGAGGTGTCCAATTAGAGCACAAACTGCTCTAATTGGACACCCCCGAATCCAGAATACCAACTACTGAGTAGCTGGATACAATGACTGACATCCACTAAACTGAGACACTCAATCGTGGAGTCTCAAAGCAGTTTTAACTGTCACACCATGTACATCAGCTTCACAGTGCTCACTACCTTACGAGTAGTAGCCTTCATTCCCAGCTTTAGTCATTCAGGCTTCAATCGATCTTGTCACAGTCGTCATGGTTGCCAGTGTGAAAACATGTCTTGTTGAGGAGGGAAATGTTCACCTACGTAGTTGTCTGTAGAGTTCAAAACATCGCTTGAGGAATAGATTTTGATGTGCCATTCCGTGCCATATTCAACCCGAGATTCAATCTGGTCCGAGATCTGGTCAAACCAACCTGCCTTTCCGTAAAACAAACAAAAACGGTAAGTTCACAAAATGTGAAAAATTTTCCAAGTCAAAGTGGGCCCAAAAAAAAATTCGCCCAAACCGGGCAGTTTCTTCTTGCCAAAACGCCATTACGCTCGAGAAGCCATACAAGATCGCGCTCAGAGTTAAGTTTTTTGGTGTGCGCTACTTGTGGCTAATAGAATCCGTCTTTATTAAACTCAGTATAGGCCAGGAAGCTTAATCTGGGCTGATGACTTTGTTGCAAGGTGGTTTTTTCGCTCCGTGATTATTGTACGTGGGCGGGTTATCCAAATTAAATACTCTAATAGAGCAGTCATGTAAATACTCTAGTAATGCAGTCAAGTGTATACCAACAATCCTTGCACTGAATTTGACAGCTATTAAAGGCACCAGTAATGTAAATTGTAGCTCATATTGGGAGACTCTCAGTCTGTATGCACATTGCAATTTGATCAGTTTCATGTTTGTACTGAAACGTTGACGGTGTTACTATGCAGAATGCAAAATTATAGTATTCACAACAGTCTTCATTATCGATCAAAGAAATCCATGTTAATTTGTACACGTGATATTGTAGTCAATAGTGTGAGAAGATATTGCTGAGGAGATGATATGTTCCAACAACTTACAGCAAATACTAGTCAATGATATAGGTCTATAGTTCGATGGATTAGTACAGGGGCCTTTCTTGTATACTAGTGTTACATATGCCCTCTTCCAGTCTGAAGGGAGTTCACCCTGATGAATAATGCAGTCAAGTGTATAACAACAATCCTTGTACTGAATTTGACAGCTATTAAAGGCACCAGTAATGTAAATTGTAGCTCATATTAGGAGACTCTCAGTCTGTATGCACATTGCAATTTGATCAGTTTCATGTGTGTACTGAAATGTTGACGGTGTTACTATGCAGAATGCAAAATTACACTATTCACCACAGTCTTCTTCATAATCCATTACTGGATTAACAAAAGTACACAAACTACCCATGATGAATAAAAAATTTAAAATTTTGAAATGGGAATAGGGATCGCTGAAAAAAGCCACAAAACAAGAAGGGATCACTGGGGTGGTAATGTAAACCACAAATCCCTATTTTGACTCACTTCAAAACAACAGAGCATGTAACTAAAGATTTATGACAGAGAGTCAAAATAGGGATTTGTGGTTTACATTACCACCCCAGTGATCCCTTCTTGTTTTGTGGCTTTTTTCAGCGATCCCTATTCCCATTTTAAAATTTTCAATTTTTGATTCATCTAGTACAGTTACTATCGTACTGTATGATTTTATCAGTTGGTCACTTAATAAGACCAGAGGCGTGCGTTATTTGTCACGTGCAAGTGGTTTATCACGAGTTTATCACCAGTCTATGGTGCAATTCTGATGTACACTTTTGCGACGTGATTCTCGATTTACTTGGAATTAAAGATGCAGGCAACTGTGGCAGTCGTTTCCGTGACACTTGTACTGTTAGCGAGCAGTAGTAATGGACAGATAACGTGTGATACCGGAGTGGGTCAGTACGCGTTGTGTCAGTGCGAGATGAGCGATGGGAGTGGCACCATTGATCTTTCTCCGTACGCTAATGCCAATGGAAATCCTTCGTAAGTGATGTCTATTGAGTGGTTCGATTGTGTTTGATTTGTGCATGGAAGTTTTCGCAGCAATTGAGGGGTGTATCTGTAAGCATGACGTCACTGCGTTTTAATGGCTTCATTAATTTTATCATGTGACTTTCAGGGTTTTTACCGCTGTAAACAAATTTTGATGTCAGTTCGGTGTTTTAACTTCAACATGTTTTTGGCGAGTCTTTGTGCTGTAGCTTTTGCCAAGACAATTGAATTATCCATTTTTGTCAAAATAGCTACATGCGGGTACACAAAAGGCATATAGCTATATAGCCTGTTAACATGGTCCCCACACAAAGCACATACACATGAGAATAAATTTACAATTACCAGCGGCGGATCTAGAAATTTTCAGAGGGGGTTCCACTCAACTTCAGCCTAGCTGTAAGTCGAAGACCAAACAAAAAAGAAAGAAAGAAAGAAAGGTTACTACTACCTGCTGATGAACACCATTGTGGCGAAAAAGATGAGGTTTCGCCAGTAGAAAAAAGTCGTAATATAATACACTACGTATAACTCTTCGTGATTTTATCATAGATATTTGAGTACAAAAACTATGATTTTATCACCCATGGCCACACGACGAGTCGTAAATAAATTAGGGGCGCACGTTATTTTCAGAGGGGGTTTCAGCGAAACCATTGCAACCCCCACCACTGATTACAGTGACACAATGCAATAAACTTGCTGCATAATAGTTGATACAATTCTCCACAGGTTTATTTATTGTAGGTCCCTATAGTAGACATACGTATGTAGTCTATAGTAGTAGTAGTAGTCTAGTAGTCTTCGATAAATCCACTCACTCTGACTGTACACTGCTTGAAGGTTCTTAGTTTACTAATTTGTTAAGATGCCTTACTGTAGTTATACTGATAGTAAAGTGTCAGTAAACTTAAGTATATGGAACATAATTATTTTACTAAGTTTTAAACTCTCAGTAAAACATCAGTGAATGCGGGTTTACTGAAAAACTACTAAAATAACAAACAATTAACTGTTCCATATACTGGGGATATACCACTCTAGTAAACTAAGATACTTCAAGCAGTGGTAGCAGCTAGTCGTAGTGGTTGAACTTATGGATTTGTTGTAGCTATATGCGTGAAAGCAAAGCTGAAACCATTAGCTAATACACAATTGACATCTTTGTATTAGAGGAAAGCTAAATCCATGATGCCTGCATTGTACGCATTTGTATACCAAAATGCCCAATTGTGAAAATATCAAATCCATAATTTTATTAGACATTGTGTTTGTCTATAAGGCTACTGTCAGTCAGTCAGTTAGTTTAGTAGAAGCTTCGTTGAAACATGTAGACTTCCTTGAAGGCATTCTGTGTTTGATTTTTACCCAACAAATAATGCCAATTAAGGCACCATGAAGACTATGAATTTCAGTGACTGTAAATCTCGAGGAGTAGGTAACGAGCCAAAATTGTTTACAAACTTCCAAAGATAGAAAGACATAATTCATCTTTAAAGACACATTTAGTGAATCTTCCTCTGTAAAGTTCAGTAATTCCAAAATTTCTCCATAAAACTCCTGTTACATCCATTCGATTGTCAACCTTCACCTTTCAAATGTACCGAATTTCAGACTTTTTCTGAGGTGGCCTACAAAATTTCAGGTCATTGCCTACAGTACCCCTTGGTAAATCTATATATTATAAGGCTATAGGCTTCTGTGTTACAATTAAGTGGTTATGGAATATATATTGTTATACTTATGACACAGGCTTGAAGCTACTTCTTCAAATGGCTATAGTTATCACGTTAATCTTTGTTTCGCTGTAACAGTAGGAGGATCATGTGCTGCAACTCAAACATCAGCAGTGAGTAATCATTGTGTGTGTGTGTGTGTGTGTGTGTGTGTGTGTGTGTGTGTGTGTGTGTGTGTGTGTGTGTGTGTGTGTGTGTGTGTGTGTGTGTGTGTGTGTGTGTGTGTGTGTGTGTTTCTTATCACCATGTCAGTCAGCACCTCCACGAGGCAATGGCTTTTATCCGGCTAAGCTGATGACAATAATGAGGTTGTGCCAAGTCCAGGATGCCGCCTGATGGTATCACTTGGTACACACCAACCTGGTGCCCCTGTGGAGGTTTTGCAAGGGATACTGAAGTCTGCACTTAGGACAGGCACAGCTTGGTGGACATTGCCTTAGTGCCAGGGCATGTGCTGCTGCTATAGTTCAACAGTTCCTCTGGTTTCCGTGCAGCTGCATCATGACCATTGCCAGTAAACTAGGTGTGCACTGATGGCATGCCCCACAATTGCTGTATTCTCATGCACACAAGCATAGATGGTGCTTAAAGTGTTATATGGTACTTTTTTTAGACTATGATTTGGCTCATTTACAGGTTTACTAAATCACTTAGTCACCTGACATGTATATTCACTTAGTCACCCGCCCTCGAACAATTTTGTATATGTTACACAAAAGGCACACTGCAGTACTGCAATACTCTTCTTCTCCGTGTTCTGCAAATAATTCTGGACAAAAAGTAGACTAAGCAGTATATCTACTGTAGCTCCAGCCGTTACTCTGGTTACTGGTCGAATAATTATTTTGAGGGCACAAATAAGGACTTCAGGAAGAAACTGTTCTGCTGTTCTGCATTGCTCTTTCACCCCACAATCATGTTCTGGCTATAAAGGTACATACTTTAAACCGTAATCTAAATAAGTTAGACACCACAACCAATGGGAACTAAGTGATTTAGTAACCCCTCAGGCCCTTAGTAGCACCCTCACAGCACTTGGAATGCTACAGCCTCGGGCCATCGGGGTTAGTAAATCGCTTAGTTCCCTTGGTCTTGGTGTCTAACTATTATTTAGTTGTCTTCTAAGGAGCATTCATCTTGAATACTCAGTTCTTAGCTATCAGATCATTAGTAAGATTCTACACAATATTTTTCTAGTGGTAGAACTATATCACAAAATAAGTTTTATAGTGATATTACAAAACTGTTTATCTGTAAACACCTTCCCACTTTTCATAGCTATACTGCATCTACCACAGAACTGTTCCTTATTAGCCATTAAGAATCCTCGCTACTTCATGACTAATACACTCTTCATCATTTTGATCCTCCCACACAAAGTACCATATGTGTGACCCGCTGAATGAAAACCAGACTTGTTTGCATAATTCAAATACATTGGATAAAAAACATGCACTATGTAGATAATTTTATGCACGTTTTAATTGCTTTAGCAAAGAGTGGAGGAAGACAAGAATGATATACTAATGGACTCATTTTTCATGGATGATATATAAGAATATCTTTGTTTCGTCCCTGTACCATGAAGTTAAATGCATTGCATTAAAACGTAATTTTATTGTCGCCATTTCTCAGCTTGAACAGCCTTCTTGTTTGATAGCAAGGGTAAATTTAGGCCAAAACTATACCTTGATGAATGCCCCTGTTCATGGTGAATAGAATGCCACGTACTTGAGATTTATGATCAATTAAATGAGCACCTGTATTTTTTCTGTATAAGCACTGTACAAATCGATTGCTTTGCTATTCTTGTTGTCTATCGCTATAATAAAGCTATTACCAGAACACATCTTGAATAATTATAATATCAGCTACAAATCCAGGTTATTAGAACTTCATCTTCTACCATTCATGTATATCATCGAGATTCAGGATGTTTTGTTTGCGATCAAGTCACTTAAGTCACCCACAAGAAACTTTGACATTAATAGGTACATTACATTTACTCAGGGTCACACCAGATCCTCTACACATAATAAACTCAAACATCGTCTCCATAGTACAAACTTAAATAGAAACTCTTATTTCCATCGCCTTCCTCATTTGTGGAATGCTCTTCCTGTAATCAATACCAATTTATCAATTGCAACCATCAAGGCTAAACTAAAGAAATTTATGTGGAATCATTTTGTAACTCATTTTGACGATGACAATCACTGTACCTACCATTATCTATATCCGTGCAGCAAATGTCACGATCTCTCGCCACCATCAAACTTTCAAACACTATAGCTAAGTTATAATTAGTTAAAGTAATTATAATGTATGTATAACTTGTGTTTTAGGCTGCAAGCACCAGTTGCTTGCAGACCTTTGGCATACTTGCCATAAAGTAATAATAAATAAATAAATAAAAAAAATAAAAAAATGAAGTCTGAAAAAATGCAAAGTTGGGTTTTCGCTTATTGGGTCACATATAACAAAAGAAAGTGAACTACAGCATGTATATATATATATGTGCGTGTGTGTGTGTATGTATGTATGTATGTATGTATGTATGTATGTATGTATGTATGTATGTATGTATGTATGTATGTATGTATGTATGTATGTATGTATGTATGTATGTATGTATGCATGCATGTATGTATGTATGTATGTATGTATGTATGTATTTATGTACGTACATAAATACATACAGGAATGTACTAATTTAGTACAGATGTACGTATGTATGTATGGATGTACGTATGTATGGATGTATGTATGTGTGGATGTATGTATGTATGTATGTATGTATGTATGTATGTATGTATGTATGTATGTATGTATGTATGTATGTATGTATGTATGTATGTATTTATGTATGTATGTATGGATGTATGTATGTATGTAAGTACGTATGTATGTATGTATGTATGTATGTATGTATGTATGTATGTATGTATGTATGTATGTATGTATGTATGTACGTACGTACGTACGTACGTACGTATGTATGTATTTATGTATGTATGTATGTATGTATGTATGTATGTACGACGTACGTACATATGTATGTATGTATGTATGTATTATTATTTGTTATTTGTTTTTACTGTGCAGAAATCACAAATGATTATAATGCACAGATATAATTACTTAAGTTGTTACAAAAATTATCCAGGGAAGGGGAATTAATTATGTAGGGGGGAAGGGGGTTCCAAAGTTTAATTGCAGAGGGGGAAAAGGAAAATTTATACGAGTCAATGTTTGTCGTCAGTTGCCTGTAGTATCCTTTTCTTAATCGCGAATCATTAGGGGTAAAGTACTCTTTGTATGTATGTATGTATGTATGTATGTATGTATGTATGTATGTATGTATGTATGTATGTAAGTACGTACGTATGTATGTATGTATGTATGTATGTATGTATGTATGTATGTATGTATGTATGTATGTATGTATTTATGTATTTATGTATGTATGTATGTATGTATGTATGTATGTATGTATTTATGTATTTATGTATGTATGTATGTATGTATGTATGTATGTATGTATGTATTTATGTATTTATGTATGTATGTATGTATGTATGTATGTATGTACGACGTACGTACATATGTATGTATGTATGTATGTATGTATGTATGTATGTATGTATGTATGTATGTATGTATGTATGTATGTATGTATGTATGTATGTATGTATGTATGTATGTATGTATGTACTTATGTATAGAGGTGTACCGATAATCGGATCGGCTATAATATCGGCTATCAATATGGCAATTTTTACCAATATCGGTATCGGTACAGAAAAACAGGAGGACCGATATCGCTACCGATATTTATACACTAACAATAGTTTGTACATAAATAGATTGTGCATTGGTTTTCTACATTATTCATGTGGCTCTTTAGTGCCAGTGGCTTATTGTTCACTCTGAAACAAGCGCTATGCTATGAGAAGCCATATAAATACACGCGATTCTACTGTCTGTTGCTGGAAAGCTTATCACAGACACAGTCTTTATAAATGAAGCAGTTATAGAGTAGCTACCTTGTAATAAAAAGAAGGGTCACAGTATAACCCAGGAAATTTGCTGTACCAGCTTTCTCACAAACCATTAGAATGTAAAAATATCTGTATAAGGCTTCATGGGAGTATACATAAAAATGTTTGTGGGTGCCTAATTGTCTGGATTGCACAATAGAAACCCAAGCTGTATACCACCACAGGCAGAGTATAGCAATGAATACATGCACATGTTGTTGTAGGGTAGGTAAATGTACACTTTTAACTATAATGCAAATATCAGATCGACTATCGGTTATCGGCCTCGCCAAAAACCCATATCGGTACACCTCTACTTATGTATGTATGTATGTATGTATTTATGTATGTACGTATGTATGTATGTATATATGTACGTATGTATGTACGTACGTATGTATGTATGTACGTACGTACGTACGTATGTATGTATGTATGTACGTATGTATGTACGTATGTATGTATGTACGTATGTATGTATGTACATATGTATGGATGTATGCATGTATGTATGTATGTATGTATGTATGTATGTATGTATGTATGTATGTATGTATGAATGTACGAATGTACTTATGTATGTATGTATGTATGTATTTATGTACGTATGTATGTATGTATGTATGTATGTATGTATGTATGTACGTATGTATGTATGTATGTATGTACGTATGTATGTATGTATGTACGTACATACGTACGTACATAATACATACATACATACATACAGGAATATACTAATTTAGTACAGCCACAAATGCAAAACAGAAAAAATAGCTTTTATGCTTCCATCAAGGGCTTGTCGCATACTCTACATGATTAACAGGTCCACTGCAAAATTCTACAATTCAAAGAAGGAACCATGGAGCTACATACGCACGTGTCAGAATCACTTTTAATTTTTTTCTGTTACACTGGTATGGAATACTGGCTATCTTGGCCAAATAACACATTACCACATGTCTTAATACTTAATAGTTATGGATATGTGCAGACACTAATGCATTAATGTTTACATTTGTACACAACACTGGCATGTTGTATTTCCAAATCAATGAAAATGCTTGGTTTGTATGCAACAGGGTTGTCAGTCACGTGATAATGATGGTAATGAGTGGTCAATGGGTGATTTCAACAGTGCACAATTCAGTACTGATGGCTCCGGTAGTGTGACACTGCAGTTTAGTAATGGACAGGATGCCAGGTAATATGTATGGCCTAATACGGTATTGTATATCTTGGCATATGTGTTGTATAGTATTATTGTTAGTCTAGTTGCAAACTCATGTGACCAAAGTTTAGGAAAGCATCAAGATTCATACATTTTAAAGATTTCAATCCAGCATATGTAGCTTGGGTACGCCATAAGCTACAAGCATAAAATTTTCTCCATGAATCCAGCCAACCATATAGTGCTTTGCTCACTTTAGTTTATGTTGTATCTAGCTCCTAGTATTATAATAAGTATTAATAAGTGTAGTAATAAGTTTGAGTAACATTTTCACAACTGTATTAAAACACACACAACCATGGGTGGTGGGTAAAGCAGAAATGGTAGGGTAGGTCTCCATCCTTAATTATAGGGCTCTCAAGACCCACTCAAAATACAAAAGTCATTGAGATAACTGTCTATGTGTGTCCATGCCTATAGCCTTACTGGTGACACTCCAGGGTGTAAGAGCATTTCCAGTGATTAACAGACATCTCTGGCTAGAAATCACACTGTGAAAATCAGCCTGAGCAAACTTAGTGGCATGGCTGTTGTGTAAACGCATGTGTAATGTATTGGTGTACCTATCCATTCTTGGTGTTGACAACAGTCAACTTCAGTCATGTATGCAAGCATCAACACATTTTTTGAATTAAAGCTTTTGTATATCTATTAATAGGCAGATGGATATACAATTGATCTGTGATGAAACCAAACAGATTGACCAACAAGTCTTTGAGTATGATCGTGAAGAGAATCCAGGATATTATCATTATGTAAGGACTAAGTACACGCACACACACACAGACATACCAAGAGTTCGTAATATCATTTGCGTGGGGGAGAATATTTTATTGCTAGTATAGCCTGTACAAATGTAATGGCATTCTGTCATCCAAAATGTACATCGTAGTTGAGTATTTGTACAAATCGATAGATAACCATACCAAAACAGCCTAGCTGTGAGAGTTGGTGCAGCCTTTAAAATAGCCAGGGTTAAAAATATATCAACCCCTCAGTTATCTGACTCTCATTTATCCATGCCTTCGTTTATCCGAAATTGGAAAAAATGTTCTGTTATTGTATTTGAGTTCAAAGTGTATGTTCTATTAGACTATTTCAATATATAAATGTATGGACTTCAGATATCCAAACCAGAAATTCATTTAATATCTAAACACGTACCATTGCCTGAGACCATTGGGGTTTGGATGATTGATTTTCAACATACTCCTATTAACAATTTAACCCATTAGGTGTGACAACAAATTTACATTCTTGCAAAATTGTACGCTACTTGTAATCAAGACACATGGTAGTGTGTCATGCGGCCAAGAAAGTCAGCGACCACACCGTGAATATATATATACAGGAAGAAAGAAAACACCTTTTTCATGCATGCATAGCTTCATGGCCCCTTCTCCAAAACATACCATTTTTTCATTATAGCTGTCCCCAAAGTAGGGTACACCACACAGCAAATTTGATTAAATTCGCAACAGCCATTTGTGAGATATGGGCGTTCAAAGTTTCGTTTTAATTTCTTCATTTTTTCTTCTTATGCTGTACAACGGGGGCTACGGGGGCTTCGATTTCTTTTCACACATTTTGCAAAAATTGCTATAAAATACAAACATGTAGCTTAATTACCTCGATCTTTGGCACAAATGAAGAGTGTGTAATAGTGGATTCATGTACCAAGTTTGTTGTGAATCTGAGTAATATTCAAGGAGTTATGAGAATTTATTCACATAAAAAAAGATCAAACTTCTGTCACGGCTACAGGGTAAACCAAGTATAGAAATAACTTGAAAATTGGTGTGTAGATAGGCTGATCATCGTAGCAGTGCCTTTTGATAGTTTGAATAGCAATAGAGTTACAGCAACAAAGTTATAAAGCAAAAACTAAGCAAGTGTAAAATCACGGGATCAAGATACTCTAATAGAGCAGT